>NC_060140.1:755300600-756018132 GCF_021461385.2 Schistocerca piceifrons | reverse complement strand
GGCAATTTGTCTTTACACAAACAACCAATTCCATGGAATTGTTCATGTCATTATCTAATGCTCTGTGGTGTAGGAGGATCCACACCATACCTAGTATGAAAGTCATGCTGAACAGTCATTACTGATCTTCATTGTGCAAAAGGTAGAACACAAAATGCTTTCCGTTGACCCGACACCATTTTTGCTAGAACTGAGGTAGGCACACACTGCTGTTACCTAGTGAAAACCATGTAAAACTTGAGAGTCTGCTCTTTCCAACAGTGTGTTGTTCACGCACGTATCTCAAATTACATAATAGCTATAATTTTTTTTTCTTTTTGCGTTGAATGATTCTTTTTGATACACCCTGTATTATCGATGGAATGAACTGTAGCAGCTACAACCATATCATACAGATGGCAAGTGACAGAGGAGGATGGCTACATCAACGAACCATTGATTTTTGCATCTGATGATGACCATGATGATGATGATGATGATACTTTGCTTGGAGGCCAGTTTTTCTAAAAATGTTCCTGGTTGAGCATGTTACACAGTCAGGAGTTTGAGCTGATTGTAGAAATGTCTGCTACCAGGAACCATAACACTCACTTTTAAGTTATGGTACTCATTTCACAGGTGTCTATAACATTCCCAGCACACATCAAGCACCAGTCTTCCACTTTGAGATTTCATTTAATTTGGAAAACAATTTCCTTATGTTGTAGTGTCTGGTTTTCATAAGAAAGTTCAGCTTCTGGAGTATCAGTACATATCAGAATATGCCATGTTGCTATCTGGTATTTTCAATGCTTCCTTCTCAGGGCTTTCTTTTCTTGATTCATTTCTCTATTTCTACATCCACATCTATGTAATTACTGCGTAATTCACAATTAAGTTCCTGGCAGAGGGTTCATCAAACCACCTTCCTCTCTAACAGTGTGCAAGAAAAACGAATAGTACTGAAATCTTTCCACGCAAACTCTTATTTCTCTTATTACATTATGATGATTATTTCTTTCTATTCAATTGGGCACCAACAAAATATTTTGACATTCTGTAGAGGAAGTTGGTGACACAAATTTCATGAGAAGATCGTGCCGCAGCAAAAAATGGATTTGTTTTAATGGTTGCCATCCCAATTTGCATATTATATCTGTGGCATTCACTCCCCTATTTCATGTTAATACAAAACAAGCTGCCCTTCTTTGAACTTTTTTATGTCCTCTGTCGATCCTATCTGATGTGGTTTCCACACCATGCAGCAGTATGCCAAAAGAGGACAGACAAACGAAATATAGACAGTCTCTTTAGTAGACCTGTTGCATTTTCTAAGTGTTCTGGGAAAGAATCACTGCCTTGTTTCACTTTCTCCAAATCCTTGTCTATGTGATTACCACATGTTAAATTATTCATAGCTGCAATCCCTAAGTATTTAGCTGAATTCACAATTATTAGATTTATAACAATGAAAGCAGTAAGTTATTGATAATTATTTAATTGGATAGCCAGTTAAACAACTATTGGATTTGTGTGATTCTTGTATAGCAAAAATTTAGCAGATTCCTTTTTAGTACTCAAGTTGACTATTTCACACTTTTCATTTTTTAGAGTCAATGGTGACTAACATCTTGTCTGAATCATTTTACAACTGGTTTTGATCGTCTGATGACTTAACAGAATGGTAAATGACAGCATCATATGCAGAAAATCTAAGAGGGCTGCTTAGATTGTCTTGTAAATCATTTATGTAGATCAGGAACAACAGAAGGCCTCTTAACACTTCTGGAGGAATGCTAAATAGTTAACAAGAATGAAATTTTCTGAAACTGTGTTGAGTATTTGTCAGTAAATTATTTTCTTTTGGGTAATTTATAATGTTTGAACATAGCATATTCTGCAAAATCCTACTTCAAATTGAAATTAATGATGTGTGTCTGCAATTTATCAGATTACTTCTACTTCCTTTCTTGAGTATTGGTGTGACCTGTGCAACTTTCCTGTCTTCAGGATCTTTAGTTGAGTGACCAGTTGTATATGATTGTACAGAGCTATTACAATATATCAATGTTCTCTGAGAGGATTCTAACTGGTATACAATCTGGACCAAAGGACTCACTTTAATTAAATAATTTAAGCCACTTCTAAGATACTCATGTTGGCAGCAGTTCTTGATTTGAATGCTAGAATATTTACTTCATCATCTTTGTTGAAGGAATTTCGGAAAACCATATTAAGTAACTCCACTTTAGAGGCACTGTCATCAGCTACGTTGCCATTGCCATCATACAGTGAAGGCACTGGTGTGTCGTGCCACTTGGTACTTCACATATGACCAGAATCTCTTTGAATTTACTGCCAGATTTTGAGACTGAATTTCATTGTGGAAACTATTAAAAGCATTTATTTCTTACTGAAGTTCACACTAACTGTGACAAATATTATATAGGTCAAACAGGCCGCTCTTTTAAATTAAGGTTCAAAGAACACTCACAGCCACGAAACAAAACGGCTTTGGGACAGCATTTGTCTGATACTGATCATTCCATAGGGAGCATTGAGAACTTTATGTGTATTCTTCACAGGATGGAAAAGGGCTGTGCTCTTAATTTGCTGGAGGAACTTGAAATTTATAAAGCGAAAAATAGAGAACCGGATAAACTGCTTAACTGGCAGAACGATTTTGTGCCCAATGCCTACTTTGCTTTATTTGACAATGTTTCACCCTAGTCACTCCACGCCTCTGTTATTTATAGTGTGTTCGCAAGTTCTCCTAGTATTGAGTATATCACATATTTACTTTGTTTTCATACGTTTTACGCATGACTCTAATAGGTTCTTGTTCCTTCTTTATTAATTTCATTGACTGCACTAATCAGATAATGTAAATCATCCAATTTTATCATTCTTTGCTTGCAACGAAGTACCACAGGGTACGAGGGGCCCTCTACAGGTCATGTTCCTCCAACTACTTCCCGCCTGTGCGGAATTCTAGAGTTAGCGCTAACAGAGGGCGCTGATTATGTGCAGAACTACATTTCCTTTCATTTATGACTCCTTTAGCGATTTGTTTTATGTTGTTTATATTACCTGGTGCAATATCAACGGTGTTTAATATTTATGTTATTGCCCAGAATATTGGCCCTAGAGCACATGTCAACCACTGTTTTTAACTCTTCGTCTTTTTAACAATATTACTTTTGTTGTGTTCTTTTTATTGCTTTTTACTACTGTAATACTTTTTATACTTTATAAGCTTGTGGCGACTATCGACCAAGTCGCGGTTAATATCTTTGTTTTTGGCAAGCTCTTTGCCCCAGTCTGTGGTCGCACGCGAAAGTGTACGGACGTGTACCGAGAATTCAGAATGTAAACAACTGTATATGTGTGCTTACGAGAAATAAAAATAGTGTTTATTACATGTGGTGTAGCGTGCATCATCGGATTCGGCAACCCAACCACGCATACCCATACTGGTGACCCCGAATTTTGTTCGCGAGTGCTACAACGAAATCTTATACCGTCGAACAGTACACAATGGAGCATTTGCCGCCTGCTACACCGACCACGTGCCAACTAAGTGTTCCAACGGACGCTTCGGCATGGTTTTACAATTATCCACCGGGCGTCCGCAATAGCTCTACGCAGTTTCCGAACACATCGATTAGCTGTACTCAACAGGACAGTGTTTATACAATTCCACAGCCACGTGTTCCGAGTGCTCAACAGCCGACACAATGTGCTCAAACCCCAGTGACTATGTTTACAGGTTTCCCAAGTGCAAGTGTGAATTTTCCACCCGAATCAGTGACTGTACAAATCGAGCCGGACGCTCAAGACAGGAGAGTTCATATTTCTGCCGGAACTCCGGATTTTGCACCAACCCCCCCTACACCACCAGCGTCCGCTTTACGAGTGTTTCCGACGGCACACGCCGTTCCTGCCGCGTGTGTTCCACAAACATTAGGTGATTTTAACTATTTTAATGCACCTGTAGGGGAGGGGCCCGGAAACTGTATTCCGTCGTTCGCCGCACATCGGTCGACTACGGTCGATTCTACTGCGCCGGTCCATTCTACGCCCGTCGGCGTTACTCCGTCGACCAAGGTCGAGCCAGCCGCGCCTACCGTGCCGCGTGCCACTGACAGTGGCGGAAGCTGGTGCACCACTACTGCACCCGAGACAATTACGTTGCAGAACTATAGACAGGGAGAGACAGTTTCTGATAAACATTTATGTCAAGACTTTCCCACCCGTTGGCTGAAGCTACCACCCCTTCGCAAGGATCACCCACGCACATGGTTTACCTTGGTCGACCACGTCCTGCAGCTACACGGCGTCGCCGACGACAATTCGAAGTTCCTATGCTTACTGTGTCACCTCCATGACGAACTGGATCTGATCTACGACATTGTGGCTTCGCCCCCCGCTACGGACAAATATGCGTTCGCCCGACGCACCATCCTCGAGCGACTATCCACATCGACAGAGGAAGCTATCCGCCTCATCAGTCAGGAATCGCTGGGATCCAGGTCCCCGTCGCAACTCTGGCGTCATCTCCGCGCTATGATTGACACGCATCACATGCCGGACATTACACTTTGGACCATCTGGTTGCTGAAACTTCCCCCGCAAGTTCAACTTCACCTTCTACATGTAACTTCGGCCCCACTAGATGCCAAACTGAAGATCGCAGACCAGGTTTACAACATTCTGCCCCCCCTCGCATGCCCCCCCAGGGTGCCCTCAGGCCTCAGGGGTTGGCACACCTGCGTGGCAGTTCCCATCCTGCAGTACAGAGTGCGCACGACTCGCTCCACGCATGCACGCGGAGCCAACGCCGTCGTGCAACCGCCGCAGTAACTCCTCTCCTACCAGCACTACTGCAGCGTCGCCATTGGAGGGAACTACAAACAAGTCCCCCTCCACTGCCGCTTCGACCTCAACCAGCACGACGGGCGACGCCACGCGCCGCCCCGCTTGGTGTTATTTCCACTCCCGCTTTGGCGACGCGGCTAAGAACTGTCGTTCTCCATGCGCGTTCCCAAACTAATAACGCGACCCAATTCAGGCGCTACGGGCCGCGTTGAACCGCACAGACGCCTATCACTAAATACTTCTTCTCCTCACGCGCCAGGACGCTTGTACGTGAAAGATGCAGTGTCTTGCCTTTCATTTCTAGTCGACACGGGGGCCGAGGTTAGTGTGATACCTTTGTCCGCAGGTATTAAATTCGAGCTTCAGCCTTGCCCCCCACTTCGAGCCGCCAATAATTCCCTGATCCGTTCTCATGGAATAACGAATTTAAGCCTTAAACTGCAGGACATTAATACGCCCTTACAGTGGACTTTCGTTATCGCGGATGTGGATGAACCCGTGCTTGGGGTAGATTTTCTCTTAGCCCACGCACTGTCACCCGACCTACAACGAGGTACACTAACCTTTAACTCGGGAGACCGTACCACCGGTTCAGATATCTTACCCCTCTCATCCGAAAGCGCCATTCTGCTGTGTGAGCTAGCGGAAACTGCTGTTGCAGTGCTTTCTCTTAGATCACACAATGACGAACTTCGGGACAGCAATGGGGCCCTCCGCTTACGCATCGCCGCCGTGCAAGCCAAGCTCACGGACGCGCCCAGACCGCCCAGCTGTCGCACACGGCCACGCCCCCAACCCCCGCACCACTTCCTCGCACCTGCAGCCGACGCCGCGTGACATTTCTACTGCCAGACGGAAGCTGTACCCGCGACGCTACCAGGTACCCCACCGAGCTCTTCGACAAGGACTACCAGTGGATCACCGCCACTGCTGCTGAACTGCCGGCCTTGGACACATACACGTGTGCATTACAGGTTAGTCACAGTGCAACGGGTGCTGGTCCAGCATCCCCATCGGTGTTCGTGATCAATAACGGTACTGTCCACAGAATAAATACCACAGAAGGCCCACCGGTATGTGCAAAGGCTAGGCGTTTAAATCCGGAAAAACTTAAACACGCCAAAGCTATTGTTCAGGAACTTTTAGATAATAAGACTATCCGCCCTTCTTCTAGTTGTTGGTTGTCACCCATTCATTTGGTGCCTAAGAAAGATGACACTTTCCGCCTCTGCGGTGACTATCGGGCGCTTAACGCCAGAACAATTTTAGATAATTACCCCGTCCCAAATATTCAAGACTTTGCTTCCCAGCTGCATGGGGCACAAATTTTCAGTGTAGTCGATTGTCATAAGGCGTACCACCAACTGCCAATGGCACCTGAGGACGTTGAAAAGACCGCTATCATCACCCCGTTCGGGTTGTTCGAGTATTTGTTTATGCCATTCGGCCTTAAAAATGCCGCACAGACGTGGCAACGGTTCATCGACTCGCTGGTTGGAAAACTGGACTTTGCATATGCGTACCTGGACGACTTGTTAATTTTTTCTTCCTCCCTCGAGGAACATGAACAACATTTAAATACAGTGCTCCAACTATTAAAAGCAAACGGTATCGCAGTGAACAATACTAAGTCACAACTCCGCCGCACCAGTGTCACTTTTCTGGGCCACAGAGTTTCGGGCGACGGCATCTGCCCCCTAACTGAACGGGTGGAGGCCATTAGTACGGTGCCTTTGCCCAAAGATTTTCAGGGCCTCCGCCGCTTCCTTGGAACGGTAAATTACTACCGTAAACATATTCCCCGCGCCGCCGACATACAAGCCCCACTGACGGATGCCCTCGCAGGAAAAAACACATCAGGGTCTCGGGCGGTCACGTGGACTCCAGATATGCGTCGCGCATTTGATAATCTAAAGTCAGCCTTACAGACAGCTGTTACGCTTGCTCACCCCATTCCTGATGCTCCCATCTCGCTTACTACAGACGCAAGTGATACAACAGTGGGGGCAGTACTTCAGCAATCCATGGGTTCTGTTGTACAGCCGCTCAGATTTTTCTCCCACAAACTGACCGCTTCCCAACGTAAATGGTCGACCTTCGACCGGGAACTGTTTGCTATTTACGCTGCTATCAAATATTTCCAAGACGATATCGAAGGTCGCCATCTCGTGGTATTTACCGACCACGAGCCATTGGTTTACGCTTTCCGTAACCCAGGTAAGGACTCATCCCCGAGACGTTTTAGGCATATGGACCTTATATGTCAGTTTATGAATGACATACGTTACGTCAGAGGCGCAGACAATGTCGTCGCTGATTTTCTGTCTCGGGTGTCGGTTTTATCTTCACAGCTGGACCTCAGTGAGCTCCCTAAATTGCAGACAGAGGATACTGAACTCGCAGCATTGCGTTCCGATATCAAAACAGGACTCAAACTAGAGTTACGGACACTTCCTGGGTTTTCATCACCCATCTGGTGTGACATTTCAACAGGACGCATACGCCCGGTGATTCCTGCACCTCTCCGCCGGGACATATTTAATAGTATCCACGACTTGGCACACCCTGGCATTCGCACCTCCGCACGTCTGGTATCTGAACGTTTTGTTTGGCCCGGGGTGATAAAACAGTGTCGCAGTTGGGCACGAGCATGTGTGGCTTGTCAGCGCGCAAAAGTAGGATGTCATGCACAGCCCCCCATGGGTACGTTCGATGTGGCAAAAAGAAGATTCCAGCACATACACATCGATATCGTCGGGCCCTTACCCCCCTCAGGCCCCTTCCGTTACATACTGTCCGCAATTGACAGGTTTACCCGCTGGGTAGAGGTAATTCCTCTCACTACTATCACAGCCGATGCAGTGGCCCGAGCCCTGCTGTTAATGTGGATCTCGCGCTTCGGCTGCCCAGTCTCTGTCACCACCGACCAGGGCCGCCAGTTCGAGTCTGCCCTCTTCCGACAGCTTTGTGAACTGTGTGGGGTGAAACGATTTAGGACTACAGCATACCACCCCCAGAGCAATGGGCTTGTGGAACGCTGGCACCGAACGCTTAAAGCTTCCCTGATGTGCCACGGAGGTGAGTGGGCCGATGCCTTACCATGGGTAATGTTAGGCGTTCGGGCCACGTACAAAGAGGACCTTGGTGCATCCCTGGCAGAGGTACTGTATGGAGAACCCCTCACACTCCCAGCAGAGTTAGTTGAGCCTTCACTTCCTCCAGATCAAATCTGCGACTCGACATTCGTCGGGCAGGTCAAGGAGCTAATTGCTAACATCCGCGTGCCGCCTCCTCGACCACACACGCCCCCTCCCGTATTTCTGCATAAGGACTTGGCGTCGTGCACTCACGTCATGGTGCGTGATGACACCATCCGACCGGCACTCAGACCTCCATATACGGGCCCGCACAGAGTCATATCACGGCGTACCAACACGTTCGAAGTGCTCATTAACAGCACGCCTCAAACGGTATCCGTCTGCCACCTCAAACCTGCAGGGACTCTGGGAGAACTGCCCGATACCCCTCCCAGTCAGACCCCATCCCCTGCTGCACCCACCTCGCATGAGGCATCTACCGACAGTCCATGGATGAGCGACGCCCATTCCCACACGTGTGACGTTCCCCACTCCCAGTCGTGTGACAGTGCTACAGGTGCGTGTGACATTCCTAGGCAGAGTGATGCGTGTGATGACTTACCCTCCTACAGGCAGCCCCTCGCCTCTCCCCTGTTAGGATTCAGTGATGTATCAGGGACCAGCCTCAGAGCGTGTGATGTCACCGATGACGACTCGTGTGGAGATTCTGTCAACCCGTATCAGGAAGTGGTAGTGAATGTCAACACAGATCTTATTTGCAGCTCTAATGTGTTTTTTGTTATGCAGCCGGGTAACGTGTACATCTTCTACGAACAAGCCAGCTTCCCCAGTGACAACTTAACTCACATTCATCTCCTCCAGTCTGTCCCCTTGCCTGTTGGTACTGACCCATCAACGGTCAAAGTCCTACGTACCGCCACAGGCATTCAGATCCGCTATCCTGGCCCCTCACAACCCACCATCCCCTCCCCAGATCCCTCAACTGCTGTACGAGGATTCACCCGGTCAGGCAGGACCATCCGCCCCCCTCGCTGGCTCGAAGACTTCAATTACTAATGTAATGTAATATAAGGTATGGTTTCTGATTAAACACCCTCTCCCTCCCCCCTGGGTGTTCCCTTTACATGTATGCCCCAATATTTATGTTTGTGCTCCACACTCTAGGGGGGGGGGGGGGGGGGGGCTAATGTGGCGACTATCGACCAAGTCACGGTTAATATCTTTGTTTTTGGCAAGCTCTTTGCCCCAGTCTGTGGTCGCGCGCGAAAGTGTGCGGACGTGTACCGAGAATTCAGAATGTAAACAACTGTATATGTGTGCTTACGAGAAATAAAAATAGTGTTTATTACATGTGGTGTAGCGTGCATCATTGGATTCGGCAACCCAACCACGCATACCCATAAGCTTATTACAGATTTTAACTATTGTATCCTCCCCTTTCATTTTCGCTGTTTCAATTAATTATTGAAAAATAGTGTATGCTGACATTAGCGACATCTGGTCAACTTACTACACAAACATCTGGTGGCTACTGTACGGCAGCTAGTTTTAAACAGTAGTTTTACTGACAACATCTGACAACATGACTTGTACATGTGATGTGATTTGTATCTATTTGACGATGCTGGTGCTGATTCAGCATTTAATAGTTGACTATGCCACTATGGCTGCAGTGCATTAGGACTTTGTTTTTATGAGACAGGTATGCCTCTTTACATTTAAAGCGCACAAATGTAAATTTTGTCAGCACTACTTTTCAATATGCTCTATGTGTTGTTCTTAAGCTGTATACAGTTTGCGAGTGCATTTATATTTGTTCCATTTTTGCTGCAGATCTGATGATGGTCATTAAAGACCGAAACTGGTAATCTGTTAAATAAAAAAAATTGTGACCATAGACGGAAATTAAAGGAAACTTATTACATATACGGGTCACTGTGTTTTTTTGCTACAATGTCGCAGCTTGGTGCTCAGTGTTCTTTGTTTTAAAATTTATTTGTTAAATGAGATCACATTTCAGGACACCATCTATATGCCACTATATTTTTGAAATCTATTTCAAAAACATTGTGGCTCAAAATTTTCCAAGCACATTGATGTTTTTAGATGTCACATACCATGTACTGAACAATGTAATGTTTTTTGGTGTGTATGATTAATGTAACAGAGTACCAGTCTCCTGACATTACAAAGATAAAAGCAGGCAAGCAATTATTATATGTCTGTATTACAAGTTACCACAATGAAATAGTATCTGGCATCATCAGAGTGTATAATTGAGTGGATAAACTGTCCAGAAGCAATACTTAATTAATTTTAGTGTTTTCAGTTAACACCAACACAATAGGCCTAATCGACTCTGCACCCCAAATGTACCACAGGTATTGTTATTATGGACTATTCAGTACAGTTTTAATGGGCTACAATAAGGAATTGAGATGTTTTAGCTACACATTACCTTCAATGCCATCAAAAACTCCTTTACTGAGGGAAACAGCAAAATATTTGCAGGAGAATTTTCGCTCATATTTTCTTGCCAAAATCTTGAGAGAATGAACCATGTACTTGTTCTACAGTACAATCCAGATGACATCACCAGTGCATTCCAATAATTTTCAAAGCTTCACCAAAATTCCGTAAATAGTATCCTTGTAATTCAGATTTCTGTCTGAAGATAAGAGGAATGTTTCACAGGCTCTATGAAGGAAAACTGCAGCTGTGGATAGGGTAACACCTGACATGACCAAAGAACACACTGCACCTAATTTTTGTACAAATTGCTGTAGGATATTGCAAAAACAGTTAGCAAGAGTCTAGCATTATTCACCCTCCTACTTCCCTGGAAGTTATATGCTTGGATTCTTTTAATTCAAACATGACCCAGGGAACTTGTTACATTATTAATTAATTTTTACATAGTTAATCAACATGTCCTGCTTTCACAGTTAATATTTATCTTCCATTTTCGCTGTTTTGCTACATATTCCATATGAATTGTTTTTTAGCTTATGGAGGAATTGAATTTCTTTTTCCATTGATACACCATTCCAGTGCTACAACAAAAGAGAAGGAAACACCTAGGTGGAATGGTCAGGTGAAGACAGCAGTAAAAGATAGTAATGTACTGTAAAGAAAGTTAGACCATGAAAAACAGAAAGCAGATTAGATTGTAGGATCATTTAGTAATCGCGAAAGCATTACGGAGAGGATAGATAAACTCCAGTGGAAGACTCTGCAGGAGAGATGCTCAGTAGCTCAGTACGGGCTTTTGTTGAAGTTTCGAGGACATACCTTCACCGAGGAGTCAAGCAGTATATTGCTCCCTCCTACATATATCTCGCGAAGAGACCATGAGGATAAAATCAGAGAGACTAGAGCCCACACAGAGGCATACCAACAATCTTTCTTTCCACGAACAATACGAGACTGGAATAGAAGGGAGAACCGATAGAGGTACTCAAAGTACCCTCCACCACACACCATCAGGTGGCTTGCGGAGTATGGATGTAGATGTAGATATAGATGTAGACAAAACAAATTAACAATTGAACATGTAGCTCAGGAATACTGGGGAAAGTAACTAGCTGTAAAAAGACTGACCCAGGAAGAAAAGCACTGGGAGGACTTTACTAAAGTGGTAGAGGAAAACTTCAAGAAAGAAGCAAATTACTACACAAATTACTAAAGAGTAAACGAAATGAATATGTAAATATCCTTGCACTGGAAACAGATGGTGGTAACTTAATACAAATAGAGGAAGGGATCAGGGATGAAATGAAAAAGTACTTCAGCATGCTGCTAAATACAGGGTGTACATAAAGTCTTGGAACACTTTCAATTATTTATTGCACAAGAACCAAACATTGTACAGATGTCATGCATATGTCATTTTGAAGAGAAACCCTGAAAGTTTTTTTCATGTATTTTGGTAATTTGCTGATAGTCAGCGTAGTCATAACGAGTTCATGTGCAGAGTGAGCTTTCTGTGTGTTGAAGTTCGGGAAGAACAGCTGTTCAATGGCCATTTACCACTGGCACAACGAATTCGTTACAACGGGTTGCTTGTGCTCGGTAAAGAGAAGCGGATGTCCCAGTATGAGTGAAGCGAATGTGGAGCATGTATGAGAGACATTCATAAGGAGTCCAAAGAAATTGGTGCGTTGCGCATCCTGTGAACTCAAAATGTCTCCAGTGACAGTGTGGAAAGTCCTGCGACAGAAGCTGTCTATGAAACCATTCAGATTGCAGCTAGTGCAGAAGTTCAATGCTGCCGAATCAATGGATTGGCCGTGCTATAGAAAGGGACAGCTGTTTCATGAAATGGCCTTCCCAATCGCCAGATCTCACTTTGTGCGACCTTTTTCTGTGGAGACACATTAAAAGTCTGGTGTATGTACTGCTTCTACCATGTGATGCAACAGAGCTCCAGGAGAGAATATGGGAAGTGACTGCCAGTCTATGATGCCATGCTGGGACGGGTATGGTAAGAATTTGATTACCGTATTGACATCTGCCGGGTCACTCATGGTCTGCATATCGAATATTTATAAATAAATAAATAAATAAAAAACTTTCAGAGATTCTCTTCAAAATGCAATATGTATGACATCTGCATAATGTTTAGTTATTGTACAATGAATAATGGAAAGTGTTCCCAGATTTTATGTACACCCTGTATAGATGAGGACAACACAACCTTCAATGACTGTAGAGTAATTAATGAAGTGTAAACCAACGGTCACCCATTAACATGGTGGTAGGTAGAAACAGCATTATAGATCATGTGGAATGGAAAGTTGACAGGCTTTGATGATGATCTCAGCTCAGACATGATTAAGGCAGCTGGAATATTAGGCGTAAATTGGCTGTATAGAGTGTTATCAGTGATTTGGGAAGAAAAAGAAATCCCCTAAGATTGGAGTAAAGAAGTCATCGTCCCTCTGTTGAAAAAGGAGTGAAATTGTGGAAATTACATGGACACCACACTGCTGTCACACACCCTGAAGCTGTTAGAAAAGATTATAGAAATGAGACTTAGAAAGATAGTAAAACCCTTGCTTGAGGAAGATATACATGGATTCAGGAAAGACCAAGGTACTGTGGCTCTTATTTTTGGAGTAAGAATGCTGACAGAAAAGTTCTTGGAATATGGAACAAATCTTGTGGTTGTATTTGTGGACATTGAAAAGTATATGGAAGTGTTCCTTGAAACAAGATATGCGAATGTTTGGAAGACTTAAATGTGCTGAATTACCTAACTGATAGAGTCAAGATGCTATACCAAAAGTGTTGCAGCTGTGTACAGGTAGGCAACAAATGATCAGAACGCTCTGAAACAGAGACGCATACAACAAGGAAGTGCTCATCACCACTCCTGTTTGTAATGGTAATGGACATGATCATAAAATCTATCAAGAATAGATAGAAAATCAAATATCCTGGTTTTTGCTGGTGATTGATAGTATGGAGAGAGACAGAAGCTAAAGCACAGGAGAAACTTAGTGACTGGAACAGCACATTCAAAAATTTTGCACTATATTTAAAAGGAAGTAAAACAAAGACAGTAGAAATTTATTTATTTATTTATTCTTTGCCCATGGACTCCAGCTGAAAATTCAGCTGAGAGTATTGGGTGTGTCATACAATAGGCTATTAACATCAAACTTGATTTCATTATATATAAATGAAACAAATGATTAAACAGAAATAGTCCATAATCATACAAAGGTATTACATGTTTCACATTATATGTACACACAAATCCAAACAACATACATGATAATTTTTAAACATACATTTCAGTAATGATATAACATATTAAACACCATCTTAGTATTCACTCAAACTGTACATACATTTCTCTGTGAGATATAGTTTCAAATGATTTTTAAAACATTTTAGGTCTGCTTCTTTTTTAATGATTTTGGGGAGTTTATTAAAAAACCTTTTGCCTGCTTCTTCTGGGGCAGTCATAGACAGTTTTAGATTTCTGTTTATCATGTAATAATTTTCATTTCCTCTTGTACCGTGTTTGTGAATATCTTTATTTAGGAGGTATTTATCACTTGACCTTACCGCCATTATGCTTTGGTATATGTACAGTGAATATACTGTCATAATATTATAGTGTACAAAAGCGTGCCTACAGGTCTGTCTTGGTGGTATTTTTGCAATGCATCTCACTGCCCTTTTCTGAATTGTGAATATTCTTTTTAGGTAGCCAGCTTGTGCACTTCCCCATACATGAACTGAATAAGACAAATGTGGGAAGACAAGTCCATAATACATTGATCTGAGGACTTTATCATCCACAGTCTTAGCTGTTTTATGCATGATGAAGATCTGTTTGTTTATCTTTTTACACAGTGCATCTGTGTGCTCCCCCCATCCCAAATGTTTGTCTGTTATAGTTCCTAAAAAATTTGTGCTGGTTACTTCTTTAATAGTCTTTCCATTTACATTAACATTTATATTATAATTTTCACTATGCTTGGTCTGAAATACTACATTCATTGTTTTAGACTGATTCATAAACAGGTTGTTTTGTGTTAAATATTTATTTGCATTTTTGTTAGTCAGGAGAGCTTCCTTCTCAAGCTCCTCCTTTGTGTCAGCTGTGCAAATGATTGTTGTGTCATCAGCATACATTATAAGTTTCTGATTTATATAGCTAGGGAAGTCATTTACGTAGAGTATAAATAGTATTGGCCCAGGCACAGACCCTTGAGGCACACCGTGTTTAACTGTTTGTAATTCTGATCTGTAGTTTGTTATATTTCTCCCACTAGTATGTCTGATTTCTGTGCATTGTTTCCTATTTGTAATGTATGATTTAAGGATGTCATAGCATTTTCCTCTAATTCCATACTGATATAATTTCATCATTAATTTTGAGTGCTTCACACAATCAAATGCCTTAGATAGGTCCATAAAGATCCCACAAGTCTTTTGTTGCCTTTCAAGTAAATTAAGAATGTGCTCAATTATATCTGTTGATGCTGTTTTTGTTGACTTCCCTTCTCTGAAACCATGTTGTGATGAATGCAGTATACTGTACTTTGTTATAAAACTTACAATTCTATTCTTTATTATCATTTCATAGATTTTAGCAAATGTTGAGATCAATGATATTGGCCTGTAATTTCCTAATTCATCCCTGTTCCCTTTCTTAAATATTGGCTTCACTTTACTTACTTTCAGTGAATCTGGAAATATACCTTCTTCTATCGCAGCATTCAGCATGTGTGTCAATGGTTTTAATATACATTCTCTGCATTCCTTTACGAGATGTGATGTGACACCATCCAAGCCAGATGAATGTTTAATTTTAAGTTGTTTCATTGGGTTTCACACTTCTGCATCCGTTGTAGGTATGAAAACCATAGTATGATTTGTATGTGGGGGGTTTAACAATTTACTTACTGCATTTGTTTTATTTTGAATTATTAATTCCTCTGCTACAGTAATATAATATCTGTTAAAAGTATTGGCTACTTCTATAGGGTTTGCGTTGCTTTTCCCACTCATCAGTGGGCAGATGTCCTCCGCCCGATTTGTTACTTTTCCTCTCTCTTCATTAATGAACGACCATAAACCTATTGAGTGGTTCTTTCCCTTATCTATAGACATCCTGATGAATGATGCTTTAGTTTTTCTGATAAAACTACAGTACTCTTTCTTTTTTATTTTATACAGTGTGTTGTAGGCCTCAGTATTTTTTTGTTTGGATAGGTCATAATACACTCTCAGCAAACAACAACCCTAAATATGTTTCTATGAGCCAAAGTAGAATCTGTTTCCCATTTCAACTATCTTGGAAGCATGAACTCAAAAGACAATACCATTAAGCAGGAAGTACTCAGCAGGGCACAGAAAGTATCCAATTTTTACAGTAAAATCAGAAATCTTCACTGGGATGCTGAAATACCATGAAAATCAAAAGCAACAATGTACTACACGTATTTCGTACCAATCCTTACATAAGGTTTAGACACATGTACCTACTAAACAATGACTTCAGCAGAATTCAGGCAGCAGAAATGAGACTCATTAGAACTGTGAATCAAACAACGAGAAACAACAAAATCATGAATGAGGTGACTAGAAAAGAAACTGGTATTGAGGTTCCTGTTACCATTGTCATAAAGAAATGCTGGCTTATTGGTATGGGCACATAATGAGAATAAACAGTGAAAGTCTGCCAAAAAGTATTTCAACCTGAACCTCATAGGAAGAGGACGTTGGGTAAGATCAAGAAAATGCTGGATAGAGACTGTAAAATCAGATTTGGAGGAGAAAGGACGCAAATGGGAAATTGCCATGGAACAGAAGATTTATGAAAACAAAAGGAGATGGTGAGCACTTGTATGCCACACCTGGGAAACTGAGTTGGAAAATGATGATGATAATGACTGGCACACATCTCACATTCATTAAACCAGCAGAAACAATTGACTTGAAAATTTCATCTTATTTTATTTTCAAACCTTTCTACGTTAGAATAAAGTTTCCACGAATATTGTATCTGCTCTGTTCAAAGGGAGTACTCTTCAACAGAAGAAAGTTTCTTGGATGAATGGAAAAAAATCTAGAAAAGGATATCTTAACATCTGGATAAACATAATAAACTTTCTTTGTAAATAAAGTCAGATAATATATATGGAAGCTTACTTTCTTCTCATTCCCTTGAAGATAAATGGTGTCTTCCATGTCTGGTTTGGTGTATACAATATCATTCTGTCTCAGTTCTGCTGCTTTGACAACTGGTTGTTCTAATGAGGAATCCTCCAACATTTACTTACTTTCCATGCCTAGTTGAGAACACCTCAACTCTCTTTTTTCAAAGCTCTGTAACTTTTAATGACCTTGTCATTGTATAAAAATAGATCTTCTGTTGTGTAAACAAACTCCATTCCTGGGCATATAAGCAAATGTTCAATTATCTCCATTTCTCTGCATTTGCACCAGTCACTTTCAGAGTAGCCCCACTTAACCACGTTTTCTTTGCATTTTATGACCCCCTCCCCATTGTTACCTATTTAGGGTTGTCAGTGCTCTCCATGTACTGCACTATAGTTGCTGCCCTTGTGTGATTTACTTTTTGGGGTGCAGGTTTGTGTTTTACAGAGAGTCCACCACTTAATATATGTAGCGGATCTCAAGTTGGCCTTGTAGCAGTACTGTCTGTTCACTTAAGCTCTTCCTTGACTTAAGAAAAGCTGAAACTGTTAGTTATACATTAAGTACCATAGGTTATTTTTCTGTTTTTTTTTTCCTATTTCACTGGCTACTTTCTGTCTGATATTTGATGGTGCTGTGGCCTGTAGTGGGTAAATTTTGTGGATAGGAGTAGGCCTCAGGCCTTCAGTGACAATCCTGACAGTTTCATTTAAAATGATGTCTACTTGTTTGGAGTGGCACATGTTCTCTGACTGGAAAACAGAGTCCCATTATTGATGATCAAGAAACTTCTGGCTGTGCTCCTCATGTTGATCCAGTCAGTTTCCATGTAATATTGTTCCTTGCGCATATTTTTTCCATTTAGCTCAGTGCAGTGTACAGTCTAGGCTGACTCCCAAGTATTTTGATTTGGTACAGTGGAGTAGTCCAACCCCTCTCAATTCTATTGCCAGCTGTCTTGTGACTTTACTGTCATACAGGTGGAATGTGCATACTTGAGGATTTTCTGGAATATATTGCAGGTGATTTTCTTCATAGTAAATCCCCGAGGCATCCAAAGCCTCTGTCAGTTTCCTTTCAACCTCTTCCACCAGTAATGGTGGTGTTGTCTGCATATATGAATCCTTTTATTTCCAGATTATGTGGCTGGTCATTTCTGTACATACTGTGCAGAATAGGGGAAACAACACTCCTTGTGGTAATACAGTCCTTTGATTTCTCCATCTAATTTTCTTCGCTTTGAGGGTTATGTAGAGTCTTCAGTTCTACAGCATGCCTCTTAACTTGTAAGCCAGTCAGATATCCTTTATTATTTCATAGAATCTCATGAGGCATCATAGGTGGTTTACCGCACCCCATGCAGCAGAAGGGTCGACCAAGGTAGCAGCAGCTTCCAGTTTCCTTTTTAGAGTCAAATTCAATATTTGATTAAAACATGCATTCCCTAGTCTGAAACCAGCTTGTTCATTCATGAGTTATGTATCAACTTTGGCTGCTATTTCTGACAGAATCATTCTTTCAGAGAGTTTATATAGGTGCCAGGTTATGGTAGGTGTCAAAAGTTAGGTGTCAAAAGTTATCACTGTGTAAAAAGCTTAGATATACAAAAGTTTTGTCTAGAGCAACATATAGAAGCATGTGCCTGCCAGCTTAAACTGAAGGAGGGCTCTTTTATAATTGTAACAGTATATAGGTCCCCTTCATGAAACTTTCATTTATTCCTGGAAAACTTGGATGCTTTGCTATGCTGTCTGTCAGATAGGGGAAAGCAAATTATTATTTGTGGGGACTTCAGTGTTGATTCACTGAAAGAGTGTAATAGGAAGAATAACCTGGAAGTCTTGCTCGGTTCTTTCAATTTGACGTTTGTCATTATTTTTCCTACTCGGGTAGTAAAGGACAGTACCACATTGATAGACCAAGATAGATTTAAAAACATAAATTCTTGTCCCGTTGAGAATGGCCTTTCTGATCATGGTGCTCAGCTAGTTACAGTATATGACATAGCTCCATTCCGTAATTCAAAACTACCCTCCAAAGTTGTGCGTTCAATTAATGACTCAACAATTAGAAATTTCAGAGAAAATCTTCAGCAGCAAGACTGGGATGAGGTGTACAAGGAACTTGATGCTAATTTAAAATAAAACTTATTTCATGATATACTTGTAAGAGAATTTGAAAACTGTTTCCCCAAGAAAGTAGTTAAATCTAATTATAATAGACCATGCAAGAAACCTTGGCTTACTAAAGGAATAAAAATATCTTGTAACCACAAAAGGGAACTGTATCTAACAACAAGAAAGAGTAATGACCCATAAACAGCCAAATATTATAAAAACTAGCGTGCTACATTAAGAAAGGTTATTAAAAAGTCCAGAAGCATGTGCATCATGTCTGAGATTAATACCTCTGATAACAAAATCAAAACAATTTGTAATATTATTACAAGGGAGACAGGCCAACCAAGAGTACAGGATGATGGCATTACCATCAAAGCGAATGGAAACTTGACAAACAACAAGCCAGAAGTCGAAAACATTTTGAATAATCATTTTTAAATGTTGTAGAGAAAATACAATCTAAATGTTCATTAGAAGAAGCAAGGCAGTTAATGGAAGATGCCTTACCCACACAATTTGATGCAATTGAAATTCCACCCACCTCTCCTTCTGAAATTAGGTAGATAATAAACTCTCTCAAGAATAGAAGCTCACATGGAATTGATGGCATTTCCAGCAGGATAATAAGAGCTTGTTCCCAAGAGATAAGTGGGATTCTTAGCCACATATGTAACAGCTCTCTGAAGCAGGGTATTTTCCCAGATAGACTGAAGTATGCCATTGTTTAACCACTGCATAAAAAAGGGGATACGTCTGATGTCAACAACTACCGCCCAATCCCTCTTCTGACTGCCTTATCCAAAATTCTTGAAAAAGTAATGTATTGTAGAGTAGCTTCACACCCTTGTAAAAATAAAGTTTTAACAAAATGTCAGTTTGGTTTGTAGAAGGGTTTTTCAATGGAAATTGCTATATATACTTTCACTAATGAAATATTAAATGCTTTGAGTACCCAGAGTTACCTGTTGGGATTTTTTGTGATCTCTCAAAGGCTTTTGATTGTTTAAATCATGGAATACTTCTAGATAAGCTCAAGTACTGTGGTATGAATGGGACAGTGCTCAAATGGTTTAAATCATACCTAACTGGAAGAGTGCAGAAAGTTGAGATAAGCAGTTCACATAATATGCAAACTGGGGAACAATCAAGAATGTGGTGCCGCAAGGTTCAGTCTTGGGTCCTCTGCTGTTCTTAATATATATTAATGACTTGCCATTCTATATTCATGAAGATGCAAAGCTGGTACTTTTTGCCGATGATACAAGTATAGCTATCACACCCAAAAGACAAAGCTTAACTGGTGAAATTGTAAATGATGTTTTTCAGAAAATCATTAAGTGGTTCTCTGCAAATGGGCTCTCATTAAACTTTGACAAAACACAGTATATACAGTTCCACACAGTAAATGGAATGACACCATTAATGGATATAGACTTCAATCGGAAATTGGTAGCTAAGGTAGAATATTCAAAATTTCTAGGTTTATGCATTGATGAGGGGTTGAACTAAAAAAATCACACGGAGGATCTGCAGAAACGTTTGAGTTCAGCTACTTATGCTATTAGGGTCATTGCAAATTTTGGCAATATACATCTCAGTAAATTAGCTTACCACGCCTATTTTCATTCTCTGCTTTCGTATGGCATCATATTCTGGGGTCCGCAGCTCGTGGTCGTGCGGTAGCGTTCTTGCTTCCCGCGCCCGGGTTCCCAGGTTCGATTCCTGGTGGGGTCAGGGATTTTCTCTGTCTCGTGATGACTGGGTGTTGTGTGATGTCCTTGGGTTAGTTAGGTTTAAGTAGTTCTAAGTTCTAGGGGACTGATGACCGTAGATGTTAAGTCCCATAGTGCTCAGAGCCATATTCTGGGGTAACTCATCATTGAGTAAAAGAGTGTTCATTGGACAAAAGCGTGTAGTCAGAATAATTTCTGGGGCTCATCCAAGATCATCCTGCAGACACTTATTTAAAGAGCTATAGATCTTCATTATAGCCTCACAATAAATATATATATATATATTTGTTATTAACAATCCGAATGAATTCAAAAGTAATAGCAGTGTACATGGCTACAACACTAGGAGAAAGGATGATCTTCACTACTAAAGGTTAAATCTAACTTTGGCTCAGAAGGGGCTAAATTATGCTGCCACAAAAGTCTTTGGTCATTTACCTAATAGCATCAAAAGTCTGACAGATAGCCATATAGCATTTAAAAGGAAATTAAAAGAATTTCTTAATTGCAACTCCTTCTGCTCATTAGATGAATTTTTGGATATAGTAAGTGGGTAATTTCCCCAACCCCCACAAAAAATTAAAAATATTAAGAGTCATGTGATATTTTGTGTAATGTAATATTTTGTGTAATGTAATATCTTGTATAGACACCTTTTATTAACCTGACACGTTCCACACCATTACGAAGTGCCGTATTCATGATCTACGGAACAAGTACTAATCTAATCTAATCTAATCTTCAGTGTCTGATTTATTTAAAGTCCAATTATTTGTGCCAAACCAGTTGTAACTCCTGTTTGCTTCTTGAATTTGACAATTCTTTCTCTGATCGTTTTCATTATTTTCCCAATCTCTGATTGCTGTGATAAGGGATGGTGATTGTGTGTATTTGTGTCTTGTCCCTTCCATGCTCTCTGAAAACTTGGCAGTCTCTTATCTGCCTCTTCAGCCCCCAACATTTCTTTTTCACTCTCAAATGTAATCTGACCCCTTATTAACTGTTTTCTTTCTTAATCTCATTTTGCTCATTCTATGGGGGCAAGGGAAAAAAAATCATGACTTTATTTCTTGACATTTTTGCACCAAATTTTGATCACCTTCAAAGTATTCTCCATTGGCCACAACACAGTTCTTAAAACAATCCTTCCATTGTTCAAAACAGTTTTTAAATTCACTTACCGGGATGTTCTTTATACCTTCCATACCTTCCAGTGATTTTTGTTTTACCGCCTCCACAGTGGTAAAATGCTTCCCTTTCATGTCCCTTTTGAGTCTGAGGAACAGAAAGAAATCACAAAGGGCTAGATCTGGTGAGCAGGGGGCTAGACAATCGGTGTCACGGTATTTTTTGACAAAAACTGTTTTACAGAGAGGGCGGTGCGGGCTGGTGCATTGTCACGGTGTAAGAAGAAGTCACCTGTGCACCAAAGATGTGCCCCTTTCTTCCAGATGCTCTCCCTCAATCTTTTCAAATCCTCCAAGTAAAACTTTTGATTGATAGTTTGATGTGGGGGAATGAACTATACATGCACAACATTTCTGGAATCGAAGAAACAAATAAGCATTGTCTTGATGTTTGACTTCACTTCGCAAGCTTTTTCGCTTTTTCAGGATGGGGAGAGCCACTTGTCTTCCACTGGCTTGATTGCTGCTTTGTTTTGGGGTCATACCCATAGCACCATGATTCATCACCACTAATCACCTTGGAAAAAATTAAGGGTCCTCTTTGTGCTGATTTTGAAGCTTAAAACATGCCTGAAGTCGAGGGACAAATTTGGCTGCAACCCTCCTCCTGTGTAAATCGTTGGATAAATCCTTTGAATTGAACTCCACAATATTCCAGACATCTCATACAGCTGATCAATAGTTCAGTGACGATCTTCATGAATGAGGGCACTGATTTTGTCAACATTTTTATGACTTCTTGACGTTGAGGGGCACCTTGAACAGGTTTGGTCTTCAGTTGACATTTCTCCATTTTTAAAATGTGAAAACCACTTGTAGAGTCTGGTTTTACATAGGATAGCACCCCAATAAACAGTCTTAGGCATTACAATAGTTTCTGTGACCGATTTCCCCAAAACAAAACAAAATTTCACAGCCACGCGTTGCTCTTGACAATCTGCCATCACGTTTTCACCAAAATGGAAAAAGTTATTGTGCTAAAAAAACTCTCATGGGCAAACTGATCCACTCACAGTGACACAACTTCGCACACTGACTCAGGTGACATGACCGTAATGGACACCTGGTCAAACAGTGGTTTCCCCCACTCTCCCTCCCCACCACAGACCAATTCCCATTACTTTTGGGTCCCCCCTCCTCCACTCCCATCAGCACTAGTGCCCTTGTATTTCTTAGCTAAGTGCTCCAATGTAGTAAGTGTAAAATGTAAATGTAAATGTAAAATGAACATCACATATAAGACAAATAACTGTAGCATCTGTCATTGAGTAACATAATCTCAAATATGTAATATTTTTGTATATGTTAATTCCCATCATGTAATTACTTTGAAACAAGAGTATATCATCTCAAAAAAGATCAATTCGGTTCATAATCTAAAAAGTTTACTTCTTGCTGACACATAGAAGACCAAAAATTTTGCACACAAATTGATGTGTAACTAAGAAATATATCATTCATTTCACGTTTTAGCTGTTAATGATAAAATAGAGGCCTTGCCTTCACTTTGATACAGAATAATGTGGCATTTTATTAAAGACAGACTACTTTTAAAAAGCTTAACTCAGCTATGAAGCTCTCCGCCACTAGTTTCACAAACAAGAGGGTTTTCAAAAGCAGATAAGCAACTACTATGAATGGAGAATCCTCCCTTCCCTTTCACAAAAAATACTCTCTACAATAGGTGAAACATTTCCCAAGGGTCAACATGTTGAAATTTTCATTGTCATTTTCCTTTATCTTTGTTCATGTTTCAAAGGAATGTCTCCAAGCATTGTACAAATTAGTATAGAATGCTGAAGATGGTAAACACAAAATAACTAGTATTTGTAAGCTAAATGTGTGATGCAGCAATGTAACTTGTGATTTAGGTTCTCTGGGGAAAGATCTTGTTAAAGATTTTGTGCTGGTTGTTGGTTGGTATTCTGTGGAAAAGAGGGGAATTAATTGAGGATGACATCAGGCACATTGTTGAGAGTGGCCTTTACACTAATGTGAAGACTATGCCACTCATTGGGAGATACAAATGTCCTGGACAAGGTGTCCTGTCAAACAAGTAAATGCAAAGCCTCAAAAATCACTCACAGTCAGTATCACACGTAGATGTGACTGATGCATTGCATCCAAACTGATTGCACTTCTCGTGGCACAGCCTAAATCTGAAATCTCTGGTACAGGTTACTTGTATAAATATTTTCCAGAAGCATTCAGTGCAACCACACCACTGTCGGTGGTTTCCAACATTTCCACTAGGCATCTTTTATGATCAATGTATCTTAAAGGCAGAGCTGCTAAATAATTATGGATGCTCTAGTAGCAATTAATGAAAAAATAAAAAAACAGCAGCTTAGACAGTTTAAAGGATAATATCAGCATCTTAATTACAAAAAGTATCAAAGAAACCTTTGAAAAAATACATTAACATCATCACAAAGAATATAGTAGGGTGCTTTGATGTGAAGAAATTGATCATAAATCTGGAAAAAGACTATTGCAATGGACATATTCACTGCACAGAATAGGACACCAGTTAATCATCATATTAAAATAAATGGACAAATGATTGGAAAAACAGAACACAAAATTTCTCAGTATATGGATACTACAGAACAAGAAATGGAATGCACATACATAGGCAACATAAACAGAAAACTGAACAAAATGTGTTTCATAATTTAAATACTAAGAAACTGTATATTATAGGTTAATCTCAGGACCATATATTTTGCTTATGCTCACTCAATATTGTAAAGTGATGTAGTTTTGTGGAGGAAGTTTGAAATCATTTAGATTACATAGAAAGATTATTACACTGACTGAAAGGATAGACAAAAGATAATTATGCAGGCAACTAATTATTAAAATTCTCTGAAATTCCATGAACTTATGTATTACAAGGTGTAATTACTACAAAAGAAAAATGAAACAGTTCATTCAACACTTCTACTGAATCTGTGCGCAGCTACCACACAAGGCAAATAAATGATGTACGTGTACCATAAACAAATACAAAACTGTTACAGAGAGCCATACCCAATCCCAGCAGTAGACTGCATGATGCATTACCCAAATCCACAAAAATAATAATGGACAGAAACAATTTCAAATCAACCGTAAAGCATTATTTCTATGTAGTAAGGGAATATTTAGAAAAACAGAAGTGTTGCACCGGTTAAGATTGTTTTTGCAAACTGTATACAGTAACAAAATATTTTATAGTATTACTTTTTGCTAAAATGATGTGCATAAAAAATTTCAAGAAATGTATAGTAATTAAGGAATGGCTCAACATCTTTTGTAAACTGCACAATCCTAGATTTGCAGGACTAATAAATAAATAAAAAATGATAACTGAAATACATTTGGAATTTTCTGCTGAAACACGTGTAATCTATTAAGTAAAAGTTATGAGCTTCTCATATCATGACATGAAATAGAAAATTCTAAGGATATTTCTATAGATGTACTATGTGCAGTAGAACATCACTTGAACAATGAAAAATCCATGATAGAATGTAAGAATGGAAAATCCAGGACGAATTCAGAACATCATTTGAGAGTTACAGAAATTGAACAGGTGTACCTACACTCCTGGAAATTGAAATAAGAACACCGTGAATTCATTGTCCCAGGAAGGGGAAACTTTATTGACACATTCCTGGGGTCAGATACATCACATGATCACACTGACAGAACCACAGGCACATAGACACAGGCAACAGAGCATGCACAATGTCGGCACTAGTACAGTGTATATCCACCTTTCGCAGCAATGCAGGCTGCTATTCTCCCATGGAGACGATCGTAGAGATGCTGGATGTAGTCCTGTGGAATGGCTTGCCATGCCATTTCCACCTGGCGCCTCAGTTGGACCAGCGTTCGTGCTGGACGTGCACACCGCGTGAGATGACGCTTCATCCAGTCCCAAACATGCTCAATGGGGGACAGATCCAGAGATCTTGCTGGCCAGGGTAGTTGACTTACACCTTCTAGAGCACGTTGGGTGGCACGGGATACATGCGGACGTGCATTGTCCTGTTGGAACAGCAAGTTCCCTTGCCGGTCTAGGAATGGTAGAACGATGGGTTCGATGACGGTTTGGATGTACCGTGCACTATTCAGTGTCCCCTCGACGATCACCAGTGGTGTACGGCCAGTGTAGGAGATCGCTCCCCACACCATGATGCCGGGTGTTGGCCCTGTGTGCCTCAGTCGTATGCAGTCCTGATTGTGGCGCTCACCTGCACAGCGCCAAACACGCATACGACCATCATTGGCACCAAGGCAGAAGCGACTCTCATCGCTGAAGACGACACGTCTCCATTCGTCCCTCCATTCACGCCTGTCACGACACCACTGGAGGCGGGCTGCACGATGTTGGGGCGTGAGCGGAAGACGGCCTAACGGTGTGCGGGACCGTAGCCCAGCTTCATGGAGACGGTTGCGAATGGTCCTCGCCGATACCCCAGGAGCAACAGTGTCCCTAATTTGCTGGGAAGTGGCGGTGCGGTCCCCTACGGCAGTGCGTAGGATCCTACGGTCTTGGCGTGCATCCGTGCGTCGCTGCGGTCCGGTCCCAGGTCGACGGGCACGTGCACCTTCCGCCGACCACTGGCGACAACATCGATGTACTGTGGAGACCTCACGCCCCATGTGTTGAGCAATTCGGCGGTACGTCCACCCGGCCTCCCGCATGCCCACTATACGCCCTCGCTCAAAGTCCGTCAACTGCACATACGGTTCACGCCCACGCTGTCGCGGCATGCTACCAGTGTTAAAGACTGCGATGGAGCTCCGTATGCCACGGCAAACTGGCTGACACTGACAGCGGCGGTGCACAAATGCTGCGCAGCTAGCGCCATTCGACGGCCAACACCGTGGTTCCTGGTGTGTCCGCTGTGCCGTGCGTGTGATCATTGCTTGTACAGCCCTCTCGCAGTGTCCGGAGCAAGTATGGTGGGTCTGACACACCGGTGTCAATGTGTTCTTTTTTCCATTTCCAGGAGTGTAGATCGATACAAATTAGTATCATATTTTGACAGATATAAATAAAAGGAAAAAGTGGAAAAAGCCCCAGGTCAAGGGCATATATTAGCACAGCAATGAACAACTTATAGGATTTTATGGTAGTCACGAATGCGAGAGGTAATCCCAACTGAAATATACACTGATCCAGAAAATATATGTACATTTTCGATAAGAAGCATCTCTTACAATGAGCAGGTTACAAAGACAAAGCACATGAAAAACAGCAAACAGAAAGAGAGAAACAAAATATCAAACATTTGAATTAAGTTCTCTTGTCTTTGTCTTGCAGATGGACAGTTGTGGCTGCTACACCAGCACTGGGAATGTCTGTACACTGCTGTCTCATCATTCTGCTGGCTGTGGTGATTACAGCTGGACATGCAGGTGAGGGCAATGCCTCATGGTGGAAAGCATACATAGTGACTGTGGCATCATTCTGTTCTGACAGTGTGTTTCGTATTTGGCATAGCCTGTTTGTGTGAACTCCTAAACGCTATTGGGACCTTCTGATGCCGTTCCACTGAATCCTCATCCAAGTTGTCTGGTTTCAATCTTTCGGCAGACAGTTTCCTATTTGCTGTGCTGATCAATTATAATTTTACTGTAGAGGTAACTTGTTCTGACCCATGCAAGGTGGTCATAGCAGAGGCTTACATGGTAATCACTGAGCCAGATGTTTCATGATGTGCACAGGTCCTTATGGACAAAAACAGGATTCTCTCCATGTAGTTGCAGCAATTTTGGCTGAAGTCAAGTCATTCTGTGTTGTAGCTCTAAATTGAAGACTGCCTTCCTGTCATATGTCAGGAGATGTGTTGGTTTTGCAGAAAGGAGCTCTGCTGGGAGCCCTCATTGTTTGCCATAAACCGGTTGGCCACTGAACAGTCTAGGCTGTCTTTAATAGCAATTCATAGACCCAAGAGAACCAATGGTAGTTTCTTCACCCATTTCTCCCCACTGCACATTAAGACTGCTTTAAGAGTTTTGTGTAACCTTTTTAACATTCCATTGCTGGTGGGATGGTAGCTAGTGGATCTGGAATCTGCATGGCCATACAGATGTAAAAGATCCGGAAAGAGCATGGATTCAAATTGCCACCCATGTTCTTTCATTACAACATCAAACCTTGCAGTCCAGCCTATTACTAAGGCCCATGCTACTGTTTCTGCTGCCATGTCAGCTGTTGGAAAGGTTTCTGGCCAATATGTGAATCTGTTGACCACCATCAGTACTTAATTATTTGACCCGGAGCATGATAGTGGCCTGACTAAGTCAACATGAATATGTATGAAGTGAGCTGTCAGGATATTTAATGCACTGTTAATCAATTTTGCGTTGTTGCTCAATGGCAGCAATCCCTTTTCATTCCGAGCCACATTACTTTCTTCATAATATATCTGATGGTAGCTTGCACACTGTGATACGCCAAGTTGTGAAAGGCATTGAAGACTACACACAGATAGTTCTGTGGTGTGAATGTCTGCTGTAAGCTATGTGAAGTACCACAACATAAAAAAATTTATGAGATCTTGCACATAGACTGGTGACAGTTTGACACTGTGTGTAGCACCTTTTTGCAGCCATTTGAAATTGCTGTCTGTTTCTTGATCCACTGCAAGCTATTGCTAAGGGATAGCTTTTGTGCTTATGCAGCAGTTCAAAAAGTAATACGCAACCGCATTGCTGCTTCCACTAATATATCATATGTCAATTGTGATTTGTGATACATACTCTGCTTACCTACATTGCTTGCGTGAGCTGAGGTCTGCTTCCTTTGAAAAAAACAACATAAGGGAAGCACAGTCAGTGAACACCATAAAATGTTTCCCTTCCACAGAGCCTTTGAAATGTTGAATGGTAGTGTAGCAGTATAAAGTTTGTCAGTTACTGCTGTGCCCTTGTAAGTAGGACTGTTGATATTTTTAAAAATATCTGGAATGTGGTATATCGATATTTTAAAAAAATATCGTTATCTGCCATCGTTATATTGACAGAAAATATTGATATATTGATGTAAAAAATATATACATACCAGCCCATACAAGAAATCGGCTGCACATTGTGAAGATACTGCCGTTTTTAGAGCTGTATATTGAAGTATTTATTCCTAATTAGATATTCTGTACAGCAACAAGCTAGCAGCCTGCTTATCCCCCTTAGAGCAAGAATTGAAAGGAAAATGATGCATGTTCAGGCTTGGCAATAACCACTTTGCTAACAGTGGTAACTGCATGTATGTGGCACAATAAAAGGAGTCCAATGAGTCTGTCATTCAGTTTTGTAACATATCAGATTTGTCCAGAATACTTCATGTCAGCTTCCCTATTTTTGCATTTCTGCAAACGTCAGCATACCAGCAGTTGTAGTGTCAAAATTGTGTGGTGAAGTTAAACATTGTAGTTTCTGTTGGTAGCATCAAGCACTGATTATTTCAGCATTTCCCCTCACATCTCTGTCCACTGGAAAGACCAATATTGTCATTTAGAGTTTTGTTCATCATTTTCAGCAACTGTTTTTGAACAACGCTGATTTGAAGAAGTAGCACACTGGTTGCCTTAAAACTGTTTTTTTATTCAACTGGTGTGTTATTTCTTCGCATCAAAAATCTTGTTATTCCATTTACACTGCCACCCCCCCCCCCCCTTCCCCTTGCAATTGAACTTCTTCATTGTGCCACCTATGTTTGCTTCACACAGTTGAAGAGAAAGACTGGACATGATGAAAGCTGAAGTAAGCCTCATTCATGTTCTACTACAGTTTCAGAAGAACAATTTCAAATGGTTACTGAAAATTGCAAAAAAGTATAATATAAAATAGGAGTATTGGCACTTGATATTGTCATTTTCAGTAATGATATATCAGTGAAAAAAAAATCCCTGAAATTTTGATATATTATCAACAGCCCTAGTTGTGAGTAACTATGAAAAGAAATCCAAGGGCTGAAATTTTGATATATTATCAACAGCCCTACTTGTGAGTAACTGTGAAAAGAAATCCAAGGGCTGACACTTCCTTTGACTAACTGTTGTAATGCTGCACCAACAGCTACTTGGATAGCATCTACCATAAATGCCATCTGTTCATCATGCATGGAATGGGTGAGCAACACTGCATGAGCCAAATACTCTTTTATCTGGCTTGAAATTTTCCAGTAGCTTTGGCATCCATTTTACTATTTTTGGCCCAATGTGTATTTCCCTTTCAGTAGTCCCATCAGCAGAGCCTGAAGTTCAGCTGCCTTTGGCATACTCATATGTTTGTGGCTGTGATTGATTGTTCCCAAGAATCTTCTCTGTTCTTTGAATGTTTGCGGCATCAAGAAGGAGCTTATGTTGGCCACTTGTTCCAGAGTTGGGAGAAAAAAAATCATGCTGTCTTTGCCTAAGATGCACATAATGTGGGTATATGATAATACCAAAGTGTCTAAGATGTTGAAGTAAAAGTTGGAGGTGGGTTTTGTGTCATTTTGGGATTTTGAGAACACCAAAATATTGTCCATATAGCAGAAGAGGAAATCTAAACCACAGAGCACTTGGTGAATAAACGTTTTCCATTGTGTGCCACATTTTTTGAACTAAATGATATGTAGTTGTATTGAAAAAGACCAAATGGAGTATTCTTGCTGGTTTTTTTTTTCATCCTTTGGAGCCATTGGTATTCATGAATATGCCTTTTTGTAGTGTACAGCACTAAAAATCTGTCCTCGGGTTAGTGTTGTTAAAGTCTGCCATATGATGGATTGAGTATTTATCTGGCATTGTATGAGCATTAAGTATGTACAATACTCTAGCAATTGACATTTCATAATTAAAGAAAACCTATTGTAGTCTTCCGGAAGCTGTACAGTCATCATCTAAAGATCAAAAACAATTAAAGGTACCACTGTGGAGTTACAAAATAAAACTTTCATAGAGCAAGGTGTGAAGGCCCAAAAACAGTTAAAAGAACATCGTGAATCATTTTTTAACAAAGGCTGTTGCAAAAGAATGTAGATCAGTGCGCGATTTGCAGGGGGAGATTGGGGGGGGGGGGGGGGGATTTCCCCCCTCTGCATCAGACCATCCCCTCCTCTGGCTTTAGTTTATGCATCCCAACCTGGGATGTTTATATCCCAAGCACTGAAGTAAAACTTTACATATAATTTATATTTGTGGAGCTGAGCACTGAAAGTTTTTAATACAGTCTTACTATTAATAATATTAATATGTTTGCTTATTAATTTTGAAAAAGTGTTATGTAGTAGTTAAGCATTTCAAAACATTTAGAACTAAATCATCGGTCTCACGTTGTCATTGTTGCTTTCGCCTAAGGTGCGCCATTTGTTTACTTGCGAGGGAAGTAGTGTGGCAGTCATACCGCAGCAGTTGTACCGCAGAGTTGGGTGAGCTGGGGGCTGAAAGTCCCACCCCGGACCCTAACACAGGGTGGTGACTGGCCCGGTACCTGTGCGAACATTTACCGTTAGGTCACCTTTTGGCAACGGTATGGCGCGGACTAACGCGCCTGGGACAAAAGCACACATTAATAAATAACGCACCATTGTCTGCTTCTAGTTCCTAGTATACTATTTCGTGGACCTTCTTTAAATACTCTTCTCTTCCACCATCGTTTTGTTTTCCTTTGGTTTTCATTTCCGTTGTTAGCTGCATGTGCAAGTACCAAGTAGACCGCTGCTGTGATACTTTATCATCCTTTATACTGCAAGACCGACACATGTGTGGCCCAAATTCTGTTGCTTTCATATAAATTAACCCACCGCATGCAACATACACCACAAGATGTTGCCTGTTGTAGCATGCTACAAGACAACGCACGCCACATTTCCGTAGCATGCCACAATGTTGCAAGACGTCACCCCAGCATAAACGAGGCTTTAGAGCCAGGTATGTATTGTATGGTGGATGTGATGTGTTGCGTACGAAACTAAAACCTACAATCAGATCCAAATGTCGTGGAAAACTGTGAAGAGGTGTCATCCTGCAGCAAGATAACGCTCGCCCACATTCTGCCAAACGGACAGCCGACACAATAGAGGAGTTGAGATTCGAGGTGCTGGAACATCCACCATACAGTACAGACCTGGCTCCCAGTGATTTTCACATGTTTGGACCCTTAATGGAAGCACTACAGGGAAGAAGATTTGAAAGTGATGAAGACGTCATTGCTGCGGTGCATAATTGGTTACAGATGCAACTGAAAAATGTATTTTCTGATGAAATAAAAAAAAAAAAACTCATAAAATGTCGTAAAAACTGCATTGAAGTCCAGGGAGGTTACATAGAAAAATAACGCATGTTTCAGTTTTCTATCATCAGAATAAGTACAGCTTTTCACAAATGTGCCTTTACTTTTTGAATTCCTGTTGTATACCTGTATGTAGATAATTTTGTAAATAAGCTTTACCTATAATGTACTTTTAAAGATATAACAATGGATGGCTTTTATGACAGTGCATACGCGTGAATATTGAGTTTTGGCATTAACATCTATTTATAAATAACTGTTTATCCATGGGTAACGCCACGGTCCAAGCTAGTAACATATGTAATTATTCTAACCCCCTAAGACATCCCCCCCCCCCCCCCCCCACTGGTAAAAGCACAAATCGCACACTAATGTAGAGGTAAATGACAAACTAAATTCAGAACTAGAGTGTGTCATGAATGAAATTGTCACAGTCACTATGTACAAGCGAGACAACACTGGCAAACTGGCAAAATCTGAATTAGAACAAATAAAACTTGCTTTGAACAAAGATCAGGTAGAATGACATGACCAAGTAAGTGCCCAAATCATGATTGTACAACAGGAATTGCCTGCAGTCAGGTGAATGTTTCAAAGTACTGCACCAACTATCAATAAAGTTTGTGATTATTGTGCCAGTTCTGTCACAGGAAATCATAAAACATACAGTAATGGCATACAAAGTAACAACTACATCATCACTCTCTTTTGCTTTGTTTGAGGGAAGTCTGCTCAAACATAGACAATACCAAGTCTTTATACCAGAGAAAAATACTCTGCATCCATTTGTGTTTATATGAGCTACATATGTATGCTGCTACAACCCTGGACTGAGTAGCAACAGATTGTTTCACCACAGGGCACATAACAGAGCCATAGACACTGCTGAACTCTGTCAAACTTATGAGCAGTTTGAGAGGACATTTCTGTCTAGGTATTGGTCAAGAGGCCTTCAAAAGAGAGTATGGAACCTGATTTTGAACCCAAAGTCTTTCTATACTAACCAGGGTAGTCTCCATAGCTACTTTGAGAAATGTGTAAACAAGACTCATTACTGGGACAAACCAGTTTCTCACAAAGATGTATTAAGAATTCTGAAGCTGAAGTTGCCATTCAATTTTTGGGAGAAATTTGTACACATACCCCAAGAGGATCTAGAACAGTTTGTGTCTCTTCAAGATTCTATTGATCTAATTCATGTGGATATGAAGGTCCATCACCATAACAATAACAGTGCAATACTGCACTGCGTTCTAGTCAGCTGAATGTGCAGGATGGTAACACTGGCCATCCTAATGGGTATAGTGGTTCTCCTGACTATCATGCACATAGCACAGATACACATGCATGGAGTTTGGATAATAGTAACAGAAGAAGCATTAATTATAGCAGGTACCACCATGGATACTGGGGAAGCAGGATGGACAAAATGTTGTGACAGTGCCACGAGATTTAAAAGTGCCGCTACATCAGTACGCGAACATGGCGATAGAGGCGCTCCGCAGCTCGGCCGAGCGCGGGAGCGCCACCTGGCTATGAACGGCGCCGGCCGCATGTCACGGCACGGCAGTCGAATGACAGATACCGAGTTAGTAGCATGTAACCCGCTAGTGTTTCTACTTTTGTGTATCCACGCAATTTATTAGTGATTAAAGGTTAGAACACTTTTTGGCGACGAGGTCGGATATTTTTTTTCCTGCGTTGTGGACTTGTGTGTTCGTGTCAGGGCAGACATGGAACAGCTTATGCAAGCGCTCATCGAACAACAAATGCAGCTGACGGCTGCTATTCAGGCGTTGTCGACGTCGCTTACTCATCATCTGTCTTCCTCTTCTCCGCCTCCGTTCCCTCCTTACGACGAGGCCGCTGAAGACTGGGAGGATTATGAGAAGCGTTTGCGGCAACACTTCTTGGCTTTCGGCGTTGTCGACGCTCCTATGTGTAAGTCGTTATTTCTATCTTGGATTTCCCCACGGATCTATCAGCTGCTATCTCAGTTAGCCCCTCTGCGGGAACCTGCCTCTCTGTCCTTCCAAGAAATGTGTGATTTATTGTCTATTACCGAAAACACACCCACGTCGTTGCCGCCCGCGTGGCGTTCTACCGGTGTCGTAAACAGCCCCATCAATCCTACCGGGCTTGGGCGGCAGAACTACACGGTCTGAGTCGGAAATGTCAGTTTGTCACGGACACTCATCATGAGTCTTATGCTGATTCAATGGTTAGGGACGCTATTCTACGGCTTGCTCCTGATAAAGAAGTTCGGCAACGTGCCTTACAATTGCCAAACCCGTCGTTGTCGGAAGTTCTCGGCATCGCTCAATCTTTTGAAGTGTCTCACGCTGCTGGTGCGCAAATAGACACGTGGTGTGATGTAGGCACTGTACACACCACTTTCGACGCGGACAGTTTGCCTGTCTCACAGGGAAACAACGATGTGGCGGTGGTGCACTTGCGTCAACAACGTCGCATTGGGCCGCCACGCTCGCAGCAAAAACGGCAACCACAGAAGCAGGTTCGTTCCGCACTTCCTTCTTGTCCACATTGCTTCGTACAGCATGACAGGGCTGCATGTCCAAAACGTTGGGCCACGTGTAATTCATGTAGGAAAAAAGGCCACATTGCTTCTGTGTGTCAGTCCACTAAAGTTCCTGTCGACAAGGACGAGGCATCGGACATGGATGTTAACTGTGTGCTTTCTCAAACAAATAAGTTGTTTGTTACTGTTCGTGTTCTGGATAAAGACATTCGCATGCAAGTGGACACTGGCTCTGCAGTAACTCTCATTAATTCTCGCACGTATTTGGAGTTGGGCTCCCCTCCCTTGTCTCCAGTTACACGAAATCTACGAACTTATAATAAGCAGAAAATTCCTATCGTTGGCCAGTTTGATGCTTCCACTGCCTACAAGTCTGTTGTTAGGCCCCTCACGTTTTATGTGGTGGATCATGCGGGCACTGAAAACCTGTTCAGTTATGATGCTTTCCAGTTGTTCGGGTTCTCCATTGATGATGATGTGCACCTCATATCTGAGGATATTCCGTATCAACAGCTGGATGGTTTGTGTTCTGAATTCTCGTCCGTGTTCTCTGCTGGCCTGGGTCGTGCCAAGGATTTTGAAGCCCACATTACTCGCCCTAAGTTTTTCCAGGCTCGCCCTATTCCGATGGCGTTGCGTGCACCTGTCAAAACTGAGATAGACAGGTTAACAGCTTCGGGGATTCTCCTTCCTGTTACATCCAGCGAATGGGCATCGCCCATCGTGGTGGTTTCTAAACCAAACGGGAGTCTGCGATTGTGTGGTGATTTTAAAGCCACTGTCAATGCTCAGAGCCTCATTGACACTTATCCTCTTCCCTGTCCGGAGGAGTTATTTACCAAGCTCGCTGGGGGCCAGTTCTTTTCCAAACTTGACTTATCGGAGGCGTACCATCAGTTGCCGTTGGATGCTTCTTCCAAGGAATTTCTCGTCATCAACACTCCTTGTGGGTTGTATCAGTACCAGCGGTTACCCTTTGGCGTCGCTAGTGCACCGGCCATTTTTCAGCGGTTTTTGGAACAGCTCACGGCTTCCGTTCCCGGCTGCATCAACTACCTGGATGACATTGTTGTCACGGGGGCCTCCACTGAGGAGCACCTTCGCAATTTGCGTTCACTGTTTCAGGTTCTGCATTCCGCTGGGTTGAAGTGCAATCTGGCCAAGTCACAGTTCTTCCAACCCTCCATTGTGTATCTTGGTTTCCACTTGTCCCGTAAGGGTATACATCCTCTACGACAGCACATTGCGGCCATTACCGCTCTACCCCGGCCGTCTACGGTCAAAGAACTTTAGGCGTTTCTAGGCAAGGTTGCTTATTATCACAAATTCATTCCATCCGTGGCGGCGGTGGCTCATCCTCTGCATCAGCTGTTACGCAAAAACGTTCCTTTCTGTTGGTCTGACGAATGTGAGCAGGCTTTTGTCCGCCTGAAGGCTCATTTGCAGTCGGCGCCTTGTCTTGCCACATTCCGTCCGGGTCAGCACTTGGTTCTGGCGACTGACACGTCACAGTATGGCCTAGGGGCTGTTCTCGCCCATCGGTATGAGGATGGGTCAGAACGACCCATCGCCTACGCTTCCAAGACCCTCAACGATGCCCAACGGCGTTACTCTCAAATCGAAAAGGAGGCGCTCGCTATCATTTATGCTCTAAAAAAGTTCAGCGTTTTTTGTATGGTTCTAAGTTTCACCTCATCACCGACCACAAGCCGCTGGTCTCTCTGTTCAGCCCCTCGGCGTCACTTCCGGATAAGGCAGCTCACCGCCTGCAACGTTGGGCCTTATACTTGTCTCGTTTTCACTATGAGATTCACTATCGCCCCACGGCTCAGCACGCCAACGCTGACGCGTTGTCGCGTTTGCCGATGGGCCCCGACCCGGTTTTCGATCGAGATGAACTACTCTGTTTCCACATTGATGAGGAAGAACGTCGTGCGGTCGAGAGTTTTCCACTTACAGGTTCGCAGGTCGCGTCGGCTACTGCGCGGGACCCGGTCCTGCGTCAGGTGATTGGTTTTGTTCAACGAGGTTGGTTGGTCAGGACCAAGGGCCGGGCGTCGGATCCCCTTCGCAACTACCATGCCTTGCGCCTTCGTCTGTCTGTTCATGAGGGTGTTGTTCTTCTGGCCACGGATGGTGCATCTCCACGGGTGGTGGTGCCAGCCTCTCTTCGCAAAGCTGTTCTCAAACTATTGCATGAAGGCCATTGGGGGATTTCTCGGACTAAGTCTCAGGCCCGCAGGCACGTTTATTGGCCCGGTATTGATTCGGACATCGCCCACATGGTCGCTGCGTGTGGTCAGTGTGCTCAACAACTGGCTGCACCCCGTACAATGCCCTCTCCGAGGCCTGATCCGGCGCAGCCGTGGGAACGAGTGCACGCTGACTTTGCCGGCCCCTTCCTCGGCACTTATTGGCTACTGTTGATTGACGCCTTCTCGAAGTTACCGTTTGTTGTTCGATGTCCGTCGCCCACCACTGCGGCGACGACGCTGGCTTTGTCCAAAATCTTTGCGCTAGAAGGTCTTCCATCCACGATTGTCACGGACAATGGCCCTCAGTTCTCTTCGCAGGTTTTCCGTGATTTTTGTACTGGACAAGGGATTCATCATGTTACAGCGCCGCCTTTCCATCCGCAATCGAATGGGGAGGTCGAGCGCCTTGTCCGCGCTTTCAAAAGCCAGATGAAAAAATTCCTTAGTGATTTTTCCACGGATGACACTCTGTTGCAATTTCTGAGTTCTTATCGCTTCACGCCTCTGGGTGATCGCAGCCCGGCTGAACTCTTGCATGGCCGCCAACCGCGCACTCTACTGCACCTGCTTCACCCTGTCAGGCCTTGTACTGTGTCCCCTAGTGCGGGAAAATACTTGGTGGGCGCCGACGTGTGGGCACGAGGGTATGGATCTCGCCCTAAATGGATTCCAGGGGTGGTCCAGGCTCTTCGCGGCCGCCGGCTTTGTGAAATACGTACGGACGACGGCATGGTTGTTCACCATTACAACCAGATGCGCCCCGTGTGGTGGCCACGCCAGTGCCACCGCCCCTTCTTTCGCCTCCACCAGCCCGAGAAGCCAGTCCTGTTGCTGATGCTGATCTTCCGTGTGTGTTGCTGCAGCCGACGTCGCTACTGCTTCCGAGTACGCCGGAACCGGCCCCAGTTGCGACGCAGCCTTCTCCGGGACCCATCTCGCTGGAGCACACCACCACTTCCTCGACACCTATGGCTGCTGCTCCCGAGTTTTCACCCATCATCTCGTCCAGGAGGCACGCTCCACGCGCATGCTTCCGTCCTGGACACTTTCGACCATACTCTCATGTTTCTCCGCGGGATCTTCTCGGTGCCTCCCAAGAGGCCATGGATGTCTCCGCACTGTCCGTGTCTCCAAGGAAGTGAGTGTTTTTTTTTTTCAAAGGGGGGAAAAGTGTTGTGTCAGTGCCATGAGATTTAAAAGTGCTGCTACGTCAGTACGCGAACACAGCGATAGAGGCGCTCCGCAGCTCGGCCGAGCGCGGGAGCGCCACCTGGCTATGAACGGTGCCGGCCGCATGTCAAGGCACGGCAGTCGAATGACAGATATCGAGTTAGTAGCATGTAACCCGCTAGTGTTTCTACTTTTGTGTATCCACGCAATTTATTAGTGATTAAAGGTTATAACACAAAATTTGAGAAATAATACAGTGACAGGAATCCAGGTAATGAAGCCTGGAACCGAGGAAGTGATGAAGTCCAGAATTGAGGAAGCACAGACAATACTGTATTTTACAGACTATGACATCATATGCTATAAGGCACATCTTAATTTTGAAGCAGTCTAAAAAAATTACATTTTGATTATTAGATTGCATAGCTAGACTAAAAAAAAATCTTAGTTTATAAAACTGAACTGACCTTTGAAATCCCTGAAAATCGTCACCTGGGTCATTCCATGCCAAATCATCCCGAAATTTTAGGAAATGACACCCACCGTCATGCAAATCCTTGAAATTTTGGGTAGTGGAAGTTTACGTAGATATATTCACATTTCCAAAATGTAAACGTTGCAGGTCAATTACTTTTTCACTTATGATAAAAAGAAGTTGTATAGATTCAGGAATTCAGGCTTTCATAGATGAGATCCTTTATAATTTAAAAATGCAATAGTTCCTACAGTTTTTGCAGTGGAAGCTTGAATTTTTTTTTAATTAAAGAAGAAGGTTTACATTTTTATAGTCATGCTTCTTGTAGTGAGTATCCATCATCTACGTCTCATAAAAAATTGTAAATAATTTCTTTTAAACAAAATCTATGCATGGATGTTATAATTTTCTTAAGGTATTACCCCCTCATAGATCCCTTTGCAAAATTTACAGTATTATTTAAAAAATTTCCCTAATGTCACACAAAAAGAATCAGTTTGTAGAAATAATGGGGAGTGTGAAAAACAACGTTATTGTACAAGAAATATTGAAGTTACTAATTGACGACTACGATGTCTCCACTAAATGGCTGTTGGCTACACTGGATTTCTCTAGGAACAAATCATGTCTGAGAACACAGTTTTATTGCCACTATATGTATTGCATCACCCAGTTCCCTTGGTTTGAGTCATGTGTTCACTGAGCATGCCGTTCTGAGCTCTTTTACTGAGTTGTACCCAGAGTCAGTTATTGGTTAAAAATTCAATTGTTGCAGTTTTTAACTATTCATTCCAAAACAAAAGTAAGTCCCTTAATGTCACAATAATAATGTGAAATTCTTTTGTAATGAAACAATGGGATAGAATGATTTTTCATTATTTAATTACTTTTTAGGTTACACCAATCATCTTTTGAATTATTTACAACTAATATCTGTTTTATGACTGAAGCAGTATGGAAAGTACAAGTAGGCAGTATGTTCTTGGATAGTATCTGCAAGAGGTATGTGGTAATGCCCTGACTTGTGTGAATGAACTGACCAGTGAAGAACAAGAACTTTTATTATGGCGAAGTAACAGTCATTCATAGTGTGATTTAAATGTTTCATGTGTGTGTGTTAAACACAAAGACGGGTACCTTCGTGGATTCTCTCTACATAAGAAAATTTGCTGTGATCCCTTAAGTGCCATGAACGATCTGTTTCATCTGGATTGCGTGAAATTAGCTTAGAAAAGGCAAAGACATTCAAAATGAGAGGCTTTAGCATTATTCTTGTGGAGAAAATGTGTCCAACCAAACAAGTGAGTGACAACTCATCACCAGACTGTATAAGTGAGAGTAATGTGTAGGTGCAGACTCCTGAAAAATCTGTGCTGAGTACTAGCTTAGGAGTATCTCCTGCAAAGCTGCATTCAGTTGCTTGGCATAGTTGGTATGCAGCAGCCAAACGAAAATTGGAATCAGCAGCTGGGGCTCTGAAAACTAAAATTCCAAATACATATGAAGTTGAGCTGGCTGCTGATGCAAGAACTAGCCCTGACAGTGATTTAACAGAACTGGAAGAAAAGGCAAAACATCATGATGAACTCATGGCCAAAATCAAACAGAAAATTGAATATGCAAATAATCATGAAAAAATTCAGTTACTTAGTCTTGGGCCACCAACTTAGTCTTGACAGAAACTGTAACGCCCCAAGGACAGAAAACCCCAATTAACAAACTTTGTGGAAACTCAGAGTAGGAAGTGAGTTATATTGACAGTGATGGCAACTATTGATAAAATTTACACTGGTAATATTTTGATTAACACCTATATCATACAAATACTGAGAATAGCATACAAAAAGGGGAGATAAAAGGAAAGGATTATCATAGATTCTTTATCAACATCTATAGAATAAATTCAAAATCATATGAACTAAGGTTAAATCCAAGAAAGTAATTCAGTCAAAGATAACATTTACCATGGAAGAGAATTGTAGCTGCATGAAAAAGGAAATTCAGTGTGACTACAATGCAACTCAGACATGGAAATGTTCAGTTAGTTAATTGCTCTTGAGTCTCTCTAGAGTACTTTTGCGATCGTTGTCTGGACACAAAAGCTATTAGATTGTTTGTTTGATAATTCATGAGGTATAGACTGAAGTATTGCTCAGTCATTTGACTGATGAAAGTTAATCTTTACCGTTCTCAACTCGACGGTATAGTAAGACGAGTGTTAGATTTCAATTGAGTGATACTGGTTTATCGGACTTAGCCTTCGTACTCATGAACAGCTACAAACCTTGAGAGCAATGGATCAATGACAGAAAAACAATTCGTAGTCTTGAGTAGGACACAATAAAACGAAACGTGAAGAAAGATAAGTGTGCCAATTAGTCAAAAGTTGTCGTCAACATCATGATTACTGAACTGTAGAGAAGTTAATCGTGAATGACATATTAGTATGCGTGTGTTGTAGGGACAAACAATTAATCACAGAAAGAACAATAAAATCTGAGTCAAAAGGTAATTCTCATGTGTCGCCTAACTCATTAAACGGACAATACAATGTGTATTAATGCACATTGATTGACTCTTTAAATATTTTAAGTGACTAACTGAGTACATGAATAATGGACAGTGAAGAGTGATTAGTTTAAACCAGTATTATGGTGTAAAAAAAGAAAAATTACTCCAACATAAGTTATCTCTGGAGTTACGTCAGACTGTTGTTAATAACTGGACATAGTGACGGAATAGTAGACAGCAAATTTTCATCCTTGCTATGTATGGTGCGAAAAATGACCGTAATGATGAAATCAAGAATCAAGATTTTATTTCACCACAGAACTAAACGGGCATAAAAATAAACGATTGCAGTTTACCAGTTCGCACAAACTGAGAAGACTGTTGCGGACAGATAACAGAATATTTCTGAACCACGCAAGGAGTTGTGTTCTTACGAGAGTTACAGGTGCTGTTGCACGTCACACCGACAGGGACGAACATTGTTACGAGTCGCATCTCCTCCCGGCGAATGAAGAAGGAGGGAAGGGATGTCACAAAACTCAGTTCCAAATTTCAGGTTTCTGAATATTTGGTACAACAAGCAAAAGCTCTTTTAATGAAGAAGGGTATTTTATCAATGACTGAGCAGGAAAGAGGAAAGACATTGCCACATGAGACAGTAACAGTGCAAAAGTAAAGAGTTTTTATTTGTATGATGATAACACAAGAATAATGCCTAGGAAAAAAGGCAAAGTGAGCATCAGCAAAAATACCTATGAACAAAAGCGTCTTGTTTTAAGTAATATAACTGAACTGTATTCTCTCTATAAAAAAAGGTATCCTGAAGACAAATTAGGATTCTCAAAATTTGCTTCTCTTCGACCAAAACAGTGTATACTTGCAGGATCATCAGCAACACGTACGTGTATGCATTTACCACCAAAACATTAAATTGCTTCTAAATTCCATTTCTATTAAAGAAACAATCCAAGATCTAATTAAAATAATAACATGTGATATAAATAACCGAGCTCGTATGCTTTGTCTGTGTGAACAATGCCCCACCAGTGAAAAATGCCCCACCAGTTCATTGCTTCAAGCTAAACTTAGAAAACGAAATAGAAGACTACGATCCTGATGAGATGGTTCAGTACAATCACTGGGCATCAACTGATAGAATGACTTTAAGTGTTCAAATCACTTCTCTTATAAGAATTCTGTGACACACTAATTAAGAAAATAGAAAAACTTACTCCACACACTTTTATTTCTTAATCACAATCTGATTATCTGAAAATGAAGAAGGAAACACTTGATGAGAGGTCAATGTTAATTTTAATGGATTTCAGTGAAAATCTCAATTTTGTTGTTCAAGATGAAGTACAGGGGTATCATTGGAAGAATGGCAGCTGCACTCTTCACACTGTCCATATATATTACAAAAAGGACAAACAGTTGCATCCAAAAAGTATTTGTATTGCTCCTGATAATCTAGAACATGATGTTGACTTGGTGTACCAGACTCAGAAGACTGTATTGAATTTTTTAAAGTGTGAACTTCCAGAAATTCACCTTGCGTATGTTGAATATTTCACTGATGACTGTGTTGCACAATATAAAAATTGTAAGAATTTCAGAAATATCTGCTACCATGAACACAACTTCAACATATAGTGCAGCTGCTCCTTTTTTGCTACTGGCCTTGGCAAATCTCCATGTGATGGTATTGGTGGCATTGTTAAGAAACTTGTCACAGAAACAAGTTTGCAAAGAGTTTATAAAGATCCAATACTTACAGCTTCACAGGTATTTGAATTCTGTCACGAAAACATGCAAGGCATTTCATTTCTCTTTGTTTCAAAAGATGAAATGGTACAAGTCAGACATTATCTTTCTCATCACTTCACAAGCGCAAAATCAATTCCTGGAACACTATCTATACATCACATTGTGCCAATATCACCAAGCAAGATTTGAGCAAAAAGGCTGAGCTGTGATACAGATTTTAGTATCATGCGTGATTTATCAGGTGCATTTCCACCACTAATGCCAGAATGCACTGTGCAGCCCAACTGCTATGTTGCATGTGCGTATGACTAGTCTTGGTATTTGTGAATTGTTGAGAAGGTGAATTGTGAAGAAGTAGATGTTACAGTGAGGTTCATGCATCATCATGGACCATCGCCATCTTACTATTGGCCTGATAATGATGTTTGTGTTGTTTCTTTCACTCATATTCTGTGCGAAGCTGATATCACCACAGCAACAGGCCATACTTCTTCCCTGAGCAAAGAGTCCTCAAAGTTGGTGGAAGAAAAGTGGTTCTCATAAAAAAAAATATCGTCTAAGCATCAAAGTGTTTCTTCACATGTGTAGTTCCAAATCAACTTGAATGCAGAATGAGATTTTCACTCTGCAGAGTAGTATGTGCTGATATGAAACCTCCTGGCAGATTAAAATTGTGTGCCAGACCGAGACTCGAACTCGGGACCTTTGCCTTTCGTGGGCAAGTGCTCTACCAACTGAGCTACCCAAACACGACTCATGCCTCATCCTCACAGCTTTACTTCTGCCAGTATCTCGTCTCCTACCTTCCAAACTTTACAGAAGCTCTCCTGCGAACCTCATTCTGGAAACATCCCCCAGGCTGTGTCTAAGCCATGTCTCCGCAATACCCTTTCTTTCAGGAGTGCTAGTTCTGCATTCATTCTGGAAACATCCCCCAGGCTGTGGCTAAGCCATGTCTCTGCAATATCCTTTCTTTCAGGAGTGCTAGTTCTGCAGGGTTCGCAGGAGAGCTTCTGTAAAGTTTGGAAGGTAGAAGACGAGATACTGGCAGAAGTAAAGCTGTGAGGACGGGGCGTGAGTCGTGTTTGGGTAGCTCAGTTGGTAGAGCACTTGCCCGCGAAAGGCAAAGGTCCCGAGTTCGAGTCTCGGTCTGGCACACAGTTTTAATCTGCCAGGAAGTTTCAACTTGAATGCAGATTGCAGCAACAGCATTTTGTGCAGGGTTGACAATATTGGCTTTTGACAGACTGCTTAAATATTATAAACAAAATGCTGTGTATTTTTATATTGAGTTAATTTGGGTATGGCAGAGGTCAGAAAATGTTCATTTGTCATGTAATGTACAAGTTACCCCATATTTTATAATGTGTAATTTAGTTTCATATATTGCAATTTTAGTTCAATATGGATATTGTTATGTGTACTTACGTTGTTAATGTCTCTTAGGTCTACATCTACATCTACATGGATACTCTGCAAATCACATTTAAGTGCCTGGCAGAGGGTTCATCGAACCACCTTCACAATTCTCTATTATTCCAATCTCGTACAGCGCGCAGGAAGAATGAACACCTATATCTTTCCGTACGAACTCTGGTTTCCCATATTTTATCTTGGTGATCATTTCTCCCTATGTAAGTCGGTGTCAACAAAATATTTTTGCATTCGGAGGAGAAAGTTGGTGATTGGAATTTTGTGAGAAGATTCCATTGCAACGAAAAATGTCTTTCTTTTAATGATGTCCATTCCAAATCCTGTATCATTTCTGTGACACTCTCTCCCATATTTCATGATAATACAAAACGTGCTGCCTTTCTTTGAACTTTTTCGATGTACTCAGTCAGTCCTATCTGGTAAGGATCCCACACCGAGCAACAGTATTCTAAAAGTGGACGAACAAGCGTAGTGTAGGCAGTTTCCTTAGTTGGTCTGTTATATTTTCTAAGTGTCCTGCCAATAAAATGCAGTCTTTGGTTAGCCTTCCCCACAACATTTTCTGTGTGTTCCTTTCAATTTAAATTGTTCGTAATTGTAATACCTAGGTATTTAATTGAATTTACGGCTTTTAGATTAGACTGATTTATCGTGTAACTGAAGTTAAACACATTCCTTTTAGTACTCATGTGGATGACCTCACACTTTTAATTATTTAAGGTCAACTGCCACTTTTTGTACCACTCTGATATTTCTTCTAAATTGTTTTCCACTTTGTTTTGGTCTTATGATGACTTTATTAGTCAATAAGCGACAGCATGGGTAGTAATTGTATTTCTCTCCAGTGCCATGTGTTTCTCAAAACTGATATTTTGTGTTGAAACTTCATTATTTGTAGATCACTTTCTAATTTTTTCAGTGTTTTCCAGAGGGGGGCAATTGTCCAAAATATGTTTTCTAATTTAACAATGAAATAAAATAAAATTAATTTACAAAAATTTAATTGGACAGTTCTAACATGTTTTAGAAACTATGTGTCCAAAAGGATAATCAGTGAAAAAACTGTCAGCATACCATTTTTGTTTAAAAACTGCAGCCAATTTTCAAATTTTTATAGTTTGCTTTGAAGTAATGCAGTGAATCAGACTTTCAGCAATTGCTACCAACAGAATGTATATAAAGCAATAAAAAAAATGGCAAAAGTTCATGATATTAGATCAAAAGCAGTACACAAAATCACAGTTCACAACTAGATAATGGGTGTCATGACCTGGATGACTTGACATGGAATGACCCAACTTCGTTTTCATAATATTCTGTTACTGTTATTGCATAGCAGATTTTTCATTGTATGACTTTGATAATACTAGTTCTGTTGTAGTTATTCCTTATCTTTCAAGTTCCTTGATTGAAAAGTTATGCGAGACAGTGTCAAAAACCTTGGTTAGTTCTACTTGAGTGGCATAAGTGTTCTGCCTATTTACAAAATTGTATAATACTGATAATACAACTCACTGAATTGCCATAACTGTTGATAACCAACTTTGGAACTTATGCTGGCATTTGCTAAGTAGATTGTTACACCAAGGAAAAAAAAAACAAGTAAATGATCTTTCATGGGAGTTTCAATAATTTTGGTATTATTGCTATAGGTTTGTGAATTTGGCATGAAGTTCTGTATCCTTTTTTTGTAGAAGAGTAAGACAGCTGTCACTTTCAAGCAGTTTGAAAATGTCTCCTTTCTAGACATTCTATCTATAAGGTAAGAAAGTGGAATGAATACAGTACCTACAACTTTTTGGGAGGATAAAATTAGGGAAACCATTTTATCTTCAGTTGTGGGGTGAAAAGGGTTAAACACCTGACATCTTGGCTGCCCTGTAGGATTGGTGTACTGTGCGGGTAATATCAAAATGTGATTCAGATGGTATATTTGTGGATGGTACAGCTGAGAGGAGAGAGGGAGAGACGGGAGGAGGAATAGATGGATATTGAGAGTGGGGGAAGAGGGGATGGGCAGAGAGAGGGTAGGAGGAGGTGATGGCCAGAGAGTAGGAAGAAGAGGAGATGGGTAGAGAGGGAGAAGGAGCAGTTGGGCAGAGAGAAGAGGGGTGAGGAGGAGAAAAAGTTGTAGAAGGCAAGTGGAAGGTGGAGATAAGTAGTGGGCAGGTAAAAAACCAGAAGTCAGAGTGACAAGGCAGGTGGAAGTGCAATTTACCTATTATTTGTATTGCTCAGTGTTGTAGCGAGAATGAGCCAATACTTGTGACAGTGTGTTTAGGGACCAAAGATCATGCCACATAGCTTGATATCACAGATGAATTTAACATTCTATGTGGAGCTTCACAGTCTAATACTGCAGAGAATCAGACTTATATGTGTGAGATATATGTGAGAGATCATATGCAGATGAACCTGTGGGTAAAAGCCCATTACTAAATAACAAATAATTGCTGGTGTTTAGATCTGGACTGTCTACCTGCAGTACATCAGCCAGCAATGCTAACCACTACATGACGTTGCATGTGACACAGCTCGCAGCATTGCTCCCTCTGTAGGAGAAACAATGTCTCACTGTTTCAGAACTTCTCATTGGAGCTGACTACAACAATCTGGATCGGGGTCCAGTGCTGGCAGCGCTGGTGGATCCTTGTGTTCTAGTTGTGTATTTACATCCTCTTCACTATGATGAGGATAAAGGGTAGTCCTTTCCATCAAAGCTCATTGTGTGGGTCTTCAGTTTCTTTGAACTCCCATCATTGATCTGTGCCTCTGAACTGTAGTAGGACTTCATAAACAGAACAAGGACAATGTCTTCTCATTTTTGTCTCCTTGATGAAGGGTCATAATCCTCAGCTTTATATGTCATATTCAACAAGCAATTAAGGATAAGATATGGCCCAAAATAGAGCTTTACTAATTTTTCTGATAATCCCACTTTCTGCACAGATGTAAAAATCCATACCAAGTCTCCTGAGCTGCATCTCACTGGCCAGTGCTTGGCATTACAGCATTCTTCATCAACTTCCTGGGTGTCTAGGGTTTGTAAGTGAGATAGCTGCCTTGCTTCTTCAGTCCAGGTTATAATATGTTTCACACTGTCATTCCGAGTATCGTGTGGTTGAAACATGAATAGTGTATCCATTGTTGTTTCAGCATCACAACACAGAGGGGAAAGAACAGTGTGAAGATTGTAGTATTTGCTGTGTTTTTTGCAAATTTCGTTACTGGCAGTATTATACCTTGGTCTCTGTATTCAACATAAATGTAATATCGTGTGTGGATGATAGGCAGTTGTCATCCTGTGGGTGGTGTTGCAATGTAAAATTACCTCTGATACAAATCTCAAATGGAAAACATTTCCTTGATCAGAGGTCATTACATGGAGTACTCTGTTCTTCTGAATGATGACTTATATCAGGAAATACGCAATTTCCAGAATCTAGGTAGTTGGCACAGCTTCGGTGACAGCACAGCAGGTGCTTGTCAGTGCACACTATTATCCATCAATTCCATTTGCTAATTTTGGGAATATCCCCAAGAGTTCAATTCAAATTCGGTGGAATGGCACTGCTGCAGGGAGGATTGGCACCAGATGCTCCAGATGTAACTGCGGCATGTTCTTCTGTCATTATTGTTCCTTACAGTGGGTCACATGAGACTCGGCCAGTGATACCTGTGTCAGACTCTGTCTAGGGTCTTCATGAATCCCAGGTGAACAGATGTTGAAGTGTTGTGGAAATACTTCAGTATAGCTGACCGTAGATGAGCTCAGATGATGAGCAACCATTTTCAACACATTGGATCGCTCTGTTTATTACCTGGAATTCTCCTTTAGTCAGTTCTAACTTCTTCAAGGCTACTATGGTTTTCAGCAGTACTAGGCCTTCTTCTTATTCAGCAGCAATGTCATTTAATGCAATGACAACTGAGATTTCATCCACATAGCTGTATTCCACCAAGGGATTCTTTGAAAGGCAATTGACGTCTGCTTTTGTATACTGCTATGACTTTGTACTCATGAAGCCCATGTCCATCTCATCAGTCGACTTGACAGATCCTTCAGGCTGGTCTGCCAGCAAAGAGAATGGTGGTCCACCACAGTCATGAGTGATTTGCCAAATATGTGGGCATGACAACCAAGCATAAGCTATACTCCTGAATTTGCACTAGAATTACACTTATCCCATAACTACTAGCATCATTGTAAAGTTCTGTCCTGGGATTCTTGTCACAGAATGTTGGAACTGGAGATGATGTTAGCACCTCCTTAAGGACAAGGAAAGATCATTTTTGTACCTCATTCCAGGGAAACTTACTAGCAAGGCGGCTCAGTGGTTGGCACACTGGACGCACATTCATCAGGGTGATGGTTCAAACCCATGTCTGGCCATCCTGATGTAGGTTTTCCACGATTTTCCCTAAATCACTTCAGGCAAATGCAAGGATGTTTCCTTTTAAAGGGCACGGCCAACTTCCTTCCCCATCCTTCCTTCCTAATCTGATGGGTCTGATGACCTAGACGTTTTGTGCCCCCACCCACCCCCTCTCCCCCTCGAATCAATCAGGAACATTTGGCATTTCCCTGCAGTGGTAACTGCAAGGGATATATTTTATTCAGAAATCTGTCATGAATCATCAGAAGTATGAGCACATTACAAGAAAACTTCTAACATCACAAATGTGCCCAGAAGCCAGAAGGTCTCTGGCTCCTCTTACTTCCTCTGGATTGGGATGGGGCAATGAATAGGCAATTATTTGGATTTAAAGGGAAGCCTATGGTCAAACACACATCAACAAAGTTGCTAGGGGTGGTCTACATGTTCTTCAAATCATCATCTTTTTCCTATCCTTTTATCTTTTATTCCATATGTTTACGGGATTGGCTTGTTAGTCTGGATTTGGTAATGTTGGTGACAGAGAATGGCTGCACGTTATTTCTGTTTCCGTACCTTCCACGCTGGACAGAAATTGTGTCCTCATCTGCTTGTGTTTAGTGTTATACATGTGAAAGTGGCAAATGTTTGTTTTTTACCAGCTTGGTGTTCACTGAGATGGATGTGAGAAACTGCCTAAAAACCCACAGTATGTTGGCGGATACACTGCCCCTTGGGTTAATCTGTCAGGCAGAATCACTCCAGGGCTTGAATGCCTCCCCAAATCTGAGAAGTGGCACACTTACATGTGCAGCTGTCTGGGTGGGTTTGAGATGCTAGTCAAGCATCTTAAAAATGACAATGTCATCCAGATACCAGAAATATGTCATCTATTTAAAGTGTCAAAGCAGATTGTTCATTATACTTTCACTGGTGACTGACACATTATACAGTCCAAGAAGCATAAATTTAAACTCATATAGGCTGTCAGAAATTATGAAGGCTGTCTTTTCCTGGTCAGTCTTGTCAACCTTGATTTTCCAGTTTTCCTGACACCTTTGTAGCTGTTGTTCATGGAGGATTTGCATCTATGGCAGCCTCACCTTGACAGATGATTGCCTTGCTTAGTTTCCCTGAAGTTGGTGGTTAGCTGAGTGGCTAGTACCTCTGCAGTGTAACAGGAAATGACTGTTGCATGTTTGGAAGTGGCCTTGTCTAGGGTTTGGCAATGGACTTCATCCCATGGGTAGTCCTTGAAAACCTGACTTCTTTCTCTGTAGTAACTTCTAGGGTGTACATAGTGGAAATACACTCCTGGAAATGGTAAAAAGAACACATTGACACCGGTGTGTCAGACCCACCATACTTGCTCCGGACACTGCGAGAGGGCTGTACAAGCAATGATCACACGCACGGCACAGCGGACACACCAGGAACCGCGGTGTTGGCCGTCGAATGGCACTAGCTGCACAGCATTTGTGCACCGCCGCCGTCAGTGTCAGCCAGTTTGCCGTGGCATACGGAGCTCCATCGCAGTCTTTAACACTGGTAGCATGCCGCGACAGCGTGGACGTGAACCGTATGTGCAGTTGACGGACTTTGAGTGAGGGCGTATAGTGGGCATGCGGGAGGCCGGGTGGATGTACCGCCGAATTGCTCAACACGTGGGGCATGAGGTCTCCACAGTACATCGATGTTGTCGCCAGTGGTCGGCGGAAGGTGCACGTGCCAGTCGACCTGGGACCAGACCACAGCGACGCACGGATGCACACCAAGACCGTAGGATCCTACGCAGTGCCGTAGGGGACCGCACCACCATTTCCCAGCAAATTAGGGACACTGTTGCTCCTGGGGTATCGGCGAGAACCATTCGCAACCGTCTCCATGAAGCTGGGCTACGGTCCCGCACACCGTTAGGCCGTCTTCCGCTCACGCCCCAACATCATGCAGCCCGCCTGCAGTGGTGTCACGACAGGCGTGAATGGAGGGACGAATGGAGACGTGTCATCTTCAGCAATGAGAGTCGCTTCTGCCTTGGTGCCAATGATGGTCGTATGCGTGTTTGGTGCCGTGCAGGTGAGCGCCACAATCAGGACTGCACACGACCAAGGCACACATGGCCAACACCCGGCATCATGGTGTGGGGAGCGATCTCCTACACTGGCCGTACACCACTGGTGATCGTCGAGGGGACACTGAATAGTGCACGGTACATCCAAACTGTCATCGAACCCATCGTTCTACCATTCCTAGACCGGCAAGGGAACTTGCTGTTCCAACAGGACAATGCACGTCCGCATGTATCCCGTGCCACCCAACGTGCTCTAGAAGGTGTAAGTCAACTACCCTGGCCAGCAAGATCTCCGGATCTGTCCCCCATTGAGCATGTTTGGGACTGGATGAAGCGTCGTCTCACGCGGTCTGCACGTCCAGCACGAACGCTGGTCCAACTGAGGTGCCAGGTGGAAATGGCATGGCAAGCCGTTCCACAGGACTACATCCAGCATCTCTACGATCGTCTCCATGGGAGAATAGCAGCCTGCATTGCTGCGAAAGGTGGATATACACTGTACTAGTGCTGACATTGTGCATGCTCTGTTGCCTGTGTCTATGTGCCTGTGGTTCTGTCAGTGTGATCATGTGATGTATCTGACCCCAGGAATGTGTCAATAAAGTTTCCCCTTCCTGGGACAATGAATTCATGGTGTTCTTATTTCAATTTCCAGGAGTGTATACCAGTGTGTTTGTCCTCTGTTCTCTCGACACCTCTTTATCTGCAGACTGTTATACTTGGTATAGGAGTTACTTGTACCTTTGTTGCTCAGGTGCTGGGCTGTTTTTGATGGCTGTGTATGTCCTTCCTGGTGTGTTTGGCTGGTGGTGGAGATTGGTGCTAAATATTGATACTCATTTTCATTAACATTGTCTGTTACACATGATGTGCTCGTGTGAGCATTTGAGGCTGCCATCTCTTGTACACTCGGTCGAACATTTCTGGCTGCCATATAGTGCTGTATCTCATCTCTCACTACCTGACATATGGGAGAGGTGACATTATGGTGTTCTTTCACAACAGCCATAGAGACCACAGTCAGGAGTAGGTTACACTGCTTTCATCCGAGTTTTTCTGTTGCATTTTCTTGATGCACTGGCACCACTTGATGAATTACTCAGTTGTTGTAACATCCTTTACCAAAACAGCTTGAGATATCAATCACAGAGTTAGTCAGCTTCTGTCATATTTGGATTCACTCTGTGCCATGGAGCCAAAATATTCTGCATATGGGAATGTGCCATTTCCTGATGACATTGGGCCCTGTTCTTCAACTGTTCTTCCACTAAGCAGACTTGTTGCTTTCATTGTTGCCAAACATTTTCTTTGGTTTGGCCTGGAATTAATTCCAGCTATTGAGTGTCTCACATTGTTCTTGAACCACTGTTGGACTGTGCTGTCCAAGTAAGAGCACACATTTGCCAAACACATCAAGTCATCTCACCAGTCATATTTCATAACTCAGTCGGATCCTTTCAGCCAATTCATTGGGTCCTGATCAGCATCTCCAGAAAACACTGATCTATGCCTGGTGTGTGCTGACTTACAGTTGGATTGGAATCTAATGATCTCCTGAACATATGGGCCATGGGAATGATGTACTGATTGTACTCTGATTCTTGTCTGTTTAGGTTATGGCTTTTATGGTGCATAATTGGAGCCATGGTAATAGATGTTTTGAAGTATCTGTGGTCTCCCACAAACAATGTCAAGCTGTAACCACACTGAAATCCAAATCTGAAAAAAGAATCATCAATAAATTACAATATTTAGCACTGAAAGCATGTTTATTATGAGCACCAACATACAGCCAGAACAGAACTTCTGGATGGAGAGTGCAGCTACTTTACAAACATTGAATATTCCAGAATTGCTGGTATTTATAAAAGCAACAAATATTGTAGAATACACAACTATTACATACATAAGATATTTCAACAACCTCCCAGAAATGATAAATACTAAATAATAAACAGTTACTTGAGGTTTGTGTTTGAACTGGTGACCCACAGCCTGCCAGCCAGCAGAGTACCCACTACACCACATTGCATGCACTACAGCTCACAATAGTATTCCTTAAGTCAGTGCTCATTCAGACACAGTATATCACCCTGCAGTACATCAATGTGTATATAATGCGAACGGTCTACCCGACGGGAGGCCTTAGCCACACGACATTTCATTTTTCATGCCAACATTTTGTTAAGAAAGGACCAGCAGCTTAAATTTAATAACTCTTTACTCAAAATTTCTGTCACAGTTGCATATATTTCATATTGGTGACTAGTTTCGAATATAGCCATTCATTTTCAAACCAGGCCTGCACTGAAGTGTTTATTGAAGCAAAACCTCACTGACATACTTGGGTCTCATAACACAGTCGTATGACAGATATGGTGGTACCATATTAAAGTGTGATACTTTCAACAGATCAAACAGTACTTTAACAATAGTTAATGTTCAGGAAGTTTATTATTTACTGGTTGTACATTTTTGTGGGAGAAAAGATAGAGATTCAAAATTGGTAGTTTGTAATCATAACACAAATTTATACTGTTCAGCATAATGTCTATATACATGTAGCCCTTCCAATTTTGTGTTTTATTGCGGCATATGGCACAAAAGAATCATTACTTGAATTTTCATTCAAGTCAATACTGTAAAGTTAATGATAATGCTTTGACTTTCTTGTTGTAGGCAAAGGAAATCATTATTTTTCTGTGGCATTTTCTTGAGCCTGTTTGACACATAGATGGCAGGTTGATTTGTTTCATTTGAAGCAAAATTTGTAGTCAGACTGATTTGTGGCACTAGACAGCACTTTATCCTAGGATGAAGATTTTTTTCGATTAGATTAGATTTACTTTCATTCCAATTGATCCATAGTGAGGTCCTTCAGGATGTAGAACATGTCAGAAAAACAACAATACATGACAAATATTTACAACTCAAACAAATAAGCTAATGTACCATTCCACAGGTCCCAAGTGGAGTGAACACTATATGAAAGAATCATTTTACAAATACTAATGCACTGAATTAAAATAAAAAAGGTTTATTTATTTATTTATAAGGTAATAAACATGTAATATAACTACTATAATACTTACTTACAATGAACACATTGCTGCTCTGAAATGGTGCAGAAGTTAGATTGTACTTACACACACACATACACACACACACACACACACACACACACACACACACACACACACACACTTATTTACAATGAACACATTACTGCATTGAAATTGTGCTGAATATATATATACACACACACACAAATCAGTTGGTTCTACTGAGGAATTCATCAATGGAGTAGAAGGAGTTGGCCACCAATAAATCCTTTAGGCTTCTCTTAAACTGAATTTCATTGGTTGTTAAGCTTTTTATGGCTGCTGGCAAGTTATTGAAAATGTGTGCTCCTGAATAATGCACACCTTTTTGTACAAGATTAAGTGACTTTAAATCCTTGTGAAGATTATTCTTATTTCTAGTATTGATTTTATGAATTGAGCTGTTGGTTTGAAAAAGTGATATATTTTTAACGACCAATTGCATTAAAGAATAAATATATTTGGAAGCAGTAGTTAGTATCCCCAGTTCCCTAAACAGGCTTCTGCAGGATGTTCTTGAGTTCACACCACATATAACTCTTACTGCACGTTTTTGTGCTCAGAAAACTTTAGCTTGGCTTGATGAATTACCCCAAAAAATAATCCCATATGACATTATGGAATGAAAGTAAGCATAGTATGCCAGCTTTTTCATTTTTATATCCCCTATGTCTGACACAATTCGCATTGCAAATAGAGATTTGTTAAGACGCTTCAGCAGTTCTGTGGTGTGCTTTTCCCAGTTGAATTTATTATCAAGCTGTAATCACAAGACTTTAACACTGTCCACTTCTTCTATCTGCTTGTCATCATATGTTAGGCATATACTTGTGGGACACCCCTTACAAGTTCTGAACTGCATGTAGTGTGTTTTTTTTTCAAAGTTTAGTGACAAGGAATTGGCTGGGAACCAGTGATGAATGTCCACAAATATTTCATTACCTGATCTTTCTAAGATTACACTTGATTTGCTATTTATTGCAATGTTTGTATCATTGGCAAACAAAACGAACTTGGCATCTGGTAATGTTACTGATGAAAGATCATTGATATACACAAATGAAAGTAAGGGCCCTAAAATGGAACCTTGTGGGACCCCACATGTAATTAGTTCCCAGTTGGATGATGCCTGATAGCTTGATACATGTCTCTTTCCTAATAACACCCTTTCTTCCTGCCAGAGGTATAAGATTTGAACCATTTTGCAGCATTTCCTGTCACACTATAATATTCTAATTTACTTAAAAGGATATTGTGGTTTACACAGTCAAATGCCTTTGATAGATCACAAAATATACCAGTTGGCCGAAATTTTTTTATCTAATGAATTAAGCACATTTTCACTGTAAGTGTAGATAGCCTTCTCAATATCAGAACCCTTTAGAAATCCGAACTGTGACGTTGACAGTATGTTATTTGAGACAAGATGGTTATAAAGCCGATTGTACATTACTTTTCTAAAATTTTCGAGAATGCTGGCAAAAGTGAAATTGGACAGAAATTTTGTGCTATTTGTTTATCTCCCTTCTTAAACAGTGGCTTAACTTCAGCATATTTTAACCATTCAGGAAATGACTGGTTACACAGATAGCTTAATATGTTACTTAACTCAGAATCACATTCTTTAATTAGCTTTGATGATATTTCATGTTTTTGATTTAAAGATTTTATGGTGGACATTACTTCTGCTGGGGTAGTGAGGATCAAATTCATATTATGGAAGTTACTTGAAATGTCTGGTCTGAGGTATTCCATAGCAGCATCTATAGAACCTAACAACTCCATCTTTTCAGTAACAGTTATGAAATGTTTGTTAAAAAGTTCTGCAACACTATCCACATCTGTCACCAATGTATCATTTACTCAATGCTATTTGTCCCTCTGCATGTCCAGTTCTACTGGTCTCCTCCTTCACTATATCCCATACTGTCTTTATTTTGTTATCTGATATGACTATCTTTTCCTTATAATATACACTCCTGGAAATTGAAATAAGAACACCGTGAATTCATTGTCCCAGGAAGGGGAAACTTTATTGACACATTCCTGGGGTCAGATACATCACATGATCACACTGACAGAACCACAGGCACATAGACACAGGCAACAGAGCATGCACAATGTCGGCACTAGTACAGTGTATATCCACCTTTCGCAGCAATGCAGGCTGCTATTCTCCCATGGAGACGATCGTAGAGATGCTGGATGTAGTCCTGTGGAACGGCTTGCCATGCCATTTCCACCTGGCGCCTCAGTTGGACCAGCGTTCGTGCTGGACGTGCAGACCGCGTGAGACGACGCTTCATCCAGTCCCAAACATGCTCAATGGGGGACAGATCCGGAGATCTTGCTGGCCAGGGTAGTTGACTTACACCTTCTAGAGCACGTTGGGTGGCACGGGATACATGCGGACGTGCATTGTCCTGTTGGAACAGCAAGTTCCCTTCCCGGTCTAGGAATGGTAGAACGATGGGTTCGATGACGGTTTGGATGTACCGTGCACTATTCAGTGTCCCCTCGACGATCACCAGTGGTGTACGGCCAGTGGAGGAGATCGCTCCCCACACCATGATGCCGGGTGTTGGCCCTGTGTGCCTCGGTCGTATGCAGTCCTGATTGTGACGCTCACCTGCACGGCGCCAAACACGCATACGACCATCATTGGCACCAAGGCAGAAGCGGCTCTCATCGCTGAAGACGACACGTCTCCATTCGTCCCTCCATTCACGCCTGTCGCGACACCACTGGAGGTGGGCTGCACGATGTTGGGGCGTGAGCGGAAGACGGCCTAACGGTGTGCGGGACCGTAGCCCAGCTTCATGGAGACGGTTGCGAATGGTCCTCGCCGATACCCCAGGAGCAACAGTGTCCCTAATTTGCTGGGAAGTGGCGGTGCGGTCCCCTACGGCACTGTGTAGGATCCTACGGTCTTGGCGTGCATCCGTGCGTCGCTGCTGTCCGGTCCCAGGTCGACGGGCACGTGCACCTTCCGCCGACCACTGGCGACAACATCGATGTACTGTGGAGACCTCACGCCCCACGTGTTGAGCAATTCGGCGGTACGTCCACCCGGCCTCCCGCATGCCCACTATACGCCCTCGCTCAAAGTCCGTCAACTGCACATACGGTTCACGTCTACGCTGTCGCGGCACGCTACCAGTGTTAAAGACTGCGATGGAGCTCCGTATGCCACGGCAAACTGGCTGACACTGACGGCGGCGGTGCACAAATGCTGCGCAGCTAGCGCCATTCGACGGCCAACACCGCGGTTCCTGGTGTGTCCGCTGTGCCGTGCGTGTGATCATTGCTTATACAGCCCTCTCGCAGTGTCCGGAGCAAGTATGGTGGGTCTGACACACCGGTGTCAATGTGTTCTTTTTTCCATTTCCAGGAGTGTATTTGCTTTGATGTCCGTATAATAGTCTTTAATATTTTGCAGTATTTCTTGTAATGTGCTATAGCATCAACATAGGAACTGTTTCGGATTGACAGATACAGTTTTCTTTTTGTTTTACAAGATACCCCTATTCCTTGAGTATTCCATGGCTTCTTTGTAGACTTTGCTCTAACCTTGGTAAGTTTTTGGGGAAAACAGTGTTCGAATAAGGTAAGCACTTTATTAACAAAAGTGTTATATTTTTCATTCATGCCATGAGCATTGTAAACGTCAGTCCAGTGAATGTCTCTGAGGAGTGTCCTAAAATGGCTCAGTACTTACTGTGGTTACTTGCTTCATTTCTGCAATTCATAATTTTTTTGAGACACTGCTTGTGGCTTCATTCCTACTGCTGATGATGTTGTTCATTTTGCTAAAGTGTCTGTTGGCTGTATTGCAGCAGTCTGAACTCTCTTTGTTTTTTTAACTTTCACTTTACTTTTATATGACACAACTTTCACTTTACTTTTATATGACACTAAATTAGCTTGTTTCACTAATCAGGCTTTTTACCATATTTATCAGTTTCATGTAAAGAATAGTCTAATTAGACCTCAGATGACAGTTCACACTGTACATTAAATATGGTTACATAACATTTTCCATGTTTTCTTAGTCACTGTTTATTTTCTTTCATCATATTTTGTGTTTGTTATAAAATCTACAAACAAATAAAAATGAATGGAAGGGTTACTGGTGCAACTTTAATTGCAGTCCAAAAGTCATGTGCTAGCTGATGTTACTCACTTTCAGTGGTCCCCTTGAGGGGCAAGATGTGCACTTTGCAGCTATACTTTGTACAGTCCATATAATGTCTGCCTATGATGACCTACCAGTTTTAAATTTGACTGCTGGCCAAGGTGATAGAATCTGACCATCAGTACATACATTAATATCATTTTACTTTTCTGTCCAACTTGGACTGGACTTCTTTCGAGTGATCCTTTTTCTCAGTGCAGTCGTAATGGTTTTGTACCATGTTACCAATCCACACACCGTAGGCCTGATGCACCCACTGATCATGACTGTATTTATTTAATGTCTGCAGAATTCTTGGAGTGTATATGTTACATATTTCCAGAATGAAATTTTCACTCTGCAGTGGTGTATTCACTGATATGGCACTTCCTGGTGGATTAACGCTGTGTGTCAGACAGAGACTCAAATTCAGGCCCCTTGCCTTTCATGGGCAAGTGCTGTACTAACTGATCTACCCTAACATGACTCATTCCCTGCTCTCACAACTTTATTTCACACATAAATGGAATTATGCTGCAGTCATTAGCAAGCCAGGGTATGAATTGGACACTCAGAGAAGCTATGATTTCCCTTGAAAATGTCCTCCATAGATGGGGATGAACATTGAGTTTAAATGTGAATTCCAATCAACCAAAGCAAAATAACCGGAACATTTTATTAATTGTGAGCTTTACATCATCTCCTACCTTCCAAACTTCACAGAGGCTCTCCTGCAAAACTTGCTGCACCTGCACTACTGGAAGAAAGGACATACTGGAGACATGGCTTAGCCACAGTCTGGGGAATATTTTCAGAATGAAATTTTTCCTCTGTAGTGAGGAGCACTTGCTTGCAGAAGGCAAAGGTCTTGAGTTTGAATCTCAGTCTGATTCACAACTTGAGTACACTAGGAAGTTTAATGTTATATACTGTTAATCTGAGCATGTTAAACGCTGATTTTGATAACTTCCATCTTGTATGCACATTCCTTAGTAAATTTTTGAGGTGTACTTGCAAATTTTTTAGCAGCAAAACTGAGTTAGCAGTAGTTATTGCTATGTAAGAAATTTCAGAAATACTTTTGATGGCACTTACATTACTGAAACTTTCAGAATTATCCTGAACATGATCTAAAAACATTGCTGGTGCTGGTGTTTGATTCTCAGGACAGCCATTAAACTTTTGTAAAATCACAATTTTTGTGTACCATTTTAAAAATGAATTCTAATTTTTGGAGACCAGATTTATAGATTTATGATTTGCAAGGTGTCCCTGTCAAACTACATTTAACCTACATCAGTTTAGTGTTACCCAATTAAAGAAACCATGTGTTCTTTTGCCGTAATCGGTATTACACAGCAAGCCTGCAACAAACATTTTCTGTTAATTTAGCAAACTTCTCTTGTACACAACTTCATAACATAAAAAGTACATGTTCTGTGAACCCCAAAATTAGCTCTATTTTCATACATTTACTCTCATTTAAATTCTCAGAATTATGTACTCTAAATTTAATACAGGCAATTAGTGACTGTTGAGGGAATAGAACTGAAATGTTGGAAGTTTTCCTCAGTCAAAGTTTCTGCCACACTGTACTAAAGTAGCTTCTAAATAAATTATTAACTCTGGGTAATCTGCTTTTCACAAAGTGTTAAACACAAAATGGCTATGATTGAGCACTATTTGATAGTAACTAGACCCTTTACATCGCCTTAATTTACTTCTATGGTGAGGATACTGTCATGCTCCATTATGGCAAATAGACTGAAGATATTCTTGAAACAGCTGAAAATTGTAACAAAGGAATACCTCACAGGTGAGAATAGTCCATAATATAAAAAAAAATAAATAGACATTTTAATTTAATAAGTTTTATTAAATTGTGCTAGAAAATAATCATATTAGCAATTACAAAAGTTTATATTAGAGTGTGAAGAAAAGTTGTCGTCATTCTAAAGAAGGTACTAACAAATTCACATTACAAATACCAAGATCATAGCTTACAAAGTGTGTAAAAAATAAAAACAAAAAGTGTGTTGCTTACAACAGTTAGCTATAAACAAGGTCAGAGAAACTTATTACACTCTAATTGGTAACCTCAACAGCTACATCAAGACAACTACTAGCAGTATTTCAAAAACTTGTTGTAGTAACAAAGGCATTGGATAATGGAAAACAGAATGAATTTAATAAAAATCAAAAAGTAATTAGTGTTGTTCTTCAGGTTATGTGCATTTTCATAGTACAGACAGACTTATGATTTATCTAGAAGAAGGTATGAAGTAATAATATAATATGCAGGATAAAAGAATGGCAAAACGAAATTTCGGGCCCCAACTAACATCTAGAAATGGTTTTATGGACACTGGAAATATATGTTCATTCAGCAGGCAGGGTATATCTACCACGAATTCACCCAAATCATTTCTATCAACCTTACTGAACATGAGGTGCCAAACCTATCTTACATGAGATTATCTGTAGGTTGTTAATTGTGTTACACATGTGCTGAAAGTGTCTAAGATGAAAAAATCTGTTGGTAGTTGATGTGCCATGCGTGCATACAAGATTAAAATACTGCATCAATCTAAAACAGGGAATGATCTGCAGCTACTGTTTTGTCTGCAGGTGCTACAGAAAATGGACAGAGGCAACAGATCTCTGAAACAACATAACTTCCCCAGTTAAATGACATTTCATGTTAATGGTTAGTTACTCAGGCATTATATTCAAATTTTGGAATTTGAGAAGTTGCTCACTATAATGGAACACAAGCACCAGAAAGATTGTGGATCCTTCCAAATCTACACAAAGGGTGTCATTAGACATAGCCCTGTATTTCAGTATCAGTCATCATCCATGTGGAAGCTAAATGTGTCTAACATGCCTCAGAGCTCTATGTTTGTCCTTGAACCTTTTCTTAGATGTACTAATTACCTTTCACCACTAACATTACCAGATACTATGTTTGTTTTGTTTGCAGATGATATAAAAATGGCAATAAATAAGAAAAATATATAATCTCAGAAAGAACTATTAACAAACATTCCATGTACATAAATGCTTTCTAGAACATTCTTTGAAAAGAAATTCTGTATGCAGTTCAGAATTTATAAGATGTTTCCACCCAGCATATGTCTGGAATATGATGACAGATGGATAGAAGAGAGATTGACAGCACTAAATTCTTAGAATTACAGTTTGGTATGAAATTCAGTTGGGAAGAGCACAGCATGGTCTCACTGAAACATCAAAGCTGATCTTTATTTACACTACAGGTATTGTTAGTCATAGGTGATACAAAAATGAAAGTTTCTACATACTTCACATCCTTCTGTTCCATTATGTTGTGTGGGATAAAGCTTGGGATAACTCATCAAGCCACTAAATTTGTTTTTGGGTGGGATCTTATAACATAAAAAATCAAGTGAGAAACCTTTGGCTGGAACTGAACATAACCGTAAGTAATATTTTTGAGAGGTTGAGGAATATGGTATTTACTCGAACCTAAGCCGCACTTTTTTTCCGGTTTTTGTAATCCAAAAAACCGCCTGCGGCTTAGAATCGAGTGCAAAGCACGCGGAAGTTCTGAAAAATGTTGGTAGGTGCCGCCACAACTAACTTCTGCCGTCGAATATATGTAGCGCTACACAGGCAAGCTATGTAGTATGTAGGCACAAAGATAAATACTGGCGCCAAAACCTCTGCGTCAGTAAATATTTTTTTTTTTTTTTAAAAAAAAGGTGGAAGACGAGCTTTTTTTCTCCGCTCCGAGTTTCGACCACTGCATTTTCGTACATGATCCAACAAAGTAAGTACAAATTCCGTATTGTTCATCTTCGAATGTAGCAGAATTTCAATGTACTACGAAAATCCGACTGGCAAGACTGTTTGGATGTTTGTCAATATGGCCAACTCTACGTTCTGAATTTTTTCCTACCTGTGAGAAGAGATGGTTGCTAATAGGAACCTGATGAAATGTGAATCACATGCAGTATTCTCTTCACCATAAGAATAATATGAATATAAACATTTTGCCATGTATTCTTTCGTGTTTGCTGCTATCTCATTTAAATCCTGTCTGCGTAATAAATTACGAAACTAGAGTGAAACAGCAGACGCGGAAGAATATACGTATCGTGTCATGTTTATATTCGTATTATTCTTATGTCTAATAGTGATACAGTCAGAAATGAAGCACGGCAACTGACTAGATTTTTAAATCTATGGTGACTCTAATTTCTGTGCAGAATTTGATGTACTAAAGAAGCGGCCGCAAAGATTTTCAAACGGAGAAAAATTTTCGCCTAACTCTCGTTCAGAACATGTTCTATCATACGCAGTCTATTATTTGGTTCTTGTTGATCATTATCAAAGCAAGCAGCAGTGTAAGTAACAGCAAATAGTAGTCTCTTGCCATTGTTTCGCTAGTGAGACGATTCCTCCCTTTTTTTTAAATTGTAAGCGGCGGTAGCGCGCACAAAAGCAAGCCATGCCGCGAGCGGCGACAGGCCGTAAACACGCACTATCAGAATGCGACAAACAATGCATGACACAGTACAGTAATGCATTTTCAGCTTAGAGTGACGTAAACACCTATAACAAAGAAAACGGCGCTGATCAGATCAAAGCAAAATAAGTAATCGATTCAAACCAGACAAAGCACGCGAAAAAGGAAGGGTACCTGTATAAATACGGATGGAGCGCCTGACGCATAGCAGTGGCTACCTGGTAAGGCTTAACTGCTAAGCTTACGACTCGAACCAAACTACTGTAGCGGTATCGTCATTCATTCGACCTAAATTGTGTCTCATATCACAATGGGCCAACTTTGTTTCGATTTGGAGGTGCGGCCTAAAACTTTTCTCTCCCCTTGAATTACGAGTCTCAAATTTCAGGTGCGGCTTAGATTCGGGATTTTTTTCCCCTTTATTTCGAGTCTCATTTTTCAGGTGCGGCTTAGATTCGAGTAAATACGGTAGCACTTGTTGAACAAGAATGAACAGAACGCACTTAAAATAGAAGAATGTAGCTCAATTAGTCTTGGGAGAAGTGGGTTTTGAGTCTGACTAAATATGAACAGAAAACTAGAATGTTGGAAATGATTTCCATTGAGCAGGCACTGAGAGGACCTGTGGACAGCGAGAGGATTAGTGCAAGTGAGCCACTAGATTTTGCTAGTGTGGCATTTACGGGTGGCTGCAAGTCTACCATGTTCTATCATAGGTAGTTGGATCCTAAATATTGTATGTGGGTAGCTGATGACAGACACAGGACACACTTTAATATTCTGAAATGAGGGCAGGAAGACTTCTGCACAAGTCAAATGCAAGAGCACTAAGTCAATAATGGAATTCAATACATCATATAAAAAAAATTACCATTTGCAATCATACTCACATTTATAATAAACCTACTCCTTCCACCACAAATTTTTACACTTACTACTGTGTGATAACTAATTTTATAAATAATTTTATAATACACAATAAAACACATGGGCAGTAATGACCTTGCACGTAGTCGTCATCACAACAGACAATGAAATTATATTGTTGTTTTATTAAATATTATATAATGTCAAGTTTATGTATGTAATGGTGTTGAACCAAACCATTTTCTGTACTTATACTGATAAAATGAAGCATTATGTAGTTATTAATGAATAGATTTATTAATCTATGGTCAATGCTGTTTATTATATAAATGAGGGTGCACTATAAGTGCAGATATGTCAATGTTAAGGAGATACGTGATTAAAAATGCTAAGAACTGGCATCAACAGACACATCATGACATAACCTGTTAATTGGAATATGTGTTTTAATTATAGTATCATTAGGGGCCCATTTGCATGCATGTAAAAATTTACTTAGTGGGGAGCTGCTTGAACTCTCATTGGTTGAAGTATCATGACATTCATGGACACTGGTGATAGGAGAAGTGCTCTTAGGAGCAGGAGGGACAGACAGGGGAAGAAAAGTGTGGGGCATCTAGTGAGGAGGGGAAACTCCAGTTTTCTGCATTTAGAGAGTACAGTGGAGTGGTGTGATTTATTTATGTTGAAATACTTTGGATCGCTTACCAGATCTTAGTTACAAGCATCTAAGAAAGTGGGTGAAGGAACTTATGTATTGAGTGCATGTTGCAGCTTAATTTTAGTGGGAATTTTGTCATCTTTCATGTCACATTAGATGTTTCAAGGGATGTTGATATATTTCAATAATTAATTATATGAATATAATAGGGAAACATTCCACATGGGAAAAATATATTTAAAAACAAAGATGATGTGACTTACCATACAAAAGCGCTGGCAGGTCGATAGAAACACAAACAAACACATACATACACACAAAATTCTAGCTTTCGCAACCAATGGTTGCTTCGTCAGGAAAGAGGGAAGGATAGGGAAAGACGAAAGGATGTGGGTTTTAAAGGAGAGGGTAAGGAGTCATTCCAATCCCAGGAGCGGAAAGACTTACCTTAGGGGGATAAAAGGACAGGTATACACTCGCACACACACACATATCCATCCGCACAAAATCAAATTGGATGCAGACAGAGTGACTGAGGGAAAACTAACAGAGATTCACACTGAAATGGGCAAAATTTCTAAGGAAGTCAATTGTGTTGATGGTACAATAGGTCATGTCAAAAAATCAATGGATATAAAAGTGGAGAAGCTGCATTATGAGTTGAGTTGTGGTGGTGGGGTGGGAGTGATGTAAATGACTGTACACTAAAGCAGAATGCACTTGTGAGAAAGAAACAAACTGCACTCCACAAAGTGTCTGAAAAAATCTCTGAACGCAAATGCCATTGTGCAGAATCAGGGGGGGTTTAAAGAAAGCAATTAATGTGAAGTGAGGTCAATGCGAACAGCAAAGTAAAGATATGAGAATAAAATTGGATGCTCCAGCAACATGTCAGGCAATAACTATTATGAGATGAACTGAGAATAGCAAAATGTTTGGTCAGTGCTGGAAAGTACTGTCTAATAAATTTTCATGCTGTGTTGAGAGACAGTTTTGCACCAAAAATGTCTGATGAAACTAAGACCAAATTTGTTAAAAAGCAGTTAGATAGTGCTCTACAGCCATGGACAAATATGAAGAATACATTTGGGCAAAAGGATATCAAATTTGAGACTAAAGTAGGTGCAAACTCAACAGAAATAGAATGTAATCTAAACTTAACTGGACTACAATCTAACTGCACAATCCCTGTGAGGCGGTTAATGAGTCAGAAAAGAAAGTTTAATATGTTGGTGGACCCTGAAGAAAATAGCTATAGTGATACATGTGTTGTATTATTTGATGAGAAACTGAGTGTGTATTGACAGAAGTAATATATTTATTGTGAAGGAAAAGTAAGGGGGAGATTTAAGGAAATAAAGTTGTGGACGAGGATAGTGTTGCCACTGGACTGGGTATTTCAGAAGAGGGAATCAGTGATTTCATTTCTGTAGTGGTGAGATGACAATGAAGCATCAGTGAGTGTTTTCGAAGCTGACCAGGAGATAATATTAAGATACTATGGGGAACTGCTAAGTTACATTCAGAAATTAATACTAAGTGGTATGTAAAGGATGAAGCAGGTTACAGTATTAAGGTGTAAGAGAAGATATAATGTTATCCCAGTGGAGCTAATGTAGCTATAGTCTCGTCAGCTGGAGATAATAAATTTGATAAAGTCAGTGGAAGCAAGTGAACTACTGCTACAGGAAGACAGAAAAAGTGACATAAATCATGTGGTGGTGTGTTTTGTGGTTAGAGCTACTGAGAGAAATGTGATGGAGGAGGGCATAGGTACTCTTAATCATGTTGAAGGAGATGTGGTACAGGTGTTAAATGATGAAATTGAATTAGAAAGGAGTACAAAGGACCTAGATGATTACACAAGAGATGACTGGAGGTTGCATGATTGAAATTACAGCTCTTGTACAGTTTTGTGGCGATATGAAAAAATCTAGATACGTAGAGAACTTGAAAAGAGAAGAAGCAAACCAGGGCTGAATGAATTGCTCTGTTAATTATTTAAAGGAGATGAAGATGTTGAACGTTATTCAACAGATGAGATGAGTGCATTGGAAGTAGAAGAAATAGGGATATCAAAAATCATCTACTGGGGAAAGATACGAGGGCGGTTCAGAAAGTAACCTCCGATTGGTCACAGTACGGGTTGTGGGGGGAGTAGCGACGCCATCTGTGCGTTCACGCACTCAACAGGTCAGTCGGCATCAAGCCGTGGTCGAGTGAACGTCGTACCTGCGCTAGTTTAGTTTTTGTGGCAGTTTGAAATGTGTGCTGCAATAGAAAACCCCGCCAAATGTGAAGCTCGTGCTGTCATAAGGTTTTTTACAGCCAAAGGATATTCTGCAGCAGCTATTCATGGTGAGCTTTGTGCCGTGTACGGACCAAGAGTTATGAGTGAAGGAGTTGTCTGTGAATGGGTACGTTTATTTAAAAGTGGACGAGAAAACGTTCATGATGAAGAGAGGAGTGGTAGACCATCATTGGTGACTGACGAACTCGTTCAGACAGTTGATGCAAAAGTTCGTGAAAATCGACGTTTCTCAATGTCGGAGTTGTCTACTGGTTTTCCACAGATTTCTAAGACTCTCTTGTACGAGATAGTGACAGCAAGATTGGGTTACCGTAAGTTCTGTGCACGATGGGTGCCCAAAATTCTTACCGACCACCACAAAACTCAAAGAATGGCCTCTGCATTAGACTTTCTGTCACGTTATGAGGACGAAGGAGAACCATTGTTAAACAGAATCGTGACCGGTGACGAAACCTGGATTAAGTACGTGAACCCTGAGACAAAAGAACAATCAAAGATGTGGGCACATTCAAATTCGCCTACCAAACCAAGAAAAGCCTCGCAAGATTTTTCTGCCAGAAAACTGATGGCAACGGTGTTTTGGGATGCCAAAGGGGCGTTGTTGGTTGAATTCATGGAACGTGGTACGACCATTAATCAAGACGTGTACTGTGAAACAATAAAAAGTTACGACGGGCTATACAGAACAAACGCCGTGGTATGCTGACTTCCGGCATCGTTTTTTTGCACGATAACGCCCGTCCTCACTCTGCTCGCAGAACAACGGCCCTTCTTGAGTCCTTCAAGTGGGACGTTATCAACCATCCACCTTACAGCCCAGACCTGGCGCCAAGTGATTATCACCTCTTCATGCATTTGAAGAAATGGCTCGGGTCACAGCGGTTTGATGACGACGAAGAGCTCAAAGATGTGGTCACAGGCTGGCTCCAGGCACAAGCGGATGATTTTTATGCAGAAGGAATTTCAAAGCTTGTGAAGAGATACGATAAGTGCCTCAATCGCTATGGAGACTATGTAGAAAAATAGTGCAAAGATGTAGTTGTAAGATGTATATATTAAAATATTTTTATTTAACTTGGTGTATTTTTTTAAATCAGCCGGAGGTTACTTTCTGAATGGCCCTCCTATTTAGAAGGGAAGAAGCTGAAATTGTATATCCAGTTACAGAAATCGAGATGTATGATGAAAAGGTATGTGCACTTCTCAATTCAGGGAGCAGTGTGTCTGCAGTTTTGAAAGAGCTTGTCAGTAGTCACTGATTTTTCTTTTATATAAATACAAGTCTTTATTTAATTGTGAAGACAGATATTTTGAATTCGAGCTAGAAAATAGAAAACATAAGGTAAAATTCAAATATATTTTAACAGGGAAACAGCATGTCACCCACAAAAGGCATTAGTTCTGTACCATGGGCACACTCCAGGCGTACAGAAGTTGGAAAATCATGAGAAATTATTTAAAGTAGGGGCTAAAGGGGATAGGAATTAAATGGTTGTTTATGAGTAATTAACTATAAACAACTTTAAGCATTGTTTACAGATGGTTGGAAATTATTAAAGCACATAAATGCTTAATTAAAATAAAATTTGGTATGAATTCCATATGAGGACACTAGAATTAAAATTTAAATCAGATTAAGAAATTTATTACTGTTGCTTACTGGACAAACTACTATTAACATTAAGTTCTTGTGGATAAATAAAGGGGTGTTGGGAAAATTTCACTCAATGAAGCATTTTTGCCAGATAATTATGTCATTTGCATTATCACTTCATATGTGTGTGTTGATTCCACTGTGGAGGGCATTCAGGGCCTGGACTATGGGGTTCATTAGAATATAAATTATTGGTAGCTACACCACAGATCTTTTTGACAGGGCTCACATCTTCATTTCTGGTAGTGACTGCAAAGTAACGTACGCTTGGTTGCAGTACTTGGCGTCTGGTGGCAGGCTCAACACTGAGAGATTCTGCAACTCGGAAGTGTAGGTAGTCCTACACCAGAACATGATTAAAAGGCTGTGAAATAATTAACAAAGTGAAGTGGAATGATCAAATCAATTGTGTGAAGTAATACTGTGTGATGTTTCAGTAGATGTAAATTTCATTTCAAATGAATTAATTTCTTAAAACAAGCAATAATCTCCACTTAAATGAAAGGAAATTCATAAAAGATATCTAAAAGTTGGAAACCTAAAGCTAATATTATTCTAATTCAAATGTTCAAGTCAATTTAATAATATGTAAAGATGTTAGTGCATTTGTCAATCCATGTAATTTCTTTAGATAACGTAGGTGCAACCACAACGTAGGGGTATCTGTTGAGAGGCCAGACAAACGCGTGGTTCCTGAAGAGGGGCAGCAGCCTTTTCAGTAGTTGCAGGGGCAACAGTCTGGAGGATTGACTGGTCTGGCCTTGTAACAATAACCAAAACGGCCTTGCTGTGCTGGTACAGCGAACGGTTGAAAGCAAGGGGAAACTACAGCTGTAATTTTTCCCAAGGGCATGCAGCTTTACTGTATGATTAATGATGATGGCGTACTCTTGGGTAAAATATTCCGGAGGTAAAATAGTCCCCCATTCGGATCTCCGGGCGGGGACTACTCAAGAGGACATCGTTATCAGGAGAAAGAAAACTGACGTTCTATGGATCGGAGCATGGAATGTCAGATCCCTCAATCGGGCAGGTAGGTTAGAAAATTTAAAAAGGGAAATGGATAGGTTAAAGTTAGATATAGTGGGAATTAGTGAAGTTTGGTGGCAGGAGGAACAAGACTTTTGGTCAGGCGAATACAGGGTTATAAATACAAAGTCAAATAGGGGTAATGCAGGAGTAGGTTTAATAATGAATAAAAAAATAGGAATGCGGGTAAGCTACTACAAACAGCATAGTGAACGCATTATTGTGGCCAAGATAGACATGAAGCCCATGCCTACTACAGTAGTACAAGTTTATATGCCAACTAGCTCTGCAGATGACGAAGAAATTGAAGAAATGTATGATGAAATAAAAGAAATTATTCAGATAGTGAAGGGAGACGAAAATTTAATAGTCATGGGTGACTGGAATTCAGTAGTAGGAAAAGGAAGAGAAGGAAACGTAGTAGGTGAATATGGATTAGGGGCAAGAAATGAAAGAGGAAGCCGCCTGGTAGAATTTTGCACAGAGCACAACTTAATCATAACGAACACTTGGTTCAAGAATTATAAAAGAAGGTTGTATGCATGGAAGAAGCCTGGAGATATTGACAGATTTCAGATAGATTATATAATGGTAAGACAGAGATTTAGGAACCAGGTTTTAAATTGTAAGACATTTCCAGGGGCAGATGTAGACTCTGACCACAATCTATTGGTTATGAACTGTAGATTAAAACTGAAGAAACTGCAAAAAGGTGGGAATTTAAGGAGATGGGACCTGGATAAACTGAAAGAACCAGAGGTTGTACAGAGTCTCAGGGAGAGCGTAAGGGAACAAATGGCATGAATGGGGGAAAGAAATACAGTAGAAGAAGAATGGGTAGCTTTGAGGGATGAAGTAATATAGGCAGCAGAGGATCAAGTAGGTAAAAAGATGAGGGCTAGTAGAAATCCTTGGTTAACAGAAGAAATATTGAATTTAATTGATGAAAGGAGAAAATATAAAAATGCAGTAAATGAAGCAGGAAAAAAGGAATACAAACGTCTCAAATATGAGATCGACAGGAAGTGCAAAATGGCTAAGCAGGGATGGCTAGAGGATAAATGTAAGGCTGTAGAGGCTTATCTCACTAGGGGTAAGATAAATACTGCCTACAGGAAAATTAAAGAGACCTTTGTAGATGAGAGAACCACTTGTATGAACATCAAGAGCTCAGATGGAAACCCAGTTCTAATCAAAGAAGGGAAAGCAGAAAGGTGGAAGGAGTATATAGTGGGTCTATACAACGGCGATGTACTTGAGGACAATATTATGGAAATGGAAGAGGATGTAGATGAAAATTAAATGGGAGATACGATACTGCGTGAAGAGTTTGACCAAGCACTGAAAGACCTGAGTCGAAACAAGGCCCCGGGAGTAGACAACATTCCATTAGAACTACTGACGGCCTTGGGAGAGCCAGTCCTGACAAAACTCTACCATCTGGTGAGCAAGATGTATGAGAAAGGCGAAATTCCCTCAGACTTCAAGAAGAATATAATAATTCCAATCCCAAAGAAAGTAGGTGTTGACAGATGTGAAAATTACCGAACTATCAGTTTAATAAGTCACAGCTGCAAAATACAATGCGGATTCTTTACAGATGAATGGAAAAAATAGTAGAAGCCGACCTCGGGGTAGATCAGTTTGGATTCCGTAGAAATGTTGGAACACGTGAGGCAGTACTGACCCTACGACTTATCTTAGAAGCTAGATTAAGGAAAGGCAAACCTACGTTTCTAGCATTTGTAGACTTAGAGAAAGCATTTGACAATGTTGACTGGAATACTCTCTTTCAAATTCTGAAGGTGGCAGGGGTAAAACATAGGGAGCGAAAGGCTATTTACAATTTGTATAGAAACCAAATGGCAGTTATAAGAGTTGAGGGGCATGAAAGGGAAGCAGTGGTTGGGAAGGGAGTGAGACAGGGTTGTAGCCTCTCCCCGATGTTATTCAATCTGTATATTGAGCAAGCAGTGAAGGAAACAAAAGAAAAATTCAGAGTAGGTATTAAAATCCATGGAAAAGGAATAAAAACTTTGAGGTTCGCCGATGACATTGTAATTCTGTCAGAGACAGCAAAGGACTTGGAAGAGCAGTTGAACGGAATGGATAGTGTCTTGAAAGGAGGATATAAGATGAACATCAACAAAAGCAAAACAAGGATAATGGAATGTAGTCGAATTAAGTCGGGTGATGCTGAGAAGCTTTCGAAATGTGGTGCTACAGAAGAATGCTGAAGATTAGATGGGTAGATCACATAACTAATGAGGAGGTGTTGAATAGGATTGGGGAGAAGAGAAGTTTGTGGCACAACTTGACTAGGAGAAGGGATTGGTTGGTAGGACATGTTCTGAGGCATCAAGGGATCATCAATTTTGTATTGGAGGGCAGCGTGGAGGGTAAAAATCATAGAGGGAGACCAAGAAATGAATACACCAAGCAGATTCAGAAGGACGTAGGTTGCAGTAGGTACTGGGAGATGAAGAAGCTTGCACAGGATAGAGTAGCATGGAGAGCTGCATCAAACCAGTCTCAGGACTGAAGACCACAACAACAACAAATCATCCTGCTTCCTGAACCTCATCATGTTGTTTACACTACTGGTTAGAAACCAATATAGTAGGTTTGCTGTCACTTGTTATGCTAGGTGCTGCTTAATGCATCATCCAGGAATCACAATGTTGTGTTAAGTGATGGTATTATAACATAATGACTCTAGCAACAAACACTTGGCTGGAACTGAACATAAAACAAGTAGTTAATATTTGTTGAGCAGTTGATGTATAGTTTCCATTCAGCAAGTACAGACAGGACACAATTACAATAGAAGGCAGTAACTTAATGAGCCTTTGGAGAATCCCGAGGCTGCAGTGCAGATAGCAAATAGTTAACTGAGTTTTGAGTTTGAGTAAATATGAACAGGGAACTAAATGGTTGGAAATTGTTTCCACTGAGCAGGTGTTGAGAGGGTTTAAAGACAATGAGAGATTAGTGCGAGCAGTGACTGGGTTTTGCTGGCATGGCGATTACATGCGGCCATAGGTCAGCAGCATTGGATTGCAGTTATTTGGATGGGTAATGACAGACATAGCACACACTTTAATGACCTGAAATGAAGCCAAGAAGTCTTGTACAGTAAATGCAAGAGCACTAAGTCAATCACCAAAATTTAATACATCATCTAAAAAATGTATCAACTGCAATCACAAACATGTTTACAATCAAATCATCCATTCCATCACAAATGTTTTACACTTACAGAGTGATAAATAATTTTATGATACACAGTAAGTCATATGACTGGTAATGGCATTACACAGTAGCTGTCATCACAACAAATAATGAATATGACACCATTGTTATATTACATATTATATAATATTAAGTTTATATACCTAAGGTTGTTGAATCAAACCATTCTCCACACTTATACTGATAAAATGAAGCAGTATGTAGTTGTTCGTGAATGATTTATTAAATTATGAACAATGCTGACTATAATGTAAATGAGGGTGCACTAGGAGTGTAAATAAGTCATTGTTAATGATGTATAAAATGAAACTTATCAAGTGGGCTGAGGTGTGACGAGGACTTTATGTTGAGGAGAGAGAGACATGCCAGGGTAGTCCATGCAGTTTTACAAAGCCACTGTGACAGTGAAGTGTAGTGCTTAGTGCACCTGCTTAGTGAGCAGAAGACCCGGGTTCAAATACAGGCCTTGGTATAAATTTTCATTTGTTGCATCACTCTGGATACATTCACAATTAATGAGATATGTAATTAAAAATGATAAGAATTAGTCTCAGCAAACATGTCATGACATTACCTGCAGTTAGAATATTTAATGTATTTGTAGAATCAGTGAGGAATGGTGGTCGACTTGCATATATGTCAAAATGTATGAAGTGTGTAACTTGGTGGGGAGTTGTTTGATATCTCCTTGTCTGAAGTGTCATGACATTGGTGGATGTTGGTGGTGGGATAGATGCTCTTGGGAGCAGGAGGGACAGAGAAAGGGGAAGAAAAGTTCAGGACAGTGACTGAAAAGGAGAGACCCTAGTTTTCTGTCATCAGAGAATACAGCAGAGTGGTGTGATTTATTTATGTAGAGATGTTCCGTATTGCCTGTTGAGTCTTTGTTATGAGCCTCTAAGAATGTGGGTGAAGGAACGTATGTGTTTAGTACATGTTGCAACTTAATTTTAGTGGGGATTATGTCATCTTTTGCATTGCACTAAGTAAATCAAGGGTTATTGATATATTTCAATAATTAAGTTTATTTACATACAGAACTGCTTGTCAGACCATCATTCAGTAGGAGAATGGATTTTATTGAGTAAACCATTTGTTCTTAAAAGTTAAATCTGCAGTGTTGCTTGTATTTATTACAAATGTTTCTCTGTGTGTTTATTCCTCATTACTTTGTAATTCACATAACTTATGTACCCTTGATTATCTGAGCGCTTCTCCTTCTACCTTCAATTATTTGACTACAGGATCACCTTTTGGTAAATTATTTTACTCTAATACTGCAAAAGGTCACAAAACAAATGGAGTACAGTGCAACTCCAGGACTTTTACAAGCCAAGCTTTATTCAGAGCCATACATTTTCCCCTTCTCTCACATTAAATGCAGAGCAGTAACATCACTATGTTCATTGAGTGAACACAGTTTTAAAAAGTTATCTTTCCTCAAGTCAGATACCATCCAAAAAAAATTATTTGCCTTATAAATTATAGAGTGCAGCAATCAGTCGTCCTTTTTTAAATTTTATTATGCAAATCCAGATTTTGGCTAGTAGGTACCCATTCTCAATGGACTATTTTCTATTCTCAGTGCATTTAAGTTCCTGTTGTTCGGGCATCAGTCACAGTTCTTTGAATACTAATAGTAATCTGGATTTTCATAATAAAATCTAAAAAAGTGTGACTGATTGCTGCACTCTATAATTTATAAGTCACATAACAGTCACTGAGTGCACCCACTTTCCAAGTGGAAGGTAACCTGGTGAAAATTTATTTGTAGTATGAATTCAGGAACATCCTGCAAAGACTGTTCAAGGAATTACCTCCAACAGAAATAAAAAAAAGTTTCCAGAACTAGTTGAAATACGTGCATTCAAAAGCTGATTATTTTGAGAACCAGTAAAATGATTTGTGTCAAAAATTTTATTTCTTTCACTATTTTGAAAAATCCTAATGTGTGGCCAGCATACTTTGCTAGTCATGAGTGTTAGTGACTCTCATATTCTATCAACCATTTCAGTATCTAATAGATGCCAGAGCACTGAAGATAAACAAACAATGATAAAATGTATTAACAATTTTCACAGAATCATTTACTATCCAATATTAAAACATTTTTTACTGCACATAACACAACTTGGATCTTATGGAAAAAGGACCAGTTTTGTCTCCTGAGTCAAATAAAATGGTAGATTATTAATGTAGAGAAGAAGCAGTAGTAGATATATGACTGAACTCTGTAGAATGAGTGTTGTAATTTCACACCATGCAGGTGATGTAGTGTTCCTCTGTCTGGCACTTACTTCAATAGCCTACTGTAATAACTTATATCCTGTTTATTAAACAGCAACCAAACTATGCATGTGGTGAACTATGTATTTGATAAAATGTGACTTCTTTCATAGAACGTAATGGCTGATAGCATCTTTGATAAGTCACAGGAGATTAGAATTCATGATATGTCCTCATTTAAGATTTTTATTACATCCTAATGGGGTGTATAAATGTGTTACTTTTGAGATCCAAACAGTGCTTGGATAAGTAAGCTATTATTGCATAAGCAGCTTACACCTCTTACATCTACACCTTTACTCCATAAGCTACCTTAAAGTGTGTGGCAGAGGGTACTTGGTGTACCACTCTCACTTCCCCTCTTTCCTGTTCCAACTGCGAATCATTCTTGGTAAGAATGATGGTTGGTAAGTCGCTATGTGAATTTGAGTCTCTATAACAGGCTTTTCACAAGACAAAAAGGAATCAATGGATTGGTTGACTCTTCTAGGAGTTGGCTGATAATTTTCATGATGCTTTCAAGTTTACTGACTGAAACTGTAACAAAACACAGCACTCTCTATTGAGTCTTATCTATTTCCTCTACAAGAATTGGTTGAATGATGTTTTTGAAAACTACCTCCATTGTGGGTGGACTACACTTCCTGAGGTTTATTCCAATGAATCTGTCTAGCATCTGCCTTTATTGTGATATGTTTTATGTGGTCATTCCACTTTAGATCACTCTGTATACATACTCCTAGATCCAGAATGAGATTTTCACTCTGCAGCGGAGTGTGCACTGATATGAAGCTTCCTGGCAGATTAAAACTGTGCGCCCGACCGAGACTCGAACTCGGGACCTTTGCCTTTCGCAGGCAAGTGCTCTACCATTTGAGCTACTGAAGCATGACTCACGTCCAGTACTCACAGCTTTACTTCTGCCAGTATCTCGTCTCCTACCTTCCAAACTTTACAGAAGCTCTCCTGCGAACCTTGCAGAACTAGCACTCCTGAAAGAAAGGATATAGCGGAGATATGGCTTAGCCACAGCCTGGGGGATGTTTCCAGAATGAGATTTTCACTCTGCAGCGGAGTGTGCGCTGATATGAAACTTCCTCATTCTGGAAACATCCCCCAGGCTGTGGCTAAGCTATGTCTCCGCTATATCCTTTCTTTCAGGAGTGCTAGTTCTGCAAGGTTCGCAGGAGAGCTTCTGTAAAGTTTGGAAGGTAGGAGACGAGATACTGGCAGAAGTAAAGCTGTGAGTACCGGGCGTGAGTCATGCTTCAGTAGCTCAGATGGTAGAGCACTTGCCCGCGAAAGGCAAAGGTCCCGAGTTCGAGTCTCGGTCAGGCACACAGTTTTAATCTGCCAGGAAGTTTCATACTCCTAGATGTTTTGTGGCTGTTAACTGTTTCCAGCAATTAGTCTGCAATTGTTTAATCATATAGTTTTGGACCTTTCTGCCTATTTATGACGAGTACACTACATTTGTTTACGTTGAGGGTCAGTTATGAGGCCCTGTATCAAGTGTTGATTCTCTGCAAGTCTTCTTACATTTTAGTACAATTTTCTAGCATTCCGACTTCACTTTATACAACAGTGTCATCTCTGAAAAGGAACCTATCTCTGAAAAGGAAACTATGACACTTTCCACCAGGTCAGTTATATCAAGAATTAAGAATTTTATTCACCATAGATCATTTTACAATGATATTGGCTTCGTCATACAGGATGTACTGGTACACACAGAATAATAAAATAAACAAGTATCTACATTACATTCAATCCCGCGTCTGACCATCCTGATTTAGGTTTTCCGTGATTTCCCTAAATCGTCCCAGGCAAATGCCGGGATGGTTCCTTTCAAAGGGCACGGCCGACTACCTTCCCCGTCCTTCCCTAATCCTATAAGACTGATGACCTCGCTGTCTGGTCTCCTTCCCCAAAACAACCCAACCCTATCTACATTATAGAACGCATTTCAAGCATGGCATTGTACCAAATTACACCAAGATAGCTTCTAAAGTTAATGCAATAAGATATACTATAATCTAATGTAATATACTATTGTATTGTTTATTGTATCCACTATGTAATTACACACAATTAACCACAGCACACTATAATATGTTTAACTACAGACAATGTTTAAATGCTAATATCCTCCTCAGGCATCTCAAAGAATTCTTTAATGTATTAGAATGGATGATCTGACAGCCAGCTGTACCACTTAATTTTAAAAAGAAATTATATCCGTAGACTGAACATGAATTGGCAGTTTATTGAACATTTTGAGGGGGTTTACTTTGTGGGAATTTCCTGTTCTTGCTAATCTGTGGCACGGTATGTCTAAATTACCCTTAGCCCTGGTGTTGTGTTCATGTATTTCCCTTCTGGCAATAAATTCTGAAATGTTATTTTTAATATAGAGTACATACACATAGATGTATAAATTTATAATTATGAGTATTCTGAGTCTGGAAAAAAGAGGACGACAGTGTTCCCTATGACCTCTTTTACATATTATGTGTAAGACTTTTTTTGTAATTTCAAGATGTTCTTGATGTGAGTGGAGTGCCCCCATATAATCAGACCATATGAAATATGTGACTGGAATAGCCCAAAGTATGTCACCCTAAGGTACTCAAAGTTCACTACCTCCCTCAGTTTCAAGATAAGTTATGCCACCCGAGGTATTTTTTCACATACGTGATTGACATGCTCCTCCCAATAGAGTTTAGAGTCAATATGAATAAATAAGAGTTTTACCTATTTATTGCCTGCTTCATTTGATGTTCCCATTAAAAGTTGTTGGGTTTTATCAGGATTGCACAGGAGCTTCTTGGCTGCAAACCAGTCCAGGGCTTTATCAACTGTTTCTTTTCTTAATTTATTCAGATCTGAAAAGTTCTGATGTGTGGTAAGTAGTGTTGTATCATCAGCATAACACATGACAGGGTGGGCTATATTTTTAGGTAAATCATTAATACCTACAATGAAGAAGAAGGGTCCAAGGATAGACCCTTGTGGTACACCTGTGCTGATTTCCATTGCGCAAGAATTTACATTTCTGTTGTTTTCAGTTACTTAAATAAGAATTTATCACAGCTAAATTGCTCCTTCTCACCCCATAAAACTCTCCCCAGTAGTACGTCAACAGGAATGCAATCAAAAGCTTTGCTTAGGTCGCATAATACCAGTGATACCATGTTATTGTTTTCAAAAGCTGTTAAGGTTTGGTCAACAATTTCCAAGATGGCCCCTGATGTGTTTTTCCCTTTGTGAAAACCAAACTGATTGCTACATAGGATATTGTGTTTTTCAAAGAAGCTGCTTATTTGTGTGTGTATCAGTGCCTCAAATATCTTTGAGAATATTGGAACAATGGAGACTGGTCTGTAGCTGTGGGGAAGATGTTTGTCCCCTTTTTTAAAAACTGGGACAACTTTTGATACCTTAAGTGCATCTGGAAAAACTTCAGATTCTACACATTTATTAAAAATAAAATATATTGTGAACACTAATGATTCTATAACACCCCCTTAGGGTATGCCTAAAGTTTCTTTTATGTCTGAAGAGTTCTCTCTTTTTAGAACCTTATACAAGGGCCTCAGATAGGACTGACCTCTACAATATGACTTAAGTGAGAATATGGACTATGAAATGAAATACAACTAGGAACCTGAAATGTCAGAAGCCATGTCAGCCTCGGGCAGCAAAATGTGTTGTAGAGAAGTGGATAAATATGGAGAAGACCTGTTGGCTCTAGAAGAGATAAGGTGGACACAAACCAGATCTATAGAAATGGAAAACTGCCGTGTTCCATGGAGCCTTGGAAGCAAACCATTCACAAGTTACTGGTTTTGTGGTGAAGAAATCTGTGTAGCACTCTTGTAGATTTTAAATCAGTCAACCATCAAATCTTACTCATAACCAAGAAACAGTAACACATAAATTGTCATGCCTCCAGCAGAGTGATAAAATTGAAAAAAATATATATTCTAGAAGGAACTAGAGATAGTCTTGAACAATATATCAAGTGTATAAAGTCATCTTAGGAGTTCTTAGTGCAAAAGTAGGCAAAGAAGCAGCCTTCAAGGGAACCGTTGGAAAGCACAACTTACACAGTGTGAGCAATAACAATGGCATTATGTTGGCCAATTTTTCCACTGCAAAATGCATGTTCATAAGTAGCACTGACTTCAGCCAGAAAAGAATATAGAGAGGAACATGGATGTCTAAGGGTAGGAAAACAGTGAACCAAACTGACCATGTATTAATAGAGATAATAATAAAGGAGTGGGTGCAGAATCTCAAGACAGCAAGAGGTGCTGAATGTGGATTGGATCACTTTCTTGTCAGACTAGTGATGGAGGCAATCAAGAGAGCCAGAAAGTGCGAGGAATGAAAAAATCACTTCATATGATAAGGAAAGCCTGGACACATTCAAGATCAAACTGATCAACCTTCTCAAAGTACTTTAGAATGAGGAGGACAGGAATACTGAGATAGATCACAGTTCAAAGGAAATTGCTGATGCAATTAAAGAAACAGTCCACAAAATAATTCCAAAGCAAATTAAGGGAAAATGAAGGTGGTATGGTGAGGTTTATGAGGAAGCCGTCATAGAGAAACAGTGGGCCAAATTACTATGTGAATGAAGTAATATGCAGGTGGAATTAAAAGCAAAGTTCAAAGAAAGGCAAGGTGAATACTGGAAATACTAAGAAAAGCAAAGAGAAGACATGTAAGAAATATTTTGGAGAAAGCTCAGTAACATTGTCATGGAAATAGTTATAAATATCTATAAAGAAAATGAAGAGGTTTGAAGGAGGGCCAACACAAATTCATAAAAAGTGCCATTGGAAGAATGCTAACAGGAGGTCTGAGGACTGAGAATGGATGGGTGAAATACTTCACAGACCTCCTAAATTGAAAAGAAGGAAGTGAATTACTTGAGTTTATTTATCTAGAAAACAGCTGATCGAGAAAATCCTCCGCTTGCCCTTGAGGAGATAACAAAAGTTTCAATCCTTAAAAATAGCAAGAGTCCACAAGAGGGTGGAGTTCCTGTTGAACGTGTCAAGGCTGGAGATAATAACCTCTATTCCAAAATCCACAAACAGAGGTAATCTGGACAGAACAGGGAATATCAGAGGACTGGAAGGTAACTGTGATATGCCTCTGACATAACAAGAAAGATAAATCAGTATGTGACAACTACACAGGTATAGCACTATTCAAAATCAGCTACAAAATCTCCTCCAGCTCCTTATCACAACAAATCATACCCCTGGCAACAGAAACAACTGGAGATTACCAAGGTGGTTTCCACACAGCATGATTAACCACTGATGGGATTTTCATCTTAAAACAGGTCTGCACGACTGAGATTTACATCTTCTCTTCATAGACTCCGAGAAGACTTACAACAGTATCCAGAAATTGAATCTAATTTAAACCATCATAGAATCTGGGATATGAAAAAAATTATGAGACATTTGGAGATATGCTTAAATGATAAAAGTTAAGGATAAGACAGGCAATAAAATGACAGAAAAGTGTACAAGTGGTTAAAGGATTAAGACAAGAGAATGAATGATCACCTGTCCTTTCCAATTTGATATTACTAAAAGTAATGAGTTGACACAGAGAACTTCCAGGATGTTCAAATCAACAATGAAATTGTTACCTACCTGGCCTATGCAGATGACATGACCCTAATACCAGGAACATGAGGACAACTGGAAAGGAAGTATTTTATCCTGGAATCAATGACGTAATGGTTCAGGCTAAAAATTAGTACCAAAAAGACTGAGTACATGACAATAGAAAGAAAGCTGCGTAACTCACAACATCTAAAGTGACCTGTACCTGGTATAAGCATATCTTGTATCAATATCCCCTGAAGCAACAACAACTGAAGCAGAGATTAAGGCAAGACTGCAGGTGAGAAACAAATGCTGTTACTTGCCAAACTTGGTATTAAAATCTAGAAACATATCACAACAACTATAACTAAGACTATACTCATATAAAACATTGGTAATGTTAAACATGGAGCACATGAAAACAAGACCTTAACCCATTAGTGCAGTTGACTTCTGCAGTGAACAGTTGTTAATACAATTTTTTTGGCATTTTTAATCAGTCCTGAGGCACATTTAAGTGCCTGGCAGAGGGTTCACTGAACCACCTTCACAATTCTCTATTATTCCAATCTCGTATAGCGCGCGGCAAGAATGAACACCCATTCCTTTCCGTACGAGCTCTGATTTCCCTTATTTTATCGTGGTGATCATTTCTCCCTATGTAGTTCGGTGTCAACAAAATATTTTCACATTCGGAGGAGAAATTTGGTGATTGGAATTTCGTGAGAAGATTCCATCGCAACGAAAAATGTCTTTCTTTTAATGATGTCCATTCCAAATCCTGTATCATTTCTGTGACACTCTCTCCCATATTTCGTGATAACGTGCTGCCTTTCTTTGAACTTTTTCGATGTACTCGGTCAGTCCTATCTGGTAAGGATCCCACACCGAGCAACAGTATTCTAAAAGTGGACAAACAAGCGTAGTGTAGGCAGTCTCCTTAGTAGGTCTGCTATATTTTCTAAGTGTCCTGCCAATAAAACGCAGCCTTTGGTTAGCCTTCCCCACAACATTTTCTATGTGTTGTTTCCAATTTAAATTGTTTGCAATTGTAATACTTAGGTATTTATTTTAATTTACAGCTTTTAGATTAGACTGATTTATCATGTAACCAAAGTTTAACGAGTTCCTTTTAGCACTCATGTGGATGACCTCACGCTTTTTGTTATTTAGGGTCAACTGCCACTTTTTGCACCATTCAGATATTTTTTCTAAATTGGTGCTATGTCCTGTGTGCATTTACAGACTCAGGACTGACTAAAAATGCCAAAGAAATGAGATTAGGAGCTGTCCACTGCAGTGGACAACTACACCACAGGGTTAACACTTTGGGTCCTGAACCATTGCCCGCGGGTGTCTACCATAAAGACTGGCTGATTTTAACATATTTTAAGCTACAACTCATGAAAGGTTTCAGTTATAGCAATAACATTACTCTTATTGAAAAACCAAGGCTTTCTTGTTTAAAACAATATATAATACCTTTCTCTTAAATTAATACATACTTTTGACAAGCGTTATTATTATAACATTGTTTTTGAAAAAAGAAAAAAATTGGTCAAAGGTATATTCACTGTAAATTTTTTTTTTATTTTACACAAAAATTGTAATTACGATGGATACAGTATGTCTTATCTACAGTAACCTCCTGTAACTATTTTAGGATGCAATTTTGCTCTTTGTGTGGTAAATTTTGAAGCACGGCATGTTGCACAATGCTACTTTACATTCACTACACTGGTAGCTTGTGTCTTTTCGCCACACTTTTCCAGTCCGTTTTTTTCCTCTCAGAGAACACACTACACACTGTTCTTGTTTTTGTTTCTTACCTACTTCTGTCTCAATCTTTTCCAGGCAATGATTTCCAGTTGATAGTCGTGAGAGTCCAGATGGACCAGGTCGGGGTTCAAGATCTTTGCTTTGTGCAAGATCTGCACAGATAACTGTCATGAAGTGAGATGATGTGAGGCGTTTTCCAGTAACCTTATTGTATATTATGCAGGAATTTACAATCGCCATTAGTATAACATGGAATGCCATCTTTCTCCACCACTTCACAGTTCGATGTTCAAATGTGCTGTATGACAATCGCTGATCTGATAAGTCAACATCAAACTTGTTTTTATTATAGTCCACTACACAGGCTGGCTTTGACTTCTCTCTTCCTCTCTGATCAGTGAAAGTGACCATCTCAGCAGTGTGCCTTGTACTTATCATATGCACATTTCTTTTGTCCTTCCAACACAGTGCTAACGTATTTCCTTTATGCCTGAAAATAAGTTCACCTTGCTGAAGGTTCGGATCTTTTATAGCAAGAGGCAATCCCTGCCAAGATTTTCTTGTTGTTCCCACAAGAGCAGTTTTTGCAGCTTCCAGTACTGAAGCAAGTATTGAACTTGTGTAGAATCTGTCCATAAACAAAGTGTAGCCTTTTCCTGACGGATTTGCAAGCTATGTCTTTACCAGAGTCACTGTGTCAGACCTTTCACCCATGTAAACAGAGAAATTCCAGATGTAACCTGTGTCAGATTCAGATAACATGTACAGTTTCATACCGTATTTATTTGGTTTTTGTGGCATGTACTGTTTGAAATACACATGACCTCGAAATTTACACATGCCTTCATCTATTGTAATTTTTTGAGATGGTGTATTCACACGCTGGAAATTAGCACACACATTATCTAGGAGGGGTCTCACCGTGTGCAGTGGGCCATAGCCAGTTTCTCCTTTCCTCTTAGCTAAGGAATTATCACTAATGTGGAAGTTTCTCAAAATAGAAAGAAATTGTCACGGCTCAAGATGTTTGGACAGAAATTACACGATACAACAGGGTTCTTGGACCAGTGCTCTGGTATATGGGATGGCCTCACACTTACTTACATATGGACTACAATTGCCAGAAACTTCCTTATTTCCATAAGTGTAACTCTTTTCCACTTTGATAATGAGCAGGTGGGTGAAAGGGAATTTGTGCTTCATAATTTCCTGATGCATTGTTGAGCATACAGATTAGTTTGTTCCTTTATATGTTTCATCATACTGTCTGTCAGGAAATATGAAAAAAATTCTAGAGGTGCACTGTTCTGGTCAAACTGACAACATTGCATATTCCAGATTTTCCTGAGAATAGATCAATACCTGGTGCATGATCAGTAGTTGTCCAACCTTCCTCAGAATCGGTACGGCGCGCAGGTCTCGGCTTCCCCCTCGCCGTCAGTCTCACTTGTTCTTCAGGCACAATATCAACGGGATTACTTGCTGCTGAAGTGCTTGGACACCTGCTCTCCTCTTCTGAATCTATCAGAAGAGTAATATTTGTAAATAAAATCATAATTACGTACTGAGAGTTTTATCAGTGAAGATCTGAACAAAAATTATACATGTTTTTTTGTCAGAATTCTTTACCTGAACTGCCAGAAACTTCTTCTTGAACATAGTCCACATCATCATCAGAGTCATCTGCAATATCTTCCTCTGACAAATCAATGTCACTTTCTTCTAAATCATGATTTAACTCACAAGCAATTTCTTCGTCCGTCAAGCCACACTTCGCCATGTTGATGCTACTGAGACCACGCGGGAAAAAATCGCTGCTCACAAAACCCGACAAATAAAAAGGGAAGCACACCCTTCCACAGCATGCCCGCTCCATCTAGTGACCAATACATGAGCTACAGTCCATGCAGTGCCTCCCAGACAAGCAGGAGCCATAAGAACATGCAAAGGAAGGAAGGGGAAGAACGAGAACACGCACCCGTTAAATTACAGGCTCCGGACTTTCGGGCAGGCCGCGCACGGCTGTATTTTTACGGGCATCGGTGCCTAAGTGTTAACTTATTGATTACATTTGAGAGAAAGATTCTCAGGAAAATATAGATGAATCAGTCTAGGACCCAGTTGCTGGAGAAGAGAGAAAGCACCACAATACAAAACTTGAAGAACCATACAAGAAGCCTAACATCACTGAAACGATGGAAAGCCAAAGGCTGTGATAGGCTGGGCGCACGGTGAGAAGGGGAGAAACGAGATGGCCCAAAATTGCAATGGACCAATAGGAGGTAGCAGACCAGTGGCCAGATGTAGGAAGGGATGGGTCATTGGGCTAAGACAAGATTTGCTGTAACAGGGAGTCTTGGAGAACTGGAGACAGAAAGTGTAAGAAAGAAGCAGATGAAGAGGATTAACCATGACATCACACATCCTCTGGGCTTGACTGTATAAAGGAGAGTAAGAGAGAATGACGTGCTGTGTTCTGTTTGCTAGAAACTCTTCATTACATAACACAGCTGATTTGATATTCTGCCTGCTGACATTTGGTTCATTAGACAGCTGTGTGGATCTGTAACTAATGCCATGGGACTGACCTTCACTTTTTCCCAATCACCAGGAATACTTTGTCCTCCAGCAAACTACAGTACACAGCTATAGAAGAGTAACAAGTTATTTTGTTTTCAGGTCTATTGACCTTTCCCTCTGTTGAGTGATTTCAGTGACTTATTAAAGCAGTTAAGGTTGGAGAGGGAGGAAGGTCGTACAATTCTCCACCTGATAGAGGAGATGGAGAAATCTGCATTCAAGCTCAACACACAATCATCTCAGCCTCTGGTTTATGCTTTCCACTTGGCTCCAGACCAGAGGACTGCAGTTGACTCTGGGAACACTGATGCAAAATGCTAGCTCTGCTTCCATGCTCAACACACTCTCATCATTAAAGTGGCCAGCCACCTGTAGAAATCAAGGATGACCTCTGAACACAGGCAACAGGCACCATTCATGCTGACATGAAACGTGATTTGTAAACAGGTGCATGCAGTACACTCAGTTGCTGCTGGCAGAGCCTGAGCCGTATCATCAATGTGACTTCCCTCCCATCTGACAGGGCTATTAAATGGTGGGGATGGAGAAATTTTTGTGATCACCAATCAGTTAATTCATAGATTCCTCAAAATGGAATAAAACTGCTGAAGTTCCAATGGCCTTTGCTTTCAAAAATCCAAGCCAAGGAGACCACGGCATGGAGGGCTTCTAGTCTCCCCCATAGCCACATGACTGGTGCTGCACGGGTGAAATGGATGACCCATGAGCTGAAAGCCTAGGTGACCGTCATCATTGCTGCCCACACTCATGTCAGCAGCAGGGACCTTGTGCTCTCAAAGGAAGATTACAGTGCACTTGGGTCCAATGTTACAACACTGCTGAGAGATACTCTCTTGGCCTCAGTCCTTGACAGCACTTGGTATACTTTATTTTGTGACATGGTAGTTACCACCATTTTGTGATTCATGTCATCTTTCCACCACCTTGGAAGCCTCCATTAGCAGTTATGCTCAGTTTCTATCAAAACATTCATGGTAGAATGTTCATAACATGTATAAGATCGAAATATTTGATTTTAATTACAAGATATCAGCTTCATATTTTATCAGTGTTAAATTGGTAAGTTCTGTCATGGAGCACTTGTCCATGTACTGACAAAATGTTTCTGATCATGGCTCTTTACCTTCAATTGCAATTCAGATCCTTGAGTATGTCTTTATTATATTGCATCAGAATACTCTATAGGGACCTGTATAGTTATTGTTATCTATAGTCTCATTTCACATCTTTTCACGTGTTAATGTTTCACCCTCAGTATGACTGTGTATCACCTATGTATTCCAGAATTGTGAACTGGCTAGTTCCCATCTATTCGCACCAAGATTGCCTCTAATTTCCATGTGTTTCCTCTTCTCTTTCAGCTGTCTAGCAGTTACTGCTCTGTAGTCTTCTCTTGATTAATCAGTTAATTTCAATCAGCAATCAAGATCCCTGTAGCATATGAAGAAGAACTCAACACCATATCTGTCCAGAGAGCAGCAACAATCAGGTGAAGTCCTTTTAACTTCACAGTAGGGAAAAAGGTGACTGACAGAACTCATTTATTTCTTTCATTTCAACTCTAAACAAAAACAAAGAAACAAAATCTTTACATACGTTAAGCGATGTTGGGCATAAACTGAAGGAATCTTACAGGACCATTACTGGTAACAGTTTACAAAAATGGCCAGATGAATGATGTTGGCAGCTGTGTCAAGCTGTTTGTGGAAGATACTGCTGTATAAAACTGTAGGAACCACAATTGTAAGAATTCTCAGGAAGTTAGGCCGTACTTGATGGAGGTAATTTACAAAAACCTTATTCAACTAATACTTCAATGTGGACCATTTAATAGGTATGAGTTCAAAAAATGTTCAAATGTGTGTGAAATCTTATGGGACTTAACTGCTAATGTCATCAGTCCATAAGCTTACACACTACTGAACCTAAATTATCCTAAGGACAAACACACACACCCATACCCGAGGGAGGATTCGAACCTCCGCCGGGACCAGCCGCACAGTCCATGACTGCAGCGCTCTAGACCGCTCGGCTAATCCCGCGCGGCTAGGTATGAGTGATACAGGAAATAGAGAAGATACAATGAAGAGCAGTGTGTTTCATTGTAGTGTTTTTTTTTTTTTTTTTTTTTTTTTTTAGTATGTATTGAAACATCATGGAGATGCTCGTCTACAAGCACCACCCCCAATTCCAGAGGCAGACACTATAAGGCTTTGTGTGTCACAGTATAGTTTACAGTCAAAATGCTGATAGTGTATTTTCCTGGCACAGCTAGCACATAAATTGCTTACTCCAATGTACACTCCTGGAAATAGAAATAAGAACACCGTGAATTCATTGTCCCAGGAAGGGGAAACTTTATTGACACATTCCTGGGGTCAGATACATCACATGATCACACTGACAGAACCACAGGCACATAGACACAGGCAACAGAGCATGCACAATGTCGGCACTAGTACAGTGTATATCCACCTTTCGCAGCAATGCAGGCTGCTATTCTCCCATGGAGACGATCGTAGAGATGCTGGATGTAGTCCTGTGGAACGGCTTGCCATGCCATTTCCACCTGGCGCCTCAGTTGGACCAGCGTTCGTGCTGGACGTGTAGACCGCGTGAGACGACGCTTCATCCAGTCCCAAACATGCTCAATGGGGGACAGATCCGGAGATCTTGCTGGCCAGGGTAGTTGACTTACACCTTCTAGAGCACGTTGGGTGGCACGGGATACATGCGGACGTGCATTGTCCTGTTGGAACAGCAAGTTCCCTTGCCGGTCTAGGAATGGTAGAACGATGGGTTCGATGACGGTTTGGATGTACCGTGCACTATTCAGTGTCCCCTCGACGATCACCAGTGGTGTACGGCCAGTGTAGGAGATCGCTCCTCACACCATGATGCCGGGTGTTGGCCCTGTGTGCCTCGGTCGTATGCAGTCCTGATTGTGGCGCTCACCTGCACGGCGCCAAACACGCATACGACCATCATTGGCACCAAGGCAGAAGCGACTCTCATCGCTGAAGACGACACGTCTCCATTCGTCCCTCCATTCACGCCTGTCGCGACACCACTGGAGGCGGGCTGCACGATGTTGGGGCGTGAGCGGAAGACGGCCTAACGGTGTGCGGGACCGTAGCCCAGCTTCATGGAGACGGTTGCGAATGGTCCTCGCCGATACCCCAGGAGCAACAGTGTCCCTAATTTGCTGGGAAGTGGCGGTGCGGTCCCCTATGGCACTGCGTAGGATCCTACGGTCTTGGCGTGCATCCGTGCATCGCTGTGGTCCGGTCCCAGGTTGACGGGCACGTGCACCTTCCGCCGACCACTGGCGACAACATCGATGTACTGTGGAGACCTCGCGCCCCACGTGTTGAGCAATTCGGCGGTACGTCCACCCGGCCTCCCGCATGCCCACTATACGCCCTCGCTCAAAGTCCGTCAACTGCACATACGGTTCACGTCCACGCTGTCGCGGCATGCTACCAGTGTTAAAGACTGCGATGGAGCTCCGTATGCCACGGCAAACTGGCTGACACTGACGGCGGCGGTGCACAAATGCTGCGCAGCTAGCACCATTCGACGGCCAACACCGCGGTTCCTGGTGTGTCCGCTGTGCCGTGCGTGTGATCATTGCTTGTACAGCCCTCTCACAGTGTCCGGAGCAAGTATGGTTGGTCTGACACACCGGTGCCAATGTGTTCTTTTTTCCATTTCCAGGAGTGTATATCTTGCAAAAAGTCTAAAAGTAATAAAACTAGACTCATTCTTCCTGTGTACCAGCCATGACTAACTGTAACTGGAGCAAATGAGAGTGACACACAAAGTACCCTGTGTCACACACTGAGAGGTGTAGGTGTAGATGAAGGTGTAGACTAACAATGTCTACACCAAATAATAGAAAAGGTTTTTCAGACAAACAAACACTCACAGCAAATCAGGTGACAGGAGCAAAGTTTTTGTAAAGGTACTGAAACTCTCACCAGGTTTCGCCTTTCAATCATCAAATAAACTCTACAATGACAGATATTGAATTATGTGATTGTGGAATAAAAAATCAACTAAAACTGGTGAAGAGAGCAAAAGCAACTGGACGTTATGGTACATTGTACAGTTAATTACAGATCATGTGAAAGGTTCCTTTCCTTTATAGTAAGAAACATATAAACTAACTTTTCAGTCACTTGTTATCCCACTAATTAATCAATTCCCCTAACACCAGTTTATCATAGATTGCAGTATTCTAGGAGATTATAAAAATGTGCAGGTCTGTCTCGCATTCATGAAAGGTTGTCAGACAGAGGCACATAACTGTAGGCCTTTACCATAGCATTATGGAACAAATTTTATGTTAAGGTTTTATGACCTTTCTGGAGAAAAACAAATCTCCTCTATCTGAACTGACAAGGATTCTGTAAAAAGCAATCTTGTGGAACTCGGACTGCTCTGTTCATCCATCATATCCAGAGAGAAACAGATAATGATGTACAGATTGAAGCCATGTTGCTTAACTTCCAGGAGGCACTCAGTACAGCCCTAAAAAGTTTGAGGTGGATGTTCGGGTTGGTTACACCAAACAACACCAATTTAACAGTAGTTCGTTTATTCATCTAAACACATCAAAGGCATACAAAGAACTGACATGACGGAACTGCTCAAAGATAATGCTTAGCTTAGTTCAAAGACGATACTCAGATTGATGCTGGTGTCAACCTCATCGGTGCCACATAGCCCCCCACAGTAGGAAGTACTCTTGGGAGGCTGGGGGGGGGGGGGTGGCGACAGCAGGCCTGGTCCACAGGAGCTGGACCACAGTCAGCTCGACAGCGTCGTTGGGGAACTGTGTGAGTAGATGTCATGAAGGAAGGTTCGGCCACCGAACCTGGAAGTCGTTGAAGCGAGCCAGGCTTCGTACTGGGCATGCAGGTCATGCGGCGACAGGTAGGCTGGCGGTTTGCCGGTGGAACGGAGTGACGATGATGATGTCTCTGGTGGGCGTGGCAAACACACGAAGCACGTCCAGGTCAACGTCGGGTGAGAGGGGAACACATTTCGCCAGGTGACAGGGAATGGCGGAGGTTGTGTCATGAGCATTGGATTAAGGGAAACACACAGCGAACAGTGTATAATCACATAGTATTATTGAGATGTCATGGATTATGTCTGGGGGGACGGGCACAAACACCTCAAGCGAGGGCACGTGAGAAACCTCGACAGAGCGACCAAGCGAGGTGGCGCAGTGGTTAGCACACTGGACTTGCATTCGGCAGGACGACAGTTCAATTCTGTCTCTGGCCATCCTGATTTAGGTTTTCTGTGATTTCCCTAAATCGCTTCAGGCAAATGCCGGGATGGTTCCTTTGAAAGGGCACAGCCGATTTTCTTCCCGATCCTTCTCTCACCCGAGCTTGCGCTCCGTCTCTAATGACGTCGTTGTCGACGGGACGTTAAACACTAATATCCTCCTCCCTCCTCCTCCTCGACAGAGCGAGGCAGGCGACGGGGGAGAGGTCGAAGGGACCGGCGAAGGGGCCGGTGGCGAGGGCATGATTGTAGGTAAGCTCAACATGGGGAGCATGTGGTCACTCGACGGAGTGCGTGAGACTGGAGTAGGGGGTGAGATCGGAGGAGAGCTCGCCGATTGGAGCTGGAAGTCACAGGATTGAGTGTGTAAGTCCAACATGGAGGGAGTGGTCGGAGTGTCATGAGCCACGACAGTGAGTAGTGTGGTCGTGGCCTGAAGGGGGGTAGAAGAAGGCTCGACATGAGAAGCCTTAAGTCTGTTGAGAGAGACTGTGACAGCTGAATCTTTCATCTGGATGTCGTAAGAGTTGGCTGAGTGCTGGAGAACTCAGTACGGGCTGATACATTGAGGTTGGAGGGGAGCACAGACAGTGTCATCTTGGAGCATGACATACTTGCAGTTGTCCAGAGATTACGGGACGTGAACCTTAGGGCGGGAATGGCTGGCGGGCAGAGGGATGTGGAGGTTGATGAAGTGGCGTCTGATGTGGTCCATGAAGGAAGGTAAGTCAGATTGAGGGAGAGAAGCAGGAGGGCTCACGAGTTCGCCAGGGAGAACAATGTTCTGGCTGTATAGGAACTCGGCTATTGTGCCTTTGAGGTCTTCCTTATAGATCACATGAATGCCGAGTGGCACAAGGGGAAGGGCCTTGGTCCATAGAGAGTTGTGGCATCGAAGAGCCACCTTGAAAGAGCAGTGCCAGGGCTCAACATCCCGTTACTTTGCAGGTGATATGCTGTGGTATGGATGCGCCAGATGCCGCAAATGTTACATATCTCGTTGAACAGGACTGACTCAAATTGTCTGCCCTGGTCAGTCGTGATGATAGCTGGACATCCGAAACGCGATACCCATGACTCGACGAAAGCTCGAGCAAAAGTTTCTGCCGTAATATTGGGGAGAGGGACAGCCTCGACCCAGCGAGTTCTTCAGTTGATAGACGAGAGAAAATAACGAAAGCCGTTAGAAGGGGGGGGGGGGGGGGAGGGCCGACAATGTCAATATGAATATACTGGAAAAGCCCAGGAGCGATCAAAAAGGCGCCGAGGGGTGGTGAAGTGTGCTTGTGTACTTTGCAGTGTTGGCATGTGATGCAGGAGCGTGCCCATTGCTGACGGTCCTAGTTGACATTTCTCCACGCAAGTTGCTCCGCTATGAGACGGGCGGACGCATGAACACCGGGGTGGGCCAAATTATGCAATGCATTGAAGACAGCTCAACGGAGTGTGATTAGGATGAGGGGGCGTAACGTGCCCGTACTGTCGTCTCGCCAGATCTCACCAGAAATGCCAGGGAAGGTGGTGCGGATGAAGTGTAGTGAAGAGGTAGAGTCTGAAATCAGGTTTTGTGTCTCCTCGTCGGCGGGTTGGAGGTTAGGCAGTTCAGAGAGGTCTAATAGCGAATGGACGGCGTCGACTCGTGAAAGGCAATCAGCAACTATATTGTCAGCAGACTTTGTGTGTCTGACATTGGTGGTGAACTGAGATATGAAGTCCATGTATCTGAAGCAGCGAGGAGGCGGATCAGCTGGCGGGTTTGTAATCCAGGGGTTTGTGGTCCGTTAACATGGCGTCCCTCAACATCAGTCTTAAAATGCTTGATTGCTTCGTAGACCGTGAGCAACTCCCTGTCAAACGTGGAATATTTCTGTTGTGCGTTGGTGAGCTTGCACGAGAAGAACTGCAGAGGCGAAGTTTGGCTGTCGATTGTCTGGCTAAGGACAGTACCGATGGCAGTATCACTCGCATCTGTGGTGACAAAAAGCTGCACATTGGGATGAGGATGCACAAGAAGATTTTTGAGGACAGTGAAAGAGTCAGTCATAGCAGGGGTCCATGGAACGGGCCAAGATCCAGAAGTTTCGGTGTCTGCCAAGGCATCAGTCAGTGGAGCCTGAATCTCCGCAGCCCGAGATAGAAGTCAGCGATAATAATTAACCGTCCCCAGAAAGCGCCGGAGCTCTTTGAATGACAAAGGTTTGGGTAGGTTTAGTATTGTTTGTACTTTCTCAGGGGGCGATGAAATGACGTTGGCAGGGGCCCGAAAACCAATTAAAGTGACAGCGGGTTGATGTAGCTGCAATTTGCCCTGGTTGGTCTCGTGCCTGCTGCCACGAGAGTGTTGATAATAGTTTGCACATGTCGAATGTTGTCCTCGACGGAGGAGCTGAACACAAGAATGTCATCAAGATATGCAAAGCAGAATTTTAGTTCGAATAGCACTTCGTTGATGAAGCGTTGCCAGGTCTGGGTTGCGTTTTACAGACCGAAGGGCATGAATCGAAACTGAAATGACCCAATTGGGATGGTGATTGCTGTCTTCTTGATGTCTTCAGGTGTCATGGGGATCTGGTGGTAGGCCCGTTTGCAATTAATGACAGAGAACGTGGTCACACCTGCGAGGGAACTGGTAAAGTTGGCAATGTTGGGTATGGGGTAGGTGTCCATAATTGTCATATGTATGGGTGTGGACCAGCTACTGGCAGAGGGTTCAATGACGCCGGAGCTTAGTAGTTCAGAAATCTGATTTTTAAGGTCTGAGAGGTGCTCAGGACAAAGTCGACGTGGTTTACTGGAGATCGTGGCACCTGGCGTGAGGCAAAGCTTGTGAACCATGCCATTGGTGACGACGGAAATGTTGCCAGTAGCGCGGGAGGTGGTTTGTTTACAATTTGTGGCGGGCGGGGCAGGCGAGGTGTGGTCTTGGTGTTCGGAGCCACTCGGAGGATCCGATGGGAGCCAAAGCGGCAAAGTGTCCCAGGAGTCAACGTGACAAGATGGCCTCCGGCCTGAAGCAGTGGCACCATGGTCAGGTGAGCTCGGTAGATCTCGTGAGCCATTAGTGAGTCCATTGTCCGAGGGCGCGGCCTGTGGCAGCATGGTCGTAGGCGAAGCGCTTGGCGTAAGTGCACTGTTCGTGTTGTCAGTGGCGGTCGCATGGCGGCGTGCAGGAGCCGAAGTTGCATAGTTTGAGGTGCTGTCCACGAGGGGAGGGGTAGGAGCTGTTAGTTCAGGAACATGTGACACTTGTCGTGCATGCGCACTTGTGTCCGACTGAGTGTCAAACACTGCATTGTTAGGGGGTGTGGCCCTGTGGAACTGTCAGTACCCGTTATGGCAGACTTGATAGAATAGTTGCAAGGGGTAGCGGGAGGTAAGCACATGGAGGCCCGATTGCTGGGACTACAAGCAGATTCGGTGCATTTACTGACTTTGCTTTGTCCTTGATGCAGTGTCTGTAAATCCTTTGCTGCATCCGAGACCTGGAGCTGAATATCACTGAGCCGGAGGGAGAGCTCAAAGTTTTCCTTGCGTAGGTGAGCGACGTTTTCAAGCTCAACAAGGCACTTGTGCGTTGTTTCTTGTAACGTTGTCGACAGAGACAAGCATGTACGGATGAGATGAGCCCGGACCAATGTGTCACAGGGGGGTTTGCTCGACGGAGCACAGGGGAAGTGAGTCTTGGATGGGTGATGAAACACGGTGTTTTGCACTAGGTCTGGTGAAAGTTTGTGGTGTCGCAAGAAGTCAGTGCCTAGTATAGGTTCGTCAGTTTCTCACACTAAAAAAGTCCACTCGAGTTTGCAGTTTGCAGAGAGTGAGACGACGGGGGAAGTTGAACCTGAGCATTGTAGTATAGTTGAATTCACGGCTTGCAGTGAAGTATGATGAGGGCAGATGTTCAGCGACACTAAGGACGAAGGCAGCAGCGAAACATCAGCGCCTGTGTCCACTAGGAAAAAGTATCCTGACGAAATGTCTTTAATATAAAGTCGTCCACAATAATCTGGTTGTTCCCAGACAGAATGGAGCACTGGGGGGTGCCTGTCATGTTGTGCGCAGGAGGCGGCACCCGGACCTTCCTGAGATTGGCGTTTGGGAAGCAGCAGGGTGGTCTGCAGTTCCATGCCGCCTCCCCAAACCATGTGTGGAAGTAACAGTATGGCTAGTGCGGTTGCATTTCCTGTGGAAAGTTCGTTGCCAGAGGCGGTGGCCGAGGTTCGGTGGCCTCAGCAGGTTCGGTTGCAGGAGGGGGCGTGACCGTGGGCAGAATTTAACAGTAGTTCATTTATTCACCTAAACACATCAAAGGCTTGCAAAGAACTGACATGGCAGAACTGCTCAGAGATAATGCTTAGCTTAGTTCAAAGACGATACTCAGATTGATGCTGGTGTCGACCCCATCGGCGCCACAAGTTACTTAGTGAACAAACCCTAAGCTTATGGAATATTTCACCAGCTTTCTCACTGGATTCAGAACTTCCAAAATACTCAACATGTTACCTTTTACAGAACAAAAGCATCAGATGTGAAAATAACATCAGATGTACCCCAAAGGGATAATACTTTTCAGGATACAAATATATGATCTAGTGAATAACACAGAAACCTCCATAAGTCTATTTGTAGATGATGACATTAGTTATACAGAATTGTTGCAACATCATAAAACTGTAGAAAAATACAAGATAACCTACAAAGGATCAACACTTGTTGCAAGGGCTCGCAGTTACCCCCATTTTTAATAAAAGTAACATATAGCACATTAATTGATGGATAGACTCAGTACTGTCTGATTACACTATTGATGATAAATACCAGGAACCTGTAACAACCCAAATATTTTGCAGAACTCATCCAGATCAATGTAAAGAGAAATGACAACTCAAAACTACTTTAAGAAAAATTAGATGCTAATCTGAGGTTGAGTTGAAGAGTCTTAAGGAAATGTAATTCATCCATGAAAGATGTGTCTTACAACATACTTGTTCAATAAGTTCTTGAGTACTGGTGGCCAGTCTGTCACCTATAACAGGTAGGATCAATAAAAGTGATAGACAACAACTAATGAACATTTGAATTATTTATCATGGGTTTCTTCAGTAATTTCATAAGACTCCAGCAGTAAACAATATAAACAATGCATATGTTCAAAGGAGAGTCAATCAACATTTACTTCTTCACAATTAGGTCTCAGAAAATGAACACTACAGGAAAGTGAATAGAAATTAAAGCTCTTATCTAGCTCATGGTTGTCATTCCTTCCACACGCCATTCATGACCTGCATAGGAACCAGTATGGAATAACGGTTTACAATATGGTTTCTCTGGACAAAAAAGCATTATGTTAGTACCTCACAGTAGTTGAAGATAAGCTCCCACACTCACCAATGTTTCTACAGGGTTTGTATAAAAAATAATGAGACAGCTTGTGAATCAAAATTTATTGTAGATATCACTCCAACCATTTAGTACTCTTCAATGTATGACCCTTGAGAATCAACAACCTGCTGCATGTGAGATTTCCATACTTCAAACACTGCTGTGAATGCCTTCAAAGCCCTCATCATGATGGTTTGGACCTCCTCCAGGGTCCCATGATGGTGTCCTTTCAGGGAAGTTTTTAGTTTGGGGAACAAAAAAAGTCTGGCAGGGCAACATCGGGACTGCAGGGGGGCTGGGGAATTGTTGGAATCCCTTTCTTGACCAGATAGCTGGCCACCATGAAGCAGATGTGACTCGGCACATTGTCATGTTGCAGCTTCCAATCATCAGCAGTGGCTGGCCTCATGCGATTGACCCTGGCTTTCAGTCTCATGAGCACTTTGTAATAAAAAGCACCATTGACAGTTTGGCCCTGGGGCACAAACTCATGATGAATCATGCCACTGATGTCAAAAAAGGCAATCAGCATGGCTATCACATTTGATCTGCCCACGCGAGCCTCTTTTTGGGTGTGATGATGCTGTGATGTGCCATTCGGCGCTCATGCGCTTTTTCTCCAGGTTGTACCGAAACACCCAGGTTTCGTCTCTGGTGATAACATTAACTAAAAGTTCCGGATCAGCTTCAAGCCTCTGGAGATTGTTTTGGCAGGCATCCACATGTGCTCCATTTGAACATGTGACAAAATCTTTGGGACCATCTTGGTGCAGATCTTCCTCATCAACAATTCTTCGGTGATGATGTTGTGCACTGTCATTTTATGAAGTCTGAGGTCGTCTGCTATCATCCTGACACTCATCCAATGGTCAATCTTCAATAAAACGCACACACAGTCGATGTTTACATCAGTTTTGCTGGTTGACGGGCATCTGGAGCAGTCCTCGTCCTCAATGCTGTCCCGGCTCTCTTTAAAGCTCTTCACCCATCTGAAAACTGGAGTTACTGATGCAGTGCCAGGCACATGGCTGTGGGGGAGACTGGCATTCCTCCATGCAGTGGTCGCCTTGGCTTAGATTTTGAAGCCAAAGTCCATTGGAACTTCTGCAGTTTTATTCCATTTTGAGGAATCTATGAATTAAGTGTCTTGTGATCACAGAAATTCCTCTAACCCCACCATCTAACAGTCCTCTGCTCAGGCAAGCTACCTGTGATTACACATGGATTGGAAAATTGCTTTTAATTCATATCCAAGCAAATTAAATTGATTGTCTTTTTAATGAAAGGACGTGCAGCCCCATGCCTACTACCACTGAACTCATAATTGTATAAGCAGTCCACATCTGTGATTGGCATAGTAGTTTTAATTATATTTTACTCTCCCTCTTTGTAAAGGGGTTGGGCCGGATAGCTACAGAAACTTTGACACATCTCTGGGAAGTCTCTGTGTTGCAGTGGTTCTCCATTAAGAATAACATGCATGTTTTATTTGCTCTGGGTTCTTCTGTCATATCACAAGCTATTCTTCTTCAGTCATATCACAAGCTATTCTGGTTTCCAGAACGCTATATTTGGTACATTATACGACAGTACATAAATGAGTGGAATACTGCCTGGAGGACAAGGAACATGGTATCAGTCAGGGTACCAGTTTCTACTGCCTTCTTTTTTTATGAATGAACAGAATGAGCTGGGTTCCATATATTTGTGTCTTGAAGAAGTCATGTTGATTCCTACACAGGAATTTTTTTGTCTTCAGAATGGTCACAATAAAATGTACTCCAAACTTCAGAAATAGATTGACATTAGTGATATAGTCCTACAGTTCGATGAGCCTTCTTGAATATAAAAATTACCTATGTATTTTTGCAATAATTTATAATGCTTTCTTCCTCCAGTGACCTATAATAGGCTGCTGTTAAAAGAGGGGCAAGTTCTTTTGCATATTTTATATTGGGTCACTTATGCATCCCATTACATTCAATGGTCTCCTAAGCAATTTCATTTGATTTTCTATCCCAGTGCCTGCTCCCCAATTATCAATACCTGATCCTTTTTATTCAGATCTCTAGTTAATTCCATAACATCCTGTTTACTTGGCCAAAGACAACACGAGCTTTTTCTTGGTGCCTGGGGCCTAGGTTTTTCTGCAGCTATTTGCCTACACCTCTCCTACAGCTGCCAACTAGCAGCAAGACTTTTGTTTTTCTATGTGTCTCAGGTTCTTTCCTGCCTCAAAAGTGCTTAACAATGATCTCTTGCATTTTACTTTCTTTTATAGCTGAATGATATAGCATAGCCTCCAGAAAAGGAAGGAGTACAAAATTAACTTATCGATATTCAACAATAAAGCAGCACTATATGCGCACTTAGAATCGTATTAATTGTAATCTTTGTCTCGTGGTATAAAAGAAAAGCTCATTTTCCTGTTTCATTGTCTTCTGTGTCTTCTTGGTTGTGATGTCCTAGCTGATGGACTTATGTAAATCATGGTCTGTAATTAATACAATTATCTGTAGTGTTATGATAATGTTTGTTAAATATATATCCAAATAATTACTGTAGAGTGTGTTTTTGTTAGTCAGAAGAAAGTACCTTCCCTAGACATGATTTTGTTACGTAATAATTAAATGTTGCCCTTGCCATTTTGTGTAAATGCACTGTTGAAGCGACACCATTAATGATAAAATGATAAAAATCTTTTTAATAGTCGTTTAATTCTGAAACTATTGAAGTGATTAATCTTAATAAATACAAAACGGCGTCTCATAATATTTTCCAATTCAGTTTTTAGGCCAGAGGTACAGTTTTATTAAAAAATATTTTCTATAAATGTATACGCTGCTATTGCACATGGACAGCTATACTGGAGCATCAAGACTCAGAAAGAAGGAAATAATTACCATTGCGTTTAACTGGCTTATTGCATAACATTAAAGACATATTTTCTTCATCCATCGTAAGATGGATGTCTTCACGTTGGAATACATATGATATTTCTGGCAATAATGCCCCGAGAAAAATTAGTCATGGCTTTTAACAAACATAAAAGAGAATTTTTAACAAAACAGAAATTTAACAGAATAACTTATTTCATTCACTTTTCAAAAAAGTATGCCATAATCAATCTCAGTGGCAACAGCACTATACAAACTACTCCCTTTTCTCGTCTTTTCTGTTTCCTTTCTCCACATCTCAGATTCCCATCAACTGATACAATATTGCTCTGTGATCATCCAGTCTTTTAAACATACTCTGCGCATCCATGGGGGAGGCTTATTGGGAATCCTCTCTTCTGTCCCACTGCAGCTGCCCCAGTGAAGCTGCAATCCAGTCTACACACATTGACTGGAAACTATTATCTAATCTGTAACAGCATGAAAATTTGTCACCCACGATCATAGTATCATAAATAATTCTGCTGTGTATGAACGCAATATAGATGAAATTAACTGTTTGTGCAGTTAATAATTTAACTTTACAGCAGCCTAAATGATAGCATCTTGTCTAGTAGAAGCCTCGTACTTCATATTATCTCTGTCAACTTTTGTCTTTGATTCTAAATTTAATATATTTTTCTTACCTGCATTGCAAAATAAATAGAAACAAAATTCATTTCATGGATCAATGCAAAAACATTGCAGATGAAGTTATAACTTCACAGATGTGCCACACCACTTAAAATAAATTTGGGAATAACATATACAAGGAGCAAAGTAAGTAATGTATTTTGAATATTTATGAACACTGTAGTGACAATATGAGGACAAATTGCTGCTCATCACATAGAAGAGGTGTTGAGTTACAGAGAGGCTCAATGAAAAAGAATGCTAAAATATTTATTTTCTACTCTGGAAGAACAATTTCTTCTGAATTTCCATTGTTTGGGCATTATATTGATCGGATTCTGACTGTGCATATGACTGTATGGTATATAATCTTTTAACCTCCCAGCAGGATCACTCGGTATTGTCACATGAGCAGGCACTTGTAAAATTTACAACATCCACATTTTTAGGTAAATGCAAACCTGTACTAGACAAACTATAAAATATATTGAAGGAAACAGTTCACATCTGCTTTCATCACCTATTATAACAAAAACTTCAGCTCATTTAGTTCTTTTGATAACAATTTTAGACAGTTATTATGACATATTTCCAGTCTCATAATAATATTAGAGAAGGAAAGTTGCTACTCACCATGTAGTGGAGATGCTGAGTTGCAGATAGGCACAACAGAAAGATTCACACAATTATAACTTTGGCTATTAAGACCTTTGTCAACACACCACACACACACACACACACACACACACACACACACACACACACACAACTGCAGTCTCAGGCAACTGAAATCACATTGCGAGCAGCAGCACCAGTGCATGATGGGAGTGGTGACTCAGTGGGGGTAAGGAGGAGGCTGGGGCGGGGAGGGGGAGATATATATGGTGGGGGTGGCAGACAGTGAAGTGCTGCAGTTTAAACAGAGGGCAGGGGAGAGGTGGGGATGGTGGGGGGAGCATTGGAAAAGGAGAGAAAAAGAGTGGTTGTGATGGTGAAATGATGGCTGTGTAGTACTGGAATGGGAACAGGGAGGGGGTTGGATGGGCGAGGACAGTGACTAATGAAGGTTGAGGCCAGGAGGACTATGGGAACATAGGATGTACTGCAGGGAAAGTTCCCACTTGCGCAGTTCAGAAAACCTGGTGTTGGTGCGAAGGATCCATATGGCACAGGCTGTGAAGCAGTCATTGAAATGAAGGATATCATGTTTGGCAGCATGTTCAGCAACAGGGTGGTCCACTTGTTTCCTGGCCACTGTTTGTCGGTGGCCATTCATGCGTACAGACACTTGTTGTTGATTATCATGTCTACGTAGAATGCAGCACTGTGGTTGCAGCTTAGCTTGTAAATCACATGACTGGCTTCACAGGTAGCCCTCCCTTTGATAGGATAGATGATGTTAGTGACTGGGCTGGAGTAGTTGGTGGTAGGAGAATGTATGGGACAAGTCTTGCATTTAGGTCTCTCACAGGGGTATGTGTCATGAGGTAACGGGTGAAGAGCAGGGTCTTCCCACCCCTCCTACAGTGGTATTCTGCTGTCCAACGAACCTACACAATATACTCGTCCATCCTTACACAACCCCTTTATTTTGGATCACAAAGTGCAGACATTTGTATCCCACATTTAGCTGGTTTGCTGGGCATGCACTGAATCCATCCTTAATGGCATTTCATCTACTGTGTTGAATCCGCTCAGGCTGTAAGAATTTCAACAGTCAACAATAAAAGCTTTCAATATTGTAGGAATTTCAGCCAACTTATCAGTATTACTCCTGTCATTCCTTGTTTTTGTGTCATCAGACCACATACATTCTAGAGGAAACAGAAACCTTTTGTAACTCATTGTAGGGCTACACAGTTACATTTCTGTTTCTTGTGCTGTCCAGAGTTCCACTGCATTAGTACAATGGCCTTTACTTGTTCCAGCCAAAAAAAGAATTTTAAATACAGCCATTATCTCATGTCTTGATGTCCCATTATTGTCATTTCTTTTGCATAAGAATTGGTGTGTGTCTCACATCTATTTATAAACATATTTATGTTGTTTACAGTTTCATCAGTACTGTCAACAACAGCTGTTTTCAGGATAGCATTAACTTCATCTTGTACTGTACATTGACTGCTAGAACAAAGCTTGAAAATGTCACAACAGCAGGCATGTGCTATACATTTTATAATATCCAACACCTTGTAGCGTACAATTCAGAAAACTAATGGAGAAAGCTAAACTAAGAAACTAGAACCATTTTAATATTGTCTAGTAAAATTAAACAATGGAAGGTCTGATGGTCAGGAACTTCAAACCACCATCTCTCCTCCCCTCAACCTCTGGCAGTGAAAATTTTTTCCAGTACCAGGATTCGAAATGGCTTACTCCTGGAGCAAATGCCACTGCACAAGCATGCATTAGCAACCTCAGCCACAGAGGTGGGTTGTTTGTGTTACTGATTCATGTATTTTTCTCGTTTATTGTAATGAAGTTTCCAAGAAGCATAGACAAAAAAATTATCAAATGAAGTTTTTTGGTCCTAAAGATAGCAATGTAAATGTCACTAAATGGTCTGTCAAATCCTGTAAAAGACAAACTAACATATTCAATTTGCCTATGTCAACTAATAAAGAAAATAACTTTTTGCAGTGAACATGAGCCTAGTGGTATTATTTTGATGTTGTTACTCAGTCTGATGCAAGAGCAGTAGGAGGAAGTGTACGAAAAATCAGATAATAAAAAAGAATTATTTCTTTTCAAATCAATTCCCTCCTTCACACTGATACTAATTTGCACAAAGAAAATTTTCTTTCGGCCGAAAGCAGGAAAAAATTGTCATCTGATGTCAGAATATTAAGTGTTAAGAAGTGTAAGCTTTAGTTAGCTTATCTGACACATTCTACATCCTGGAGGATCTCCTCACTACGGATCAATTGGAAAGAAAGTAAATCTAATCTAATCTAAGGTATAGAAGAACTTTTCATTTGTTTATTCATTCATTTAAACCTCATGTTCAGGAAATTTCACTGTAAAGATCAAATATAAGTGATGATATATAATAAACTTTATCAACATTGTGAGGCAACAATTATCTACAACTCCACGTGGCACTAATGACAAACTTTGTGTGTTTATCTGGCTATACTTTTAATGAAGAACATTCTTTCTACTGTCAATATGCCTTAAACATCAGTAAATAAAGATATGAATTATTCTAAAAATTATTTTCTTAAATGCTGCATTTCCTTTTTTAAGCTGTTCATCCACCAGTGCACAGGTTTTGTTTACTGATGCCTAGCCTGTATGGGTAACACTGTTACTGATGCACTGTAAGCCAAGAATGTATCTGATCACTTATCGTATCGCACAGATTTGCAGTCTGTGAATCAAAACATTTTTTAAGATAATATGTAATACAATAAGCTTCGCACTAATTAAAAATTTTCTGGGAATTTCCATTTTATTAAGGTTTTACTTTAACATAAAAATACAAGTTCAAAATCTATGTGAAAATCAATGTGATTTCCACTTATTGGATTCTTTGTATCAGTCAGGGCATGAGGTGCTACTCATTCAGATTGGCAATCCCACAATGTTTGCACCTTTACCATTTTCTTGAAGTCACTATCAGTACCTAGCCAATATATTGTGTGTCACCAAGCTACACTTTTCATGATTATCATCTCCCAGTGATTGTGATGAAGTGCATTTAAGATGTGAGGCTGCATGGAGCTGGGGAAAGAATCTCTGTCTTCCATCTTCATCCACGTCTGACCCTGATAGCTGAATGGTCAGCGTGATGGATTGTCAATCCTCTGGGCTTGGGTTCGATTCCCGGCTGGGTCGGGAAATTTTCTCCGCTCAGGGACTGTGTGTTGTGCTGTCCTCATCATCATTCTATCATCCCCAACGACTGCAGGTTGCCGAAGTAGCGTCAAATTGAAAGACCGGCACCCAGCGAACAGCCTGCCTGACAGGGGGCCCTAGCCATACGATTAAATGAATTAAATAAATCTTCATCCACGAGATGAATCCTCAGATTAATGAGAGCTGATGATAAAAAAGGAGCACATGCAGTCTATAATTAGCTGAAGATGGAGGATAAGGAAGACACCCACTGAGTAGATAATGCAGCAGTGAATGTAATTTGTCAGACAAGAAGTGTACCACTTTTTATGCATCAATTGTAAAATTGGCTACACTTACCTCAGTTAAGATATAAGGAGGTTAGGTCAGCTGAGTACAAAGTTATCAACACAAAATAATGCAAGAGTAGTGCAGGAATAGGACCAATAGTAAATAAGAAAGAAAGTGTGCAAAATGCTATGAGCAGCATGGTGAAGGCATTATCATACCTGAGATGGACACTAAGCCAAGACCCACAACAAGACTGCAAGTATACATGCTACTATCCCCACAGTGGATGAAGACATTGAAAAAATGTATGATGAGTTGAAAGAAATTATTCATTCTATTCAGGGAGATGAGAATCTGTTTGTGATGGGGAAGTGAAATTCGATACTAGGTAAAAGAAGAGAGGGAAACATATCAGAAGAATATAGATTTGGGGGAAAGGACTAATAGGGGTAGTGGGCTGTAGAATATTGTGCAAACCACAATCTAATCACGGTAAACAAATGGTTTAAGAATTGTGAAAGAATGTTGTGTACATGGATAAGACTAGGTGTCACTGGATGGTATTAGAGAGATTATATAATGATGAGGCAGGTTTGAAACCCACATTTTAAACTACAAAACATTTCCAGTGGGAGATGTGAGCTTTCACCGTAATTTATTGGTTATGAACTACAGATGAAAATTGGAGAAAAGTGGCAAATTAAGAAGATGAGACCTGGATAAGTTAAAAGAACCAAAGATTGTTGAGGGCTTCAAAAGGAGCATTAAGCAAAGACTGACTGAAATTGGGGGGACTGACTGAAACAGGGCAAGGGAATACAGTGTAAGACAAATGGGCAGCTTTGAGAGATGGGAGATGAAATACTGGAGGTAATAGATGATCAAATAGGTAATAGGACAAGGCCTAGTAGAAATCCTCAGATAACATAGAAGATATTAAATGTAACTGATGAAAGGAGAGAATATAAAAAAGCAGCATGTGAAGCAGACAAAATGAAATACAAATGTCAAAAAATAAATAAAGCATGAATGGCTTCTGCAGAAGCATGTATGACAATAGGAAACACAGAGACTCAAAAATTAAATAAGCCTTGGGATAAAAGAGAAGCTGCTGTCTAAATATGTAGAGCCCAGGTGGTTTAGTCAGTACTAACCAAAGAAAGGAAGACTGAAAGGTGGAAGGAATGTACAGAAGTGCTATACCACAGGCAACAAACTTGAATACAATAATAAGGAAAGAGAAGAAGAAGTGGATAAAGATGATATGAGGGATGCAATACCAAGAGAAGTATTTGATGGAGCACTGAAAGATCTAAGCTGAAAGAAGGCATCTCAAGTAGCGTACACATATTTGCATCATAAATATTGAGATCAATGGGAGAGCCAACCTTCCCACAATTACTCCACCTGTTATGCACAATGTATGGTACAGGTGAAATACCATCAGACTTAGGGGAGAATGTAATAATCCTCATTCCAAAGAAGGCACAGATTGACATACGTGAATATTATCCAACGATGACTTTATAAAATACTAACACATTATGTATGGTATTCATTTTGAGAATTTTCTATTAGAAACAAAAACAGATAATGAAGTATTTTCATAGTGTAATACTGAAAAAAATTTCATTTCCGTGAATTCATTTCATGAAAACATTTTTGAAATTATGCAGTAGACTCAGTGTGAGCTGATTGCTGACAATTTATGTGCACTGGGTACAGCTGCTACATGTATCTAGAAGGCAATGCTTCTGCATAGCTCTGTAGATGGTTATTGTTTTCACCTTCAGCCATTTGTGATTCACAGTTGAAATATATGAACATTAGGTGTTGGTGATTTCCTTAGCTGAATCAATTGTAGGAGTGTCTTAGTAGTAAAGAATAAATGTGTTAAAACTTAATACATGATATGGCATTTTTTCACAAATCTCAGTGTTTATGGTGTCATGTCTCTTGAACCGTGTGTTTAGCTACATTCAGTGGCATATGTGGATATTTTGTGTAAAATATATTGCTAATAGAGTTAGTAGCAAAGAAATAATAAATTTAATATCACGTGTAATGTGGCAGTTTTTCATGAAACTCATCGTTTATGATGTCATATCTCTTGAACTATGATAGGTGGGTGGTTCTTATCCCAGCAGTTGTTGTTGCCTGACAGTAAAGGATATGTGTACCAAGTTGGTTGAAAGTGGCCCAGTGGTGTAGAAACATACACACTTGTTATATACTAAACAGCTTGTCCGTCGCACTTTGCAAATGCCTGGCTCCATAAAGGGACCCATGGCTAATCATTATTTAATTCAAAAGATACCCACTAAAGGTTTGAATTTGGTCATGTGCTATTGAGAACTTGCATGCATTTAAACATGCAGTCAAGAATAATTAAACTTTTTCTGAAATAGTTACTTGCTCCCTGCTGGAGACAGCTGCTAGTGCTCATAATACCTTCAGTGTCACATGCTGTGATGTGTGCACCACAGCCTGTCTTTCTTGTGGGCCTTGACGCATTTTTGTAATATGTAGGACAAAATGACTTATAGAAGCCAAACTTAGGAAAGATCAGTTTGGGCCCCACAGAAATTAGGAAGACATGAAGCAATACTGACACTATGATTTACTGTGGAAGACAGATTGGAGAAGAAACGAACCTACATTTAAACCATTTGTAGATTCAGAGAATTCTTTTAAAACTGTTTACTGGAAAACCTTCTTTGAATTTTTGATAGTTGCAATAATAAAGTGCAGTGCACAGAATTCCATGTGTAAATTAAACAGAAACTATACTGTAGTCATAAGAGTAAAAAGGTAATGACAGGGAGACAATAGTTGCAGCTTATATACATACCACATGTTATTCTAACTGTATATAGAGCAAGTACTAAAGAAAAACTAAGGAGAAATTCTGAATATGAAAGTTCATGGAAGAAAAGTAAAAATTTAAAATCTGACAATGACAGTGTAATTGTACCAGAAATAACAAAGGATCTGGAAGAACAGTGTTACTGAGGGAATTTGATTAGGAGATGAGATTTGGGAAACGGAAGATATATTTTTCTGTTTGGGGAGCTAAATAACTAGTGATGATTAGAAGTAAAAAAAATAAAAATGTAGATTTGCAATAACAAAAATAAATTTTCTGATGAGGATATGTATTTTATCATCAAATATAAATTTAAGAGCTATGAAGTCTTTTGTAAAAATTTTTGTCTGGAGTATAACCTTTTCTTGAAGTGAAATGAGTATGATAAAAAAGAGCAGATAAGAAGAAAATATAATCATTTGAAATGTGGTGTTACAAAAGACCACTGATGATTAGATGGGCAGATCAGACATGTAATGAAGAGGTACTGAACTGATTTGAGGTACAAAAAAAAATATAGGATACAACTTGTTTAAAAGAAGGGATCAGTTGATGGAACACATTCTGAGTCTCCGAGAGAGAGGGGGGGGGGGGAGGGGTGGAAGAGAGAGAGAGAGAGAGAGAGAGAGAGAGAGAGAGAGAGAGAGAGAGAATGTGTGTGTGTGTGGAGGGGAGGGGGAAGAAAGGTATAAAATGTGTAGAGAACAAGATATGACTATAGCAAACAAATTCAAGTGAATGTAGGGTGCAGTAATTATGCAGATATGAACAGACTTGCGCAGATCTGTATCAAATCTGTCTTCAGGTTGAACAACAAAGTCAGTTTCAAAGTTAAATTCTCCATAATGAATGAAATTTGCTTGTGGATCCATTGGTAGACAACTAATGTGTCATCAAATAAAACTTAGTATCTACAATTGCCAGATGATGTCACGCAGGTAGCAAATTACCTGATTATCTTCTGCTATTTGAACTCAGAAAAGATAGTCGTATGACCACACCAGGGAATATGCATATAATACCTGGAGGTTGGAGTGTGATGGGACAGCACATTATAATGAGTACAGCAAAAAAATTGTGCCTGGAGGGCAGATATGAGTGTGAGAGCACCAGAGCAGTAATAATTTTGCACTTGAAGGACTTGTAGAGTGTGGGAGAACTTTATAAATAGAGATGTTGCACCTATATGATATTTATGAATGGTGGAGCTGTTGAGTTGTTTGCTTTGATGCCCAGAAAGTGTATAGAATGAAGGGAGGACTGGCAGGGAGTCTGCAGGAGAGTACAAAGGCACCATGTAGACATTCAGGCACCCGGAAGATGTACAGGTGTGCAGAAGCACCTAGTATGGAGACTGTGACCAGGAGGGGGAGTAGTAAGGAGTTGTGGTACATTGATAGTGATGCCTTCAGTGACTGAGTGTGTGTCACAGCACAGGAAAGTGAAGGCAAAAGAGGTATGGGGTGGACCAATGAAAGAAGAGGTTTGATTGCTGAGTTTACACAATGATATTTGCAAGGAATGTTGGGTTTGACAGCATTGATGACAATAGCCCACTGGTGAGTGTTACTGGAAGTGCAGGTTCAGAGTGAAAGTACTATGGAGTTGGTGCTGATCCAGAAAAGACAGGTTGCAGTGGAGCCATCAAAAGCCCATGGATGAAGGAGGCACTCTGGATAAGGTGGATGGGTCCCTTTGAAGCTGCAGTGATGCCAACAATCATCTCCAACCACAGTGCTTATTGTACGAGGGTTGTACCAAAAGTAAAGTCCTTACATTTTTATACAAATAGAAGACATTGTTTATTGTATTAATTAATACATGATTGAAAAGATTACACTTTTGTCTATTTTTCAACTTAGTCTCCATTTTTTCGACACCCTTTTGAAAATGGTGCTCCAGCTTTTGTATTCCTAAGTTAACTAAGTCTCCTGCCAACCTGTTGAGGAAGCGTGTGACCTCTGATCAAACTTCATCATCGCTCTTGAAGCGTTTGCCACCTAAGTGTTTCTTTAGCTTGGAGAAGAGGTGATAATCACTGGGGGACAAGTCTGGGCTGTACGGGGGATGAGACATAACAGTTCACCCAAATTTCTTCAAAAGCTCCTGTGTTTGATGAGCGACGTGGGGTTGAGTGTTGTCGTGAAGAAGGACTACTCCCTCCATCAGTTGCCCTCTCCGGCGATTCTGGATTGCTTGCCGGAGTTTGGTCAATGTTTCACAATATATGTCTGAGTTTATTGTCGTCCCAGGTTGCATGAAATTGATGAGGAGTACCCCCTTGCAACCCCAAAACACAGTCACCATAACCTTTCCTGGCGATTGTATTTTTTTTTTTAAATTTCTTTGAGGGCAGTGAACTGGAGTGACGCCACTGATGAGACTGTTGTTTTATTTCTAGGGTGTAATGAAACACCCATGTTTCATCTCCTGTGATGATAGAGTCCAACAACTTCTCCTTGTTGCCTTCCCCCTCACACTGTCGAAGAAACTTGCGAGCACAGTCAAGGCGTTGCTGTGTTGTCCGTAAGTCAGCATCCGGGGCACCCAGCGAGCACACACCTTGCGATAACCCAATGTTTCTGTTAAAGTTTTTTCAATTGTGCCATGGGAAGCTTCAGAAATGTGTTCAACAAGTTCATGGACAGTGACCCTCTGATCTTTGAGCAGCTCACCGTTGATCTTCTGGACAATCACATCCAAAACTGGTGGTCCTCCACTTCGTTATTCATTGTGAACTTCCTTGCAATCCTCAGCAAAAGCCCTGCACCATTTATGGGCATGCTGAATGGATATGCACTCTTCACCATAAACCTCAGTCAACTGCCAATGGATCTCCACGGGTGGTAACTTCCTTGCGTGGAGAAACCGGAGTACTGCTCGAACCTCACACTTGCATCTCTGACAGCTGCCAAGCCAACACTGAGCGACATAGCAAATCACAGCCTGGCCAGCTTGAGAGTGGGGGAACCACTGTGCATGGCACTGTTGTCGGGTTTAACCTAGCACCTTCCCTCGAGGCTGTAGTCATTGGTAACCTTACTTTTTGTAAAACCCTTGTATGTGGCACTGCATGTTGTGCAAGAGGGATAGAACCTGGGGAGCTATGTCAGAGTCAATGATGAACATACTGCAAAGAAATTGTAAATTAGAACACCAACTTGTGGAAAAATTAGTTGACAGGCGCTTTCCACATGGGGAGTAGCAGACAAGTGAAAAGCAAATTTCCAAAAAACCTCATTGATAACTGAAGTGGGATCAGATACATGGAAACTGTGATGTTTAAAGCTTTCCCAGCATACTGATTGTTCCATAAAAACATGGGAGAACTGCCAGATGCCAGCAACATCCTGCCACAATGTTTCGTTGCAGAGTTGCCACCTATGACCTAGAAAAATTCTTGCGATCTTTGCTCAAACCAGTCATAGGCAAGCGTGCACATCACATAAAGAACTCTAGTGATTTTATCAGCCGACTTCAGTCACTACAGCTGCAAAGTAATGACTTATTGGTCAGTCTTGATGTGGTTTCTCTTTTCACAAAGGTGCCTCTTGTGGACTCACTACACCTCATTGGCAATATGTCTGGTGCAGCCATTACAGCATTGTTTGAGCACACTCTCTCCTCTACATATTTTATATTTAACAATGAGTTTTTCGAACAATCTGACGGGTTCGCCATGGGGACTCCTTTGTCTCTCCTGGTGGCCAATCTTTTTATGGAAGATTTTGAGGAGAGAGCACTCAACTCTGCCACTTTTAAACCGACAGTATTTTGGCGATACGTTGACGACACTTATATAGTGTGGCCTCATGGTCTGGACCGTCTCCAAGAATTTTTACGTCACATGAACTCCATACATGAAAACATAAAGTTAACCATGGAGATAGAGAAAGATGGTTGTTTGCCATTTTTAGACATCTTGGTGTGACGTAAGAGTGATGGCACACTTGGTCACTCAGTGTACAGAAAGCCCACTCATAGAAACCTGTATCTACAAGCTACTAGTTGCCACCATCCAGAACGAACAATGGGATTTCTCAAAACCTTGATCCACCGTGCCCATACCATCTCTGATGCCAACAGTCTTCAAGTGGAACTGGAACACCTGCAAAAAGTATTTCTGAAGAATGGCTTTTCAGCTAGGCAAGTGAACAAAGTGATGCGGACCTACAAACGATGGAACAAGGAAGAGGGCTTCAGGTCGACTGCTTATCTACCATTTATTGGGAGTATTTCTCACGGATAGGCAGAATACTGAGAAAGTATCAAGTGAGAGTCATCTTTTGCCATCCTTCCAAAATTTCATCACTGGTGGGATCCGTTAAAGATGACCTGGGCCTGCGTAAATCAGGTGTTTACAAAATTCCTTGTGAATGCAGCAAATCATATATACGGCAAACAACACAAACTGTGCAGGAATGCATTGTGGAGCACCAATGGCATACTCGCCTTCTCCAACCCACCAAGTCCGCAATCACCGAACATTGTATTTCCACAAACCATTCCATGAATTACAATGACACAAAAATTTTGGCCCATACATCAAACTTTTCGAGCTCGATTATCAATGAATCTGTGGAAATAAGATTGTCTGACAATGAGACTCTCATCAATCAAGATCGCGGTTATCAGCTAAACTCTGCTTGGAATCCTGTTATAGAGAAATTTCAAAGTCGACATAGTTATCTGCATATCGATACACCAAGCTTTCACCATGGAGTGCGCGAGACACAGCACACAGAGTTGTTATGAACGTGCATGCTGAGCAGTGTATGCGCAATGTCACCTCAGTATGGCTTTAAATGGCAGAGCTCAGTGTGCACTCACCAGTACTACTACAGTGCTACTCACCTAAAGATGGCCAGAAGACTCTGCGCCGAAATATCATGGCAGAACGTTACTGGCATCCGGCAGTTCTCCCATGTTTTATAAAACTACATGGAAGCTGTTGACAAAAGTAAATCTATGAAACTGTCAGCGATGGTAGGACGAATCTTGTTAGCCTCAAAGCCATGACCAACAGTGGGACTGATCTCAAAAGCCATCACCAATTGATGTGGAATGAAATTGGAAGCCATTACCAACAGTGGGACAAGAAATGTTCAAGCCATCACCAGAAACTGGGCCACTGCCAATGACAGCACAAAACGTAAAAACTTTGAAGCTGTCGCCAATGGTGGGATGAATCTTGAGAGCCATTACCATTTGTGGGAAGCAACAGAGATGTTGTCAACAGTGGTAGGATGAAAAATGGACCAGTGTTACCACTCGTTGCCAGTTGATGTAGTAGTAGTGGTAGTAGTAGTAGTAGTAGTAGTAGCTTTATTTATCCATAGATCTCTTTTTACAAGGATATAGGACATGTTAAAATATTTACAAGATTAGACCAATTTAAAATAAGCAAATTCATGTACACATGCATAGAACCTGGGGAGTCAATGATGAACATACTGCAAAGAAATTGTAAGAGACAATCATTAGATTTACTCCTTGTATACAATACCTTTTATTACAAATAACTTATTAAATAATGTAATGCCACACTGTTCACTCATATGTCACTATCAGTCACTGCACACATTGTTTCACAACACTTCACTCACTACACACACACACACACACACACACACACACACACACACACACACACACACACTGGTGATCTCTGAGCCATTTTGGAAGAGGTGTTAGTATTGTGCAATGCATAGCTTGGGTGTAAGTTTTCCTAGAAAAGGAAAAATGAAGGAAAGAAACATAGTGCGAAGGTGTTATGTGGAATGTTAGATGTTTTATAATCATTATTATTATTTATTTGTACAACCTTTTTTGCCAAATCCCTACTCTGTTTTATCTAAGTAATCCTTCAATGTATAAAATGTATTGCATAACAGGTACTTTTTAGCTGCCTTTTTAAATAAGTGTATTTTTGCAATTTATTTTATCTGTTTTGGTAATTTGTTGTAGTTTTATTCCTTGGTAGAAAATGCTGTTTTGAGTTTTTATGTTCATTTTTTCTTGGCAAATGTAAGTTGAATCTAGCAGTTACATGGCCATGGACAGAACTGTTTGTGCAGTAATTGCCAATGTAATTTTTTATGTGTGCAACTGACTGGTAAATGTATTCACATGGAGCAGTTAAAATCCACAGTGTTTTGAACATATCTTTACAATGAGCTCGACTCTTATGGCTCTTATCTGGAGTTTGAAAATTGTATTCATATTTTGTGCATTTGTTCCCCAAAAAAGAATGCCATAGCTAAGAATTGAGTGTACATATGAATATTATGTAACTAAAAGACACTGCATGCTACTCACTGATGATAGGATTCTAAGGGCATAACACACTGACGAAATTCAGTTTGCAAGTACCTTTGTGTGTTCACACCACTTCAACTGAGGATCAATATTCATTCCTATAAATTTTTCATTTGTTACACAGTTCATAGTGGTACCATCTACATTTAATTTAAAACTGTCACCTCTTCAAACTAACATTCATGGCATTAGTTTTCTTCACTGCTTATTGACCAATCATAAACTTCCTTGAGAGCTTCATTTGCTTTCTCTGCTAAGAGTTCTCTTGCTTTCTCAATGGCTATAATATTGCTGTCATCAGCAAAAAGAGAACGTTTTTACCATAACACTACTGGAAAAGTTATTTATGTATATCAGGAATAGTACTGGTCCTCATATGCTACCTTGCAGAACCCCTATATTAATGTATTTTGGTCCTGATAAGTGTTCTGCTAAATGTTTAGATCTATCTGAAGTATGTGTTATCTCTAATCTTTGTACCCTATCTGCTAGGTATGATCGAAACCAGTAATTAGCTATTCCTCTTATTCCTAATGCTTCTAATTTATTGAACGGAATCTTCTGGCCAACTGTATCAAAGGCCCTAGAAAGATCCAAAAATATGCCTGTGACACACGTATCTTTTTCAGGAGCATCAAGTACAACCTTTGTGAATTCTACTATGGCTGACTCCATATTTTTGCCACTTCAGAAACCAAACTGTGATTTGCTTAAAAGATTGTATTTATTCAGGTAATTCATGGATCTGTCTATCATAACTGCTTCTATTATTTTTGAGAATGGTGGAGCAGGGAAATGGGCCTGTAATTTTCAAAGTCTTCTGCATTACCTTTCTTGAGCAAAGGTACAACTCTTTCCAGTTTTAACTGCTCTGGAAATGTTCCTGATGTGAAGGATTCATTTATTATATTCGTTAAGGAGCCTTGTATAATCTCTATGCATTGTTTCAGTACACACACTGATACTTCATCTAAGCCAACTCACTTTTTATTTTTTGGCTTTTGAACAGTTTTATTGACTTCATTCTCTCTGGTTTCAAGTAACATCATTGCATTTAGTGCAACATTATTTACAGGTGTTATATTTGTTTTGAGGTATTTTTGCTGTAAATTCTCTGCAATACTTGAAAAATACTCATTTACATAGTTTGCTAAGTGTTGTGGATCATTTATTTCCTTATGTTATTCTGCATTTCTTTGCCTTTTCTCATTTCCTTTTTTATAACATCCCAGACTGCTTTGGTTTTATTCTCTGCATTATACATTATTTTGTCATTAAATGGCTTTTTTGCAGCAATCAGCACCTTACTTCAGATCTTCTTGTATCTATGATATAAATTTAAGAATTCTGAAAAGTTGCGGCTCTTTTTCATGGAACTGAGGTAGTTAAGTGTTTGGGAGGACTTCTTAATACCTGCTGTTATCCATCTGTTTTTGTGAGATGTTGATACAGACATGCATACTTTTGGATATGTCTTTTCAAGGTTCAGTTTAAATAATGTGGAGAATGTAGAGAATTTCGTATTGACATTGGTTTCCTTATACACTTCAGCCCAGCTTTGGTTTGCTAGTTCCTTTGAAAAATCTTTTATTTTGATTTCTGATAGATGTCATTTGTAGGCTTGTAGTTTAGGGAATGTTTCAATGCCTGATTTTACTGTTTTTACTGTTGTTATTTGACAGAGATAGTCTGATAGAGATCTTTTACAGCTACATCTCATTTATCCCTGTCCATATTTGTGATTACATGGTAACTTACTGGTGCAGTCATTGTAGTAACCCTTGTTGCACTGTTGACCAATAGGGACATTCCAAAACTTTCAAGGATATTTATGAGAGTGCTACTGGATTCATTTATGTTATTAATGTTGATGTCAATGTCCCCACACAGAATTATGGTAACCTTTGTACTTGAGACTTTATCTAGAACTTCCGTTAATTTATTGAAAAAAGTGTGCACACTACCACTGGGAGATCTATACACATATAAAATGATTAATTTCTTGGTGATATCAAGCCCTGTTAATTCCCTAGCAGATATTTCAAAGTGTTTGTCTTCACTTGCTGTACTGACGTCATGTCTTGATGTGAACTGTGTTCCTTTTCTGATATAAATGCATGATCCTCCACCCCTTGAAGCGCTTCTGCAGTAAGAGTTTGCCCTTTCATATGATGATAACACTACATGTTGAATTTCTGTCTCTCTACACCAGTGCTCAGTAACACAAACTACTGTGCAGTTCTAAGACTGGAGCTCAACTTCTAATAGTTGCATTTTACTTTTTATTAATTGCATGATTTGATGGAAGATTGTTAAGTCTGTGAAATCCCCATGTTACTCTTTCGAATTGTTTGAAAAATGGTAAGGCTGTTACCAGGTACTGGGATGAAACTGTGACTGGTGGCCTGGTCATCAACTGAAGTACCATATTTACTCGAATCTAAGCCGCACTCGAATCTAAGCCGCACCTGAAAAATGAGACTCGAAACAAAGGAAAAAATAAAATTCTCAAATCTAAGCCGCACCTGAAATCTGAGACTCGAAATTCAAGGGGAGAAAAAAGTTTTAGGCCGCACCTCCAAATCGAAACAAAGTTGGTCCATTGTAATATGAGACACAATTTAGGTCGAATGAATGATGATGCAGCTACAGTAGTTTGGTTCGAGTCGTAAGCTTAGCAATTAAGCTTTACCAGGTAGCCATTGCTATGCGTCAGGCGCTCCATCCGTATTTATACAGGTACCCTTCCTTTTTCACGCGTTTCGTCTGGTTTGAATCGATTGCTTATTTTGCTTTGATCTGATAAGTGCCGTTTTCTTAGTTGTAGGTGTTTACGTCACTCTAAGCTGAAAATGCATTACTGTACTGCGTCATGCATTGTTTGTCGCATTCTGATAGTTCGTGTTTACGGCCTGTCGCCGCTCGCGGCATGGCTTGCTTTTGTGCGCGCTACCGCCGCTTACAATAATAAAAAAGAGAGGAATTGTCTCATAACCGAAACAACGGCAAGAGACTGCTATTTGTTGTTACTTACACTGCTGCTTTCTTTGATAATGATCAACAAGAACCAAATAATAGACTGCGTATGATAGAACATAGTTCTGAACGAGAGTTAGTCGAAAATTTTTCTCCGTTTGAAAATCTTTGCGGCCGCTTCTTTAATACATCAAATTCTGCACAGAAATTAGTCACCTTAGATTTAAAAATCTAGTCAGTTGCCGTACTTCATTTCTGACTGTGTCACTATTAGGCATAAGAATAATACGAATATAATCATGAAACGATACGTATATTCTTCCGCATTTGCTGTTGTCTCACTCTAGTTTCGTAGTTTATTAGGCAGACAGAATTTAAATGAGATAGCAGCAAACACGAAAGAATACATGGCAAAATGTTTATATTCGTATTATTCTTATAGCGAAGAGAATACCGCATGTGATTCACATTTCTTCAGGTTCCTATTAGCAACCATCTCTTCTCACAGGTAGGAAAAAATTCAGAACGTAGAGTTGGCCATATTGACAAACATCCCAAACAGTCTTGCCAGTCGGATTTTCGTATTACGTTGAAATTCTGCTACATTCGAAGATGAACAATACGGAATTTGTATTTACTTCGTTGAATAATGTATGAAAATGCAGTGGTCGAAACTCGGGGCGGAGAAAAAAAGCTCGTCTTCCACCTTTTTTTAAAAAAAAAAAAAAATTATTTACTGACGCAGAGGTTTTGGCGCTACTATTTATCTTTGTGCCTACAAAGCATGCCTGTGTAGCACTACATATATTCGATGGCAGAAGTTAGCTGTGGCGGCACCTACCAACATTTTTCAGAACTTCCGCTTGCTTTGCACTCGATTCTAAGCCGCAGGCGGTTTTTTGGATTACAAAAACCGGAAAAAAAGTGCGGCTTAGATTCGAGTAAATACGGTAGATGAAATCCAGTAAGTCCAGTGGACTGTCAACCATAAAAGACTGAATTAAAATTACTAAAGTCACAGTAAATGTCTCACACACTGCACTAATTGTCTCTGACTGCATGAACACTATGGGGCGTGATAATACCAAGCCCTGGTAGACATGAAGTCTCAGTGTAGCACAATGAAGTCTCGGCAGTTCTGTGTAGCATCGGAGATGAATATCCAAGGTTGATAGTCTGGTTGGTATCAGAGAGCAGGTCGCTGGAGGTTCCAGTAGAGACTGATAAATGGATCGCAGTAACAGTCAGCATAAAGCTGATGGAACTCACCTGTGGAGAGCTTGATGTGAACTGCTGTTCTGTGGTTGTGTGCTGGCATAAATATGGCCACTGTGCACAAGTCTGGTGTGACCTAGTAGCGAGCACTTGATATGCAAAGGTTAAATAGTGCCCTTGATTGCAGCCCTGCAGTTATGGATGCACACTATGCTTTCGTCAAGCCTATCGTGTTGTGGTGGCCATTAAAGGTTTTGTGGACAAGAAACCAGCCTGTTTGGTCAATGTCTAGGTTATTTATTAACACAGAAAGCAAGTGCTGGTCAGTGGCTGGCTTGCTGGCCTGTAAGGTGTATGCAGTAGAAGACGCCTGATGCTTGGCCACTCATGTGATGCAGGTGTGTGACTTGTTGTTGCCTTGTAGGCACACAGCAGCAGACATGACATCCCTTCTCCCAGGGAAGCCATTTTGATGGATAGTAATGACTGAGAGACTCCTTCCTTCCCCCAGAAAATGTTGGCAGAGAGGGGCACGGAGAAATCATGCTTATCTGCCTGGAAGAAGTACTTCTGAATATCTTAACTTGTGACCTGAAAGGTGCTCTTTGCACTTTGCAAAATAATATCTGATGAGTGGAGTAATATTCTGACTTACAATGGAAAGCAGAAATGGATAATGATACAGTTATGGAAGTCGGAAGTCCTAAAATAGTATTCAAAATACACTACAATACTTCTTTTTATATATCGGGGGGGGGGGGGGGGGGGGGCAGGCTGGTGCATAAAAAGCACCTTTTGGAGTATAAGTTAAGATATTCAAAAGCACATAATGGATCATGTAAGGTCCATGATTAACAAAATGGATAAAAGACTGTGTGGTATACAGTTGTCACACTGCTGTAACTGAAGTTTATTGTTTTTCCTTCCATTATTCCTCGGTTGGAGTGAAAACCAAAAACTTGATTCATGGATGATGTGCTGTACAATGTACCAAAGCATGATATATGACAATAATTAATAGGTGACTATTGTCTATAATGGCCTGATGGACCCAAGGCACTGCATGATTCTCTGAAGATAGGAATCTTTGCAATGTTTCTCACATGCATTTTATTACAGAATAGCACTGTTAGGTTCACAAAAAAAGGTTTTCTAACACGAGCTGAAGATTTTGGGTGCATCATTGGTGGAGTGGATAGCAGGAATAATGTGAGTCAATCAACCTTGTGCCCTGTCTAAGTGTTCAAGCACAGCAATGGGCTATTCATTGCAGTCTGTATTGGTTGAGTTTTACCTTTTCATGAGACTGCTTATTTTAGAGAAGGAGACAATTGGAAAGTGGTCACTGGAGTTCAGGTCATTTACCTTTTGCTGTGTATTGGTATTGTTTTATTAGAATACTGCAGTGCATAGTCTATACCTGCTTGTACATGTTACATTATGCATTGAAATGTGTGTGCATGGTGCCATTTATGAGGTTACTGTTGCTGTAGCTTGACAGATATGAGAACAGGTACAATCTCTGCATGATGTAACAATGTGTGGTTGAGTACCTCTAGGGTCAACAATGAGTTTTGCTGTTGCTGTGAGTGAATACTGGGGGGAGGGGGGGGGGCGATGGTTGGACATAAACAGTCAGCCAGAGGAAGCAGTCCTGTGTTGAATTCTACAATCATGTGTCAGAGGAAGTGTAGTAATAATACTGAAAAGTAATTTTCAAGAAGGACATGTCATCTGAGATTGAAGCATTCATGAAAGTTGAAGTTTTATTCGAGTCTCCTGGAATAATTTTGTTACTGTTGTGTACATAGTTCCACGTAGTAAGTGCGTACACAACTTTCCCACTAGAGCGCGCCCCACTAAGCACAACAGCGCAGGCGCAGCGCTCGTCCATATCCTCACTACGAGATGGCGCTGCCTTAGAGATGGACCAAATTCTGCTTCCGCCGATCCGCGTATTAATATGTAACGCAGCCAATGAGATTGCTGCTAACGTAGAACCTTTTCTCCTCGCGGATCACACTCGCGCAGTGATACCTGAACGCGTGAGGTATTATAACGAGAGTACAGACCTCTGATTAGTCAGTCTGCATTTGTCTGCACCAGTCCGTACCAGTCTGCATTAGTCTGTACCAGTCTGTATTAGTCTGTATCAGTCTATAGTCAAGTTTCAGTCTGTGCCTAATAAGATTACCATATTCCTGTACGTAGCCATGAAGATAAATGAATAGACACTTTGTCAAGTATCAGAGATATGTGAGAATAAGATTAACGTACAAAGACTAAAGGAACTTCAGATTGTCAGTTGTAAATAGCATCCAGAATCAAGTTAAGTAAGGTTTATGCTTGTTATTATTTTAATAAATGTGTGTGAAAATTAATCAAGTTCTGTTCAAAGTTGATCACCGTCAATCTGCTACTCTAAGCGTGCAAGTGGCATTTCTATCGTCTGAACTAACGGCAGAAGATAAACATGCCACGATAAGACCACGAGACATATTGCTGACACTCGCCTACTTCGTTAGAGCGACAAGTCAAATAATCTGATGGTGTGTGTACCGAAGGTCTTACAGTACGCACACCACAGTTACTAAAAGTAACACCTAATGCAGAGAGATGATTGCATTCAGGAAAATGCTTGGAATGAGCATGGAGGATCAAGATGCACATTGCTCATGATAAACACATTACCTGCACGAATACTGCATGTAAGAGTGAGTTGTGGCACCCATCGCTTACTGTGAGGCTGATGTAGCTGGTTTACCTGACACATCAAGTGCTGCTGACCCACTGACCCAATGTAAAGTTTTCATCTCTCATTTCCCACCATAATGCCTTGCATCCACGCACTGTCTTCTCGAATGTGTATGTCCACATGGCAGAACCTTTCTGATATACCACAACACGGCGCTTGAGCCAAAGGAGCACACTGCCAGGCGTGACAGGCTGAAGAGATCACAAGAGTGACAACCATCTATCGCATCAGCTGGACTGCACAGCTATGCATGTTAACTGGAGTTGCTTGGTAAGATGCTAAAAACTGTATATGGCATCCTGTGAGGACCTCTGAGACTCTTTTCCTCAGATGCCGTTTGAATGTCCTGACCAACCGCTTGACCTCACAGTGCAGTGGCCAGGTGCTGAATAATATGTCTGCAGCAAAATACTTCAAATTCCTCTGACATACCACGATCTGAGACAATCATGTGCAGTTAATTGTCAACAGCAAAAATGCCACTAATGCCCAAATTGTTGTGTGTGAGGTCATGGACAGCTTAGCAACGTAGGGGAAATTAGATGAGACATCTACTGCTAACAGCCACATGACTCTTAACAGAGGACTAGATAAATCCCATGGGCGCTCTGGTGAAGGCCAGGGAGAAAATTTTTGTGGCAGGGCTGCATACATTGAGCAAGTGGCTGCCGAGACTGGTCCTTGATGCATCCTTGCATGTGCAGAATTTCTTGACGAGATCTGGGTGAAACAAAAGAGATTTTCTGAGAAATACTTCTTTCAGTCTTTGAATTCGGTTTGTTCTATCTTGGTTCACTTTCATGTTAATATTTTTTGTCTCTCAACTGACATGAACTGTGTGTGATAATGGTATATTTTACGAATATTTTTAGAAGTTAGCTAACTCTAAAAATGCATGCACTTGATGCTCAGTTGTTAGTACTGAGTTCTCTTCGGTGACTTCTAACTTTCCTAGGTCTGGTCACATTCCATCATCAAATATCACATCTGCTATGAAATCTACTTTCTTGTGTCCAACCTCTGATTTTTCTAAGTTAACAATGACCCTTTTCTTCTCGGAGGCTTCAATTTGTTGATGTAAGATCTTACTGTGCTCTTCCCATGTCTTTCATGCTCTAAACATATCATCAAGACACAGGGTAACTTATCTTTTAATGACTCAAGGATCACAGATTCTAGTCCTGTAATAAAAGCAGTTCATCAAACATTTTATGCAAAAGGTAATTTCTTGAACTGAAAGCAACATCAGTAACAAAAAAATAATGTACAGTGGACAGAATCCTTCTTTCTTGGTGACACACCACAACAGGTCACTGTATGAACTAACTGCCTCCTATATCACATTCTCTTTCCACATTGCCTTAATTTCATTCTGTATCTTCTACCTGAAAATGAGTAGCAGGTGGCAGTGCTTAGCAAGAAATTTGTGATACTTTTTTTCTTGGAATTTATATAGAAAGGTCTGAATTCTCACTCGTATGTGAAAATAATTGTCCATGTGAGCTCAGTACATATTCCAGCCTGTTCTCACATCTGTGGATTCAAAGTGTTGGAGCTAGCCTCTATGTCATCATTGCCTCCACAAGCCTCAGCACTATAAAGCCCTGACTTCCATCACTCTCTATTACACAACTGTGCAGATTGACTAGTCGTTTGCAAGTTTTGTGGTTACAGATTTTTCTGCTAGGTGCAAAACCATCTCATACCTCTTCAAAAAGTCGATTCTAAATATTGATTGAACTGTTAAGTCCTGTATAGATGTCATGGTGCCTTGAATCTTCATCCTTGGTGTTTTAAATACTGGCCAGTGCCATTTACTTCCATAAACGTAGCAGTGTATATACTTTTCTATGACTGATACTTGACTAGGTGCATCTAGTACACACTGAATTAGTGTACCATTTATATCTAAATTAGTGATTAATCTGGTTGTTCTCTCCAAATAATGCACTCCTGAACTCTGCAAAATTGATGTACAACACTCCTGGTGACCCAGTACCTTGAACAGTCCTCCAAGGAGTGGGTGTTGCTAGTCCATTTCGTGGATCATTTTTTGGTCCTCATTTCTTTGGTTCTGTCTTGGGTCATGTTCAGTAACTTCCTCGATTTCTACTCTTCCTTTGTGCCAATCATCACATCTCCAGTTATTTCTCCTATATGGCCAATACTGTTTTCCCGATATCTGTGTCCATTTCAGTTACCCATTCATTTCCATTCCTTTGCTGTAGGTATCTCACTCTCCAGTGTTGCTTATTCCTTTGCTGATTTTTCAGGTGGAAAGTGTATCTGTATGAACTGCACAGGTTCCCTTGCTTCACTACTTCGAATGTAACCTAACTCTTGCAACAAACATTGAAATCCTCATACGTCATGCCTGTTCCTATCTCTCTCTCTCTCTTTGAAATGAAGTCCCATGCTTCTTGACAAAGCGTAGGGGGAATGATGCGGCAGACTTGCACTGCCGTACTAGGGAAGGTCCTAATGGAGGTGGTTTGCCATTGCCTTCCTCCGACTGTAATGGGGATGAATGATGATAATGAAGGCGACACAACTCTGTCAATCATACAAGGATTGACCATTGTATTAGGATGTTTTTATAGACCACCAGCATCCCCAACAAACGTCGCAGAACATTTCAGAGAAAGTCTTGAGTGCATAGGAAATAAATATCCAAATTATCCATTAGTTATAGGTGGAGACTTTAATCTGTCATCCATTGACTGGGAAAATTACACGTTCATCACTGGTGGCAGAAGCAAAGACTCGTGTGAATACCTTCATAGTCAGCTCCAAGTATTCACACGGGACACAAAGATATTGAGCATCTTTGGTTGGAATTTAAAGGTATTCTCCACCACGTGATAGAGAAGTATGTGGTTCAAATGGCTCTGAGCACTATCGGACTTAACTTATCAGTCCCCTAGAACTTAGAACTACTTAAATCTAACTAACCTAAGGACAACACACACATCCATGCCCGAGGCAGGATACGAACCTGCGTCCATAGAGGTCACGCGGTTGCAGACTGTAACGCCTAGAATCGCTCGGCCACTCCGGCTGGCTAGAGAAGTATGTGCCTAGCAAAATTATAGGGGAGGGAAAGGATCCACCTTGGTTCAACAAACATATTAGGAAGTTGCTGAGAAAGCAGAGAATTTTGCACAGTCATTTTAAATGTAGTCAGTGCCCCGCTGACAAACAGGAATTATACTAAATGAAAGCATCTGTCAAAAGGTCAATGAGAGATTCTTTTAATGAATTTAAAAGCAATATTTTGTCTGCAGATTCTAAAAATAACCCCAAAAAATTTTGGTCGTACGTAAGACATATGAACGCTACAAATAATTCAATACCTTCTCTCGCTGATAGTATGGGTAACGTAACGGATGATGATAAACAGAAGGCGAAAATTCTAAACCTAGCTTTCAAAAATTCGTTTACGATAGAGGACTGCAGCACCATTCCTCCTTTCAATTCTCGAACAAACGCAAGGATGGCTGACATTGTGTTTAATGTATCTGGGATTGTAAAACAGTTAAGATCCTCAGACGCCAGGAAGGCATCTGGCCCAGACGGTTAATCCCGTAAGATTGTATGTTGACTATGCTACAAATATAGCAGCATTCTTATCCATCATCTATCAGAAATCATTGGAACAGCGGGAAGTTCCACGGGACTGGAACAGGGCCCAGGTCATAGCAATCTATATATAAAAAGGGTAGAAAATCAGTTGCACATAATTACCGGCCAATTTCAGTGACATCGATTTGTTGTAGAATCATGGAACATATTTTGTGTTCAGACATAATGATCTTTCTAGACTCTGAGAAACTCATCTGCAGAAACCAGCACGGTTTTTGCAAACAGCGGTCATGCGAGACACAGGTGGCCCTCTTTGTGCATGATATACAACAGGCTCTAGATACCGCCTCTCAGGTTGATGCCATATCCCTCGTCTTTCGAAAGGCGTTTGATTCAGTTCTGCACTGTCGCTTGCTCCAAAAAGTGCGCGCTTACGGTCTGTCCGATGATATATGCAGTTGGACAGAAAGTTTTCTAACAAAATGGTTCAAATGGCTCTGAGCACTATGGGACTCAACTGCTGAGGTCATTAGTCCCCTAGAACTTAGAACTAGTTAAACCTAACTAACCTAAGGACATCACAAACATCCATGCCCGAGGCAGGATTCGAACCTGCGACCGTAGCGGTCTTGCGGTTCCAGACTGCAGCGCCTTTAACCGCACGGCCACTTCGGCCGGCTGTTTTCTAACAGACAGTTAGCAGTATGTCGTCCGGAATGAGGAGACTTCAACAGAAACAGGCGTAACATCTGGTGTGCCGCAGGGCAGCTTAATAGGTCCGCAGCTTTTTACGATTTACATAAACGCTCTGGTTGGTGGTACTGACAGCGGCATGACTTTTCGCCGATGGTGCTATAGGCTACAGGAAAGTAGTATTACGCGAAAATTGTGAACAAATCAACAAGGATTTGGAAATGTGGAAATGTGTGGTAAGGACTTATGGGTCCAAACTGCTAAGGTCATCGGTCCCTAAACTTACGCATTACTTAATTTCACTTAAACGTACTTACCCTAAGGACAACTCACACACCCATGCCCGAGGGAGGACTCGAAGCTCCGACGGGGGCAGCCGCGCGGACCGTGACAAGACACCTGAGACCGAATGAGGATTTTCAGAAAATGAATGCGTGGTACAATGACTGGCAGTTATCTATCAATATTAGTAAGTGTAACCTACTGCGTATAACAAAGCGAAGATCCCCATTAATGTACGAGTACAAAATAGATGCTCAGTCTTTGGAAGCGGTAACATCCGTCAAGTATCTGGGTGTGACTATTCGAAATGATCTCAAATGGAACGATCAGATTACACAAGTGACGGGTAAGGCGAACTCTAGATTGCGGTTTATTGGTAGAATCCTGAAGCGATGCAGTCCTTCAACAATGGAAATTGCTTGCAATACTTTAGTTCGTCCAGTCTTAGAGTATTGTTGGTCTGTATGGGACCCTTACCAGTTGGGTCTGATTCAAGAAATTGAGAAGGTCCAAAGAAGAGCGGCAAGATTCGTGACCGGTACATTTAGCCATCGCGAGAGCGTTACAAATCTCATAGAAAGTTTGAAGTGGGACACACTTGCAGATAGATGACGCGCTAAATGGAAGGGTCTGCTCACTAAATTCCGAAATCCGATTTTCGCCGAGGATGTAGAGCATATATTATTACCATCAACATTAAAGCCGCGTAATGATCAGCATTCAAAGATAAGGGAAATTAGAGCTCGTACTGAGGCAAGGCAGTCGTGTTAAACAAATTTGTATTACTTCTGCTGGATCATAAGGAATGACTAAGAATTGATTTCTGTCAACCATCTCCTTGAAATACTGTATTTGGTCCCACTATCTTGAATCTGCATAACATCCCTTCATCAGCATCCCTGGTTTAACTTGATCTTGTTTTGCTTTCAACCAGTACTCATGAAGGACAGTGCATTTGAGTTCTTCATATGCCTTACATTCTCCTGCAATCATTCTCATTCTCACTGGTGCCTGTTCTCTAAATGCAAGCAAATGAAATTAATCTTCAAAAAATGTGGCCACAATCTCGGTAAAGCCTCTTGGAACTGCTCAATCCAAATCTTTGTGTGCAAGCAGTTTGATGCATCCCGAAACATGGGTAGTTTTTGACTGATACAAACGGTCTTTTGATTTCTTCTTAGTCCATAGCACCCAACCAGGTATCGACAGTTTCACTGGTGACTGCTGGTGGAGTTGAATGTGTCAGTACACCCTTAATGCAACATAACCTGTCTGTCGGCTCTCTTAGTTCCTGTTCCTCCCAGTCTTTCTCTCCTTTGCTTTGGTTTGTCATATTTTCTCTTTCACTACTGCTCTCCTTCTCTTTCATTAGTGGAGCCAATGTTTCTCTACTCCTTCGATTAATGTTAACCTGCATCTAATTGAACTGTACCAAATCCCCAATATGTTCATGCTTTTATAGGCTTACTGGTACTGTCCTATCGAATGCAGTTTCGTTGCATGTCGACAACTTCTCAATGGCGATGGTTAATACAACTTGTTAGGTTACTTTACCTATTTTTGTACTCTGTGAAACAACGTTCTGTGCATTGGTATCTTTGTATTTCTGAAACATGATCGTCAATCCTTTTGACGTGCGATTTAATCTGATCCTTCCATTTCTTTACATGATCATCGAGTTTCTTGTTTATATCCCCAACTTGTTCATCTGTTCTCAAACTGTTTCTTACGGTCTTCAAAGCGCGTGTCCCTTTTGTCTTCTTTTTTTTAGATCGTTCTTCCATTTTCTTCAATTGTGTATTTTTTTCTCTTCGTGTTTCTTTAATATTTCTTATTTTTTTCTATAACTGTTCAACCAGACAACTCTACAGATCGCATGCTGCTGGCTGTCGAGATGTAGGTTCATGAGTATCATCACTCTGTGATGCGTTTTTGTGGCTGGTTATTTCGAAACCCTCCACCAAACGTGAAATTTCTCTCTTGCCCTCTCTACTAAACTCAACTTTTGACATCTCCTCATTAACGTGCACCAGGCTTTGCTCATTCCCCACATTTGTTTCATCTTGTCATGCCTCACTGAAGTCTACATGTTGAATATTCTCCTGCTGTTTCTCCATGTCTGAACCACTATTTACCGTTCCTGAATTAACTGAAATTTCTCGCTTTACCTCAATAATTCTCATTCCACTGTGAATTTTGGCTTTCCATAACAGAGATGGGTCCAAACTGCTAAGGTCATCGGTCCCTAAGCTTACGCATCTCATTAGGCTACAGCAGTCCACTCATCCCACCGCCGCCCCACACCGAACCCAGGGTTATTGTGCAGTTCGGACACCAGTGGGCCCTCACGGGAACGTCTCACACCAGACGAGTGTAACGGCAATGTTTGTGTGGTAGAGTAATGATGGTGTACGCGTAGTGGAGACAGTGTTTGCGCAGCAATCGCCGACATAGTGTAACTGAGGCGGAATGAGGGGAACCAGACCGCATTCGCGGAGGCAGATGGAAAACTGCCTTAAAAACCATCCACAGACTGGCCGGCACACCGGACTTCGACTCTAATCCGCCGGGCTTATTCGTGCCACGAACCGTCACGCCTTCCCGCCCGGAAAGCAGTGCGTTAAACCGTGCGGCTAACCGGGCGGGCTGGCATGGACCTTACTTGCTACTGAAGTTATAGTTTGCAAATTAGGTACGAGATAGTGGCACACTTTAGCTAGCAATGGTTTAGCATGAACAACACAGAAGGCGTTTTAAAAAGTTTTGGAAATACCTGGTTCTCAGTAGCACTTACTATCTGTACAATAAAGCAGCACAGTAATGATCATTACAAGTAGATGATTTACCTAATGCGGATCAATACTAACTTGGACATGAGGTTCTCTTATCAGTTTAAGTATTGGAAAATACTGTCACTGAAATGGGTTTCGGATAATTATATTATTTGTACTAATTACTATTTGTATTCTCAACGAGCATTCACTTTCTTGTACTATTTAATTCAAATGGGACCTTTGATATTTGGATTTTGTATGGTTGTAGCTGCTGTCTTATAATAATTCATAAATGTTAGAGAACTGTCAAATGTACTTCATTAAAGCCCTAGCTGTAACATGAAATTGAAATCTCGCACAACGATTAGCATGGAGGCCCAGAATCTAATCTATCATTAGGCGCAACACAATATGAGAGGCGCTATTAACTACGTACATACGAAATTACAAAGAATGTTACTTCCAAACCTACCTGAAACTACACACATCAAAAAAAGTTTTGCATCATCCCGGTTCCCATAACTCCTGAAGACAGACGTTGACTGTGGATATTGTATCACAGACACAGTCCCTTTGACTGTGCATAGCTGCCACAACATGCGAACACTTTGCATGCTGGTCACCGACTAAGTCTTACCACAAAGGAGCGTTGCAGTTCGTCCGCCAAATCCATCTATTCTATTCCCGCCAAGTCAGTTTGTTGCAGAGGGACTTCTCTCCATGTTTTACATGATTAATAATCTACATACCCTATCCATAAACCACTATCAAAAGTTTTAGCATTTCCATTCTTTTCTAGTGCGTTAGTTTTGAAATTACAGCCATAGATTAATTACAATTACGTAAATGGTCATATTTAGTGAATATAAGATTTACACAAGTGTTACATCAAAGAGCATGGTTTTACGGGTGTCACATTAAGTAAAGCAGACAAAGAAATTATATGAGCTAAGTATACAGAAAATCAATATTGGTGTTACAATCTTTGTAAGCACAGTCGTACTCCTTGCTCCCACTCCTAAATTATTTACGTTAATCAATGGTAGCCATTTTCACATTTCCCTAAACATTCGGTCTTAGCGGGATCTGAACACAGAGTCGGTGCCTCACGATCTTAAGAGAAGCCCTAAACTTTTTCTTCACATTCCACTTTCTAAGGTGTTACCTTAACATTATCTTAGCAGCCCGCATTTTTGTAGTGAATTTTGCCTATCTGCAGTTTTTCCAACAACAGCAGTACTTCCATGACTCTGCCAAAAGCGGCACGCATCCCCCGACCAGACACAGGTTTCTAAAACAGTGTTTGACGTATCAGCACAACCGTGGGGTACAATCTGTACTGCGTGACTTCGGGGGTCCGGTGCCAAGGCAGCCTCCCTTCATGCACTGTCTGGACTGACTGTCTGGCATGGTCCTTCGCACGTGTGCAGGTGGCAGCTCTGCGAATACAGCTGGGGGCTGGTTATCTGTCGATTTTATTGCTCTAAGCGGAGACCCATTGTCCATAGCCATGTGCAACATGCGTTATCAGTGGCTTCTTATTTAGGCGTACGTGTATTTCAACACAGGAAATTGTAATTTAAGTAGTTAAGTAGTGGAAATCACTGCTACAGGTTCATATCTCATTTTCTGGTTTTACACTTATGCGCCAAATAATCTGGTATAGGCAATCGTATTCAGATACAGAGATATAGGGTGGTCGGAAATTCCCGTTACAGACTTTTAGGACTTGTAGAGGGGGCTGAGTACATCGTATTTTGAATAGGAACGCATGTCCGGAAACGTCATCCAACGAGACTACAGAGTGTCGAAGTAATAGGCGCGGGTGTCTGTAAATGTACGTACACACGGGGTGATTCCGTGATGATGTTACAGACTTTCTAGGATGATGGAGAACGATAAATGTATTAATTTGAAGTAAGGAGCCCTGTACGGGAAACGAACGAGTCGAAAGTTATAAACGAAAACCGTTCTGATACCTCTGACAGTTGAATACATGTACCGGTTCTTGTGTTGCGAAGAGTGTAGGGTTGGTAACTTTCCGTGGTGGTAGTGCAGACAAAAACGAGAAAAAAGTCCAATAAACGTGGGCTCTAAAGTGCGTACCTTAACAGCTAGAACACTTGCTCAATAGAGGAGATGTGTTTCACATTAGCGAAGATGAACGAATGGTCATAGCTCCTCAGGTATGCAACTTAGAGCCCACGTTTATTGGAAATTTTTTTCTCGTTTTTGTCCACACTACCACCACTGAAATTTACGAACCCTACACTCTTCGCAACACAAGAGCCGGTACATGTATTCAACTGTCAGAGGTATCAGAACGGTTTTCGTTTATAACTTTCGGCTCGTTCGTTTCCGGTACAGGGCTCCTTACTTCAGATTAATACATTTATCGTTCTTCATCATCCTAGAAAGTCTGTAACATCATCACGGAATCACCCCGTTTGCACGTACATTTACTGACACCCGCGTCTATTACTCCGACGCTCTGTAGTCTCGTTGGATGGCGTTTCGGGACATGGGTTCCTATTCAAAATACGATGTACTCACTCCCCTCTACAAGTTCTAGAAATCTGTAACGGGAATTTCCGACCACCCTGTATAAACAGGCAGAATACAGTGCTGCGGTCGGCAACGCCTATACAAATTTGGAAATTTGTGGTAAGGACTATGGACTAAACTGCGGAGGTAACCGCTTCCTAGGCTTACGCACTACTTAATCTAACTTAAACTAACTTACACGAAGGATAACACACATATCAACGCCTATATAAGACAAGTGTCTGGCGTAGTTGTTAGATCGGTTACTGCTGTTACAATTGCACGTTGTCCAGATTTAAGTGAATCTGAACTTAGTGTTATAGTCGGCGCACGAACGATGGGACACAGCATCTATGAGGTAGTGATGAAGTGGGGATTTTCCCGTTCGACCATTTCATGAGTGTACCGTGAATATTAGGTATCCGGTAAAACATGAAATCACCAACATCGGTGCGGCCAGAAAAAAAATGGTTCAGATGGCTCTGAGCACTATGGGACTTAACTGCTGTGGTCATCAGTCCCCTAGAACTTAGAACTACTTAAACCTAACTAACCTAAGGAGATCACACACATCCATGCCCGAGGCAGGATTCGAACCTGCGACCGTAGGGCCAGAAAAAGATCCTGTAAGAACGGGACTAACAACAACTGAAAAGAATCGTTCAACGTGACAGAAGTGCAACCCTTCAGCAAATTGCTGCAGATTTCAATGCTGCCAGCACGCGAACCGTTCAATTGAACATCACTGATATGGCCTTTCGGAGCCGAAGGCCCACTCGTGTACCCTTGATGACTGCATGACACTAAGCTTTACGCCTCGCCTGGATCGTCCGCACCGACAAGGGGCTGTTGATGACTGGAGACATGTTGCCTGGTCGGACGAGTCTCTTTTCAAATTGTGTCGAGTGAATGGACGTGTATGGGTATGGAGACAACCTCATGAATCCATGGACCCTGCATGTCAGCAGGGGATTGTTCGAGCTGGTGGAGGCTCTGGTGTGGGGCGTGTGGAGTTGGCGTGATATGGGACCTCTGATACGTCTAGATACGATTCTTACAGGTAAGCAATCTGTTTAATCACCTGCAGCCATTCATGTCCATTGTGCATTCCGACGGACTTGGGCAATTCCGGCAGGACAACGCAACACCCCACACGTCCAGAATTGCTACAGAGTGGCTCCAGGAACGCTCCTCTGACTTTAAACACTTCCGCTGGCCACCAAACTCCCCAGGCATGAACATTATTGATCATATGTTGAATGCCTTGCAACGTGCTGTTCAGAAGAGATCTCCACCCCCTCGTACCCTTACGAATTTATGGACAGCCCTACAGCATTCATGGTGTCATTTCCCTCCAGAACTACTTCAGACATTACTCGAGTCCATGCCAGGTCGTGTTGCGGCACTTCTGCGTGTTCGCGGCGGCCCAACACGATATTAGGCAGATGTACCAGTTTCTTTGGCTCTTCAGTGTACATCAGTTACGGGACAGTTTGGAAAAAATGGTTGTGTAACGGTCGTGCACTTCGGGGACTGGGGAGAGTGGTCGTTCCGACAATTGACAGGTGGTATTGAAAATAGTGAGTTTTGTGTAGTGGACTTCTCTGGAAGCGAACCACCCCTCAACAGCGAGGATGATTGCTATGCCGTCAGCCTTGTTGTCGGCCTGGGCCTCGATGTACACAGTGGATTCCTCATTCCTCCAAGTGTTCACGTAGTTCTTCATTCTTCTGCAGCGTTGTATGGTAACTGGAATACATCTTTGAGATTCTGCAGGTTTCACGGCTAAAACACTTGCCGTAAAATGCTATCTACAACCTCTGCATACATCAGACTGCGTTTTTAATTGCGTGACAGGTAGGCGGTCATTGATAAGCGACTGTGACAGGGTTGCATCCTATCCCCAATGCTGTTCAGTCTGTACGTTGAGCAAGCAATGAGGGAAACGGAGGAGGAATTTGAATACGTTATTAAAGTTAATGAAGAAAAAATAAAATCTTCGAAGTTTGCCGATGACATTGTAATTCTGTCAGAGACTGGAAACGACTAAAAAGAGCAGTTGAATGAAATGAACATAAACTTGAAAAGAATAAAATGTTCTCTTTCCAGCCATATCTAGTGGTTAAATCTCCACGGACTTTTCGACCAATCACTCCCTGGCCACGTTTAAGTGAGTGACTGCTGACGGGCTGCTGGCACACCCTAATTGACGCTAGCTGCCGGCTGTTACGTTTCTGGTGCTCACGGTATTGGGATATAGGGGCATCTGTTGACTCGCCGTTCGCTGCGCCTGCCTCAAACTCGCGATTGTTGGATCCCACACCGTGTTGAGTTCTAGGTCGCCGTCTCTACTAAGGGTGTTGTCAGTGAATTTTATTTTGATGGCGTCTGTAATTACACAGTCACAGAAGATGCCAGTACGAGACAATAGCGATTTAGCCAAATTTGTTATGTATCGAAGTGAGACGTGGAATAATAAATTCAGACAAGCAGAGAATAGAAGCTTTTAAAGTATAGTGCTGCAGAACAATGCTAAACATTAGATCGGCAGATCGTGTAACCAGTGAGGAGGTACTGAATCGACTTGCAATGAGTTGCGAAAAGTACAGATATGTTGTAGAACTTACGATGTGGCATGTAGTAACCATAAATTTGCGAATGAAGGTAAGCGTGGATAGTAAAAAAATGTAGACGAAAACCACAGCTATCTACAGTAAGCAGGTTCAAGTGGATGTGGGTTGTTACGCCGATTCAAAAAGACGTACAAATCGGATTAGCTAGGAGAGCTGCCCCGAACCGGTTTTCGACCACAACAACATAATGGTGCAATGTTGAAAGGTACTAATATAATGTTAACAGTATTAAATAATGAACAGATGGAAGAACTACAGAGCATAGTCAAAGGTTATTAGTTGATAAACCACAGAGCAACAGCTTACGTTGCACAACCGTGACGGGGCAAGTAGGACAACAGCTCGACGTAACTATGAACAGGGCACTCTCACGTTCGGGTAAACCCATCAGCTGCTATTTGTACAACCGAATGAATCGATCAATTAATGAATTAAGTAATAGACAAGTCATAAATGGTAACGCACATGAGATTACCTATCGATCACATCTGACGTTCGCAGTGAAAGGCTGATGATGATGGATTGGGGCGGGGGGCTCAACATCGTGGTCATCAGCGCTCGTGCAAGTTCCCAATCCTTCCATTTCCAGTCTCGCCACTTCCTGAATGATGATGAGATGATGAAGTCAACACAAACACCCAGTCCCCGGGCAGAGAAAATCCCCGAAACGGCCGGAAATCGAACCCGGGACCCCGTGATCCAGAGGCAGCAACGCTGTGAAAGGCTGATGTTAAGGGTTCAGGTGTGGGGAATGGTAGTATGGCAAGACCTATGGCGTATTCCAAGAGGACTGGATCACTGATTTTTCGGTTTGCGAATTGGAAGTATTGGACACTGTCGTAGATTTCCCCTCAAAAGTCCCTGAGGATGACAAGTAGACAGTCTGTGGATACGTCGTTTCAAGTCACAGCCAGTGATTTTCAACAGTGAAGTAGGTCGAAAATGTCTACATTCTCATTCTGGGTATGTTAATTTTGAGCACAAATTTTCATTAGTTCGAATTCGATCGTCGTGTCCCGTTGTCACACTGAAACACGCTTAGGATCTTTGAATCCCATAGGTGATATTAAGTATGTGTTCAGTGTGTTGTAGTGCTGTGTTTGTGTTGTACATAATTACTGGAATGAAAGGCATGGGCATGATGAAATCAGATGCCGTCACAAAGCTTATTCCTCTAAAATAGCACCAAGACGTAGGTCGAGCTTCCGACGGATGGATTGCAATCAACGCCGCACGAGGTAGCCGCGCGGTTCGAGTCCTCCCTCAGGCATGGGTATGTGTGTTGTCCTTGGCGTAAGTTAGTTTAAGTTAGATTAAGTAGTGTGTAAGCCTAGGGACCGATGACCTCAGCAGTTTGGTCCCATAGGAACTTGCCACAAATTGCCATCAACAGTGTCAATGTGTTAATTTAAAGAGTTGCTTGCGAGACGTTCTGGAATTAACAGTTGATAGTGGCATAACGTGGTGATCAGAAACTGCACCGCTCCCACCCAACCCACCACGTCGACGAAACAGTAATGATGAAAATTACTTCCATCACTAGGAAATGAACTTACTCTTTATACACATGCCTTAGCATGCGAAATCGATGTCGGCTGTGTAGCCAGGTTACAGGATAATAGTAAAAATTCAAACTTGACGTTTACGTTATTTCTGTGTCTGGTAGGTAACTGAGTACGTAACTAATGCCACGTTTCTGGATGCCTCGACTTAACTCGCTGAACTGTAGGTTTCTCAGCATCGTGCTGGCTAAGTCATTTTCGGGCTGCATGAAGGCAAGAGCGTGTCATATATAATACAATAACACTATCCTTAGCAAGACATCCAATAGTCCAATAAATCGTAATCGTAGTCTTATGCAGGCAACTGCTCTACCGACTGAGCTACCTGGGCGCGACGCACTCAGTGTTACTTCTGCCAGCACCTCATCTTTTACCTTTCAGATTTTACAGATGTTCGCCTCCCACTGACTGTGCTTAAGCCATGTCTCCGCAATATCTTCCAGGAACGCTAGCCCTGAAAGGAATGCAAGATGACTTCAGTGCAGTGTGGAAGTTTAGAGAGAGTTACTGGCAGAAGTAAACCAGCGAAGGTAGGTCGTGAGTTATGCCTGTATAGCCCAGTCGATAGACGGGTTGCTCGCGCAAAGCAAAGGTTCCAAGATCAAGCCTCTGTCCGTCAAGCAGTTTTAAGCTGCCAGCTGGTTTCAAATCAACGCACACTCGGCAGCATAGTAAACATTCATTCTGGAAAACTTAGTGTTGATAACTACTGCATCTTCTCCTGAGAAAGATGCTTTATAGGTATCCGGAATTTAATGAATTATAAGAACCTATTTTCGACGAGGAATGTAGATACACCGCGTTTGACCGTTATATAGCTCAGGAGATAGCAATCGTAAAATGAAATACAATAAATGAGACTTGGTCGAATAGCACAGTAAGGTTGCGAGTCAGGAATATTACATAGTCCCGGATAGATTTCGTGCACAATATTAACTTTTGGTCTGGTATTCCAGAACAATTGAAAGTGGTATTTTGATGGTCTTTCACATGCATTCCGGCAAATTATGGGCTTCTCGTCGATGTGCAGATCAGAATTATTAGCTGTAGATGTAGGGAACATGCAGCAGTCGTCGGCAGTTAGGGAGGCCTAAGTCAGTTGCAAAGTCTAACTGAAAGAAGAAGATTCTGCTGCTAGGTAGTTTGCACGGTAGAGGTGTGGGCCAGCAGTTGCAAGAAGTGTTTGGGAGTGAGTACCAGGTCACCAGCATTGTGAAGCCTAAGCAGCCCAGCTAGCTGACTAGTGGGATAAGGATATCATGTAGAACAAAGCGGAAATTATATCAAAATCTTAGAAGTAGTCACAATCGAGCTGCAGTAGCCCATTACAAACAGTATTGTAAGGTGCTTAAAAATGTTATTAGGAAGGTAAAGAGTATGTGGCATGCAAACAGAACAGCTAATTCACAGGATAAAGTTAAAACCTGTATGGCTGACTCAGGCGACTGACAGTATAGGAGAGTTATGTAGGAATTTTACGAAAGAGGATCAGGTAGGGATAGAGGGTGGAGCAGGGAACAGTTTAATAGGGACGGGGAATATGATGTAGTTGGTGACCTGGTAAAGATAACTATTCAAACTGGTGGCACTAATGTGCATTTCGTGCAACTGTTTCAGCGTCATGATCGACCTCATCTTAATGCGGCTGCTAGGCGCGTTAACATGCGGCTGGAGAGGGCGCTGATGACAGAGGGCATGGGTCACATTTCAGTGGTGCCAGTTGGGTCTATCAGTAGATCGGGTTTCACTGGGCATGGCCTGTACCTCAATAGGTATGGGAAGGGGAGGCTGGCAAAGTTTATACGTGACAGTGTAGTGGGTGGTGGTGGGATCACTCATGGAAAAATTCCTGTAGTAGTTGGTGTTAGAGCTGCACCTTTTTACGATTGAAGTTAGCTAATACGAATACCTGCTTAAAGAAAGTCCATCCAACTAAGGGCTCACCTTCAGATGACGTCATGTTTCCAAGTAGAGAAGGAATTAGCATATCTCATCAAAAAGAAGAGGTATTCCTGATAAATTTAGTGAACCGCTTATAGAGGTTGACTCTGTAATTACTGGTACATCGAAGCACCACTTCAATAATTTGACAATCGAGAGGCTTCCTTTACCAGGATACAGGATAGGTGGCTGTTTTTCAAGGAGTTCCTTGCGGGATGGGGGAGTGGCTATTGGTTCAAATGGCTCTGAGCACTATGGGACTTAACATCTTAGTTCATCAGTCCCCTAGAACTTAGAACTACTTAAACCTAACTAACCTAAGGACATCACACACATCCATGCCCGAGGCAGGATTCGAACCTGCGACCGCAGCAGTCGCGCGGTTCCGGACTGCAGCGCCTAGAATCGCGTGGCCACCGCGGTCGGCGGGGAGTGGCTATGTGCGTAAAAAACAGTATTCCATTTGAGTCCATAGTCCTATCACGATACTGCACTGAACAGATATTTGAATGTTGGGGCAGTTGAATTTAGTGAAACTAAACTTCTAATTGTTGTTGTTTATAGGTCCCTTATTGTAGCTTCAGAGCATTTCTGCTCAAGCTAGAGAGGGTTCTCGATTCACTTTGTAGGTAGTACCAGAAATGAGTTATATGTGGTGACATCGATATAAATTTTGTATATGGTGATGCAAGAAAAAGGATATTGGTATTTTCCAAAATTCATATGATCTGACGCAGACTGTTTTTTCCAACTAGGGTAGGGTGCAGGGGAATAGTAGTACGGCCATAGACAATATTTTTATTCATTCTTCGTTCTAGATGGGCGTTCTGTTAGTAAAAGGGTGAATGGCCTTTCAGACCATGATGCACAAAGTTTAACACCAAAAGGCTTTTGTATTCAAACAAATGTCACATGTAATTACAAACTACGTAGGAAAGTTAATCCAGCAGCAATAGCGAGTTTTTTAAACCTCGTCAAGGAACAAGAGTGGCAGGATGTTTATAGTGTCAATAACATAGATGTCAAATATAATGCTTTCCTTAACAAATTTGTCATGCTCTTTGAGAGTTGCTTTCCATTAGAACGTTCTAAACTGGTACTAGCAGTAATAGGCAGCCCAGGTAGCTGACTAGTGGGATAAGGATATCATGTAGAACAAAGCGGAAATTATATCAAAATCTTAGAAGTAGTCACAATCGAGCTGCAGTAGCCCATTACAAACAGTATTGTAAGGTGCTTAAAAATGTTATTAGGAAGGTAAAGAGTATGTGGCATGCAAACAGAACAGCTAATTCACAGGATAAAGTTAAAACCATATGGTCAGTTGTGAAGGAAGTATCTGGTCAGCAGCACAAGATCGTTGATGTACAGTCAGTTCGTAGTAAAAATATTTCTGTTACTGATAAATCAGATATATGTTCAGTATTTCACAATCATTTTCTGAGCATTGCAGGTGAATTAAGTAAAAATTTAGTTTTTACTGGGAATTATATAACTCTTGGCAAATGCCTTTCCGAGATTGATGTCTGAAATACTCCTCTGTGATACAGACAAGGGGGAGATTGAGTCAATAATTAGATCACTGAAGACTAAGGACTCTCATGGATATGAAGGAGTGCCTAGCAGAATATTAAAGTATTATGCTACACATGTTAGCCCTGTATTTAACCATATTTGTAATTTTTCCTTTAGGAATGGTAAGTTTCCTGAACGATTAAAGTACTCAGTAGTAAAGCCGCTTTATAAAAAGGGAGAAAATGATAATGTAGACAATTTTGACCTATTTTTATGCCATTAGTGTTTGCTAAAGTTATTGAAAAGGCTGTGTTGTAAGGATAACTGATCATTGTATATCATACGATTTGCTGTCAAATGTAAAGTTTGGCTTTGGATGTCGTTTAACAACTGAAAATGCTATATTCTCTTTTCTCTGTGAGGTACTGGATGAGTTAAACAAAAGGTTGCTAACGCTAGGCACATTGTTTGATTTAACTAAGGCGTTTGATTGTGGTGATCACAAAATATTGCTTCAGAAGTCTGGCTATTACCGAATACGGGGAGTAGCGCACAATTGGTTCACCTTTTACTTTAGCAAGAGGTCATGGCTGTGATGTGGGGTCTGAGTGGGGTACAGTCAAGTGCGTGGTGCCCCAGGGATCAGTGTTGGGGCCACTCCTGTTCCTTTTTATATAAACGATATGCCCTTTAGTATTAAGGGTAACTCTAAAATATTTCTGTCGTCTGACTAGGGCCTCCCGCCGGGTAGACCGTTCAGCGGGTGCAAGTCTTTCGATTTGACGCCACTTCGGTGACTTGCTCGTCGATGAGGATAAAATGATGATGATTAGGACAACACAGCACCTAGTCCCTGAGCGGAGAAAATCTCCGACCCAGCCGGGAGTCGAACCCTGGCCCTTAGAAATGACATTCTGTCGCACTGACCATTCATCTACCAGGGGCGGACAATATTTCTCTTTGCCGGTGACACTAGCTAGGATGTTGCGTGCAACATTGGCCCTGTTTCAAACAGTGCAGTTCATGACCTAAGTTTATGGCTTGTAGAAAATAAACTAACGCTAAATCACAATAAGACTCAGTTTTTACAGTTTCTAACATACAATTCAATAAAACCTGACGTTTTAATTTCACTGAATGGGCATATGTTTAATCAAACTGAACAGTTCAAATTTATAGATATTCAGATAGATAATAAACTGTCCTGGAAAGCCCAGGTTCAGGATCTTGTTCAATGACATAATGCTGCCATTTTGACTATTCGAATGGCATCTCAAGTGAGTGATCGTTCGACACGAAAATTAGTCTACTTTGCTTATTTTCATTCGCTTATGTCGTATGGTATTACATTTTGCGGTAACTCTTCCCATTCTGAAAGGATATTTTTGGCTCAGAAACGGGCAGTTCGGATAATAAGTGGTGTAAGTTCACTAACCTCTTGTCGACCCCTGTTTCACGAGTCTGGGTATTTTGACATTAGCCTCTTTAATGTATATATTCCTTACTGTCATTTCCTGTTAAAAATATTAGCTTATTCCCAAGAAAAAAAACAGCTTTCACTCAGTCAATACTCGGCGGAATTCAAACCTGTATTCAGATTGGACTTCCTTAATTCTTATGCAGAAACGTGGATAAGCAGCTTCACTCAGTTAATACTCGGCAGAAATCAAACCTGCATTCATTTTGGACTTCCTCAACTCCTGTGCGGAAAGGTGTGTAGTATACTGCTGCATCCATTTTCAATAAGCTGCCGCTCGAATTCAAAAATCTTAGCAGTAATCCACGTGCCTTCAAATCGAAACTGAAGAGTTTCCTCATGAGTCACTCCTTCTGTTCTGTCCACGAGTCCCTTGAAAAATTAAGCTGATTCTTGTTGTATTGTTGATTGCGTTTACTTAAACTTATGGACTGACTTTTAACTGTTATTACTTTTATGTAGTAATTTCACGTACTGCCATGTTCCATTACCTTGGACCTTTGCTCCTCAATTTGGTCCTACGGAACTTGACGTGTAAATAAAAAATAAATAAATAAACATCAGTGAGACACAAATTTAAAAACTATGAAAAAGAATGTGTACTATTTTCAAAGTGCTGTATGTGTACTATTTTCAAACTGCTGGCGACCATGAAATTTCGTTATTTATGTTACGGTATCACTATAGCTTCAGGAATGGCATCTAATAACTCAGAAACGCCGTTCTGGGCAAAACTATGCACACGTAATGCTGAAAACGCGAAGAAAAAGCAGCAAGCGACCGGTAGTTATATAAGTATAATAACGCATTCTATCGTGTGCTGTATACTGTTGCAGTGTATACATGTATATGTAAGCGGTGGAGTATACATTTTCCTTCTAGTCAGCATTTATGAATAAATATTTGAAATACCTGCAGTGCTTTCTTGTTAAGCAGGGTGTCAGACGGAGAAGGAAAGCACCCACGTGTTACTGTGAATAATGCATCAACATATATTTTTACCCCTTTTTTCTCTAGCAGTCTCTAGTGCGCAGGCAAGAAACTCAGGAAGGGACCATTTGGTTGCAGTGAACGGAATATTCGCCAGACGAAAGATATTCCCTGGACGAAGGTGTTCTACAATAATTAACTTATTTCTCATGCTCCGAGAGTGGTATTGAAAACTCGCGATGATGTGGAACATGTGAATAGGTTCACAATTAATATACACTTTCTCTGTGGAAACATGGGTTGTGTGCTGCCTTGTGGCGCTGAGGGCACGTGACGCGGCAAGAGAAGTATATGAGCGGAGCAGAGGCGAATGGGGAATCATTCTAGCGACGACAAGTGCCGGAAATGCCGAAATCCGCCTACTTAAGTGACTTTGACAAAAGCCAGGTTGTTGTGGCTCAGTGCCTGGTAGTGAACGTATCGGAAACAGCGAAGATAGTCTGCTGTTCTCGTATTACTAACGTGAGCGTCTGTGGAAAGTAGTTGACGAATGCTGAAATCACGAGTGGGCGACAAGAAGTTGTACATCCGTACCTCATCACAGAACATAGGGATCGGAGGTTGCCCGCTCTCTAAAGCAGGATAGGCGGTGTTCTGTGACGGAACTGACGACAGAGTACAGTGCTGGCGCAGACACAAGTGTTTTGGGGCACAGTGTTCAGCGAACAGTGCTGAACATGGTGTTCTGCAGTGGAGTACCCTTACGTGTTCCCACGTTGACCCAATAACATCGCCAATTATGATTATAGTGGGCACAGGATCATTGAGATTGAACCAAGGATCAATAGAATCGTGTCGCCTGGTCGGATAAATCCCGTTTATTGTTAAACCAGGTGGATGGTCGAGTCCAGGTAACGTGTCATCCAGGCGAATGGCTGCTCGAAAGGTGCAGCGCGACACAGACGCAGGCCGGTGGGAGCAGTGTCCTATGTGATAAGGGACATTCACCTGGGCTTCCATGGGACCTGAGGTAGTAATCGACAGCACCATGACAGCTGTGGACTACGTGAACATTATTAGGGACCAGCTGTAACCCCTTATGCTTAATGTCTTCCTCAACAGTTATGGCATCTTCCAGCAGGATAACTGTCCATCTATCAAGGCCAAAATCGTGATGCAGTGTTGTGAGGGTAGCAAACTCACGCTGAGTTCTTGGCCATCGTATTCGGCTTATCTGAATCCGGAGGAAGGAAGGAAGGTTAGGTTTAACTCCAGTCGACATCGAGGTCATTAAAGGTGGAGCACGAAGTCGGATTGTGGCAAGGATGGGGAAGGAAATCGACCGTGTCCTTTCCAAGGAACCGTCCCGACATTTGCCTGGAGAAATTTAGGGAAATCACAGAAAAACTAATCTGGATGGCCGGACGCAGGTTTGAGCCGTTGTTCTCCCGAATGCGAGTCCAGTGTGCTAACCACTGTGCCACCTCGCTTGGTATATGAATCTGATGAAACCCAACTGGGAGCTATCGGGAGCCAGCTCCGCTCCCACGAAGCAGCCGCCCATAAATTATGGGATGTGTGTGACCCGTGCGTAGGCATCTGGTGCCACAAACCTCTGGAAACGTATCAAGTACTTGTCAAATCCACGGTACGCAGAATCATTACTGACTTGCGTTCCAGAAGTGGTCCAGCACGCTCTTAAGTAGGTGGTCGTAATGTTTTGGCTCATCAGTTTACATACTATCCACTTATTAGGAGTTTTCAAGTTAAAATGTTATTAGTTATTTTTAAAAAATTTCATTATTTGCCAGCATCCTTAATTCACAAGTTAGATGGTCAAATAATTTTGTGGCTGCATACATTGCTTCTTTCTGTTCAAGAGCAACGATGAGTTGTGGACGGCGTTGGCTATTCTGGATCCCGGCGTTATATTCACGAACGCTTTTATTATCATCAAATGGTGCCTGATTCTTCGCAACAGATTTCATAAGAGAATAAATTACTTTGAGGCTGTTGTTAGTAACACAAATTTTGTAAACGGTTGCTTACATTAAGGTGGAAGATGGACACCAGATATCATCCTCACAGAACATTTCTGTACATGAATACTTTATGTATGGAATTGACTCAGAAAATTATTCCATATGAGGAAATGAATGTAAATATACAAAGGAAGCTAATTTTCTTATGATTTCATCAGGGCAAATGTTGCTCCACTCAGGCGTTTGACACCATCTATAATATGTGAGATACAATTTAAACTCTTATCAGTAAGCACACCCACGAATTTTGAACAACCACTTTTACATATTTCAATTCCCCAGACAGTACCGTTATTCATAAATATATCTTGCTTAACTGTTTATTTTTTTCGACAATGCATTCTGTACAAGTAGGAGAGCCATAACTAGGTGGAGACTTCCGTGTACTAATGCTCGAGTGTTGCTGTTGAATCAACAGATATCTTACAGGAACGTCAAGGAGAGATGGATGGTTATATTGTAGGCTTTGGCCGATTCTGTCTGTTATCCTTTGTCTTTGGTTCTGGAACAGAGGTTCACTCTTTAGGGTGAAAAAGTTGCGAGACATGGCGGAGCCTGTGCAGGTCCATCGTCGTTATTAACAGCAACGAGTGGCAGGTGTGGAGGCCTTAAAGTTGGCCAGTTTACGGGCTGGCAGAATATTCATGTGCCACGCCGCGCCTTGGGCTCTCCGCAGCCTCCCCCTGCCGGCGAGGGGTTGCGGCAGTTTATCTTGCCGCGCGTGCAGGGAGGGTGGCTTTTTTTTACCGTCGTTTTACCTGCGGCGCCGTGAGATGCAGGAAGCCGAAGAAGCGCGGACTGGCCTCCCCGGCGGGGATGAGCGAGGGCAACGACCGCTCTGCCGCTGCCATAGCAACCCTGCGCGGCGCTCAACATCCGATCTGCTGTGCTTTCCGCTCCGCTTCCTCCCACGCCAAAACCTGGCGGTCGGGTCCCTGGCCTTCGCGGCAACACGCGAGCAATTTGTATGTATTGCGTCTGAAAATAAAATCATGGAATAATCTAAGTAATACATGGGGAGGGGGGGGGGGGGGGGCTATCAAACGAAACGTCTCGTACTGTCAACTAATAGTAGAGATACGGATATGCTGAGTCTCAACGAAAAATAAGTCATTTACTCGATATGGTTTTTGGTCATACTATACATCACATCATTAAACTTCTCAAAATCAGTCTTTGCAACTACTAAAAATGCGTATTTATATTACTGTATGTGTTTCGTTTAACTGATTTAAAACATGATCAGTGGTGGTATTTTTGTCTAATTTCCGTATACATCTGGAAGTGTCATCTGTTGCACAGTTTGCAGGTATTCCTACGTTTGGCACTGATGACTGGCCTAATTTAGAGTTTATTTGCAGCACTAAACTTTTCTTTACGTGAAATTCGGTGAAATACAGCACTACAAGTGTTTATTTACGAGGAGAACGTAAACGTGGCGCCACCACTAACGACGTTTCAAAATCAATAAAACGAAGCATATATGGAAATGTAAACACGGTTTGTAGTAGTCGCAAGGAGGGGTTTTAAATACCATTAATAGATGTAAAGTAACTACAATAGTGAAGAATTCAATGAAATTATTAAACTGCTATCCTAAAATAATAAGAAATAGACATGTGAAACAATAACCAGAATAAATTATTGATTACTCCCGCCCTATCCCTTCCTCCTTTCCACCTTCCCTAACCCCCCCCCCCCCCCCCCACTCTCTCTCTCTCTCTCTTTCACACACACGCACACACAAACACACATAAAGAGTAGCACGTTCATGTACAACAAAACACACACGCACACAAAATACATCCTCATAAAGAATAACACATTCATATACAACAAAACACATACAGACACACACAAAGACAAAATAAATCAAACTATATCAAACCACATATACAACACAAACAAAATAGGAAAGGTAAATAAACACACAGCGACATTTGGCAACACTACATTCTGTAAACACACCCACGTTCAACACACTATGAAAAGAATAAACTAAATGATGTAATAAATATGGGTGAAAAAATGCCTGAAGTCGGACAATTGGAGTATGGGGCTCATGTAAACACATCTCCAAAACCACACACAGGGACTAGCAACACTGAAAATCGTAGCGATAATTTAACCTCACAAAACTTGTGCTGCAAAAGTTGTTTCTATCCTTAAAAACAAGAAAATAACATGGTAAAACAGTAGTATACTTGTAACTATTACATAATGCATTTCATACCGTATATATTACAGGCCACTGAAGATACTTCACAAATAATAGATGCGAAATACGTGTGGTAAAAAGCAAGTTGCCTTTCATTTAGTTGCAAAGACGGAGATGGAACATACCTCCACGAATTTTGAAGCAACTAAGGGACGACGGGAAACGGAAAAAAAGACTTTTCTTGCTCATCAGAAACATTGGTAATGTTGGAACGAACCATGAAACTGCTTCGGGTATACATTCTGAGGGTTGTCAGGTACCGTGTCTAACAAGATTATGTTTTTTTTTGTGTAGGCAGAGTTAGTCGAAACAAAAACTGCTTGTCAGGTGTAGCATACAGCGTTCAGTGTCGTTGGAAATAGTCTGTTCTCACAATAAACAAAACGTCATATGGAGTGTAATTTAACATCCTAGTCAATTGAGCAACGTCAAATTAGTCTGAGCTGTGTTAAGACTTCGAGATAGCGGCAAGCAAAACAATAGCTGTACCTAATCACTGGTGAAGAAAAAAGGATAATTCTTTGTGTTTTGCTTTCAGCATCAACAGACATCTCTGAATCATCACAACAGCGTAGTATGAAAATGCTTTGTCGATTGAGTACTTCTGCATCCAGTATTAGAGGCCTCCCCTAACATCGATAAAATACTTAACCGCAACGTTCCGAAGCCCTCTGGAACAGGATAAACATACAATTATTGAGTACTACTGAACTGTATGGGATCTTCATCAGTTTATGCTATAGGGAATAATCGAATGAATTCAGGCTCGTGCTGCTAGATTTGTCAATAGCCAGTTTAATCAGTAAAAAAATGTTAATGAGACACTCAGCGACCTTACATGAGACATTCGTTTCGTGAGTCCTGTTAGCAAATTGATTGGATAACTAGTGCTTGGGAAATACTGTGAAACTATTCCTTTGACTTCATTATTCGTAACAAGAAGAAGATAATGGTGATTATGGGGTGGTCAGCGGCTTACAACAGTATTTTTTCCAGACTTTCCATTCACGAGTGCAACGAGACAAAAGAGAGGCAAACGGAGTTCGGAAGAACCGTTTTCGAAGAAGAAGATTAGAGTCCAATTACCCGTCGACGATAATGTTGTTAGAGATGGCGCACAAGCTCCGAGCAAAGATAGGGAAGGGCACCTGAGGGTACTCTTAGTACAGATGGATCACCGTTTTAAAGACACAGCGGAGAAGTTTGGAATTTAATCTAGTCTATTGGTACACAGTGTTACTGTCGGGGGACCAATGTGGCGATGTCATTCTTCTGTTGCTAACCAAATCTTGGAGACACAAGTCATGCCAAGTTCCCGCCAGAAGACTGTAAAAGTTTCTGTTTGCTATGTTCTCTGTGCAGGTCTCTGGGCCGCTATTAATTGCCCAAACTACTTTTACAAACACAAGCAGGGAACGTCAGTATTAATGATCTGTTCTCAAGGTAAAAACTGGACGAGGAAAAACTATTAAAAATACGGTTCCCGTTATGTTTCCACGTGTAGTTGAAGCTTTGCTTCTTTCCTTCGATAGTGAAAGTGTAGCATCATTTCATCGATTGTCACTTTCTGTTTGGTGATTGAGGAGCGACAGAACTTGTGTCGCTGGTCAGAGCGGAGTCCAGATAAATTATCTCCTTGCCCAATACAGCACAAACTCTACTCTTAGTGAGATTTAGTATCGACAATGTGATTTTGCAACGTCTTCCGAGAAAGCTCAAGGTGCAACTGAATTCTATTGAAATGTCGCATGTTCTGTAGATCATAGAAGTAACGGTAGCATCATGAAATGTGATGAAAATAACTAAGTAACATTTTAATAGACCATCTACTCAGAACAGCTCTAGTATTATCTTTATATGATTTTCTTGGTGTCGTGTTTTAGAAGGAGACGAATAAAGAAAGCGTGCGTTATTTTAACGTTATTAGCTGTTATAATATTGCTTCTGGAATTTGCTGCTTCACTTCTACGATGTGTTTGGTGTGCAACTGAACGTACACTCTGATTTAAGCCTGTAATTGTCTCACTGTTTACTTGTTTGAGAATGATTGCCAACGACAAAGTGTTTTCAGACTCAAAATACCTTGGATTTTGCCTCACTGATTGCCCCTTTGAAATAATTTGTTGCAGCATCTATTTCTACTGTCGAAATTGCTCAGTAATATCTGAATATTTTAAATGAGTTTCAGTTTTAAGTACGCTGTTGTAGTCTCAGGAAATGCTGTACTTAAACAGCAGTATTCGAACCATGGACGTATCTATTTAGTTCCTGCAGAATTTTACTGTCTCTCCATAGTTTGAGAAAGAGACCGCAAAACACAAAACGCACAATTGAAAGCTAGCCGCGTAAACAGAGAGTCAATAATATAAAACGTAGTGATATTGTTAACTGAAGTAGTTGTCAATTCTAATGCTGATTTCATAAAGATGGTGTCACCATATTGTGAGTGTTAAAGCACGTTATAGCTAAATATACACCTGGAAGAACGTCGATGCATTTTGAAGTGTAATATACTTTGACGTCATTGTCCTTATTGATTTGAATTATTCCTCTAGGGTGAAGAATATGGATACCATAAAGCTTTAGGCTACTACGTTTCATTTGTCCTTGGCACATGGACAGCACATTTCATCTCCAGCCGACACATAAAACGGCACAGTGCTACCCTCACAGGAGGTATCCACTTCGCTCGCCTTATTATACGGCTTTGCCTTCCTCAGACGTACAAGGCGGCTAATGTATATAGTTATGGTTCAACTGCTGTCGAACTAGAAAATGAAAGAAGCTGCAACTCTTCAATATTTACATGTACATTGTCAAAGGAAAAAGCCAGAAGAAAGCTTCAGAAAAATGCATGATAAAGGGAAGGCAGTTTGAAGGTTGACGTCCGTCGGCAACGAGGGCAATAGAGAACGAACACTAGCTCGTTTGAACAAGGATAGTAGACGATTTAGCCCATTTAAAGGAATTATTGCGATATTTACGTGAAGTGATCTGAGGAAACCTAAATACGAGCGGTTGAACTATCGCTCGTTCAAAGAGAGTTGAAAAAGGATGGTGTTTTCACTTACTAATCCAACAAAAACGGAAATTTTAAAGTGGGAGATGTAAAGCACTAAAAGTACTGTATTGAAGATCTAGACTCCATTGTCGAGGTCACTGCGTCACACTTGGCAAGTGGCACTTTACCTACAGACAGCCGGTTAGAAACGTTGTCGAGAACTTGCATCATCAGCACAAGAAAGGCAATGGTGTGAAATTTCCGACCTTCATTTTAAGAGCCAGTATTCTGGATTACATTCCCATATTTCGTATTCTCTAATGGAGTGAGCTGCCTGTTGGCTGGCACAAGATCGGAACGTTTGTATATCCATCCTTTTAATGGGATGTTACAAGGACTTCGGCTGTACAGTATTAAATGAAAATTAAAACACCTGCAGCCGTCACTTTTGCGTTTAATTTATTTACGCAACCAGTTACGGTGTTCCATTACACCCCCTTCAGGCCCCTTGACCAACGTAAATTGGGAGGAATTTAATCTCGTGTCCAGTCATAACAGTAGTGAATAATGTACAACCAGTGCCTGTAGATATCTGGTTTACATGCCACTAGCCCTTTATTCATCAACCGACGATTGTCATGAGGACTGCAGCTGTTTTAATTTTCGTTTGAAAATCAGAAGCATACTTGGTGCTATTCAAGAGGATTAGACTGTGTCTCATCTTCTGCTCTCTCTCTCTCATCCTCATCGCGAGCTAAAAAGTTAAAAACTAAAAACTGCTCTCTACAATCATTTAGTGTACCCAACACACGAAAAAGTTACGCATCAGATACTGTCCCAACACTTCCCAGAACGAAGGAGTACAGTGGGGATGATGAAGAAAAGCTCTGATTGACAGCATATACGATGCGACATTTCCGATTACCAACTGCTTATTACAAACTGATTGAAATTTTCAGGAAAGAAGAAATCAGAATGATTGAAGTGAGAAAATAGAACGTTAGTTCAGTATCACATGAAGGGTGACATTTATTGAACTATACGAAATAAAATAGTTATAACTTCTGAACGATTTGCGTTAGGACCTGCAAACTGCACGGCTGGCAGCGGGCATGGTGGGAAATAGTATGTGCATGCATGGTTTGGCTTAACGACGAAGTCCACTTTCATTTGTATGTGTTCGTCAATAAGCAAGATCGACGCATTTGGGGGACTGAGAATCCGCATTTCGCAATCGAGAATTCTCTTTACCCTCAACGAGTGACTGTGTGGTGTGCGATGTCCAGTCACGGATATTCCTTGATGTCACGGTGATTACCGAACGGTACGTGAAGATTTTGGAAGATGATTTCATCCTCATTATCCAAAGTGACCCTGACTTCGACGAGATATGGTTCACGCAAGACGGAGATCGACCCCATCGAAGCAGCCGGCCGCGGTGGCCGTGCGGTTCTGGCGCTGCAGTCCGGAACCGCGGGACTGCTACGGTCGCAGGTTAGAATCCTGCCTCGGGCATGGGTGTGTGTGATGTCCTTAGGTTAGTTAGGTTTAAGTAGTTCTAAGTTCTAGGGGACTTACGACCTACGATGTTGAGTCCCATAGTGCTCAGAGCCATTCCCATCGAAGCAGGAGAGAGTTTGATGTCCTGGAGGAGCACTTTGGGGGCCACATCCTGGCTCTGGGGTACACAGAGACCACTTGCATGGTCCTCGATTGGCCGCCATATTCCCCGGATCTAAACACATGCGACACCTATTTGTGGGGCTATATTAAAGACAAGGTGTACAATAATAATTCCAAAACAATTGTGGAGCTTAAAGGGGGGTAGGACGTCAAACAGGCCGACTTGGAGCAGGAGGGGCATAACAGGACATTTTAATTTCCGTGTCTATACTTTTACAAATAAATTCATAAAACTCTGTCAGCATCACCAGGAAGGATTCAGGATTCACACTCATTGCGGTGGAAGTTCGAAAACATAACAAAATAAATTTTTTTACGTCCGAAATTTCATCATTTTTTCACTTACTAATAGCTGCATTTGTTGCTATAGGTACATTTTTCTTCTTAAGTTAGAGAGATTCTTCGATGAATTTTGCACAGCATACATAGCATACTTACAGGTGTATGAAACTCCAGAATTTATTTAATTTATGAAAAAAACGAATGAGCTGTTGTATTTTAAACTTCATGTTTAGAAAAAACACAAATTTTGTAATTAATTACCTCAATTTTTACCACAGTTTTTAATAGATTTGGAAAATTCTAGATTTTCATACACCTTAAGTATGGTTTGTATGCTGTGCACAATTCGTCGAAGAACCTCTCTTTCTTACGAAGAAAAGTGTGCCTATAGCAACAAATACTGCCATTAGTAAGTGAAAAAAATGATGAAATTTCGCATGTAAAAAAAATTATTTCGTTATGTTTTCGAACTTCCACTGCTATGAGTGTGAATTTTGAATCCTTCCTGGTCATGCGGACAAAGTTTTATGAATTTTTTTGTAAAAGTATAGACAGTGGAAATTAAAATGTCCTGTGGTGCCTCTCCTGCTCCAAATCGGCCCGTTTGACGTCCTACCCCCTTAAGACGCAGAATTTCGCTATTCGTCTCCGCCACATCATCGCCAATGATGGCCGGCATATCGGACATGTCATAACCTAAATCCAAATATCTGCTAGTGGTGTTTACAGGCTGTATGAAGTGTGTGTACGCCGTAGATCGTCACTAATTTACGTTTTTTTCATTTAGTTCAATAATTGTCGCCCTGTAAGGCTGATAATGAAATGAAGAAAAATGTCTTCGAGATTACTTCGATATCATTCGAACAAAGCACCTGACCCTGGTGTGGGCAGCTGGGGAACTGCTGTGTTCTGTTTCGGAAGTGATGGCCGGCCCGGAATTTATCGTCGGTAATCAGCGCGGCGCAGGGCAGAGCTGCGCTGCAGACTTTAGGGGCGGCGTTATCTCCCAAAGTGACGACTGCTGAGAGAGAAGTGCCGGCCGGAACCCTCGCGCCCTCATCTATCCATCCCGAGCAAACCCCTCCCCCACACTTCGCAGTGATCTGAGGAAACCTAAATACGAGCGGTTGAACTATCGCTCGTTCAAAGAGAGTTGAAAAAGGATGGTGTTTTCACTTACTAATCCAACAAAAACGGAAATTTTAAAGTGGGAGATGTAAAGCACTAAAAGTACTGTATTGAAGATCTAGACTCCATTGTCGAGGTCACTGCGTCACACTTGGCAAGTGGCACTTTACCTACAGACAGCCGGTTAGAAACGTTGTCGAGAACTTGCATCATCAGCACAAGAAAGGCAATGGTGTGAAATTTCCGACCTTCATTTTAAGAGCCAGTATTCTGGATTACATTCCCATATTTCGTATTCTCTAATGGAGTGAGCTGCCTGTTGGCTGGCACAAGATCGGAACGTTTGTATATCCATCCTTTTAATGGGATGTTACAAGGACTTCGGCTGTACAGTATTAAATGAAAATTAAAACACCTGCAGCCGTCACTTTTGCGTTTAATTTATTTACGCAACCAGTTACGGTGTTCCATTACACCCCCTTCAGGCCCCTTGACCAACGTAAATTGGGAGGAATTTAATCTCGTGTCCAGTCATAACAGTAGTGAATAATGTACAACCAGTGCCTGTAGATATCTGGTTTACATGCCACTAGCCCTTTATTCATCAACCGACGATTGTCATGAGGACTGCAGCTGTTTTAATTTTCGTTTGAAAATCAGAAGCATACTTGGTGCTATTCAAGAGGATTAGACTGTGTCTCATCTTCTGCTCTCTCTCTCTCATCCTCATCGCGAGCTAAAAAGTTAAAAACTAAAAACTGCTCTCTACAATCATTTAGTGTACCCAACACACGAAAAAGTTACGCATCAGATACTGTCCCAACACTTCCCAGAACGAAGGAGTACAGTGGGGATGATGAAGAAAAGCTCTGATTGACAGCATATACGATGCGACATTTCCGATTACCAACTGCTTATTACAAACTGATTGAAATTTTCAGGAAAGAAGAAATCAGAATGATTGAAGTGAGAAAATAGAACGTTAGTTCAGTATCACATGAAGGGTGACATTTATTGAACTATACGAAATAAAATAGTTATAACTTCTGAACGATTTGCGTTAGGACCTGCAAACTGCACGGCTGGCAGCGGGCATGGTGGGAAATAGTATGTGCATGCATGGTTTGGCTTAACGACGAAGTCCACTTTCATTTGTATGTGTTCGTCAATAAGCAAGATCGACGCATTTGGGGGACTGAGAATCCGCATTTCGCAATCGAGAATTCTCTTTACCCTCAACGAGTGACTGTGTGGTGTGCGATGTCCAGTCACGGATATTCCTTGATGTCACGGTGATTACCGAACGGTACGTGAAGATTTTGGAAGATGATTTCATCCTCATTATCCAAAGTGACCCTGACTTCGACGAGATATGGTTCACGCAAGACGGAGATCGACCCCATCGAAGCAGCCGGCCGCGGTGGCCGTGCGGTTCTGGCGCTGCAGTCCGGAACCGCGGGACTGCTACGGTCGCAGGTTAGAATCCTGCCTCGGGCATGGGTGTGTGTGATGTCCTTAGGTTAGTTAGGTTTAAGTAGTTCTAAGTTCTAGGGGACTTACGACCTACGATGTTGAGTCCCATAGTGCTCAGAGCCATTCCCATCGAAGCAGGAGAGAGTTTGATGTCCTGGAGGAGCACTTTGGGGGCCACATCCTGGCTCTGGGGTACACAGAGACCACTTGCATGGTCCTCGATTGGCCGCCATATTCCCCGGATCTAAACACATGCGACACCTATTTGTGGGGCTATATTAAAGACAAGGTGTACAATAATAATTCCAAAACAATTGTGGAGCTTAAAGGGGGGTAGGACGTCAAACAGGCCGACTTGGAGCAGGAGGGGCATAACAGGACATTTTAATTTCCGTGTCTATACTTTTACAAATAAATTCATAAAACTCTGTCAGCATCACCAGGAAGGATTCAGGATTCACACTCATTGCGGTGGAAGTTCGAAAACATAACAAAATAAATTTTTTTACGTCCGAAATTTCATCATTTTTTCACTTACTAATAGCTGCATTTGTTGCTATAGGTACATTTTTCTTCTTAAGTTAGAGAGATTCTTCGATGAATTTTGCACAGCATACATAGCATACTTACAGGTGTATGAAACTCCAGAATTTATTTAATTTATGAAAAAACGAATGAGCTGTTGTATTTTAAACTTCATGTTTAGAAAAAACACAAATTTTGTAATTAATTACCTCAATTTTTACCACAGTTTTTAATAGATTTGGAAAATTCTAGATTTTCATACACCTTAAGTATGGTTTGTATGCTGTGCACAATTCGTCGAAGAACCTCTCTTTCTTACGAAGAAAAGTGTGCCTATAGCAACAAATACTGCCATTAGTAAGTGAAAAAAATGATGAAATTTCGCATGTAAAAAAAATTATTTCGTTATGTTTTCGAACTTCCACTGCTATGAGTGTGAATTTTGAATCCTTCCTGGTCATGCGGACAAAGTTTTATGAATTTTTTTGTAAAAGTATAGACAGTGGAAATTAAAATGTCCTGTGGTGCCTCTCCTGCTCCAAATCGGCCCGTTTGACGTCCTACCCCCTTAAGACGCAGAATTTCGCTATTCGTCTCCGCCACATCATCGCCAATGATGGCCGGCATATCGGACATGTCATAACCTAAATCCAAATATCTGCTAGTGGTGTTTACAGGCTGTATGAAGTGTGTGTACGCCGTAGATCGTCACTAATTTACGTTTTTTTCATTTAGTTCAATAATTGTCGCCCTGTAAGGCTGATAATGAAATGAAGAAAAATGTCTTCGAGATTACTTCGATATCATTCGAACAAAGCACCTGACCCTGGTGTGGGCAGCTGGGGAACTGCTGTGTTCTGTTTCGGAAGTGATGGCCGGCCCGGAATTTATCGTCGGTAATCAGCGCGGCGCAGGGCAGAGCTGCGCTGCAGACTTTAGGGGCGGCGTTATCTCCCAAAGTGACGACTGCTGAGAGAGAAGTGCCGGCCGGAACCCTCGCGCCCTCATCTATCCATCCCGAGCAAACCCCTCCCCCACACTTCGCAGCTCCACTCCGCTGGAGGCCCCATCCTATTTTTTCGAAAGAGGGAAAAGTGGTCTCGCGCTTGTCAAAATGTTTATCTTGGTAGCTCTCCGGACATAAATCCACGTCAGGCAAACAGGCGGTACCTCGCCAGCCGCTCTCTCTGACCCGCCTTCTTGCCGAAGACTCCATCGTACGTGACGGCGAGGGTATGTTGAAGAAGTAGACAAAACATAGCACTTTTTCATTCCTGGCTCCACAGCTGGACGACTTAACTATAACTTCCTGATTTAAATAATGAAACACTTGACCACTTACGTATTTTTTCAAGCGTAGCGTGACGTATTTTAAGAATTTATTCTCACTGTCAAGTGCTCTTGTTTACTTAAGTATTTTACGTGATGTTTGAAAGTGTGTTTTTCTGCCTCTCTTCCACAGTAGATAACAAGGACTGTGCCTCCCCCATTAGGCAAAATACCATACACGCGTATCTGTAAGATACTTTGATTTCAAACACAAACAGTGTGAGTTACGGTTTGCATGTGTGTGGTATTCTGCTTAATGGAGGAGGCGCAGTACCTTATACTCTACACTGCCAGAGAACCAGAAAAACATACATTCAGACATCAAGCAAAACTTATGGACACAAATGCACCTAACAATGAGAATCAATTCTCGAAACACGTCGCGCTAAGCATAAAAAAATACGTAACTGGTGTAGTGTACCATTATTTAAATCACAGATGACATAGTTGCGCGCTTTCGAAAAACATCGATTATGATGACTGAAACTAAGTATCTGTAATTGCCACAGTTGCTACTGAAATCTTTCTTCATTTCAGTGAGTAGCTTGGACCATCAGGCGGAACAAGTGTACATCAGATGTGTACTTTTACCCCTGAAGATGATCCAAGATAGCAGCGACTCCCGTGTGACGATTATAATTACGTCATTTACGCAAGAATCAAACCACTCATACACTTGATAACAATGAGACAATGTGATTATTGTTATCTTACCGAATTAGACTAGCTTTTTTCGTCTACGTGTGAATGTATCGTCCTCACACTATTGTATAGTACTTAGCTGGGGGTTTGGCTCGCTTGTTTCCTATTCTGTTCATTCCCCTGAATTGTAATATTTAATATTTGAAAGTATTCAAGAGCAGATCTCACGAGACTGACACGTGTTCTACTTTACAGGTGAGGTACACTTTCCCAGGTTTCTCTCAAGATCTCGAATCCACCCAGTCGTCGTGATGCCTACAACAGATGTTCTTTCCACCGCATATCGCTTGATACTATTAGCATACTAGCATGTGCGTGTCACTAGTAGTTGCTACATTGCATCGACACATATCATTATTACGGCTGTTTATCTAGCAAATAAGAATAACTACCTGTTTTTAAAGGAATTTTTATTATTGTTTTTAGCTGAACATGTTTCACCTAACTGTATAGCCGTATTCAGTGGATTTCATGTCTCCTATGCTGAAGACGCCTAGTACGCTTTGGTGATATGTACTTGGTTAAAAGGAATAATAAGTCAATTGCAAAAGATGATTAGGGATTCTCATCTACAAGAGTGACAGCAATGTAGCAGCAACTGAAAAATGATGTCGGCAAGTATTAATAATATGCTCTTATTGTGTGGAACGGCTTTTACTTTTAGGGATGCCATACATTCAGTTTATAACCGTTTTGTGAGCTGAGCACATGGTATGAGACTTCACCGACTGACTATGCACCTACAAACGATATATGGACTTAAAAATGTGATTTTGTATATAGTACATTTATTGGAACGAATCACAAAAGAACAGACCTAAACTGTTTCGTGGAGCGAAGTTACTTCTTCAGAATAACACAAAATTACATTTGGCTTTCCACACTAGGGACTCTCTGAAGCAATGTCGTGTACTAGGTGCATTCAAGTTCTAAGGCCTCCGATTTTTTTTCTAATTAACTACTCACCCGAAATCGATGAAACTGGCGTTACTTCTCGACGTAATTGCCCTGCAGACGTACACATTTTTCACAACGCTGACGCCCTGATTCCATGGCAGCGGCGAAGGCTTCTTTAGGAGTCTGTTTTGACCACTGGAAAATCGCTGAGGCAATAGCAGCACGGCTGGTGAATGTGCGGCCACGGAGAGTGTCTTTCACTGTTGGAAAAAGCCAAAAGTCACTACGAGCCAGGTCAGGTGAGTAGGGAGCATGAAGAATCACTTCAAAGTTGTTATCACGAAGAAACTGTTGCGTAACATTAGCTCGATGTGTGGGTGCGTTGGCTTGGTGAAACAGCACACGCGCAGCCCTTCCCGGACGTTTTTGTTGCAGTGCAGGAAGGAATTTGTTCTTCAAAACATGTTCATAGGATGCACCTGTTACCGTAGTGCCCTTTGGAACGCAATGGGTAAGGATTACGCCCTCGCTGTCACAGAATATGGACGCCATCATTTTTTCAGCACTGACGGTTACCCGAAATTTTTTTGGTGGCAGTGAATCTGTGTGCTTCCATTGAGGTGACTGGCGCTTTGTTTCTGGATTGAAAAATGCCATCCACGTCTCATCCATTGTCACAACCGACGAAAAGAAAGTCCCATTCATGCTGTCGTTGCGTGTCAACATTGCTCGACAACATGCCACACGGGCAGCAATGTGGTCGTCCGTCAGCATTCGTGGCACCCACCTGGATGACACTTTACGCGTTTTCGGGTCGTCATGCAGGATTGTGTGCACAGAACCCACAGAAATGCCAACTCTGGAGGCGGTCTGTTCAACAGTCATTCGGCGATCACCCAAAACAATTCTCTCCACTTTTCTCGATCATGTCGTCAGACCGGCTTGTGTGAGCCTGAGGTTGTTTCGGTTTGTTGCCACACGATGTTCTGCCTTCATTAAACTGTCGCACCCATGAACGCACTTTTGACGCATCCATAACTCCATCACCACATGTCTCCTTCAACTGTTGATGAATTTCAATTGGTTTCACACCACGCAAATTCAGAAAACGAATGATTGCACGCTGTTCAAGTAAGGAAAACGTCGCCATTTTAAGTATTTGAAACAGTTCTCATTCTCGCCGGTGGCGGTAAAATTTCATCTGCCGTACGGTGCTGCCATCTCTGGGACGTATTGACAATGAACGCGGCCTCATTTTAAAACAATGCGTATGTTTCTATCTCTTTCCAGTCCGGAGAAAAAAAATCGGAGGCCTTAGAACTTGAATGCACCTCATATATGACGCTTTGGTTACGACACTGGAAGGAATGGAATCCAGATCCCCATCCAGCCCCTTATTTATTCCTTCCATTGTTTCCTTTAATTATTTAAGAGGACCCAGGTTGATATGCGTCTACATCATTTACAAACTGAGTTAATGTAATATTTTAATTCTAATGACCTCCATGCTGAAGGGACGTTAAATACTAGCCCTCTTTCTGTGTTATTCAGTCCTTGTACCTTAATGTCTTAGCACCTTTATGGAGGCGAGAGAGAATAGGAGCACTCTGGAAACCGAGAGCGATACGACGGTATCGTACAACATTGATCTTCAAAAAGTATCGAAAATACGTCTGCGAAACTAGTGCTAGTGCTACGGCTAGTGAAACTGAAGGCTTACGAACTAAACTTAGCAAACGCTTTGAAGCACTTTTATTCTAAATGGTGATTTCCGTCAGGACATCATTTACATCAATACTGAACTATAGGAACTGTGTACCTCTATCGATAGGCAGTCAGTACAGTTTTACAGTGTCTCTCAAATGGCTTAAAATTATACTCGAGAGCGTCATTTGAATCCCGACGCAACATTCATTCTACTTGAGAAAACTCAATATGATGCTAATTTTGTTACCTTTTATTCCAAAAACAGGTATGGCCAAAAATATTTCACAGCTTTTCAATGAAGGAATAGTTCTTATTGTTAACATCAGTATGAAAAATGTACATGGTTGCAGTTTTCCCGTACTGGAATTACATGATCTATGACGCATGGCTTGAAAACCTACTTTCGAATGTTTGAATTCATAATTTTGATTGTTGTCGTACCTTTTAAGGGAAATGAAAGAAAAGGTACTCATTTATGTAATCGTTAAACGATGTAATACAGTCACCGACACCAGAAAGAATGACTAATAAAATTCTAGTAATTTTCAGTATGCTATTCCTGAAATTGAGATTATTATTCCAAGAAAAAGTCCCTAACAGCAGCAGTGAATAACTATGATTACATTTTTTTAATTTTCTTCTTATGATAGAAAAATTTTGATTCTGTTTACAAGTTTCTAAACTTTTATCCGGAGTATTCACTCTTAACTCATAAGGTGTGAACTTACAGGCCGAGCGAAAACTTTCGAACTGGCTCTCCAAGATCAAGTATGGCGGAATGTTGCCACGTCCCCCCTACCCACTTTAAATCGCCAACTCTCGAATGATTTGCTGTCAGCTGCATTATCGCCTTTTTGTGTGTTGTTGGCACTTGTTATTGACATACATTGTGGTCTCCTAGAACGCGCCTCGTGAACTGTGTACCTGTTTTCTTCTGTACATGCTAGCAGAGACGTGTCAGTTTTAACGATCCTAGGTTTGCTGAAATTGTTTGTCAGTGGATGGAGGATGGTGTCAGCGCTATACATCGAGAAAATTCCACAAAGGACGGTGATTTTACAATAGCCAGTGATCGCAGTTCTGCTAGCGGAGGGTCATTCCGAGGAAGAGGTTCAGGACATCTGTGATGTAGTCCTTTGTTTCTCCAGTAAAATATTGAAAGTGTTAGTTAAAATCAAATGTGTCGTCTGTGATGAAAAAGAAAACCGAGGAGCCCAGCATTAAATCTAACTTTTGCAGACTTTCTTTTCGTACTTATCGAGAGAATTTTTTATGTGCAAGTTTAAACCTAGAATTTTGTTTTATATGAAAATTTACTTTCTATAGTGATCCTACAATTTTTCAGGATGTAGAGTTCAGTTCCGTAACAGTTCGTTTACGTATACAATTTAAAATACCGCACAAAATGTGTTTTTTTGTGTGATAAAAAGTAAATTCCTACAGGCTTAATTTGTCGCAATAAGATCGACAACAAGTATTGAAACAACACTTAAGAAATACTGAAACTAAATTTTGTTTATTCATAACATGTAAGTTTTCACGGCCGGTGTCTTCATTAATTAAAACTATACAAGCCCGACCTCCAGCGCCTAGCAGCCAGTCGCCGACTCACCTCGGAAGATGTTGCCCGCAGAAGGAGAAGCAGTTTTATATATGGACTACGGCAATTCAGCCCGGAAGTTTTAATTAATTTATTTTATTTAATTGAAATTAAAGATTTCAAATGATTTGCGCCTTAAATCTCGTTTTAAACATTGGGGTGCCAGAGACCTCGTCTTATCATATAAGTTACAGAAAAGTCACCACCTGAGTTAAGGGAATTTTCCCACACGTTGCTGTTCCGTCAGTTCACGTAATGTAGCAACAATATATTCCTAGTATAGGGCTGGGATCGATTTCTGAACCACTGCTGAAACATTAATCATACATTTTGTGAAGGTTGCACCCGACACCCCGAAAATATCTAAAAAAAAAAGCCATATTTCAAATACTTGCGAGCTGTTGTATTAATACTTGCCAGACAAGAGTTAGTAATCTAAAGAAAACTTTCACTATCTAAAATACAAGGTAGAACCTACTTACGTCTTTCTCAGAGGCAGTATCTGCAGCAGTATTGTTTTCTCCAGCATTGAGAAAATTATCGGCGAAGAGGCTTGTATGATCACTTCGTGCACTAAAAAACGTTTCTTATTCTTTAAAGGAGGCAACGCTTGTTTTCACACAGCTTTTACCTCTCTCTTGTGAACCTTCGCTTAAATACATTATTTGGTACAGATGATCCGCTTAACATTTCCAGGAGTTTCATAGTGATCAAACTCGGCGTGGGGTGCACTGGATTTATTTTGAAACATTATTATTGTGCTGCTACGGCATCGGGCCTCAGACTCGTCTTCAGCGGCACATTACACGTTGGAGAGATAAGAGTGTTGTAACATGAACTCCGTAGCGTCTCCAGACACATCTTCGCCGGTCGTTTGGCGCTCAGTTCTAAGCAGGACGCATCACTGGAGACAATTTTACACCAGTCAGTGAGATTCCGCCCCAGTTACGCAAATTGATCTCCAATTGATATTCACGCAGGTAACGGTGAAAAATGCAAAATTGTAAGCTTTGGCGGCCGATGGATGAATGTGGAACGCTGCAGCGCAATTCCAGCTAGCAGCTGACAAGAGTAGTAAACAGGTGACACGAGGATACCGGGGCATAAAGGCTTCGCGTTTTTCATTCCGTGTCCTCAACTTGACAGTAACTATGCCTCGCAGATCGTGTGTGAATAATATGCGCAGATGTCAGCATTTGAGAGAGGACATGTAGTTGGGCTGAAAGAATCCGGTTGGAGTAATCGGCGAATCGCTCGAAGTTTGAATAGGAGCGATGCCACTATTCGACGATGTTGGCAGGAGTGGGTGAACCATGGCCGAACACATCGTCAAGAAGGGAGCAGTCGCCCTTGAGAGACAACAGATCGAGAAGACCGAACAGTCGACTGAGAGGCACTCAGAACCGCGGATTCATAATTGTCATCGATTATTCGTACAACTGGTGCTTCAGTGACCACAAGAATCATTAATAGGTGGCTCGCAGAAACGGACTGAGCTCATGGCGCCCCTTGCGCCGACTACCAGTGACCTCTGTACACGACAAGCCCCTTTGCTGGAATCTCATTGACTGGATTAGAATTGTCTTCAGTGATGAGTCTCGCTTGGAACTGAGCCCCGATGCCATATAAGCAGGAGATCGCGGGTTCGAGTCCCCGTCGGGGCACACATTTTCACCTGTCCCCGTTGATTTGTATCCACGCCCGTCAGCTGCTGAAGGTATTAATATAATTCTAATTTAGTTGAAAGATGGTCAATAACAGAGCGGAGCTAAAGTCACTGCTTGAAAAAAAAAAAAAAAAAAAAAGAAAAATGAAAAAACGATTACAAGAGCAAGGTTGTTTTATTAACAAGTGATGTGACTGATAGTTCATCATTTCAGGTGTAAATGACAAATTCAGACCAAATGCACCCAAACAGTCACAAGCATGCCGAATTACATCGTGCAATAGATTGTTGCAAGCGTCTTGCATCCTTTGTTGCAGTTCGGCAATGGCTCTTGCAGGATCTATAGGGACGTCCGGAACCTGGTCTGCGGATGTGGTAATGTTACACAGACCGTTGATGAAAGAAGTGACACACCATCGATTCGGTGTGCTCAACATGTGAAGCTGTTGGTTGTATCCTGTAATGAATGTTGCAGACACAGTTCACCTATAAACTCAACCCACATCAAGCCTGCTGATGTATTATATCCTGACTCCAGTCATTGAGGGGTTGCATTTTTTTCTGGCAGTGCATTAGAAAACATGTACAGGGTGGTCAGAGAGCGTCAAAGTTAGCCAATCGGGCCGTTGCGAGCGCAAATTTAAGTGGCTTGTCAGACGCGGTGTCGCCAAACGTGTGCTTCGTTTAGTTTCAAAAATTTGACATTGGACGGTAGTGTGGATCGAACACGAGCCAAAGGTCGAGCAGTTTCGTGCGCTGACATCTCCTCTATGAGAACAACTGGCAGTAATTACATCTGGCGGGCCTCTTGAATTAGCCTGATTGGCTAACTTCAGTCCTAATTAACTGGGGCTCGCGCAACTAGTCGAAATTTTTTCTTAAAAATTATTTCTTAGCATAATCTAACCTGCAACATCCTTACAAGCTTTTCAGACTATTTCTGACTACTCTATATGTAAACACAGCTAGGCAAATTGTACACACTAAGCATTTATGCCGGAGCTGGCCTTCTATATGGTCTAAGGAGCATCCATCCCAACACAGTATTGTGTGTAGTAATTCATACTTTAAAAATAAATCATAGGCAACAGATGTCAACTTTTAGTCACCTAGAGGTTCCTGAGATCCGTACGAGGTACAGAGCTCGTCTGTAGAAACTAAAGTTTCCACTTGTGTGAGTCACAAAACAGTCTAGCAGATGCCGTGCTCCCTCAGAAGAAAGAAAGCTGCGGTCATTGTTTAATACAACATCGGTGAACATGTAGATATGTTTTCTGCTTAGTTAAATTCTGTTTTTACTTTAATCTCATGAAGTATATCCTTTATCTAAGGTGAACTGTAATACTGTTAACGCCTGTTTCGTTGCTTTATTGTAGTAAATTATTCGTTACACCTTAAGCTGAGTTCACACTTGCAACTAATACGACGCCACATCTTGTGGTTTTCTGGTGTTGCACCGTACGTTACCGTTCATGAAGGACGCCAAATATTCTGCGTAGTTGCACAGATTTCAACATGGCGTCAACTGGAGTTATATGGCCGGATATTAATGTTATGCAGGTAGTGCAAATTATGGCATTACATCTGTGACAGTAATTAAATACAAGGAAGAAAAAACCTATATGTTAGACCCGAAAACTGATTTCACGCAGGAATAAATCGGGAGCTACAACGTTGCTGTAAAAGAAAAACACTCGAAAGACGAAAATGCTGTCTGCTATGGCAAACGAACCAAGAGCTGGCACGATATTTGTATGCCGCTCTTGGTTAGCTTGCCATGGCATGTAAATATCATCTGCAGACACGCCACTCTGCCAAGATTTTAGAAACTTATTTTATTCGTTGGTGTAGGCATTTCGAATAACTAATGTTAGTTTAAAAACTGCAACATCAAACTCGGGGGCTATTTTCCACATATAGTCCACAATTTATACTGTTCTTGGTCTCACGATTCATGAAGTTTACATGGCTTGCTTTTCTGGTTACGTATTAACTATATTTATTCATTCATCCAAATTTTTTTCAAGATTGTGGGATAGGCCTGCATCATTGGTTTGTAAATATTGCACGCACGCCCACACACACACACACACACATACTGCTACAGAAAATTGTGTTGTTGTTGTTGTTGTTGTTGTTGTTCCAGAAGCTGCGAAAGTGCACTTGCCTACCACTGTTTTCACTTTTTTCAGTAATAAAATGAAAACACACTAAAATCCAATCAAGTGAAGCAAATAACAACTGTGTCAGAATGCTCGTGTTTCGACATACAGCGACCAGAAAGCAGAGGTGGAAGGAAAGTGGCGCAACAAGGTACAACCAAGTTGAGCTTTTTGTGGTATGAGATAAGTAGTGTCTCTTAACTTGCGACACTGAAAACTGGGAGTTCACACGTGCAACTGCAGTATGTCACTAACTGTGGCGACTCTTCTCTTGCGCGTGTGAACCCGGCTTTATAGTTTTATTTCTCGGCGCAGTGCTTTTTATCCACTCATAGGGAAAAAAACTACCGTAGAGTACTCTGGCTGTGTGTGTGAAGCAGAAAATAGGTGGGGTAGACAGACCGGACGAGATGAAGATACTTCCGCGTGCTAGTCCGCTGCTATGGCATAAGTGGCGTAACGGGAACGCGGTCCGGGACAGAAGAACCACTAGGGTGAGGGGCAGGGAAGCTGGCCGCAGAGTTTTTCTGGCCGGCCTTATTTTGACGTGGTCTCTTTTTTGAGCGACTGGGCGCGGTAAGCAGAGCATCTGCGATGGCCGGCCGGCACCTGCGCCCATCTCCCACAGGAACTGTGCAGCGCCGTGCGCACGCTTCCGGGCCGCGGCGTTCCCACCGGCGGCTCCTGCAGAAACCGGCCGACGCAGTCGCCGAGCCCGCGCCACCAGCAGCCGCCCCTGACGATACGCTTTTTTTACGCCGCCAGGCCCTCCCCCCAGAAACAAGAAGGAATAAATAAAGCCGCGAGTATAAAAAAGCGAGCTTCAACCCCACGCCGCAGCATCCCCTTCCCGTGTGATCCGCGCCCGCGATAGAAAAAACTACCCTCCCGGGCTGTGGCGGAGGGCGGGAGGGGGTGCGGCGAGCGGGGGACCAGAAAAGAAGCACCGAGGGGCGGCGGTGAGGGAGAAAAAAGTACCTAAATCTATCAAAGAATATCTCGTGTACCTGAGCGCTTGATTAACATCGGGTCAACGTCCTCTCGGAGCGCTCGAGGAACAGCGGAACTTCGTGGAGCAGAGACCTCGTCATGCTGCTCTGTCTTCCTAACGAATACTGCGTCATTGACTGGTGATCGATGATCGTCATCACAATCTTTCGTACCCATCGAATCTAAGAGTTGTCTTTACTTTATACGTCTTCTGTATCCACTATAATCCCACGCCGCGCTGCAGAGTGGAAATACACTACTGGCCATTAACATTGCTACATCAAGAGGAAATGCAGATGATAAATGGATATTCATTGGACAAATATATTATACTAGAACTGACATGTTATTACATTTTCACACAATTTGGGTGCATAGATCCTGAGAAATCAGTACCCTGAACAACCACCTATGGCCGTAATAACGGCCTTGATACGCGTGGGCATTGAGTCAAACAGAGCTTGTATGGCGTGTACAGGTACAGCTGCCCATGCAGCTTCAACACGATACCACAGTTCATCAAGAGTAGTGACTGGAGTATTGTGACGAGCCAGTTGCTCGGCCACCATTGACCAGACGTCTTCAATTGGTGAGAGATCTGGAGAATGTGCTGGCCTGGGCAGCAGTTGAACATTTTCTGCATCCAGAAAGGCCCGTACAGCACCTGCTGAAATATAGGGTACCGCAGGGATCGAATGAAGGGTACAGCCACGGGTCGTAACACATCTGAAATATAACTTCCATTGTTCCAAGTGCCGTCAATGCGAACAAGAGGTGATCGAGACGTGTAACCAATGGTACCCCATACCATCACGCCGGGTGATACGTCAGTATGGCGATGACGAATACATGCTTCCAATGTACATTCACCGCGATGTCACCAAACACGGATGCGACCATCATGATGCTGTAAACAGAACCTGGTTTCATCCCGAAAAAGGAAGTTTTGCCATTCGTGCACCCAGGTTCGTCGTTGAGTACACCATCACAGGTGCTCCTGTCTGTGATGCAACGTCAAGGGTAACCGCAGCCATGGTCTCCGAGCTGATAGTCCATGCTGCTGCAAACGTCGTCGAACTGCAGATAGTTGTTGTCTTGCAAACGTCCCCATCTGTTGACTCAGGGATCGAGACGTGGCTGCACGATCCGTTACAGCCATGCGGATAAGATGCCTGTCATCTCGACTGCTAGTGATACGAGGTTGTTGGGATCCAGCACGGCGTTCCGTATTACCCTCCTGAACCTACCGATTCCATATTCAGCTAACAGTCATTGGATCCCGACCAACGCGAGCAGCAATTGTGCGATACGATAAACCGCAATTGCGATAGCCTACAATCTGACCTTTATCAAAGTCGGAAACCTAATAATACGCAATTATCCTCCTTACACGAGGCATCACAACAACGTTTCACCAGGGAACGCCGGTCAGCTGCTGTTTGTGTATGAGAAATCGGTTGGAAACTTTCCTCGTGTCAGCACGTTGTAGGTGTCGTCACTGGCGCCAACCTTGTGTGAATGCTCTGAATAGCTAATCATTTGCATATCACAGAATCTTCTTCCTGTCCGTTAAATTTCGCGTCTGTAGCACGTCACCTTCGTGGTGTAGCAATTTTAATGGCCAGTAGTGTAAACACAAGTATACAGAGTGAACCAGACCTCCACCGTCAATATTGTGGAGGTTATTTGGGAACACTTCCGAATGTTTTGGTATAAGGAACCTGTGATCTCCGGTGACTCCTCACCAAGTAACCGCCTCCTTTTGATTTCCCTATCGCCCCACCTCCCCTTCCCTCTTACTCTGTGTCTGCACATACACAACGCTTGTTTTAACTCGAAACTCTCTCGAAAACGACGCATCGTACCAAAAAAAGTTCTGGGTGAAAAGTTCATATTAGCAGAGGGGACATCAGTCTGTGCTACAGTTGCCCGCCTCCTAACCACCCCTCCTTCGTGGTCGGGGTCAATTGTGTATTTTCAAATGCGAATCCTCCATCCTGTATTGGATATTCGGATTCTACACGATAAAGCACGTACGATTTTTCATTCTTGGTAGACGGCGCTGTAATTGAAAAATGTCAATTTTGCCTATTTTTGCAATTCAGAACCGATGCATTTGTCTCTACACTTCATTTACGACTTAAATATAAACCTTTGTCTTCCAACGGTTGATATTTATGTTCGAAATTTACTGTACTGATGCGAATTTGATAGTATAGTACTGTATGGTTAGCCGTTTCAGCGTCTGATTAGGAACTATGTTTAGCGTGATCGCGGAACAACTACGAGGATGCAGTAGTATTCTGCTTGATTTCGGTGAGCCACTCGAATCTCACCATTGGGGTGCTTGATTTCGTTGAATATCCACGGCAGGTGCGCCTGTCTTTATTACTTCGCGGACATTTTACCTTACTGCAACGGTTCGTGGGCTGCCACCGAGCCGCGCGGTTTGAGGCGCCATGTGACGGATTGCGCGGCGTCTCCCGTCGGAGGTTCGAGTCCTCCCTCGGGCATGGGTATGTGTGTTGTTCTTAGCGTAAGTTAGTTTAAGTAGTGTCTAAGTCTAGGGACCGATGACCTTAGCAGTTTGGTCCGTTACGAATTCACACACACACACACACACACACACACACACACACACACACACACACACATACATACATACAGCGCGCGCTGTCACCGAAATCCAGCAATCCGATAGCTTGTGGACTCACCACAATCAACCCCGTAACAAACAGAAAACGATGTTACCATAAAAGTAGCGTATTTGCCAGAAATGTCAATATCTAGCCATTTTATTTGCACCGCACAATCACATTTACAACACTCAAGCAACGTCTGAACACCTGTATCAACCATTACAGCACAGAAGTTTAAATTTACGTCGTAAATGAAATATGGAAACGAATGCGTCGTTTCTGACTTGTGAAAACAGACACACTTGATACTTGTCGATTAGAGCACCATCCTCAACGAATGGGAAACATTTGTTTGAGTAGCCCTTAGGTATTTTTTGGTGCAGAAACCGAATATGCAATAAGAATGGGGAGAGGGTTCCCATTTGAAAATAATTAGTTGGAGAGGTGGCCAGTTGTAGCTCAAACATATGTCCCCTTTATTAATAAGAACTTTTCACCTAGAACATTTTTTTCGCACGATACATCTTTTTTGAGATATCTAGTTGTATCACGTTAAAACAAATACTCCATACAATGCAATGAAAACAACTGCCCAGCGGTGCAGATGTCGACGCTGTGTCTCTTGGAAACAAACTTGTTTCTTTGTTCAAATGTGTGTGAATTCCTGAGGGAACAAACTGCAGAGGTCATCGGTCCCTAGACTTACGCACTACTTAAACTAACTTATGCTAAGAACAACACACACACACCCATGCCCGAGGGAGGACTCGAACCTCCGGCGGGATGGGCCGCGTAATCCGTGACACGGCGCCTCAAAATGCGCGGCCACTACGTGCGGCTTTGTTTCTTTTAATCGTTTTCTGTTTACATGTGACCGCAGTCCTGCAATATTTTAGAAAGCACGTTTTCCGCCTTCTACTTCCACTTCAAGGAGTGAGTGCTGAGCCGTTCAGAAACCAAAGGAATTTAACAGAGTTATTGTCTACATCTTTTCCTTAACCGTCCTACATCGCGACTTACAGTTTAGTAAAACATGCTTTCCATGGCAGGCGCATAGGCTGAATCCTTTTCATGTGGTCATACAGGTTTTTTGGTGGTGCGTAATCTCTTCTGGCGCTGTGTTTCCACGTCTAGTGGCTGTGTTACGTCTTCATTACGCACTCGGCCTCTTAATGTTACTTCAAGAACTGACCTCAGAAACCTCACTCCAGCTGCTTCAATTCTTTGTTCTTCTTCTTTTTTTTAATACAGTTTTCACCGTCGTACATAATAGCAGGCTTAGGTATCGCGTTGTTCATTCTTAGTGGTATCACTTTCATCATAGTTCTGACAAGGCGTTTTAGTCCTGGAAATTTTGTGTTAGGTCCCTTGCTGTTCGTGTTGTATATTGGCCTTGCGGACTATATTAACAGTAACCTCAGACTTTTCACAGGTTATGCAGTTATCTACAATGAAGTACAGTCTGAACGAAGCTGCACAAATATTCAGTCAGACCTTGATAAAATTTCGAAGTGGTGCAAAGATTGGCAACTTACCTTAAAGTCTCAAAAGTGTAAAGCTGTGCACTTCACAAATCGAAAAAACGTAGTGTACTATGAACAAAATGTCAATGAGACACATGTGGAATCTGTATACTCATACAAATACCTTGGTGTAACATTTAGTAGGGACATAAATGGAACGATCACATTGGTTTAGTCGTTGGTAAAGCATGTAACAAACTTCGATTTATTGATGGAATCTTAGGGAAACGAAATGAGTCTACAAAGGAGATTGCTTACAAACACTCGTAAGACCCGTCCTAGGATACTGCTCAAGTGTGTGGGACCCGGGCTAAACAGGACCGGCACGGGATATTAAAGGTATACAGGGAGGGGCAGCAGGAATGGTCACAAGTTTGTTTGACCCGTGGGAGAGTGTTACAGGGATGCTGAAGAAACTGAGTTGATAGGCTCTTCAAGATAGATGGAAATATCCCGAGAATGTCTACTAAAAAAGTTTCGAGAACCAGATTTAAATGATAACTATAGCAATATATTACAGCCCTCTACATGTCGCTCCGATAGGCATCGCGAAGACAATATTAGGTTAATTATAGCACGCATGGAGGCAATTAAAGAGTCATTGTTCCCGCACTCCGTACGTGAATGGAACGGAAAAAGACACTAATAACTGGTACAATGGTACGCACCCTCTTCATTGGATTTCACAATGGTTCGCAGAGTTTAGCTGTAGATGTAGATGTATAATTTGTTTTGTATATTAATGTATCTGTCCTGAGATATGTAAACGAATTTATCATTTCTTTTACCTTATTATTATCACTATTTTTGCTCTTCTTATATATTTCCCTTCCATTGTCATTACTTTTGTTCTATTTACAGATGTAGCCATTCGATGAATTAGTAAAACATTACCAAACTTAACCACATTTTCTTGTAAAGTGATCGTTATTAAATTTATTTATTCACTACAATCACGATTTCGACTCACACTGAAGCACAAAAGAAACTGGTATATGCATGCTTAGTCAAATATAAAGACACGTAAACAGGCAGAATACGGCGCTGTGGTCGGTAACGCCTATATAAGACAACACGTGTCTGGCGCAGTTCTTAGATCGTTTACTGTTGCTACAACGGCAGGCTGTCAATGTTTAAATGAGTTTGAACGTGGCGTTATAGTCGGTGCACGAGCTTTGGGACACAGCATCTCCTATGGAGCTATGAAGAGGGGATTTTCCTGTACTAACATTTCAGGAGTGTGCCGTGAATATTAGGAATCAGATAAAACATCAAATCTCCGACACTGCTGCGGCCGGTAAAAGATGCTGCAAGAACGGGACCATCGACGATTGAAGAGAATCGTTCAGCGTGACAGAAGTGCAACTCTTCATCAAATTGCTGCAGGTTTTAATGCTGAGCCATCAACAGGTGTCAGCGTGCGAACCATTCAACGAAACATCATAGATATGGGCTTTCGGAGCCGAAGGCCCACTCGTGTACCCTTGATGACTGCACGACACAACGCTCTGTGAATGTGAAGTAGCGGCTCCAAGGTCTGCAAAGCCGGGCAGGGAGAGCCAAGTGCTGACCCTATGCGACTCCATACCGCATCCAGACGATGCCACTGCCTGAAGACGACAAGGCAATCAGTGTTTCCCGATGGAGCCGTCTGTGGTCAGAGCAGCTTTCATTTTACTTTGTAACGAGTCACCAGAGACCACGGGTCCATTATACAAAAGTACTCAGCAAATATCCGTGAACAACTTCCGAAATTTTGGCGGCCGATTTCATGTCTACCCTTCGTAATTCTAAAAGAAAAGCGCTTCAGGAATATTTGTATTGCTTTTACGAACTGGAATATTTTACATCAAGTCTCTGGTGGAATGATAAATTTTTGAAGAGATGGTTGTCGGGGCAAGTCTTAACCGATGCGTAGATACAGATACTCGAAGTTAACAAGTACAGCGTCTATGCGCGTATATAAACCTCAGACACTTCGAATTCTGATTTCTGAGTCGAATAAGGCTGCAATTAGGTTGTCTAAGGTACTACAAGTATTTAAAACAACGGATTACATCTCCATATAATTCCTATTTTTCAACGTAGAGCTGAATAAAATATGGATTGAACAGAAGTGAGTCTTCCGCTGGCCACTAAACTCCCTGGACATTAACATTATTGAGCATATAATAGTTTTGTTACAAGCCCACGACAGATGTCAGCATACCTCGGTGTATTACGTACAAACGTCTGGTGAAGAATGCATCGACATGTCTTTGGTCAGTGCATAGGAAACGTTCACATAGAGGACGAAACTTAAAGAACTCGAATTTGACGATGGGAAATTCTTGATTACCGGTGAATATTATTCAAAGTCGATTGCTACAGCTGATTTCTCGTGCGAATACGTCGAAATAATCGGGAATTCACATTTCTTTTACGACGAAAATCCACATATTATTGTACAGAAAAATTTTCGATACTGTTTCTCTGTAAACGGCGATGTAGCGTGATTTTCATTTCGTTAACTATTATAGTAATCCTTATAGTAATCACTTATGAATCAGCAGCACAGATCACGTTCCAATGCACACCAGCCTCCAGAACTTTCTCCATTAGATTTATGTTTATTCGTATTAAAGAAAATAGAAACGTCTCCCGTAAAGAAAATACAAGTAACCACTCCTTAATATGGCTAGCTTCATAAAAGTACAGCAACACTTTCTCAGAATAACTAGACATAACACTACAAAGAGATCTGCAAAGCGTAATGGAATCAGTGGAAGCATTAAAAAAAGTATTGATGCTACCGTAAATTATCTGTGGGTTATAAGCACCGATTTGCTTCGATTCGTTATTCTTGTGGTTTGTTTTGCTAATAACCATATACACGCAGCAAAGTGAACACACGTTAATAAGAACGTTCTTAATCGATGTTGTAAATGCTACTGCCTTTTGAAATATTTCTGTTCCTTCTGTATCCAGTAATAAGAGTAGTTATGGAAGAGTAAAACTTAGCTCTTGCCCACACTTAAGCGACAGAAAATACTTAATGAAATACTGGTTAAGAGTCGTTATACATTTTCATTTGAATACGCTGTGCTTTGGTTGCTGACGTGTAGTACAACAAGCAGAGGCTGCAACATAATCAGAAGTAGCAAACATGAAGGTTGCTCCCTGTCCTACACTTCCACTCTCTCCACGTCCAATGCAATGACTTTTACGAACACTTTCGCTGTAGCGTCATATGTTGATGAAATTATCAGAATATGTGTCTACGTTGCTATGGCGAACAAAATATATTATTGGGAGGCCCATTTTGTTTTGGTTGCTTTCTTAGTTTTGGTTTCTTTGCGTGTCCATAAAGAATCCTTCCTTGTGAAAATGTGCCGTGCCCCGCTTTCCCAAAGCGGAGGAAATTCTTCAGCAAGCACTGTACAAGTTATCTGTAACCGATGTCACTTTTACACTGGATTCCTTCGTTTCATGTCTCCTAAGGTAAACTAATAAGTTGACTAACGCTAGTCAGTATTCATGAAAGCTATGCCGTTTCTACGATACAAGAAAATGAAGTTTGTGTGAATGGGACGTGTGTTCGACTAGGCTAAAAAAATATTATCCAGAAAGCTATTCGTGATGCCCTTTATATATGATAAAGTATTTTTAAGTATCTCTTGGGCATTTAGTTTACAAATGTAGAAGCAAGTTGCATGGGCAATGGACCAATTACTACAAACAGTGATGAATCGCAATCCAGCCAACTCTCAAACTAACCATGGTGGCAAGCTTTTATTTATGTGTGGATGCATCTTTGAGGGCCATACAAATGGGTAGATATCCTTCCACAAATAATTGAGCAGTATAACTCAACTACACCAAACAATAAAAAAAACCAGTTAACATTCATGATAATGAATTTCTAAATTCTGTATACAGTCATGTTAAAATTATGGATGCATGCAAACAGAAATATGATGTAGGTGATTTGGTACATATTTCAAAATACATTACTGTAATTGATAAATCGTACCTAAAAAACTGGTCAACTGAAATATTTGCAGCATTCAATTTACATTCGTGATATTGAACTTCTACATACTGTATACAGACATACTAAGATGGTGAATCCAGGCACATGAAAATATAATGTATTTTGATTTCAGAAAACAGTACTGCAATCGAGAAATGATACCTATCAAACTGGTCAACAGAGACATTTACATTAGTCACAGTGTAGCAGACATATCTAATAACATATGTTCTAAGAGATGACAGAGGTAGCAAAACACCTGGAAGAGTCTTCATTGAAGATCTGCAGAAAAGCATCGAACCAGATATATTTCTTGTTGAGTGTGTCATGAGACATTGGAAGAAGAAGGTGTTGGTTCGATAGAAAGGTTTCCTTTCATCATACAATAATTAGTTGGATTTCAAGGACTTCGAAATTTTATTCACACGTTATGGGAAAACAAATGACCTTACAAGCCCATACCATACTCACAGTCAGCACCTAGTTGAGTACTTCTGAGGAACTGCTGAAGTGCCGGTGTCATTTTTGCTCCACAGCGATGTCCAAGATTATTGTAGCCCCACTAGTTCTTCTGACATCGAATGTATGTGCTTGAGTCCTCTAGTGGGTAAGTGAGGCAGTTCAAGTCACGTTTAGCTTGCTGACAGTTGATCATTTATTTACAACAGTTTGCTTCAGAAAACTCATGCCATTGTCTGGCAGGCAAGGGACGGGCATCGAACCCACAGTCCTTGGTGACCACTACGTAGCCCTTAAGACAAATTTAGATGCTGTACTTAGTGTGATCTAGTAGCAAAGCGACCTTGCATTGCAAGCATTCATTGGTGCCGCAGTGAGCTGTGTAAGACACAAGCCCAGTGGTCTGACCATGCAATACTACTAAACCTGTCCATGATGTCTGACTGGCAGCATCTGGCGTTGGTAGATACCCACTAGATCAGCAGCATGGAAGACCAGAGTTTAACCTTTGGCAGATCAATGCTGTGGCTGGTCCAATAAGTAGGTAGTCCTGTAGGATGGTGGTTGCCCATTCAGCAGAGGTCGCTGATCCCATACCATTTACTGGTCTGACTGCCAGTATTTACATGAACCAAGTGGGGTTGTTGGTGAGCAGGCATCTGAGGTGTCATATACACCACTTGCTGCAATGCTGCCGTAGTGTCCTGGGTTTCGGTAATACCTCTGCTCTTTGATCAAGTGGTTGTGCCAGTGTACCGGGATGAGTGTGGTGGCTAAATGCTGTACTAGCTGATTGGAATAAGTGACGCAATTACTGCAAAGGGCACTTCCACAGGACCACTACACTACAAATGTGCGTTTTTTAGGTTGCTTAACAGTGGTAAAGCTTATTTACAGCCATCCAGCTATGTCCATATTCACTAAATACGTTAATCATCAGTGTACTTGCATATTGTGAATTTTGTACTTTCTTTTTCTTGTGGCGAGGAGGGAGCACAATCTTCATAGTACGCAAGTGTGCTGATGACGTATGAATTGCTAAATATAGACGTAGCCAGATGGCTGTAAATGAACTTTTCAGCTAGACAATACCAATTGTCTAGCAGCTTAAAAATCACGAAATATATGACGGTATGTTGTGTAGATTGGATACTATAATGTTTGTAACTGCATGGTATAAATGAATATTCTAACACACGTGGCGTTACAGCATCTGTTGTTCTTAAATGAATAAACAAAATAATTTATTGTTATGTATTCTTGCTGTTATTTAAAAGAAAAATGATCTTGTCTTAAATTCCAAGACTTGCCACAATAGGTCACAGGTTCGAATCCTGCCTCGGGCATGGATGTGTGTGATGTCCTCAGGTTAGTTAGGTTTAAGTAGTTCTGAGTTCTAGGGGACTGATGACCTCAGAAGTTAAGTTCCATAGTGCTCAGAGCCATTTGAACCATTTGAACTTGCCACAATAACTTACTGACTTACTATTGCCCGAAAGCTATATGACAGTTCCACCACACACATGTAGAATATTTGTCTATGGGGGCATATGCTGCAGCTGGGCAAGAGGAGTAGTGGTGATGGGGAGGAGGAATGAACAATTTGAAATTTGTAGGGAGTGTGTTCAGACCAGCCAGTAAAGGAGAGATGGGAGTTATGAACAAAGTCGAGACCTGCAGGGAGTTGCTCAGACTTTTTTCTGAGGAAGCTGCCACCATGACTTATTTAGCAAATCCTGTCCCACATGAAGCGAGCATCCTATTTCCCACATATTGAGTTTTTTTCCGAACAGTTTAATCTTTTGTATGTGTGCCACTAGTCTGAACTATGTCTGTGCCACTGACGCTCATCTGTAGAATAATAAACTTGTTTCATCATTTTCATAATTCTTCAGTTATTACTCAGATTTATTAATTTTCTCCATGAGAAAGAGTATAACCAAATTACGATATTATTAAAATTACTAATGTTGTACACCATTTTTAATAGCAAAAATCGGTAATCTCAATCATAGCTGGAGATATAAAATGCTAGTTCAAATTCACATCATTTCCAACATAGTGAATGTTGAAACTTCCTGACAGATTAAAACTGTGTGCCAGACCGAGACTCGAACTCGGGACCTTTGCCTTTCACAGGCAAGTGCTCTACCACCTGAGCTGCCCAAGCATGACTCACGACCTGTCCTCGCAGCTCCAATTCCGCCAGTACCTCGTCTCCTACCTTCCAAACGTCACAGAAGCTCTCCTGCGAAACTTGCAGAACTAGCACTCCTAGAAGAAAGGCAAAGGTCCCGAGTTCGAGCTTCGTTCCGGCACACAGTTTTAATCTGCCAGGAAGTTTCATATCAGCGCACCATCCACTGCAGAGTAAAAATTTCACTCTGCAAATCGTGATTGTTTTTACAATGCCATATTAACTGATCTATTTACGCTATTTGTTTTTACACTGCCATATTAACTGATCTATTTAAGCTATTTAGAACCGCTTTTAGAGTAACACAAGTGGTCTAGATACATTATCTTGGAAATTTCGTGGCAACATTGCCTAGGGGAGGGAGAGGGGAGTGGGCAGAGAGGGGAACAGCAAGAGGGAGGGGGGGGGGGGGGGGAGAGAAGTGAGATTGAAGGGGCAACCTTCAGCGTCAGAGGAGAGGGGTTTGAACCTGTGTGACACTGACGTAGTCAGATCTTGTTTGTGCGCACTAACTATGAATGTAACATTCAATGAGCGCTCCTATTTGGTTTACGAAGTTTAAGATGTTTTGTGTTTACTTTACTGTAGACAGCAGCATATTCATAAAACGGTATGAAAGTCCTACTCGGGCAATAAGATAAATCTTGTATGCACAGTGAGTACATTATTGGCTTACTTAAGCTTCTTCGTGGTAGACTTGAGTTTCTCTTGAACATGTGCTTTCATTTACGAAACTGTCATAGGAAAAGTGATGTGTAATTGTCATATGATTAATAATAATAGTAATAATAATAATATTAATAGGTCTGGTGTTTCTGCCATTGTCTACGTTTGACTGCCGAATCCTATTATGCTTTTTCAAGATAACTACGAGCTTTTTAAGTGACAGTAGACAAAAGATTTCAAATTAGGGCAGTTTTTCTACTTGTCGTCCGAAATTGTAACCACATATTCTGCGGCAGTTCATGCATTGGACATTAGATAACCATAATTATCTGATTAATTTAGGATCTTAACTAATGGTTTTATATGTAGCTCATTTCAGGTATCAACACTGCCAACGCGATGCTGCCCTGCGTTGCCATTGATTAATTCGAAGATTTACAGCTCAACTGAGTTCATAAGCTACATGCCCATGAGTCAGGGGTGGAATCAGTAATGATTTTTACAGATTTTATGTTGTTCCTTTAAGTAATTCAAATTTCTATCTTTGCCGCGGATTTACTCCTAAGTTTATTAATTTAGTAATCAATATAATTATTCGAATTTCACACAGCATTTGAAACATTAAAATAGTGTGTCAGTTGAGGTACGCATTTGTGATTCACTTGGTTCTCATAGAGTATTTTCCTGCATATGCCAACATCTTGGTTTCCTTTGGAATCTGCATTCAGACCGTGTGGCATGCAGCTGATTGACTGCTGTCTGAGAACAAATTCTTGTTTCGTTATACTGGCTTTGCAAGACAGTTGATACCTTATTATTTAATTTGATGTAATCTTAAAATTTCACAATATAGTTGATAAAAAAGACTTAGTGCAAGTGACAAGACTTAATTCTATTTACGTTCAGATTTACTGCTTAACTCATGGCTAAACTCCAATTATTTGTAAACTTAGCATAACAGTGCTGAAAACACTCTGCCAAAAATTTATTGTATATGCTGGTATTTCATGGTAAGTTTCACTCTGAACAATGACGTGGGTTGTAGCACTTCATTTTATATCTCGGAGGATAAAACATAAAAAAAACTGCACCCTTTGCGCGGTATCACTTGACGGAAGCCTGTTCTCAACATTTTGAATCAGCTTTGAAATGTAATTAATGTAATTGATGTTCACATTACGTTGAAATTAGCGTTAAAAATAATATTGTCTATAGTGAAAGGAACTTACAATTTAATGTTCTGAAATACCAACGAAGACGGAGACGGAGGTGAAATAATTACTGTCTTGCCGTTGGCTAAAATGTAGTCCTGTTTAGCCAACAACATTATATTCTCAAAGGGAAAGTCATTGTGTAGAGATAAACTTAGCATGACCTTATCTAGCTCAGATCTTCTCATCCACCTCATTTCCATAGTAATTGAACAGGGACGTTATTCTTACTCTTTTTGCTTATTCCTGTCTCCTCAGAAATACATTACGGTGATAACTTATATTAACATGTTTATGATTTGATAAGATCTGCAAGAAATTGAGTCTATACAACGAAAGAAATGTTGTAAAGAAAAGAATGTCGCTGTACCCACTCCATTTTTTTTGTTTTTGTTTTTTTGTTTTCCGTGAGATGAATAGCGTTCAAGAAAAACACAAAACGTAACTGCGTAACCTACTGGTAAAATACCAACGTGTTTTTTATACATGAAGCGAATAAATTTGCATGCAGATCTTTCGGGCTAGATTGACCATACAATGTAAAGCAAAAATCATGAATAGAGACAGGCGCAAATGTGCCACCAAAGGCGCCTGAGGATCAGGTTTCAGCAAAGGGCGCATAGACAGGTGTGCTATGTATCTCACATAGGACGCATTACAGAAATTTAGGGAAATTAAATAACATTTCTCGTGTCTAGCGGAACAGCTTAAGATTCATTACGTTTTATGGAGGAGGGTATTTCTCACTTTTCCCATTCTGCTCACGACCTGTCCACGAGAAGAATGACTGCTGGTAAACATTCGCATGAGCATAAATTTCCTTGATTTCTTCGTCGTTGTCAATTCACGAGAGTATATCAGAAGAAGTAATATGTTGCTTGACTCTTCATGGAACGTACGTTCTCGGATTTTTAACAGTAAGCCTTTCCCTAAAGTACAACACCTCTCCTGAACCGTCTGCAGTTGAATGAGAGTAGATAAATGGACAAATTAAATGAACCCGTGAAGAAACGCACTGCTCTCCGAGGAGTATCTTCATTTCCTCTGTCGATATTGGCTTTTAATGGTCCCAGAACGTCGCGTAATACTCAAGGACGGGTCGAACGAGGATTTTATGAGCTACCTACTTCGTGGGTGAACTGCATTTTCTTAAGATTCTTCCAACGAACAATCTCTTCAGATGTCTGCTTCTCCTACTGCTTGTGATCATTCCGCTTCATATCGCTCCTAACGGATATTCCGAGATATTTTACGACTCTAACTATTCACAGTGATAAAACGCCAAACATACGAGCGAGCAGTAATTGATCATTCTGCCTATTTATGAGCAAAACGTCACCGTATGCTTGTTATGTACAGCGTCAGGGGCCTTTCAATGTACCACTCATCGATACTCTGCAGGTATCCCTGCATTTAATTTCAGCTTTACAAAAAATATTTGTGACATCAGGGACACTGAGCAACTTTTTAGAACTCCTTTTAGGGATGTGGTCCGTAGTGGACACTGGCTCTCATAGGCGAACAGAGCCTGTTGGGTCTCACAAGATCGCTGTTTGAATAATGTCGTAGTAGATGCAACAGATTTATGTCGACTCTGTTGACCAGCAGTTACGACGATTTCCCCGAAGACCTTCAAAAACAAGAATGGCCAACGTTTCGTTGCCGCGCGGAGTTGCCACGCGGTTAGAGGCGCCATGTCACGGATTGCGCGGCCCCTTCCACCGGAGGGTTCGAGTCCTCCCTCGGGCATGGGTGTGTGTGTTGTTTAAGCATAAGTTAGTTTAAGTAGCGTGTAAGTCTAGGGACCGATGACCTCAGCAGTTTGGTCCCTTAGGAATTCACAGACACAACGTTTCGTTGTTCCAGTGACTTGAAATTAACTACTGCTGAAAACTAAGAAAGCTCTATTTGCAAAATCTAAACTACTCGAAACGAGTTTTCTGTCACCTGCATATCTATGAACGTTGCACTTTGGGTCATTTCAATGGATCCTGTGTTCACTTCGCTTGTCTGTATATTGTCGCAAGTCTGAAACCTTTTTTATTCAGGAAGCATCTATAGTGTGAAAAATAAACCGAGCTTTTTTTACACAGACTATCTCGCAACATATGGGGATCGACCAACAGGACTCTGGGAATTTCTAGACTCTCCAAAGCCGTTCTACATCGGAGCGCCAAATAAACTGCTATAGGCATGCGTATTCAAATGCAGGTGTATGTAAACAGGCAGAATACGGCGCTGCGGTCGGCAACGCCTATGTAAGACAAGTGTCTGGCGCAGTTGTTAGATCGGTTACTGCCGCTGTAATGGCAGGTTATAAAGGTTTAAGTAAGTTTGAACGCGGTGTTATAGTTGGCGCACTTGCATCCATTCATGTCCATTGTGAATTCAGATGGACTTGGGCAATTCCAGCAGGACAATCCGACACCCTCACGTCCAGAATTGCTACAGTGTGGTTCTAGGAAGACACTTCTGAGTTTAAACCCTTCCGCTGACCACCAAACTCCCCAGAAACGATCGTTATTGAGCATATCTGGGCTTCCTTGCACCATGCTGTTCAGAGGAGACCTCCGCCCCCTCGCACTCTTACGGGTTTATGGACGGCCGTGCAGGATTCATGGTGCCAGTTCCCTCCAGCACTACTTTAGACATTAGTCGAGTCGACGCCACGTCGTGTTGCGACACTTTAGCGTGCCCTACACGATATTAGGCAGGAATAGCAGTTTCTTTGGCTCTTCTGTGTATAATAAGCCCGTTGTGGGCTGATATTACCTTACATTCTTCGCAAATATGTCATTGTCTGGAAGATTTTCAGACTAACACAACTGCGTATGCTATTCTGGACGACGTTTGCTCGTTACGAACAAAGATAATGTCGGTAGTGTGTGATAGGAATACTTTTAAAGATGCAAATAAACTCTAGAAAATCCAGAACTATTCAAATTATAGGATAACGAGGTTGAGTAACAGTAGGAAAATTCTGAACAATATAGGAAAAATATCCTCCAAGCCTGATGAATGGCCGCTTACAAAATGAGCATGATTAAAAGTATTGCAGGTTTTGTACACTGAGTTAGTGGTATGCTACTGCACTCTGTCTAGACGATTAAATAATAATTGGGGTAGCGTTGCTGAGCGATGAGAAGTGGTATAACCATACAGAATAATTTTAAGGCAGGACAAAATGGCCGTTTACATGTTATGGGATAAATCTGCAACAGTTCAGACCAGCCTCAAGAGTGATCGCATATGAGATTATGGTGTGATTTCTCGTATAGAACTTCAGTGTTTGGGGCCATTGACAAGCCAGGCTAGATCAGACGATGGCATTAATTCAGCCACCAGGACATTTGTTACCAGCACCTTCAGTCAGTACCATATTTAGGGAAGTGATGGGGAGCTCTTTCGAAGAAAGGCTATAATTTACTATCTCATATACTTAGTAAATTTAGGGGACCAATGTCTTAAACAGAATAACACTGCCTTAAGTGTGCATCTCGTGTAAGTACTAAGAGAACAAGCGATCAAGAGCACAACAGCATATGTAGGTATATGTGAGCGAAGATAGTGAGTGATAACGATTAAAGATAATCTCCGATAAACGCTGCTCAGTTACCTATGAAGTATAGATGTAGCTGTAGATTTAGAAGGCTACAGATGGAGCCTCTTCTTCTTCTTCGGTTATCAACCCACAGGTTGGTTGGCAGCAGCACGCCATTCCGTTCTTTTGTCAACTTTCTTCTTCATATCTGCATAGGTCTGGCACCCGATGTCATTTATTACTTGTTGAATGTAGCTTAATCTAGGTCGTCCTCGGCGAGTTCTTCCTTCAATGATTCCTTCTAATATTCTCTTAATGAAATTGTTATGCCGTAAAATGTGACCTATGAAGGTTATTCTTCTTTTCTGTATATTTCGCCAAAGAGATCTGTTTTCTTTCACTCTTCTGAGGACATCTTCGTTTGTAGCCTTGTCTCGCCAGCTGATTTTTTCCATTCTCCGGTAGCACCACATTTCGAATGCCTCTAATCTTCTCTTTTCTGCTTTTCCACAAGTCCAAGTTTCACATCCGTAAAGGGCTGTACTCCACACATAGGTTTTCATGACTCTCTTTCTTACGTCTAAACTAACATTTCTACTCGTCAGTAAGTTTCTTTTTCCATTGAATGCTATTTTGGCAAGTTGTATTCTGTTTTTAATGTCACTTTTGCTCCTTCCATCTGCTGTTATTTTGCTACCTAAGTAGTTAAATTCTGTAACCTGCCCTAGTTTCTCTCCCTTTATTGTTATTCGTATGGGTTCATTGTAGTTCAGGGCGCCACTCACCATCACTTTAGTCTTTTTCTTATTTATTTTCATTCCATACTGTTCTTTTAAGGTGTTTTCCATTTCATTGAGTGCGGCTTCTAAATCTTCTTTCCTTTCTGTAATTATGGCGATATCATCTGCATATCGCAACATATCTATTTTCCTTCCGTTAATTTTTATTCCTACTTCAATATTCTCTCTTATTTTGTCTATTGCTTCTTGGATATATGCGTTGAAAATTACTGGAGATAGTGGGCATCCCTGTCTCACTCCTTTCCTTATTCTTGCTGTTTCTTCTTTGTTTTCCTTCTTAACTAAGGCTGTTTCATTTTGGTATATTTTAAAGATTATCCTTCTATCATTATATTTCAGACCAGCCTTCTTCAGAATTCTAAACATTTCTGGCCATACAACATTGTCAAATGCCTTTTCGAGGTCTACGAAGGCTATAAATACTTGTTTGTTTTTGGAAATTTGTTTCTCAATTATTAGTCTTAAAGATAAGATGGAGCCTATTCTGTATTATTTGCTATTTGATTTGTTAGTAATCGGAGTTCTTTTAACCGCTGACGTCAAAGTGCTGTAATAAACAAATCGTAGAAACTATCGTAGGGAAACAATTCGGAATTAACTTATTTCATCTTTTGTATAACAATTCCCCATTCATAATGCAAATGGCACAAAAGGTTGTTTTGCCGAAATAGTTCCCACTGGAAAGACGTTACCGAGCGAGGTATCGCAGTTGTTAGTACACTGGACACGCATTCGGGAGAATGACGGTTCAAATACTGTGATAAAAAGTATCCGGACACCCCCAGAAACCTACCTTTTTCGTATGAGGCGCATTGTGCTCCACATAGCGATCTCGGTAGTCATTAGACATCGTGAGAGAGCAGAATGGGGCTCTCCGCGGATCTCACGGACTTCGAACGTGGTCAGGTGATTGGGTGTCACTGGTGTCATACGTCTGTACACGGGATTTCCACACTCCTAAACATCCATAGGTCCACTGTTTCCGATGTGATAGTGAAGTGGAAAGGTGAAGGGACACGTACACCACAAAAGTGTACAGTCCGATCTCGTCTGTTGACTGACAGAGACCGCCGACAGTTGAAGAGGGTCGTAATGTGTAATAGGTAGACATCTATCCAGACCATCACACAGAAATTCCAAACTGCATCAGGATCCACTGCAAGTACTATGACAATTAGGTGGTAGGTGAGAAAACTTGAGTTTCATGGTCGAGCGGCTGCTCATAAGCCACACATCACCCCGGTAAATGCCAAATGACCCCTCGCTTGCTGTAAGGAGGGTAAACATTGGACGATGAACAGTGAAAAAGCGTTGTGTCTAGTGACGAATCACGGAACACAATGTGGCGATCCGATGGCAGGGTGTGGGTATGGCGAATGCCCGGTGAACATCATCTGCCAGCGTGTGAAGTGCCAATAGTAAAATTCGGAGGTGGTGGTATTCTGGTGTGGTCGAGTTTTCCATGCACCCCTTGTTGTTTTGCGTTACACTATCACAGCACAGGCCTGCACTGGTGTTTTAAGCACCTTCTTGTTTCCCACTGTTGAAGAACAATTTGGGTGTGGCGACTGTATCTTTCAACCCGATCGAGGACCTGTTCATAACGCACGGCGTGTGGCGGAGTGGTTACATGACAATAACATCCGTGTAATGGACTGGCCTGCACAGAGTCATGACCTGAATCCTACAGAACACCTTTAGGATGTTTTGGATCGCCGACTAAGTGCCAGGCCTCACCGACCGACATCGATACCTCTTTTCAGTGCAGCACTCCGTGATGAAGGGCTGCCATTCCCCAAGAAACCTTCCAGCACCTGATTGAACGTATGCCTGCGGATGTTGAAGCTGACATCAAGGCTAAGGGTGCGCCAACGCCATACTGAATTCCAGCATTTTCGATGGAGGGCGCCCCGAAGTTGTATGTCATTTTCAGGCAGGTGTCCGGATACTTTTGATCACATAGTGTATATACGTAACGTACGAGTACAGGCCGTCAAAAAGAACGATGACATATGAAAGTTTGGGTCTGGCCCTGATTCGTACGCGCACAGCTGAAGCTGTCGCACACCGCCTTCGGCACTGAAGCGGCGCGGACTTCTTGTTTACGTCTCTGCCGCGATAGCGCGCGCTCGGTTTGCTGTACACATCTACCGTATTCCTGCATTAAACTTACGTAGAAGAGGAGGGAGTTCTTCATACCGTAAAAAGACACCAAATTTTAATTTCTTGAACGAGTATGGGAGACCTAAGGCGTTGGAAATAGTACAATTTCTGAGAGACGAAATCAGGATTGATTATAATGATCTTATCGGCATTTATCTTTCAGTTATAGACAATGTAGTGTATGTGAAGATGTTCAACCACACGGCTTGCGACTGGATTCTCGGTGAGACTTGAGATGATCTTAAATTTCGACTTTCAGACTGGCATGTAAATAATGTGCAAGTGTAACAAATGAGCCTCAGACATTGGACGATTCGGGTATTCGAACCACTATCTGAGGTTCTCGCCGAGATGGTGGTTACTACTCAGAACGATCTGTCCTATCTGTACATCAGTGGCTGTTGTGCATCATCATCTACAATGGTCAGTCGAACATGTGTTTAAGTTGTGGACAAGGTCATGTGTGTTCCAGTCGTCTTTAACGTCTTTCCCAATTACCACGAGAGGAGTGGGCAGTGTCTACACCGACAGCGCTCTCATTCAAGTACGTCCAGGCCCTGCACGTCAACCACCACCCACTTACCAGGGCCTCTTCTTTACCAGGACTATTGTCGCCCCTGGAACAGCAGCAGGACAATGCGGAAGGAACGAAGACGTCGACTGAGCCTCCTCCAGTTACATCTTCATTGTGAGATGATGGGATGACACAGGCGATGGGGATGAAAGTCACCTCCATAGTTGTGCCAATTGAAGCTTTTGTCCCTGACAGTCAGGACCCTTTGGCGTCTTCAGACGCCGAAGGCCATGTGCACAAACAAAAATCTCCGAAGAAACACCGGCTGGCTGCTTCAGAGTCGTGCCAGAAGCAATATCAAGAACAATATGATCCCAATGGCGTATATCCTTACCCACAGGATGAAACAGTCACGGAACCTTCAGTCTGCCTCCTGGTGGGGAATTCATCAACGATATATATGCACAGTAAAATGCCTATGGCTGTTGGACAGCAGCCAGAGCCAACCCCTGGCTCCATGATGGATGATATACTGACCACTTCAGACGCAGTACATCAAAGGTATGACCACCAATCAAGTATGTTGCTGTGGTCTGATGAAAGGATGCTACGTTGCTGTGGTCTGATGAAAGGAAGCATGACGGAGCGACTGTGGCGGCTGCAGCCGCGCTGCTGCGCGAATTCTGATGAAGGACTTAGGTAGCCAGTGGTGGAACCGTTCTGGACCACTGCTGCTCTTCCTGTCCTCATGAGCGTCTTTCATGCCGCCTTTCAGCGGCAACCTTATCACATAGGTACTATTAATCTCAACACCATCGGTACATGGGTCAAGTTCCAGATGTTGTGTGAAATGTTGAATGTGTTAGACCTTGATGTGGCCCTCCTGCAGGAAGTTCGCCTCGAACTGCTCTCACCTGTTTACAGTTACGACATCTACCATATGCCATACATGGACAGCAGCTGTGGGATGGCCATACTCTTGAAGGAAGGGATAAAAATGGACAACATAATTTACCTTCTTTTCCTCGAGGTCTCTTTGTCACTTTTCATGGTGTCAGGATCATCAAGGTATATGCTTCCTCTGGTACTGAGAAACGAAGAGAGATGGCGCAGTTTTATATGGAGCAAGTAGCACCGTTACTTGTGGACCAGTATGAGTACATCTCCCTCGGAGGCAACTTTAACTGCATATTACCCCCGTAGGACCAAACGTCACATTTCACCACAAGCTCGAAATTGAACAAGCTAGTAAACAAATTGCATCTGATAGCTACCTGGCAACGTGTACATGGGGACTGGCAAGGATTCACTTATGTCACCAGCTACTCGATGAGCCACCTTGACCACGTCTATGTCTCCCCAGAGCTTATTGTGGTGATGCTTGATGGAGAGCTATGGCCGATGGCATTTTACGACCATGTCGTTTAGGTATGCACATTGTCCTTACCACGATGGAAAGGTTGGCGTGGATGGCGCTTATGGAAACTGAATGTGACCCTCCTCAAGGAAGCAGAGTGCCGGCAGCTGTTAAAGGAGAAATGAAGGGAATGTGGATAATGCATACTGTCATATCCGTGCATGCTTAGATGGTGGCTCGAAAGCGTCAAACCCACGTTCTGAAGCGCACTCATCCCATATAGCTGCGAAACAATGCCTTGCCATCAACAAACAATGGAGTACTATTTCATCCTGCAATGGGATATCTCCGCCCAAGCGTCGTTTACTGTATCCTGGGTGGAATTCAGTAGACAAAGGGGAAGATTATCACGCTCACACAACGCCGTCTGAAGGGCACAGTTGTATGTGCACGTTTTCAGGATTGGATTGGAGGAGAACCCATGCACTCTATGTTGTTGTTGTTGTGGTCTTCAGTCCTGAGACTGGTTTGATGCAGCTCTCCATGCTACTCTATCCTGTGCAAGCTTCTTCATCTCCCAGTACCTACTGCAACCTACATCCTTCTGAATCTGCTTAGTGTATTCATCTTTTGGTCTCCCTCTACGATTTTTACCCTCCACGCTGCCCTCCAATACTAAACTGGTGATCCCTTGATGCCTCAGAACATGTCCTACCAACCGATCCCTTCTTCTGGTCAAGCTGTGCCACAAACTTCTCTTCTCCCCAATCCTATTCAATACTTCCTCATTAGTTATGTGATCTACCCATCTAATCTTCAGCATTCTTCTGTAGCACCACATTTCGAAAGCTTCTATTCTCTTCTTGTCTAAACTAGTTATCGTCCATGTTTCACTTCCATACATGGCTACACTCCATACAAATACTTTCAGAAATGACTTCCTAACACTTAAATCTATACTCGACGCTAACAAATTTCTCTTCTTCAGAAACGCTTTCCTTGCCATTGCCAGTCTACGTTTTATATCGTCTCTACTTCGACCATCATCAGTTATTTTGCTCCCCAAATAGCAAAACTCCTTTACTACTTTAAGTGTCTCATTTCCTAATCTAATTCCCTCAGCATCACCCGACTTAATTCGACTACATTCCATTATCCTCGTTTTGCTTTTGTTGATGTTCATCTTATATCCTCCTTTCAAGACGCTATCCATTCCATTCAACTGCTCTTCCAAGTCCTTTGCTGTCTCTGACAGAATTACAATGTCATCGGCGAACATCAAAGTTTTTATTTCTTCTCCATGGATTTTAATACCTACTCCGAATTTTTCTTTTGTTTCCTTTACTGCTTGCTCAATATACAGATTGAATAACATCGGGGAGAGGCTACAACCCTGTCTCACTCCCTTCCCAACCACTACTTCTATTTCATGCCCCTCGATTCTTATAAATGCCATCTGGTTTCTGTACAAATTGTAAATAGCCTTTCGCTCCCTGTATTTGACCCCTGCCACCTTTAGAATTTGAAAGAGAGTATTCCAGTCAACATTGTCAAAAGCTTTCTCTAAGTCTACAAATGCTAGAAAATTAGGTTTGCCTTTCCTTAATCTTTCTTCTAAGATAAGTCGTAAGGTCAGCATTGCCTCACGTGTTCCAGTATTTCTACGGAATCCAAACTGATCTTCCCCGAGGACGGATTCTGCCAGTTTTTCCATTCGTCTGTAAAGAATTCGTGTTAGTATTTTGCAGCTGTGGCTTATTAAACTGATTGTTCGGTAATTTTCACATCTGTCAACACCTGCTTTCTTTGGGATTAGAATTATTATATTCTTCTTGAAGTCTGAGGGTATTTCGCCTGTTTCATACATCTTGCTCACCAGATGGTAGAGTTTTGTCAGTAGTTCCAATGGAATGCTGTCTACTCCCGGGGCCTTGTTTCGACTCAGGTCTTTTAGTGCTTGATCAAACTCTTCACGCAGTATCGTATCTCCCATTTAATTTTCATCTACATCCTCTTCCATTTCCATAATATTGTCCTCAAGTACATCGCCGTTGTATAGACCCACTATATACTCCTTCCACCTTTCTGCTTTCCCTTCTTTGATTAGAACTGGGTTTCCATCTGAGCTCTTGATGTTCATACAAGTGGTTCTCTCATCTACAAAGGTCTCTTTAATTTTCCTGTAGGCAGTATTTATCTTAGCCCTAGTGAGATAAGCCTCTACATCCTTACATTTATCCTCTAGCCATCCCTGCTTAGCCATTTTGCACTTCCTGTCGATCTCATATTTGAGACGTTTGTATTCCTTTTTTCCTGCTTCATTTACTGAATTTTTATGTTTTCTCCTTTCATCAATTAAATTCAATATTTCTTCTGTTACCCAAGGATTTCTACTAGCCCTCGTCTTTTTACCTACTTGATCCTCTTCTACCTTCACTACTTCATCCCTCAAAGCTACCCATTCTTCTTCTACTGTATTTCTTTCCCCAATTCCTGTCAATTGTTCCCTTATGCTCTCCCTGAAACTCTGTACAACCTCTGGTTCTTTCAGTTTATCCAGGTCCCATCTCCTTAAGTTCCCACCTTTTTGCAGTTTCTTCAGTTTTAATCTACATGTCATAACCAATAGATTGTGGTCAGAGTCCGCATCTGCCCCTGGAAATGTCTTACAATTTAAAACCTGGTTCCTAAATCTCTGTCTTACCATTATATAAGCTATCTGATACCTTTTAGTATCTCCAGGGTTCTTCCATGTATACAACCTTCTTTCATGATTCTTAAACAAAGTGTTAGCTATGATTAAGTTGTGCTCTGTGCAAAATTCTACCAGGCGGCTGCTTCTTTCATTTCTTAGCCCCAATCCATATTGACCTACTACATTTCCTTCTCTCCCTTTTCCTACTACCGAATTCCAGTCACCCATGACTATTAAATTTTCGTCACCCTTCACTATCTGAATAATTTCTTTTATTTCATCATACATTTCTTCAATTTCCCTATAATCCGCGAAAAGCAGCGCTACCAGTTAATGTTAGAAAATGCCCTCTACATGCCAGATGGTCGAAGTCTGACGACCCAAAAAGATATTGCAGATGCCTTTGTGGAATGCTACCAGAACCTCGGTGGCAGATGATGTTCTCCATTCGTTGACTGGGTTTTCCAATGGACAGGAAGCAGTGACTTTAATAGACCCAACCACGATCAACGACACTAAAGAAGCTCTTCTCAAAGAGGCTGCCAACAAATCGCAGGCCCAGATTGTTTCCTGCTACAGTTATACCGCATTCAACGACCTAATGGCTCCTCGCTGGCTAACGATGTACCAGGAACTGATGATCCTGGGTCCTCCTGCCATCTGAGTTCGTCAAAGACCTCTTTCACTCAGTACCCAAACCATCTTGTCGCAGGAGCCTTGAACATTGTTGCCCTCTCATTACGCTTAACAGTGACTTCAGAATCTTTACCCAGAGTCTAGCCACTCACATTTGGTGTGTTCTGTCCTGAATTGTTTCCTTGGACGAAACATGTCTGGGTTGTAACAGTAATATACGGACGGTGCTTAGAGATTATAGGGATATCATCACCCTTGCAGAGGCTTGTCGTTTGAGTAAATTTGGTTACGGTGGACTTCGACCACACCTTGAAAAGGGTGAATCCCAACTACCTCGGGATGGTGTTAGGGCAATTTGCCTTCCTCCCTTCCACCCCCTCCCCCCCGCCCCAGACTTCATCTACATTGCCATGCATTTGTATCAAAGTTCAAAGTCACGAGTGATGATCAACGAATGTATGGCAGGCTCTATTACTATCCCCAGATAGTACAGCAGGGATGCTCCTATTGGTGATTTCGTATGCCATAGCCCTCCAGCTGCTGTTATACAGGCTGCAATACCAGCTGACGGGAATTGCTTTGACAGGTTATGCCTTAATCTTCTGAGCATATTACCATTCCCCAGCTAGCACAGCGGGGATGCCCGCTATGAATGATTTTGTATGCCGTCGCCCTCGAGTCACTGTTTCATTTGATGCGATGCTGGCTGACGGGAATTGCGTTTAGCTGTCAAGCCTTTATATGCTGAGCGTACACGAATGGTTTGGAGCTTTTGGCGTTATCGGGTTGTAACACCAATATCGATTGTAAGTAATTTATACTGTGTAATTATATGTATGTGACTATGTAGTGTTTGGTCTTTACTGATGAAGATCATTGAATTGTCAAAGAGAAAATAGAAGTTTAAAATATGTGTATTATGGAAACTAAAATAATGTTTAAAAATAATGAAACTTTATAAAATATGTATCTTAAGAAAGAGAAATGGATATGTCGAAAACTGGTTCATGCTTAGGGATCTTGTATTGTATAGTATAAAAGGTGCAGGGAACACCCTTCGCTACGGAAGTGGCCTGGCGCCCGCTAAAAGACTGATTTGGAGGTCGATCTGGGAGGCTACTGGAGGAACACACTACGCAGTCAGTGGCTAGGCGTTGTACAGTTAACATCTAGGGTGCCAATTTATATTGAAATTGCCTCGGATGTGGTTTCGGCTGTCATATTGCGCTCTTGGTATCATGGAATGGCTCTAAAACGGGGATAATACGTCTCAAAGAAGAATTTATAAAGAGCGTTGAATATCAAGAGTAAGAGACCAGATAGCCACCCCGTGCTTTCCACCACTATTGTGCCACTGCTCCGTAACTTCAGAAACTCAGATATGTTTCATAGTATAGACCAATATGTATTTGTGCATGTTTTTCAATAATGATTCCTGTGATATAAACATGAGTTTGAACTTTAAAACTGACTTGATCATGAAACCAATGCAGGGTCCCATCCTAAATGTGTAGAAACCGAGTATCCTGTTCCCAATGAATTAATGGTTTGCTTCTGTACAAAATGTGCTAAGGTGCAGTGCCGTAGTGTGTAGTGTTACCGTAAAAATACCTGCTTCACAGGTAATGGATAAGGCGTACAAATTGAATCTATATGAAAAGTAATTTTGCTTTGATTTTTACCATGAACTAATTTCTGAAGTTAATTGAACTTAATATTTGAATTACTAGCTTTAAAGTATGAACATATAAACTATTTCAAGTAGGGTTAGAATTCAATATTGGCAAACAGCAATTTGTTTCTGAAATAGTAACAGAATTTGCCTGTAAAGAGAGATTTAGTTTATGGGTCCCCGCTATATTCTTTTCTATTATAAGAAAGATAAGCTAAATACTGATTTTGCTAAGGAAATCTGAAGCATTTCCATAAAAGTGTGAGTATAAAAAGTGTCTGTGTAATGTTATTTAACCTCATTAGAGGTGTCTGTATGCTAGTTAAAGCAGGACTAGCCAGCCGCGGTGGCCGAGCGGTTCTAGGCGCTTCAGTTCGGAACCGCGCGACTGTTACGGTCGCAGGTTCGAATCCTGCCTCGGGCATGGATGTGTGTGATGTCCTTAGGTTTGTTAGGTTTAAGTAGTTCTATGTTCTAGGGGACTGATGACCTCAGATGTTAAGTCCCATAGTGCTCAGAGCCATTTGAACCATTTAAAGCAGGACTCTTGTCATGTTCTATTTTAGTCTTGTGAGGGCTCTAGTAACATCTTAGTGCTGAGTTAGCTATTGATTGCAACAGTAACTATTATTACTACAAGTGAAATAACTTTTAAATTTCTTATGATTGCTGATTTGCGTAAATAATAACTACTACTACCCACTGCTCAGTTCGTCCGTTAGTCGTGTGTATTCATCCCACTATTTAAAAGAAGTATTAATGAAAGTCCATTTAGTAACTCATATTCATTTTTCTTGAAACATAATGTTTCAAATTATGATGCCTCATTAGGTTGGCGACCGTTTGTTATTTCATTTGTATGCATTTGCTACTTTCATAATCTCCAAAACAAAACCTGTTTAGTTTTCTATTAACTGCCATATATAGGAAATTACTGTTCAATACCCTGTATTCATTAGGTAAATACACGGTCAATACATTTCACAATTCCTCCCGGAGGGTAATACTGAACTGTGAGTATAGCTTTATACTAGAAGCAAAACTGCAGCTCTCGTGTTATATGTGGCCCCGCGTGCCTGGACTTTCGTTAGTTTTACTTACATGTACAGTTCAGAACAGAAATATTGAACGAAAAACAATAGTAAGACTAGTATTGAATGTCCAGTGGCACGAACTTGCAATGCAACAGGCAAAATAGTTAATAGACAGTTTCCCAAGTATTTTGAAGGTAAAATATAAAGTAGTGACAAAATAAAAATTGATACAAAAACGAAAGTAGACCAGGGCGAGCGGGACGAAAAAGTAAAGAGTGCACTAGGTGGTAGTAGTTCGCTAGACGCAAACGCAGATGACGCCATCAGACGGCAACAAGCTTATGTGGAGTATCATATGCACGTAAATGATCAAATTTAAATGATAAACTCGCCACAAATGAAACAAGGCAGGAAAGACGACATAACTAAAGACAGTGGTTATATTAACGACTCGGTGGATATTTTTAATTCATCGAAAGTCGGAAGTGAAACTAGTGAAACATGCAGAGGAGGATCCGAATATGAGGACACATTAGAACAAGAAAGCGAAAAACCACTGAGCATGAACGATTTACTAAACATGTTGTCTGCACAGTTTGCAGCACACAGTTGCAATATTAATGAACAAACTGCAGCTCAGAGTTGTGACATTAATGCACAGATTAAAGCACAAGGTCATCAAATTGCAGCTCAGAGTAGTTACATTTTTTTCCTTTATTATGATTTCATTCCCCTGCCCCATATGGGCAGGGGAGGGCTGTCAGCGGCACAATCCACCGCTCTTCAGCCGAGTGAGATGGCAACTAAAATAAGAATAAAATGTTACATACATAAGGCGATAAAAAAGGGGAACATAAAACAGAGTAAAGGGAGAAAATTGAGGTAAAAATAGACTGACATGGTGACGTTCATGGGGGACAGTTAAAAAAGTCACCAGAAAGTTAAAAAAAAATGCAGTTGGCCATTCTTAAAACACAGAGAAGACACTGAATGGACATGCACAGGTTAAAAGTCGACCGCAGTATTAAAAACACTCCAGAACAACACACTTAAAACCCACTTGTAGCACACATGATGAAGAATAAATCTGCCAGGTGAGACCTGCCGAGGGAAAGGTCAGAGAGAATGGAAAAGGAGGGGAGAGCAAGGGGTGGCAGGGGAAGTGGTGGGATGAAGAGAGAAGGGCATCAGCGTGTACACTAAGAGGCCAGAGACACGTGGGGCAGGAGATGAAGAGGGAAGACAAGGCGGGAGGAAGTGCAGAGACACTGAAAGGGAGCACTAGAGAGGGAGGGGAAATAGGAGGGGGAAGCTACTCACGAGGAGGGAGGGGGAGGAGAGGGAGCCCTGAGGAGGAGGCAGGAAGATGGGGTTCGAGTTGGTAGGAAGGGTAGATGTCAGGGCGAAGCTCATCATCCGGGAGGGGTAGATAGTGGAAGTTGTATTGGGAAAGGAGATGGAGGGTGTGGAGATGGAGAGAGGGTGGGACACAACGGTAAAGGTGCGGCAACTGGTTGGGGATGAGAAGAAGGGAGAGACCAGGGGGTGAGGGGGATCATGGCGGCGGACAATATATAGTGTGTGGATGTGTTCAAGGAAAAGGAGAAAGTGGGGGAACGGGATGAGGTCATAGAGGATGTGCATGGGTGATGGAAGGCGGATGCGGTAGGCGAGGCAGAGCGCAAGGCTTTCGAGGATTTGGAGGGCTTCATAGAACCGGGGAGGGGCTGAAATCCAGGCTACGCTGGCATAACAGAGGATGGGGCGGATCAAGGATTTGTAGGTATGAAGGATGGTGGAAGGATGCAGACCCCATGTCCAGCCGAAGGAAGGGGATGAGGTCATAGAAGATGCGTGTAGGGGCCGGAAGGAGGATGCGGAAGGTGAGGCAGAGCACATGGCTTTCGAGGATTTGGAGGGCTTTATAGAACTGGGGAGGGGCGGAAATCCAGGCTACACTGGCATAACAGAGGATGGGGCGGATCAACGATTTGTAGGTGTGAAGGATGGTGGAAGGATGCAGACCCCATGTCTGGCCAGACAGGAGTTTCAGGAGGCGGAGGCAGTTGTGAGCTTTGTTTTGGATAGTAAGGAGATGGGGAGTCCAGGTGAGGTGGCGGTCGAGTATGAGGCCAAGGTATTTGAGGGTAGGAGTGAGGTGGATAGGAAGGCCATAAATGGTGAGGTAGAAATCATGGAGGTGGAAGGAGCGGGTGGTGCGGCCTATGATGATCGCCTGGGTCTTGGAGGGATTGATACGGAGGAACCACTGGTTGCACCAAGCGGTGAATTGGTCAAGGTGGGTTTGGAGGGTACGTTGGGACCGTTGAAGGGTAGGATAAAGAGCTAGGAAGGCGGTGTCATCAGCAAACTGGAGAAGATGAACAGTTAGGGGATATTTGGGCATATCAGCAGTGTACAGGAAACAGAGGAGAGGGGAAAGGACAGAACCTTGGGGCACGCCGGCAGAGGGATAGAAAGTAAGGGAGTTGGAATTGTGGATAGTCACATAGGAGGGACGATGGGAGAGGAAGGAAGCAACTAGACAAACGAAGTTGATGGGGAGAGCATAGGTCTGGAGTATGAGAGGAGCCCGGGATGCCAGACATGGTCATAGGCGTTCTGGAGTTCAAGAGAAACAAAGATAGCGGAGCGACAGGAGTTAAGTTGGGCAGGAAGAAGATTGGTAAGGTTAAGGAGCTAGTCGTCGGCAGAGAAGGAAGACCGGAAGCCACAGTGGGTAAGGAGAAGGAGGTGGTGCTGGTTAAGATGGCGGTGAATACGGTGAGAGAGGATGGCCTCGAAGACCTTACTGAACACGGAAGTGAGGCAGATGTGACGATAGGAAGAGGTATCAGAGGGGAGCTTGTTAGGTTTAGGGAACAGCAGGACAAGGGAAGTCTTCCACAGGTCTGGGTAAAATCCAGTGGAGAGGAGGACATTGTACATGGTAGAAAGGATGGGGGGGATTCCTTGAGGTGGCGGTAGGTGACGCCATCATGACCAGGGGCGGTGTTGCGTCGGAGCGGAGGACGAGTATGACGTATGTGCGGTGATGGGAGTGTTGATGTCTGAGAGGGGTAACCGATCCAAGTACTGGAAGCTAGGGGCGAGAGGGGGACAGAGGTGTCAGTGCGGTCAAGGACGGTGGCGAAGAGGGAGTAATCAGAATGGGGATCGTCAGGAATGGAGAAGACCTCGGATAGGTGGGAAGCAAAATGGTTAGCCTTACTGAGGTTGTCAGGAAAGGGTCGATCGTCATGGAGGATAGGGTAATGCGGGGTGGGATGGCTACCAGTAAGGCGGTGGAAGGCTAGTAGTTACATTAACAACCAGCTTAAAATACAGGCAGATGTGATTAGAGCACAAGGGAACGAAATGGAAATGCAAGGTGAAAAAATCAGCAAACAAATCGAAGAAGTAAACTCAAGAGTAGGCGTTGTGAGCAACGAAATTATGGACTTACAGTTAAAGATAAATACTATTAATAACAACGTTGCCACCATGCAAGGACAGATTGATGACATTAACGATATATTTGACACTGATATAATGAAAATCCAAGACGTGGTAGAACCGTTGGTAGTAACGAAAGATGGCGAACAAGTTTTCGGCCTTAAAACCGTATTGATCAATAAATGTAACACCAAAATTTCTGAACTGAGACAAACGGTGAATAAGCCTGAAAAAGAATTGAGTAGACAAATAGTAACTTGCGAAAAGAAGTGTAAACAGAACAATTCTCAGAGTCAGGACAAAATGAATGATCTTGAACGAAAGATGAGAGAAAAACCAAATTATGTAACTGATAGAATAAATTATAGCAAATAACTAGAGGGCGAAGAAGAGTTCGACCCGGTGAAAAGACATAACGGATGGCTTCGTTTGGACTTTTTGAAAAATTGTGAGAGGAATTTTCCTGATTATTTGACAGATCAGGAATGGATTAATGTGGTTATCAGCGCCTTAGCAAATGATGCAAAAAGATGGGGGTTAAATCTAGATATGGAACAGATGCCTTTTGACGAGTTTAAGCAAAAATTTATTGAGGAATATTGGTCAGAACAGAAGCACGACCACCTATGGAGAGAATTCATTATGGCAAGACTATATGATAATAAAGGCAGGAACTCTGCTAAATATGTTACCGAAACTTGACCCATTTAAGAACAGAATCTGAGATAGTGTGGGAGCTATGGAAAAACTCCCAGAGGATTCGAAACGATATGTGGGAAGCAACCACAAAGGCTTCTCATCATTTTTGGGGAGAGTAGAAGACGAAGATCACTGGAGAGGAAACCGTGATTATCGTCATAACAGCAATAACCAAGCGAGGCAAAACCATGATCAGAATGAACAACCAGAGAACCAATGTTACCAAGTAAATACTTTACAGAGAGGTAGAGGCAGAGGCTGCGGTAACATGTCTGTTCACGGTAGGGGATTTGTACCGCGAAATTTTCAAAATAGAGATGATGCGGAAAACTAAGGCTCGCGTGTATTACGGAAAACTAAGGCTCGCGTGTATTACGGGCCAGATTCACAAAGACAATTATTCTGGGCCCAAATTGAAGAAAAGTTACAGGTTAAAGCAAAATGAATGTAAGAAACGAGCTAACTGTAGAAATGCGTCACGAGACGGTGTACGCGGAATGACAGGTGCTGAAACTCGTATATGTCACGCATGGGCGACAAAGCGACAGGCAGTAGCTTGCAAACTAGGCCACAGCATGCATTAAACTTCGTGGAGCGATTAGCTGGCCACTGAGACCAAAGTAGCTACAGTAAGAAGAGATGACGTAGTAAAAGAAGTCAATGGAGATGTTTTGGTGGAGAATATCACCGAAATGAATGGAAGATCGGACATGTTAATTGGTAAAAGTAAAAAGGAGGACAAGCTGTGCGAAAGCGAGTCATCAGGGATCAAAAAGGGCATCATGATTTAATTAACAATATAAAGCAGTATGAGAGAGAAAATTTTGAAGAAGGTTGTATGGCCAAAAAAATAATAAATGAAGGAAACGTCAGAAAAAGGACGTCGTTCGTAAATAGAACTGAGGTGGAGGCAGGAAGCACCGCGCAAGGTGCGCGTGCAGCAAGTTTAGAAGACAAAAAATGGTTCAAATGGCTCTGAGCACTATGGGACTTAACATCTGAGGTCATCAGTCCCCTAGAACTTTGAACTACTTAAACCTAACTAACCTAAGGACATCGCACACATCCATGCCCGAGGCAGGATTCGAACCTGCGACAGTAGCAGTCTCGCGGTTCCGGACTGAAGCGCCTAGAACCGCATGGCCACCACGGCCGGCTCAGAAGAAGAGATTAAAGAGAGGAAGGAAGACGCCACGCAAAGTATGAGAGTTACCGATACTAGGGAAGGTGGTACAGAAAGCGGAAATGTGGCCAGTATAAGTAAGAATCGGGAGGATGATGAAATCCTCAACAGTGTAGATGCAATCCTGGCTGACGAAAATCTCGCACAAACAATTGTTAGCGATAGTGATGAAGATGTCGATCCTGACAATCACATGCGATCCACTGAAGTTCGTGATGATTATATTAAGTGTGAAATGGAAGTTGGAGTCATCCGAAGTGATGTTGAGGAAAACACCTGTGACTGAAAATCAAGTGCAAAATGCAGAAAATAATCAGAAAATTGAAAATATCGAACGATCAAATGATGAATAGGCTCGTTGTCTTATGGTAGCATTAATGCTTGAATCAGATAGTGAAGGTGAAATGAGTAACAGTTCAGATGAAAAAGACATAGAAATAGAAGAGAGAGAACGAAACTTTACCGAAAATAGATATGAAAGGCCTAATGAAGAGTTTTCTAAGCATAATCCGGCGGTAGACACCGAACAGAAAGAGAAAGAGCCTCCAGATGATACGATACTGGAGCAAGATTTGATTACAGTAGTGAAAGACTTCGGAGCTTCAACACCAAAAGAGCCACCTGACGATACGATACGATGGCAGGAGTTAAGTAGAATCGTGAAAGATATAGAAAGTAGAAAACCGAAGAAGCCACTAGATATAGGTGATTGATCAGTAAATAACAACTTACTGCCCATACTACAGTAAGGCCTGGGGCAGATATATTGCAAATCTAATGAATACCCTACATCATGAAACTACAAGATTTACACCTAAGGAAATACTACTAAATTGCAAAAGCAAAAGTATAATAGAGGAAGCCTTACCATTCCCACCCAATGTAGAACTAGATCTGAAAGAGAAAAAGGAGCTAATGAGGAAGCGAATGAAAGAAAAAGCGGAAGCCAAATCTAAAAGGTATGTGGTTTCGGCTGTCATATTGCGCCCTTGGTATCATGGAATGGCTCTAAAACGGGGATAATACGTCTCAAAGAAGAATTTATAAAGAGCGTTGAATATCAAGAGTAAGAGACCAGATAGCCACCCCGTGCTTTCCACCACTATTGTGCCACTGCTCCGCCAACTTCAGGAACTTAGATACGTTTCATAGTATAGACAAGTATGTTTGTGTGAGTGTTTTTCAATAAAAATTCCTGTAATATAAACATGAGTTTGAACTTTAAAACTGACTTGATCATGAAACCAATGCAGGGTCCTATCCTAAATGTGCAGAAACCGAGTATCCTGTTCCCGATGAATTAATGGTTTGCTTCTGTACAAAATGTGCTAAGGTGCAGTGCCGTAGTGTGTAGTGTTACCGTAAAAACACCTGCTTCACAGGTAATGGATAAGGCGTACAAATTGAACCTATATGAAAAGTAATTTTGCTTTGATTATTACCACGAACTAATTTCTGAAGTTAATTGAACTTAATATTTGAATTACTAGCTTTAAAATATGAACATATCAACCATTTCAAGTAGGGTAGAATTCAATATTGGTAAATTGCAATTTGTTTCTGAAATAGTAACAGAATTTGCCTGTAAAGACAGCTTCAGTTTATTGGTTCCCACTATATTCTTTTCTGTTATAAGAAAGATAAACTAAATACTGCTTTTGCTAAAGAAATATGAAGCATTTCCATAAAAGTGTGAGTATAAAAAGTGTCTGTGTAATGTTATTTAACCTCATTAGAGGTGTCTGTATGCTAGTTGAAGCAGGACTCTTGTCATGCCCAATTTTAGTCTTGTGAGGTCTTTAGTAACATCCTAGTGCTGAGTTAGCTATTGATTGCAAAAGTAACTATTATTACTGCAAGTGAAATAACTTTTAAATTGCCTATGATTGCTGATTTGTGTAAATAGTAACTATTGCTACCCTCTACTCAGTTCGTCCGGTAGTCGTGTGTATTCATTGCACTATTTAAAAGGAGTATTAATGAAAATCCTTTTAGTAACTCATATTCACTTTTCTTGAAACATAATGTTTCAAATTGTGATGCCTAATTAGGTTGGCGACCGTTTGTTATTTCATTTGTATGCATTTACTACTTTCATAATCTCCAAAGCAAAACCTGTTTAGTTTTCTATTAACTGCCATATATAGGAAATTACTGTTCAATACCCTGTATTCATTAGATAAACACACGGTCAAAACATTTCACAATTCCTCCCAGAGGGTAACACTAAACTGTGAGTATAGCATTATACTAGACGCAAACTTGCAGCTCTCGTGTTATAGGGTGACGAAGTGGAAGGGACACTGGAATGGATCGCCAGATGTGTAGCTGCTGCGGGTAGGAATACGTATTTAATGAAGTCTGTGGCAATGTTAATATCCAGGACTCTACTGGAAGGTAGAGTGGCCACTTTCCGATAACAAGATGAACTTAAATTTTTCGGAATTATCTTCACACACGAAGTCAGACGGACGGCGGTGCTTAATTATATCCGACTTCTCCAAGGGAGACTCACGAGCGTGCGAGACATTGTACATGATTGTACATGATTCAAAGGGTTGATTATGTCAGTGTTAAGCTGGCAACCGGAATACCCCACTTGGATAGCATTTTACCAGTGTCAATGATGATGACTCACATGTTGAGGGTGGATTTGGCTACTTCATGAGTGTAGATCTGATACTAATAGTTCGATACGATGCACTCCTCCTATCCACAAATGAATGTGGTCTTGGTCTTGTCAAAGCCCATGTACGAGCGGCGGCTCTCTATGTCAGCACAATGATAAAGTTGTGGAACCAACGTGGGCACAGCTTAAAGAGTACCCTGATCGAGGAGCTGGCTCCATCTTTCCCCTCCCGACTACCAGCCGTTGTAGTGGTGCACATATTCTCATCGCTTTCCCAGGAAAAAATCTTTTTCGCTGACTGCAGTTACATCCACGCCGGTCTCTCGCGCACCATGATCCCCACGGCGCATGATGTTTACCGCCTAATGATGAAAGGATATAACCGGATTGTGATGGAACTACGTCAACCTACGATAGATTGGTCCGTGGTCTGGTGCACAGTACACCACCCCTGCTCGACTCGAACGTCCGGAGAACTTGGTATCTGATGGTCAACCAGAAACATATGACACAGCAAAGATTCCATGCCATTAATATGACCGACTCTCCATTCTGGCGACAGCGTCGTCTGCCTGACACAGATGCACATCGCCTGAAATGCGCATCTTCTGCGGAGGTGTGGCAGTTGATAAGGAAAGTGCTTGCCCTCCTTCTTAGCACGGCCCCACAAGCATTGGACCCTCAGTCCCTTTTATTCCCAGATGAAACTATTTTCCTCGCATTAAGACTAATGCTTTGGCATGGATCAAAGCTATGTCAATATCTTCTCTGTTTCACGACACTGGCAAGAACATTCTTGATTTTTTGGCTTTTCTACAGGAACGTTTCACGTGTCTTCAGCACCACGCATGCTATCGCCAATACTATGCCAGTTTTGTGGGCAGTGTTTCCCTGGACCCTCCCTGCAGCTGGGGTGTGTCGGGCATGAAAAGATAACTTTGTAGTAAGTATCTAATTCTCAGCACAGTGGTGGGAACGCATGGCATTTTTCTTCGGGACGACGTTCCCGGACCGAGTCTGCATGACAAGGAGGTCACCTTGTAACAACTTGTGCACAGCCGCGGGTCTGCGGACTTTTCGTTTTTTACGCAGGGAGGGCGGTCTTTTTTCCTATTTTTCGTCATTGTGTAAGAAATTGAAGAAATGTATGATGAGATAGAAGAAATTATTCAGATAGTGAAGGGAGACGAAAACTTAATAGTCATGGGTGACTGAAATTCGATAGTAGCAAAAGGAAAAGAAGGAACCGTAGTAGGTGAATATGGATTGGGAGTAAGAAATGAAAGAGGAAGCCGCCTGGTAGAATTTTGCACAGAGCATAACTTAATCATAGCTAACACTTGGTTGAAGAATCATAAAAGAAGGCTGTATACATGAAGGAAACCTGGAGATACTGACAAGTTTCAGATAGAGTATATAATGGTAAGGCAGAGATTTAGGAACCAGGTTTTAAATTGTAAGACATTTCCAGGGGCGGATGTGGACTCTGACCACAATCTTTTGTTTATAAACTGTAGATTAAAACTAAAGAAATTGCAAAAAGGTGGGAATTTAAGGAGATGGGACCTGGATGAACTGACTAAAGCAGAGGTTGTACAGAGTTTCAGGGAGAGCATAAGGGAACAATTGACAAGAATGGGGGAAAGAAATACAGTAGAAGAAGAATGGGTAGCTTTGAAGGATGAAGTAGTGAAGGCAGCAGAGGATCTAGAAGGTAAAAAGACGAGGGCTAGTAGAAATCCTTGGGTAACAGAAGAAATATTGAATTTAATTGATGAAAGGAGAAAATATAAAAATGCAGTAAATGAAGCAGGCAAAAAGGAATACAAACGTCTCAAAAATGAGATCGACAGGAAGTGCAAAATAGCTAAGCAGGGATGGCTAGAGGACAAATGGAAGGATGTAGAGGCTTATCTCACTAGGGGTAAGATAGATGCTGCCTACAGAACAATTAAAGAGACCTTTGGAGAAAAGAGAACCACTTGTATGAATATCAAGAGCTCAGATGGAAACCAAGTTCTAAGCAAAGAAGGGAAAATAGAAAGGTGGAAGATGTATACAGAGGGTCTATACAAGGGCAATGTACTTGAAGGCAATATTATGGAAATGGAAGAGGATGTAGATGAAGATGAAATGGGAGATGTGATACTACGTGAAGAGTTTGACAGAGCACTTAAAGACCTAAGTCGAAACAAGGCCCCGGGCGTAGACAACATGCCATTAGAACTACTGACAGCCTTGGGAGAACGAGTCCTGACAAAACTCCACCATCTGGTGAGCAAATATATATGAGACAGGCGAAATACTCTCAGACATCAAGAAGAATGTAATAATTCCAATCCCAAAGAAAGCAGTGTTGACAGATGTGAAAATTACCGAACTATCAGTTTAATAAGTCACGGCTGCAAAATACTAACGCGAATTCTTTACAGACGAATGGTAAAACTGGTAGTAGCCGACCTCGGGGAAGATCAGTTTGGATTCCGTAGAAATGTTGGAACACGTGAGGCAATACTCACCCTACGGCTTATCTTAGAAGCTAGATTAAGAATAGGCAAACCTACATTTCTAGCATTTGTAGACTTAGAGAAAGCTTTTGACAATGTTGACTGGAATACTCTCTTTCAAATTCTGAAGGCGGAAGGGGTAAAATACAGAGCGCGAAATGCTATTTACAATTTGAACAGAAACCAGAAAGCAGTTATAAGAGTCGAGGGACATGAAAGAGAAGCAGTGGTTGGGAAGGGAGTGAGACAGGGTTGTAGCCTCTCCCCGAACGTTATTCAATCTGTATATTGAGCAAGAAGTAAAGGAAACAAAAGAAAAATTCGGAGTAGGTATTAAAATCCATGGAGACGAAATAAAAACTGTAAGGTTCGCCGATGACATTGTAATTCTGTCAATGACAGCAAAGAACTTGGAAGAGCAATTGAACGGAATGGACAGTGTCTTGAAAGGAGGATATAAGATGAACATCAACAAAAGCAAAACGAGGATAATGGAATGTAGTCGAGTTAACTCGAGTGATGCTGAGGGAATTAGATTAGGAAATGAGACACTTAAAGTAGTAAAGGAGTTTTGCTATTTGGGGAGCAAAATAACTGATGATGGTCGAATTAGAGGGGATATAAAATGTAGTCTGGCTATTGCAAGGAAAGAGTTTCTGAAGAAGAGAAATTTGTTAACATCGAGTATAGATTTAAGTGTCAGGAGTTCGTTTCTGAAAGTATTTGTATGGAGTGTAGCCATGTATGGAAGTGAAACGTGGACGATAACTAGTTTAGACAAGAAGAGAATAGAAGCTTTTGAAATGTGGTGCTACAGAAGAATGCTGAAGATTAGATGGGTAGATCACATAACTAATGAGGAGGTATTGAATAGAATTGGGGAGAAGAGGAGTTTGTGGCACAACTTGACTAGACGAAGGGATCGTTTGGTAGGACATGTTCTGAGACATCAAGGGATCACCAATTTAGTATTGGAGGGCAGCGTGGTGGGTAAAAATCGTAGAGGGAGACCAAGAGATGAATACACTAAGCAAATTCAGAAGTATGTAGGCTGCAGTACCCACTGGGAGCCGGTCGGAGTGGCCGTGCGGCTCTCGGAGCTACAGTCTGGAACCGAGCGACCGCTACGGTCGCAAGTTCGAATCCTGCCTCGGGCATGGATGTGTGTGATGTACTTAGGTTAGTTAGGTTTAATTAGTTTTAAGTTCTAGGCGACTGATGACCTCAGAAGTTAAGTCGCATAGTGCTCAGAGCCATTTGAACCCGCTGGGAGATGAAGCAGCTTGCACAGGATGGAGTAGCATGGAGAGCTGCATCAAACCAGTCTCAGCACTGAAGACCATAACAACAACAACCATATTTTGTTGAAGCTGTGTACTTCCTCAAGGATCTAATTGTGCAAAAAAAAAAAAAGAAAAAAAAATGAAAAATCAGATCAGGCGAGCGCCCACGAAAGCGGGAAATCCGGGTTCGGGCACCGGTCCAGTACAAATTTTCACTGTCGTCATTCTAATAAACAGTCAAAGGTGGTTCATATTCACAGCTGCGAATACATTTCCTGTATTTCTTGAAGACTGTAGTCGCATCGTATGTCCTAATAATACAGGCACTGCTATTTCGTATTCGTACAATCGCAGTGTTTGCTAGCGCTCCTTGCGACTTTCTGAATAGTTTTTCAGAGTATATAGTGAATTACAAAGCAACGGTCTCCCATGCGAATAGAATGCCTTCTGCGGAGCTCATATAGAATTAAATAGCTTCAATGAATTACACAGTTTTAATAGATTTACTTTATTTTTGTGTTAGTTTCACAAAACGTTAACAAACCACTTCGAGGCGCCAGACCTGAAGATGATCTGAAGTCCATATTGAAACTGATAGTCGGTAAACAAAAGGTTGTGATACAGACATGGCATCAGTTATGAGGTACGTATATAATTTTACACTTTGGCAAAAATTTGTGTACTCTCATTTATGCGTGTTCGAAGACTCCTAAACGAAGCATATGTCATGCCGTCTATCTACATTGAATTCTTAAATGAAATCTGGGATTTGACCTTGAGAGGGTGTATACGTTTACGCACGGGTCTGCAGAGGTAGTTCAAAAAAGAAATGGGAGACGTCCGGCAAGTTCAACAAAAAGAGACGAGAATGTGAATCGGCCTTCGCGAAATTCGCGGAGCCAAAGGGTGCGGAACTCGGTAAGAGGTAGCTCGAGTGGTGCCTACAATCGATCCTTTCATTCGACGCGCTGAAAAGACGGGACAGGATTCTGCCAAATCACCGGCCCAAGAAGCCAGGGGGGAGTCCTCCACATCACTATAGGACTGTCCGCTATTTATTTCAAGCATTTTGTGAATACACAGGGTGTTTCAAAAATGACCGGTTTATTTGAAACGGCAATAAAAACTAAACGAGCAGCGATAGAAATACACCGTTTGTTGCAATATGCTTGGGACAACAGTACATTTTCAGGAGGACAAACTTTCGAAATTACAGTAGTTACAATTTTCAACAACAGATGGCGCTGCAAGTGATGTGAAAGATATAGAAGACAACGCAGTCTGTGGGTGCGCCATTCTGTATGTCGTCTTTCTGCTGTAAGCGTGTGCTGTTCACAACGTGCAAGTGTGCTGTGGACAACATGGTTTATTCCTTAGAACAGAGGATTTTTCTGGTGTTGGAATTCCACCGCCTAGAACACAGTGTTGTTGCAACAAGACGAAGTTTTCAACGGAGGTTTAATGTAACCAAAGGACCGAAAAGCGATACAATAAAGGATCTGTTTGAAAAATTTCAACGGACTGGGAACGTGACGGATGAACGTGCTGGAAAGGTAGGGCGACCGCGTACGGCAACCACAGAGGGCAACGCGCAGCTAGTGGAGCAGGTGATCCAACAGCGGCGGTTTCCGTTCGCCGTGTTGCAGCTGCGGTCCAAATGACGCCAACGTCCACGTATCGTCTCATGCGCCAGAGTTTACACCTCTATCCATACAAAATTCTAACGCGGCAACCCCTCAGCGCCGCTACCATTGCTGCACGAGAGACATTCGCTAACGATATAGTGCACAGGATTGATGACGGCGATATGCATGTGGGCAGCATTTGGTTTACTGACGAAGCTTATTTTTACCTGGACGGCTTCGTGAATAAACAGAACTGGCGCATGTGGGGAACCAAAAAGCCCCATGTTGCAGTCCCATCGTCCCTGCATCCTCAAAAAGTACTGGTCTGGGCCGCCATTTCTTCCAAAGGAATCATTGGCCCATTTTTCAGATCCGAAACGATTACTGCATCACGCTATCTGGACATTCTTCGTGAATTTGTGGCGGTACAAACTGCCTTAGACGACACTGCGAACACCTCGTGGTTTATGCAAGATGGTGCCCGGCCACATCGCACGGCCGACGTCTTTAATTTCCTGAATGAATATTTCGATGATCGTGTGATTGCTTTGGGCTATCCGAAACATACAGGAGGCGGCGTGGATTGGCCTCCCTATTCGCCAGACATGAACCCCTGTGACTTCTTTCTGTGGAGACACTTGAAAAACCAGGTGTACCGCCAGAATCCAGAAACAATTGAACAGCTGAAGCAGTACATCTCATCTGCATGTGAAGCCATTCCGCCAGACACGTTGTCAAAGGTTTCGGGTAATTTCATTCAGAGACTACGCCATATTATTGCTACACATGGTGGATATGTGGAAAATATCGTACTATAGAGTTTCCCAGACCGCAGCGCCATCTGTTGTTGAAAATTGTAACTACTGTAATTTCGAAAGTTTGTCTGCCTGAAAACGTACTGTTGTCCCAAGCATATTGCAACAAACGGTGTATTTCTATCGCTGCTCGTTTAGTTTTTATTGCCGTTTCAAATATACCGGTCATTTTTGAAACACCCTGTATAAGCATTAAGGTTTTAATTTCAATGAGAAGGAAAGGAAATGAAATCACTTGTTGAATGAGAAGAGTACAGAAAATAGGAATCGAGAGATTTAGAGTTTCCGTGAAATCTCGTGAGACATAAGCGTGTCTTATTTCACGTTTCTTGAGATTATTTGCAGTTCTCCGTTTTATATTCCAGATGATAATGGGAAAAGAAAAAAATGTAAAGCTATACAATTTATTTCATAAAAATATAATCACCATGCACTGAAAAGTATTACTAGGAAGTACTAAACTGATTCTGAGGTGGTAGACGTTCCTTAACTCACTACTGATTGAACTAGAGCGGTGGTATATGGCCTTCAAATTCCAGCGTTGAGAGTACACTGACTACTGATGTTTACGAAAGAGCGTTTTCCTAGCGATGATGACGGAATTGTGCCGTTGTTACTTTGGACGAAAGAGTGTGCTGCCCTTCCTCTACTGTGGACAGTTGAAAAGTTTAATGCGAAGTCAAATCTTTCAAAGCTTATGTTGTTAACGTTCCTGTGGATAGATTGCGAAACAAAATGGAGCGAAGAGGTGCTTAGCATACTGCACCTCAGGTGGTTATAAATAGATAGATAGCTTGATAAATAACTTAGTGAGAGATACAGAAACTGAAACTGACTTTTATAAAATTGCGCTTCGGGCAAGTTGTCATTTCGCATGATTAATTTTACAATTTTACAACTGAACATAAGATAAAATACATAGGTGCTTGAACTTCTACATCTGCTTCTACATCTACGTACGTACTCCGTAAACCACCGTAGGACGTATGGCGGTTGGTACCCTGAACCTCTGCTAGTCATTTCTTTTCCTGTTCCACTCACAAAACATTTGTCTGTATCCATCCGAGATTTAGCACATGGACTAGGGGTAGCGTCTTTGATGAATAATGAAAACATACTCGGTCTCGGGTTTGAACCCTGCTGCCGCGCCCACATCTCGTGGTCGTGCGGTAGCGTTCTCGCTTCCCACGCCCGGGTTCCCGGGTTCGATTCCCGGCGGGGTCAGGGATTTTCTCTGCCTCGTGATGGCTGGGTGGTGTGTGCAGTCCTTAGGTTAGTTAGGTTTAAGTAGTTCTAAGTTCTAGGGGACTGATGACCATAGATGCTAATTCCCATAGTGCTCAGAGCCATTTGAACCTGCTGCCGCTTAAATTCTGAATACAAATCATCAGCAGTGGTGACCGAAGACTTCCAGCGTAAGACATTACGTCTCACGCAGCAAAGGCCTGTCAAAGAGACCGCAGAGTCAGTTGATGATGCAGAAGCCAATGGAAACCACTGCGTGAAAGACACAGTGTGTATCCACAGGGACATATGGCCTGTAATTGAAAAAGGTCATGATGATCTCTCCATTGGCAAAAGTGTCCGTACTAGTCCACCATTCGGATCTCTGGGAGGGCACTGCCAAGTGGGAGGTGATCACGAGAAAAGATTGAACAACAAACGAAAGGATAACGTTCTACGAATCGTGGCGTGGAGTGTCAGAAGTTTGAACGTGTTAGGGAAACTAGAAAATAAGAAAAGTGAAATTCTGAGGCTCAATCTAGATGTAGTGGGGGTCAGTGAAGTGAAATGGAAAGAACACAAGGATTTCTGGTCAGCTGACTATAGCGTAATATCAATAATGGCAGAAAATTGTGTAACGAAAATATGATTCTTTATTAATAGGAAAGTAGGGCTGAGAGTGAGCAACTGTGAGCAGTTTAATGATAGGGCGGATGTTATCAGAATCGACAACAATAGTTAACGTATACATACCGACTTAGCAAGATGAAGATGAAGAGATAAAGAAAGTATATAAGAATATTGAACGGGTAATACAGTACATAAATGATGATAATCAAATAGCCACTGGGGGGGAGGGGGGGGGGGAGATTGGAATGCGGTTGTAGAGGACAGAATAGAAGAAAGCGTTACGGGAGAATATTGGCTAGGGGCTAGGAATGGGAAAGGAGAAAGACTATTTGAGTTCTGTAATAAATTTCAGCTAGTAACAGCGAATATTTTGTTCAAGAATCACAAGAGGAGGAGATATACTTGCAAAAGGTCAGGAGATGCGGGAAGATTTGAGTTCGCTGGATATCACCTGAGAAAAGGGCAAGCTGAGTTTCACACGAGAGATTCTTTTTATAACCGTGATGATTTGTGAACATGAGCTTTTTTATTCCAAGGAAATCTACTATATTTTACCTAAAAATAGTTTCAAGAATTCTGCAGCAAACCGATGTTAAGGAGATTGAATTGTGATTTCGGGGTTTCTTCTTTTGCCTCTTTTAAATAAGAATTCACCTATCATTTTTTCCAGGAGCTTAGACGATGCGCTGGATGATATATTCCGAACAAATGCAAGCTATGTAAGGGACCAAGGCCGTAGAGTATTCTTTGCAAAACAGAACAGGGATTTCATCCGGCACTGGCGACTTATTTTTTTATTCAACTCTTTCAATCTGCATCCCTACGCCAGGGATACCTATTGCTATATCCTCCATACTGGAATGGGATGATCAAACGACGGTATGTTGTACTATTCTCCTGCGTGATCGGTTTCTTAAACGCGAAATTTAAAACTTCAGCTTTTGCTTTCCTCTACTACTATACGAGACTGGTCAACGAGCAACTGGACAGAAGTCTTAAACCAGTTCGCGATTTTAATTAGGACCAGAATATTCTCAGGTTTTCGGCAAGATCTTGGTTTAAGGTATGACTGCGGTAGTTGTATGTTTTGCGCGTCCATCGTTTTACAGACCCACTAATTTCTACTAACCTTTACCTGTTGTCATTTACGCGTTCTCATTTGAACCGAGAGTGCGATAGCCTTTGCTTCAGTAGATTTTGCGAATTTCGTTGTTAAACCACGGTGTATCTTTTCCGTCCTTAGCCCACCTACTCGGTACTACTTCTCCACAGCACGATTTACAATCCGTTTAAACTTTGTCCATAAATCCTCTATGTCTATCACACTTGAACTAAATGTCAATTCATTGTCTAAATGAGATGTCAACAACTGCTTTCTGCTATTACTAGGAGAAACACTCTCCTAACCTTCTTGACTGGTTTATTTACGTTAGTAACCATATCCGATGTGATGACATCATGGTCAGTAATCCCCATATCTGTACAGACACCGTCGATAAGGTCCAGCCTTTTTGTAGTTACAAGGCCTAAAATACTTTCACTAAGTGTGGGACGTTGAACTAGTTTCTGAAGAAACTTTTCGGAAAACGTATTCAAAAGTACTTCCCAAGACCGTCTGTCTGTAACTAAAAAAAATGGTTCAGACGGCTCTGAGCACTATGGGACTCAACTGCTGAGGTCATTAGTCCCTTAGAACTTAGAACTAGTTAAACCTAACTAACCTAAGGACATCACAAACATCCATGCCCGAGGCAGGATTCGAACCCGCGACCGTAGCGGTTTTGCGGTTCCAGACTGCAGCGCCTATAACCGCACGGCCACTTCGGCCGGCTGTCTGTAACTCCTTCAATAAATCCATAGACGTCAGAGACCCTACTCGGTAGGTTAAAGTCGCCTCCAACTAATATTGCATGATCTGTGTATTTCAGCGCTACTGATCATAGACTTTCTTTGAATGACTCTAGAACTGTCACAGCGGAATAGGGTGGCCGGTAAAAACAGCCAACAACTAACCTGATTTCATCTAGACCTGTCATACTACCAGGTAACTTATCTATCGCAGTCAAATTCGACCTCAACAGAGACAATCTTTTGTCATCTGCAATGAACACTCCATCTCCTATGGCGTTTAATCTGTCTTTCCGATATTTGTTCCGTGAATCGCTAAATATCTCTTGACAAAGCGTATATACTTTGAAATTGTTTACTAGGAAGAACAATGCATGTCCTCATTGACAAAGGACAGGGATTTTTAATTAAAAAATTAATATTTTTGTAAATTTCTCACAGTATATGTGTCGACAAGGTACAGCTAAAGGACAGAGAAAGGCAGTTTTTACTTTGCGACTGATAATGGCAGCGAGACTTCCAAAGGAATGGCCTATCTAGAAAAAGAGTTTGTGTAAAATGGTGCAAAATATTCAAAATTCTGAGAAAATATGTACAAGAATTAGGGAGAGAGGATAACATACAATATGTGCAAGAACCAAAGGGAATATTAAGAGTAGAACGAAGTTCTCCGATTAATAAGAGTTTAAGAATGGGATGCAGTCTTCCGCACCCACTGTTTAGTCTATACATTGAACAAGCAGTGATGGAACTAAAAGAATGGTTGAACTGTGAGATTAAAATTCAAAGTGAAAAGATATCGATTATAAGATTCGCTGATGACATTGCTGCCCTTAGTGAAAGAAAAGAATTACAGGGCGTGTAGAATAGAATGAACAGGCCAATGAATACGGAATACGAATGGTCAATAATCTGGAAAAGACAAAATTAATGAGGCGTAGCAGAAATGACACTAGCGAAAAATTTAAGACCGAAATGTGTGACCAGAAACAAGAGGAAATTAAAAAATTATGCTATTTTGGAAGCAAAATAACTCATGACGAATGAATCAAGGAGGGCTTTAAAATGGACTAACGCAGGGAAATAGAGCATTTATGACCAAAAGAAGTCTAGCAATGACAGGAATGTTCAATAAAAACGGGCACTAATGCTTATACAACCGTTTCTTGTCCATTGTCCAATGAGGTTCCTTTGTTTTTTGGGGATGTCATCCTTTAGTAGTTGCTTCAGGATGTTCTTATAGTAATCTGCAGTGACCGTAGTGTGTCTGTGTGAGTGTAGACGGTCTCCTGATAGTAAAAAAGAAGTGATGATCCAGGCCTTATCGGCTGTCTTCCGCGCTTGTGTTATTTGTGATGAGCGTTTACCATGTTACATCCATTCTGTGCAGCTCCGCTTCATCTGTGGGTCATAACAGTACACCCATGATTCATCATAAGTGATGATGTTTTGCCACCAAGCATAGCCCTCGTCCTCAACACTTGTTTCCAATAGCGGCACCCATCGACGTGTGCCTGCATTTATTTTGGAGTAAGTGGTCGCGGTATCCATGGTGTGTACACCCGAGACATTTGCAATTGTTCTTTTAAAATTGCGTGAGTGCTCCTAAATGATATCCTTAAGATGTGTGCAAGCTATCTCAAGCCAGCCGGGGTGACCGAGCGGTTCTAGGCGCTACAGTCTGGAGCCGCGCGACCGCTACGGTCGCAGGCTCCAATCCTGCCTCGGGAATGGATGTGTGTGATGTCCTTAGGTTAGTTAGGTTTAAGTAGTTCCAAGTTCTAGGGGACTGATGACCTCAGAAGTTAAGTCCCATAGTACTCAGAGCCATTTTGAACCAAGCTATCTCACAGTGAGACGTGAATCATCACGAATAATAGCACCTGCTGTATTGATTGTTGTTTTTGTTATGGCAGTAACAAGTGCAACTGCTCCTCCTGCAACTCAGTATTTTCCAGGCCGTTTTTGAAAGCATGATGCCAACGGAAATATGCATAGTCCTCATGTTCTCTTTTCAGATCGTTCAGTTTCGGTAGCGTTTTCCTTCAAGAGGACACGAAACTTTGTTGCATATACGAAAATCAGCCGTGAGGATGTTCAGAGTATATTACGCAACACGTTCACTCTCACAGGCTGCCAATATTATCGTTGTGAAATTTGTAGACATTAAGCGATTACTGTAAATAGTTCAACGGCTTGCAGACAGATGCCGCAAGCAAGCAGTTAACGGAGGGAAAACTTCAGTGCCAGTCGTTATTAAACATCCCTCGTATCAAACACTGGCTTTTGTTTGAGGAACACATTTATGAGGATGTGCGTTTAGACTACAGAATTGGATATTAATGAACCATGGACTGTGAGAAAACCAGAAAAGTCGAGAAGTGGAGCGTTTGAGATATGGTGCAGCAAGAAGAAAGAGCAGGGTGATAGGACATGTGTTAAGGCATCATGGAATAACTTCCATGGTAAACACATGCACACACAAAAGTAGCCAAATGTATGTGCATGTGCCTACACTTTTCCCATAACCGGAGGCCCCATCTAACCTCTACACTCACACAAACTGTGTGAATATCTGTGAAGAAGCAAGGCTAACGTATGGAATTCCCTCGTATGTGAGACCAATCTCTGGATATGAAATTAATCTCAGGGATACTTTCTTCAGATCTAGACCTGCTAAACCCTGCTCTTGTAATCAGTTCTGGCTCACATCCGCGCTCTTCAATAGCTTATATGCCAATCGACAAGCTTTGAACACAATTTACGGCATGAAAGGCCAGATGAAATAATTAATCATGAACATCTGTTAGCGCAACGAATAACGGCTTTAGGATTCGAATGGATATACGATGGGCATACAGGATCAAGACGAGATAGCGCCGTGCGCTGTGCAACTAATAGCTAGGGTGTGAGGGGCTACTCTTTCTTTTAATTGTCAGTACTTTCGGAGCTCATCATTATTATGACAAATTTCTTTTCCCGTTCCGTAAAGAACGGGGCAAGGAAATGGGTCCGAAAGGTAGGTTGCGTTTACTCATCTGTAAGTTACTTGGTTACACTGATGATTTGTTACGTCTGCTCCACAGGGTCCTCTCAGCATCTCATAAACAAAAGATACAGGATTCAGTATGAATCTCAAATTTAGTTATTATGCATTATATAGCAATGAAACAGCTGGGCAATAGTTTAATCGGATGCAGACATATTTATCAGGGTCTGGGGATTAAAATAGGCATCAGATTGCTCGAGACACACACTACGAATAAACGTAGTAATTAATCTACAGTGATCTGGGAAAACTTAACGTTCAGTAGGATGTAGAGTACATTGCGGAATGTCAGAGAGGTGTGCGTCAGTGTGCCCCACGAATTCATCTCTGACACGGGCAAAGATACAGTAATATGAAAGACATTGGTGGGTAGAAACCTTCCTTATAAGTATGTCATCATCTTCCTGATTAGCTCTGCCTAGTTACATGCTCCGATTAGGATTATTAGACATTCATGACACGTGTTGACTGATGATTAAAATCTAATAGTTTCGTAAAAGTTCTGTAACTCTAACATTACTCAAGTTATCACACATCCGGTATCCGTTGAATTCACAAAGAGATCTTTGTATTAAACATGGTTAAAATGAATTAGCTTTAGGTTGGAGGACACGTGGTGGCTGATGACCAAAATCTATCAGTTACACAATGAGAACACTATCAGAATTTAGACCAACCAGATAAATAAAATACAAATTGCGGATACAGTGAAACTAGAGTCTCTTCACAAGCAGTCCCTTTCATCTTAGTACTGCAGATACTGATAGAGAGTGCAAAGTCTAGTGATCATTTCCCGAAACAAATTAAGACTCACTAAATTCTTTCAACCATGTGAATTTACACCAAAATACTGAATAATCAAGATTCGCAAATACTATGCATTGTCGCGATGAATATCTGATCTGAACTAATTGAAATACCAAGTCGTATTATCGACTTGGTTATAAAACGCTTTGTTCACAGTCTCAGAGGAGAGTAAGCCAAGCACATCCATCACATACCAACCGCGAATGACAGTGAGCCAAAAGCTTTGTCTCCCAGTGCGCCTCTATCCCAAACATGCTGGGGGAAGGAAGAGACAATTGTTGCCAATATCTGCACCTTGCATCAGAGTGGAGCGTTCACTTCCAGTTACTGAGCTATGTCTCTGGTCCTACCCGATGCAGCTGAAAAGTTAAGTTGGCAGTACACACCAATGACACCACGATAATCTCTAACTATAGAGAGTGTGCTTCAAAATATTCGGATAGTCACAGATACACACACACACACACACACACACACACACACACACACATTGGGGAGAATGGAACGAATAACGGACTGCATCAGGTAGAAAAATAAGTACACCCATGTGCATGCTTCTTTAATAAGGCTAGGCGATTAGGGTTTCAATGAAGTGAAAGAGATAAATTTAAAATAGTATTAAGAATTTGCCGAAATCAAATTTTAACGCAAGTGAGACACAACTTTAATGAAAGCAGGAGACAATGTCTCACTTCAGTGTGGTTCCTGAAGAGTGTCAGAAGCCTTTTCAGTAGTTGCAGAGGCAACAGTCTGGATGACTGTCTGATCGGACCTGTAACATTACTCAACATGACGTTGTCGTTTTGTTACTGCCAAACGGCTGAAAACACGGGAGAAGAACATTCATTCTAATATACGCACTCTTGGAAAAAAAAATTCCGACAGTAAAATAGTCTCACACATGAATGTCCGGCTGGGGACTACTAAGGCAGTATGACGTCAGATTAAAAAGTCAGGTATGTTTCAGGTCGAAGTGTGGAATATCAGATGCTTTCATCGTATTTGTTCGTTAGTGGGAATTAGTGCAATCTGCAAGCAGGAAGAACAGTGTGTCTAGTCTAGTGAGCACAGGTTAGGAATGTAATACCAGTGGATAGGAATGTGGCTAAGTCCCTGTGAACGTCATTGTGTGCAGATTAACGTAGCCAAGAACAAAGCCAAGACAAACCGCTGTAGCACAAGAATGCGTACTTACTAGCTTCTCAGATAATGAAGAGAGAGAAAAAATTTGTAATGAGATAAAACACATTATTCACTATCTAAAGTTTAATTGTACTGAGCGACTGGAATTCGTTAGTGGCAATATCAATAGAAGGAAGAAAGTAGTAGACCATGAGATGGAAAATGGAAATGTCAGGGGAAGTTACCTGAAAGAATTTCGCTCAGAGCACAATTTAATCGTTGTAGAATTTGGTCTAAGAGTCATGAAATACAGTTGTATAGGATGAAGAGATCTGTTGACACCAAAAGGTTTCAGACAGATGTGATAACGGTGAGACAATTTTAGAAACGAGGTTTTAAACAGAAAAACATTGCAGCAGCGTATGTGGATTCCGGCTACGATAAAAGCACAAATACGTTGCAGAAATCATTTGCAGAAACCATCCCCATAGACATCTTTCGTCACAGTACACCTATGAAACACCAGCAGTAGTGTACATGAATCTAAGATTGTGTCATTTCACACGAGGACACTAATAGCACAATATCCGTCTCTTTTCACAGTATTAACAGGATTCTGAAGCATTCCAAGAGAATAACAGATTATCAGAAGGAAAGAACCGCTCCACAGGCTAATCCTGGACATTGTCTCACTAATTCTGAGTCCACACACATAGGTATGAGATTCACTGAGTTAAGGGATGCATTTGGATTAGCGAAATTCTTCCGGTAGGTGTTTGAGTATTCACAGCACCATCTCAATGCAGAAGACACACTGTCTGGCGAAAGATGTGTAACGTAAAGGCTTTCGCGAAGTCTGTTCTTGTAGCAGACACTGTGGTAGTTTTTCGTCTTCAGTGCCCCTGCGTAATGTGGTTGACCTTGTTTGTACTGCTGTTAAGTGAAATTAAGATATGGCTTACATTTAGTTCCTGGCCGACATAATGCTGACTGCGGTCGGTCCCTGATCTAACAATTATCCTCCCACGAATAATGTCATTTAGCACTTTCTCTGAAGGAACCTGATTCCTTATGACTCGAATACTCTGTGCCAATACACACAAAATTTATAAGGAACCTCAGGCTCAAGTCGTCTTCCCTAGTACAATGATCTCATTGCCTTAGTGTATGTGTCCATAAGCAATGGCGCCAAAATTCCAGGACGGTTATGGTGATGTCAGTAACTCCTGGAACAGTTCTCTGTTTGATCCTTTACTGATCAGAATATAACTAACACTAGCACTCTATTACTGTGAGTTTCCATATAGTAAAATACTTTTGTTATATTTAAATAAAATGCTTATAGCGTTGTTTACTCGAAGAAGCTTTGCAAACTTGAAATTTTATCCGTGTCTTTTCAAGAAAGGTAGAACCAATGATCGTATTTATTTTCTTCACTACTTAATTATTTCCTCTTTTGTCGCCTAAGGACAAACAACTATATTTGTGTATTAGATGGTGTCCGTAATAGAAGCGTCGATCTTATTCGTAGCACAGGAGCCAGCGTATTAGATGGCGGGCAATCAATAGAGTAAGTAGTAAGTTTTTCAGCGGAGTATCACATCTTACTCATGCCATAGAACATTAATAAAAACGAGCTTATCGCCAGGCCTTGGAGGCCCAAGGGATGTATACCGCGTCCTTGTGTCATTCTGCGCCTTGAAGCCACGCAGATGGGGTATGGAGGGACATGTGATTAGTACACCGCTCTCCCGGTCGCTCTGTGGACTTTCCAGACCTCGGAGCCGCTAATACTGTCAGGTAGCTTCTCAGCTGGCATCACGAGGCTGAGTGTACACCATATCAGTCCTCAATCCTCCCACAAAGCAAAACTCCTTGGCAGTACGAGGACTCGAACAGGGGTCCTCCACATGGCAGCCATCTACGCTGGCTACTGTTTGCTTTAACCGTGTTTTTTTTTTTTTTTCTTTGGTGGAGATAAGGTGAGCAGGGGACGAAGAAACACGAGAACGGCCACGATGCCTCCCCCACGCCCGTCACTGTGCTGGTCCCTCATATGGACATGGTGCTACGTTTTTTTTTAATTTTCGTTTTTTATTTTTCTTCATTTTTATTTTTTGTGAAATTAAAACTTAATAGACATAAACTCCACAATCATGGGACTCAAAAGAAAACAAATTTTTTCTCTAGAAGAACCCAGTGAGAGAAGGCTACAAAAGATGGAAAACGAAAGGGGGAAAAAAAACAAAGCTATCCAATTCCTTCAGATTAAAGACAGAGTGCAACATATCTGCAAGCAGAGCACGATAATGTGAAAGCTTCTGCCGCTTTCAATGAGCGTTCACCATATATTGGTGAAAAACACGGGTGTTGGAATCGTTGTCACACCCTACTACATAGTGGGCGTAGCGTCCGAGGGAAAACGGAAAATTCCGGCTACAGAAGAAGTCCAACCGAGAAAACAGCTTCAGCTGACCGGGTAAGGAAGCCAGTTGTCGGTGAATCCAGAACCACTGTTCTCGCCCGTAAGAGACAAGCCTATGTGGTATTGTGTCAGGTAGATGACATGTGTCGCAAAAATCAGTTGGACTAAGACCAATGCGACAGAGACATTTGTTGGTCGCGAGCAGATTGTGAATGACCCTAGTCCACGATAAGGCGACTCCCATCTGGAGGATAGGATGCTAAGGTGAAACCAAATATTTTTCCAATCAATGGCGCGGCGATTTCAGCTGGCGCGGCGATAATTGTGAGCCCGACCGAGAAAGAAAAGATCTGGTGGTAAGGTGTGTCACTGATAAAATGTCACCTTCCACACAGCGTACTATAACATTCACGTATATGGCGCAGTTTAGAGTTGATCCGATCAATGTCAGTAGGAGGAGTCAGATTGGCTGGTCGAAGACTTGTAAACAAGCGAGCAATAATAGAATGAGTAGCTAGAGTATATGTAAAAACGTTAGACCATATATACAATACTGAAGCCTTCACTTTGATGACGGGAAGTCCCAACTCTCAAAGGGGACGGGGTCTCCCAACCACTTCATACCGAAATAGAAAAATACGACTTTTCCAAAGGAAACACCCGGATAATTGCACCAATTTGAGCGCTATCATCTGGCAGCAGGAATACTTTGCAACATAGTACACTCTCCTGAAAATGTAGGAATCTAAAATCCAGATTTTGTGAAGAATACTAAGGGAACGGTGTTTGTGTTAACGAATTACCCCTTTGAATTGCATTAGCCTCCTCCCGCCAGCTAAATGCAGCCATTTTCATCGGGCAGCAATCGACGGTAATCACCAACTATTTGTGGCGAGCAACCACCGTTGCCCAAGGAATGACAACGTGATGAAAACCTCGCAATGGTGACAGGGTACATTTCCATTCATTAATGCGGGCCCCACAGAGAGAAAAAAACGAATCCAATATGTCCACGATCGATATGACGTAAAATAGCATAACATCATCCGCGTACGCTCGCATCGAGACGGTTTATTCTAATAGCTTCCAGCAACATAACTGATCAGCAATTTTCTTTTTTTTTTTGTTTTTGAGTATCATTCTTCTGACTTGTTTGATGCGGCCCGCCACGAATTCCCCTTCTGTGCTAACCTCTGCATCTCAGTGTAGCACTTGCAACCTACGTCCTCAGTTATTTGCTGAATGTATTCCAGTTTCTGTATGCCTCTACAGTTTTTACCCACTACAGCTACTTCTAGTACCATGGAAGTCATTCCCTGATGTATTAACAGATGTTCTATCATCCTGTCCCTTCTCCTTGTCGGTGTTTTCCACGTTTTCCTTTCCCCTCCGATTCTGCACAGAACCTCCTCATACCTTATCTTATCGCTCCATCTAATTTTCAACATTCGTCTATAGCACCACATCTCAATAGCTTCGATTCTCTTCTGTTCTGGTTTTCTCACAGTCGATGTTCCACTAGCATACAATGCTGTGCTCTAAACGTACATTCTCAGAAATTTCTTCCTCAAATTAAGGCCTATATTTGATACTAGTAGACTTCTCTTAACCAGGAATGCTCTTTTTGTCAGTGCTAGTCTGTTTTTGATGTCTTCTTTCCTCCGTCCGTAACTGGTAATTTTGCTGCCTAGATAGTAGAATTCCTTGATGTTAAGTTTCTCCCTGTTCTCGTTTCTGATACATCTCATACTTTCGTCTTTCTTCGATTTACTCTCAATCCATTTTCTGTACGCTTTAGACGGTTCATTCCATTCAGTAGATCATGTAATTCTTCTTCACTTTCACTCTGGATAACAATCTCACTAGCGAACCGTGTCATTGATATACCTTCACCTTGAATTTTAATTCCACTCCTGAACCTTTCTTTTATTTGCACCATTGCTTCTTCCACGTAAAAATTGAATATTTGGGGCAAAAGACTACATCCCTATCTTACACCCTTAATAATCCGAGCATTTCTTTCTTGGTCGTCCGCTCTTATTATTCCCTCTTGGCTCTTGGACATATTGTATATTACGCGTCCCTCCCTACAGCTTACCCCAATTTTTCTTCGAATTTCTACATCTACATATATACTCCTATAGCCCCCAAGTGGTGTTTGGCGGAGGGCACTATTCGCGCCAAAGTCATATTCCCCCCCCCCCCCCCCCCTCCCACGTCTGTTCCACCAGCGGATCGCGCGAGGGAAAAACGACTGAGCAGCCCCTTCCGTTTAGCTCGTCGTCTATCTGCAATTGTGTCCCACTTCAAACTTTCTGTGAGATTTATAGCGCTCTCGCGATGGCTAAATGTACCAGTCACCAATCTTGCTGCTCTTCTTTGGACCTTCTCAGTCTCTTCAATCAGACCCAACTGGTAAGGGTCCCATACAGATGAATAATACTCTAAGACTGAACGAACTAACGTATAATTTCCATTGCTGAAGGACTGCATCGCTTCAGGATTTTACCAATAAACCACAATCTAGAGTTCGTCTTGCCCGTTACTTGTGTAATCTGATCATTCCATTTGAGATCATTTCGAATAGTCACACCTAGGTACTTGACGGATGTTACCACATCCAAAGGCTGGACATTTATCTTGTACTCGTACATTAATGGGGATTTTCGCTTTGTTATACGCAGTAGGTTTCATTTGCAAATATCGAGAGATAACTGCCAGTCATTACACCACGCAATTATTTTGTGCAAATCTTCTTTCGCTCTGAGGCGTCTTGTCACGGTCCGTGCGGCTGTCCCCATAGGAGGTTCGAATCCTCCCTCGGGCATGGGTGTATGTATTGTCCTTAGCGTAAGTTCCTTTAAGTTAAATTAAGTAACGCGTAAGCTTAGGTATCGATGACCTTAGCAGTTTGGTCCCATAAGTCCCACACACTTCCACATTTATAAATCCTCACTGATTTGTTCACAACTTTCATGTTATACTACTTTCCTGTAGATTACAGCATCATCAGCGAACAGTCTAATGCCGCTGTCAATTACATCAACCAGATCGTTTATGTAAATCGTAAAAAGCAGCCGACCCATTACGCTGCCCTGCGGCACACCTGAAGTTACGTCTGTTTCTGTTGAAGTTACCCCATTCAGGACGACATACTGCCAACTGTCTGTTAGAAAACTTTCTGTCCAACCGCATCTGTCATCACATAGATCGTAAGCGCGCACTTTTTGGAGCAAGCGACAGTGCGGAACTGAGCCGAAAGCCTTTTGAAAGTCGAGGAATACGGCATCAACCTGGGAGCCGGTATCTAGAGCCTATTGTATATCATGCACAAAGAAGGGCAGCTGTGTCTCGCATGATTGCTGTTTCCTAAAACCGTGCTTGTTTCTGCAGATGTGCTTCTCAGAGTGTAGAAAGGTCATTATATCTGAACACAAAATATGTTCCATGATTCTACAATAAATCGATGTCAGTGAAATTGGGCAGTAATTACGTGCATTCGATTTTCTACCCTTTTTATAGATTGCTATGACCTGGGCCTCCTTCCAGTCCAGTGGAACTTTCCTCTATTAGAGTGATCTCTGATAGATGATGGATAAGAATGGAGCTATATTGGTAGCATAGTGTGGTGTGCGTACTGTAAGACCTTCGGTACACACACCATCAGATTATTTGACTTGTCGCTCTAACGAAGTAGGCGAGTGTCAGCAATATGTCTCGTGGTCTTATCGTGGCGTGTTTATCTCCTACCGTTAGGTCAGATGATAGAAATGCCACTTGCACGCTTAGAGTAGCAGATTGACGGTGACCAACTTTAAACGGAACTTGATCAGTTTTCACACACATTTATTAAAACAATAATAATCATAAACCTTACTTAACTTGATTCTGGATGCTATTTACAATTGTCAATCTGAAGTTCCTTTGGTCTTGGTACGTTAATCTTATTCTCACATATCTCTGATACTTGACAAAGTGTCTATACATTTCTCTTAATGGCTGTGTACAGGAATATGATAATCTTATTAGGCGCAGATTGAAACTTGACTATAGACTGGTACAGACAAATGCAGACTAATGCAGACTGACTAATCAGAGGTCTGTACACTCGACCGTTCAGGTATCACTGCGTGAGTGTGATCCGCGAGGAGAAAAGGTTCTACATTAGCAGCAATCTCATTGGCTGCGTTACATATTAATACATGGATCGGCGGAAGCAGAATTTGGTCCGTCTCTAAGACAGAGCCATCTCGTAGTGCGGAGACGGACGAGCACTGCGCCTGCGCTGTTGTGCTTAGCGGGGCGCTCTCTATAGGGAAAGTTGTGTACGCACTGACTACAGAACTATGTACACAACACATAGTCAACATAAAATATTATGGGGTACCATCTGGGCCAGATGCCCTCCTGGCGTCTAAGGATCTTAATTGTTTTACAGTCCCAGTTACACTAAACACTGTGTCAGCCATCCTTGCATTTGTTCGATAATTGAAAGGGGGAATGGTGTTGCAGTCCTCTACCGTAAACGAATTTTAGAAACCTAGGTTTAGAATTTCGGCCTTCTGTTTATCATCATCCGTTACATTACCCGTACTGTCAGCAAGAGAAGGTATTGAATTATTAGAAGCGTTCAGAGATTTTACTTAAGACGAAAATTTTTGGGGTTATTTTTAGAATCTGCAGGTAAAATATTGCTTTCAAATTCGTTAAAAGAATCTCTCATTGACCTTTTGACAGCTGCTTTCATTTCGCATAATTTCTGTTTGTCAGCCGGGCAATGGCTACCTTTAAATCGACTGTGCCGAATTCTCTGCTTTCTCAGCTATTTCCTGATATGTTTGTTGAGCCAAGGTCGATCCTTTTCCTCCACTATATTTCTGCTAAGCACATATTTCTCTAGCACGGGCTGGACAATACCTTTAAATTCCGACCAAAGATGCTCAATATCTTTGTGTCCCGCGGTGAATGCTTGGAGCTGACTGTGAAGATATTCATTAATAACACTTTTATTTGCTTTCCCAAACAAGAAAACTCTACGTTGTTACTTTTCTTTTCTTTTTTTTCTGACATAGAAGCCACAACGACATTATGGTCGCTAATACCTTCTACTAGATTTACTGTTCTGGTCTGTTTGTCGCCAAGATATCTAATATGATCCCATATCGAGTTTGGTTTTTAGCCAATTGCTTAATGTTGTCTACTTAGAGAGCACCTTGAATAACTTAACACGAGTCTTTGCTTCTGCCCCCTGTGATAAACGTGTAGTTTTCCCAATTAATGGACGCCAGATTAAAGTCTCCGCCTATAATTAATGGATAATTTGTATATTTATTTCCTATGTACTCAAGACGTTCTCTGAAACATTCTGCAACGTTTGTTGTGGATGCTGGTGGTCTATAAAAACATCCTAATACAGTGGCCACTCCTTGTCTGATTGACAGCTTTATTCAGACTATTTCACAGTCTAATCCAGTATCGATCTCAACTGCGTTTAAACAGCTTTTAACTGCAATCAATATCCCCGCCTCCCATAGCATCAGTCCTATCCTTCCTAAACATTGTCCAATCCGAGTTCAAAATTTCACTGCCATTTATGTCTGGTTTCAATCAGATTTCGGTACCTAATACAATATTGGAATTACTTCTGTTTATTTCGGACAGCAACTCAGGGATCTCGCTACAGACAATTCGACAATTTACTAATATGAAATTTAACATATTCAAATCCTTTGGAATGACCTGTTTAGGCGAACTAACAATTTTTACAGTTGGCACACCCAAACATGTTGCACAATTTTACTTTGTCGAACGGTTTTTCCAGGTCGCCAATCCTATAAACGTGTCTTGATTTTTCTTTAGTCTTGCCTCCGTCATCAACCCCAACATGGCGAAGCGAAGGTTCAATGGACAAGACAAAAAGCGACATGGAGAGGTGGCTTCTCTGTGGTAAGCCAAGTCGGATGGTGATATGGGGAGTAAGCTGTCCATTCACTACGACAGATGCTTGAATACCAGTAAAACGATTGGCTAATGTCTGACACGCATTATGATTGAGACCTGTCACCTTGAGCAACTGCATCAAGAAACCGTGACTGACGTGGGAAAATACCTTATTAAAATCAATGAAAAGCAAGGCTCCGGACACAGAAGTCGTTGCAGTCACTGAGACGATGTCCACAGCTTTGACAAAGAGCAAGAATATTCTCTCGCTACATCGAGAACCGGCTATTAACTTCCAGGGCGACAGTTTTGCAATCGAAATTAAGTAGTTTGAGCGGGCAGAATTTATCAATGTCTGGACGTCCGGTGGTCTAGAATGAGTTTACCAGCCTTGAAGGGGTCAGGAATCCACCACCCTCCTCCCTCCGCCGCCTCCTTGGATCACCTCATTTACCAGTGACCGAATGGTATCACCTATAAGAGGCAAAACTGTACAATAAATTCCTTACGAATTCCGTCGAGTCGCGGCGATTTTTGCGGTTGTGAAAGAACAATAAGGCGCTGTATATCATCGACAGTAAAATCACTTAGAAATTCATCATCTAATGTGGGAGTAATGACGCAATCCAGAAGAGGAGTAAATCCATCAGGGACAATCGCATCTGTAGTAACAGGTATGTCATAGAGGTCGGTAAAGTAACTGTACATTGCTGTTGAAATGTCACATAGGGACGTCAGCACAAGACCATCGTTGTAAGTGAGGGACGCGACAAATGCTCTTTTTCAACGCATCCGCAAGCGGGTAGGGTGATATACGAGGTCAGTTCGTATCGTAGGAATGAGAGGGGTTTTGTTCGCACATTGAGTCCTTCCATTTATTACCTTATTAACTGAAGAAGCTTCGCCTTAACCACGTGGACATCGATAATCCGTAAGGGAGCTTGTCTGGCACATTCATAAAGCTGTCGCAAAGCATAAAAATATTCCTGGGTCAGGTGGACATCCCTCGCCCTCTCAGCGCTATGCGGGGCAATGGTTTTGCATTCCCTGACCACCATTCCACAAGAGAAAGATAATGGTCCTGCGAACGCGACCTACGGGCCCAAACCTCTTCCTGGATAATCTAGAGAGTAGAATCCTTAAAGAGAGATGTGTTCAACACCCAGGGGAGGCGCATGAGTTAAGGTACAGCTACGGTACAGTGATCAGTGAAACAAGTCCATCGCTAATAGCTGTCCACATAACGAGTCAGAAAGATAAAAGCGATCGAGTCTGTTGTTGGAAGTAGGTGCAAAATGCTTATACCTGACGTGGGTGCGATGGCGACAGATCCAAGCGTCGCGTAATTGCAAAGAGCGCACCAAATTATCTGGTTCCTTACTGAAATTAAAATTAGGTGTTTGATCCACAGGACGCAAAACACAATTAAAATCTCCATCCAACAGAAGTTTCTGCGAAATTTTACGAAATAAATAAACCACATCTTTTTTATATGGAAATTCGCGCTGTCTGGGGAACGGCCAGATCCTGAAGGGGCATAAATAAGAATTATAGTAAGGCCACAAAAAGTGCAGCTTATTCCTCGTCCATTATTAAGAATTTCGAAATCAATCAGTGGTATTCCCTCTCTTTCAAATAATTCAGTGCCAGTAGATAGTTCAGGAACAACATTAAAGAAAGTAGAAAAGCTTTGAGTAGAAATGTTGTCAAATAACACTTCTTGCAAAAAGATCATGACTACACTTGAATATTAAACAAATTGACGCAGCGCCTCAAGTCTTAGCTCGGAACCAATTCTGTTCACTGTCAAGGTAGGACAGGTATAGGCCTGCATCTATTTATTACCAAATCTATGCAGTTTATTACTTGAGAGTGACCTTTAAAGGCTTGTATCACAGTCCATGGCAGAATCAACGGATAAATCTAATGGAAAGAGATGGATCCCACTTTTCCACCCTCTTTCTATTCTTTCCTTTTTCGCGATGCCACGCGCTCAGGTTGAAAAAGCTGTTTGTTGCGGCTGTGCGGGAAGGCGACTGCCGCATGGGGCAACGTGAGGCGATCTTGCGGGAATTCAGTACCAGTTATAGAGGATACACCCCACCCTCCCACAGACGGCGCGGCCTCTGAGAGCCAACGGTACGTCTTTTACCGACAGCATATGTTAGGTTGACATACTTGTTCAGATCTGGCTCTGACCAGCAGCGGCCTGTGGCATGCTTTTCTCATCTGGGAGCCCAGAAGGGGATGGGAATACGTTAGAGATGCGCGGCAAGTCCGTCGATGTAGTAACGAAGCTTCGGAACAGGACTATCCTCACGTAATTCCGAACAGGCGGACTCAGGTCGAAGGGAGTGCTGGACGCTTTTGAATCTTGAACAGCAGCTGACATATTATCATCCGGTGTGGACTCTGAGAGGGTAGAGGCGTCCTCCATCGGAATCTTTTCAATAAAGCGGAGAAGCGAAGATGAATCGTCTGACTCCTCATTATCTTGCGTCCGTTTACGCTTGTTTTGATGTAAAGGTGGTGGCAGCACGGAAGCCACAGCGGTGAAGTTCCTACGCGAGGTTAACGACGGAAATGCGCTAGGACCATCACGCACTGGTTCCTGTTGCCCCTCAGAAACTTGGTTAGACAATGGCTGTCACTTGAGGAACCAGGTTCGCTAAGTTAGCGGATCTTAAGACCTTGACACGACGCAGTCAATTTGTATGGAGGTGTCCACTCTCATTACATATAAAACAGGTCCCTTCCTCTCCTGTGTAAATTATATGTACCCGGTAGCCACACAAGTGCAAATGAGAGGGAGTATACCGTTTGACCACCATGTCCAAGGATCGAATTCCATTATAAACTTGTAAAAGATGTGAACGGACCAGCATTCTCTCCGTCTATTCCGTATATCCCAGACTGACGCAGGACGGTCTTGAGGAAACAGTCATCAATTTCGGGTCGAAGGTTAAACATCCTATTATTCGTATATTCCACCTCCTTACTCACCAAAATAACCATACTATTAGAGCCATCACGATGAGTGAAATGGACCTGTTGTCTGTGCTCCAAAAGGAACCAGTCAGCCTGAAGCAGGTCTAGAAACTTGACATAAAACACATACGTTTCATTACCTAAGTATACCGTGTGAACTGTTCTGAAGTTACGTTGATCGCATCTAAAAGCCAATCATTAATTTCTAAGGAACTTGACTGCACGTACCGCGTGGACTTGACAGAATTAAAACTGACGGTTGCTGCAATGGAAAGTTCCTGGGAACCACGTACGACATCACGGCACAAGACAACGCTGCATCAAAATTGAGTCACAAACACGTGGCGGCTGAGAGACAAACAATGATGTGACGCACACGACGAGTCACACGACACTGAGGACAAACAAGGAAGCTCTCACAGCACTACGATTGAGATGGGAACAGGCAGAAACTATTCTCTCCCATACGAAGCCGGAATGTCTCTCAGTTATGAAGGCGGACACGACTGTAATAATAGTTGTTGTATGAATTTGGTGTTTTGTGTTCAAGATATGAAGCAGCACTTTGAACGAAAAAATGCATATAGTTTTGAAAATAAATTATAGCTAGTATTTCTGAAACTCAGAATTAGAGCCAAACCAGTAATAACTAAAAATTAACATAACATTAGTCACTGACGACAAATTAGCACCAATCCGTTACTACTGCAGCCTGCTGCTGGCTTACAACGTGCGCCACGTATTTCCACATTGTGCTGCCTCATTTCAGCCTACACAGTTCCTCCGTGGCACAACACATTTTCGTGCCTATCGAAGATCCCTTAGCTTCGTGACATGAGGGTATCGATGTGCAGTTTGTCCAGAGCCAAGAACATCCATTCTCATCGTTCTTAGAATGTACGTAGCTTGCATGGAAGACAATAGTACGTAAGGTAGAAACGTTCTTATTTTCCGGTTGCTTGCAGAAAACAAATTGCTCCTACAGTTTCTCCCTGATATGCAGTACTGGGCACTGCATTCACAATCGCCAGATGTACATTTCTCTTTCTCAGGCTGTGAGTGACTGAAATACTGTTGATGCAGTATATTGGTTCAAATGGCTCTGAGCACTATGGGACTTAACATCTGAGGTCATCAGTCCCCTAGAACTCAGAACTACTTAAACCTAACTAACCTAAGGACATCACATACACCCATGCCCGAGGCAGGATTCGAACCTGCGACCGTAACGGTCGCGCGGCTCCAGACTGAAGCGCCGAGAACCGCTCAGCCACAGTGGCCGGCGCAGTATATTGCAAATAATTTTGTTGTAGCAGATGATTATGGAAATGAAGGAAGGGAGACCTAGGTTCGGTACATGGAATACTGCTGTATAGCGCACTAACTCGTCGCTTACAGGATCGTTGTAGTTAAATGGTTCAAATGGCTCTGAGCACTATGGGACTTAACATCTGAGGTCACCAGTCCCATAGAACTTAGAACTACTTAAACCTAACTAACCTAAGAACGTCACATACATCCATGCCCGAGGAAGGATTCGAACCTGCGACCGTAGCGGTCTCGCGGTTCCAGACTGTAGCGCCTAGAACCGCTCAGCCACTGCGGCCGGCTGTAGTTAAACTTCTGGTACTTGAGAGGACAATGAAAGTTTATGGAAACATTTGTAAGGGCATGCGGAATATAAATATCGAATAAACCATTGAAAGAAACACATTTTAATTTTCACATGCCGCGCGGGGTAGCCGTGCGGTCTAGGACGCCTTGTCACAGTTTGCGCGGCTGCCCCCGTTGGAGGTTTGAGTCATCCATCGGGCAAGGGTGTCTGCGTTGTCATTAGCGTAAGTTACATTAAGTAGTGCGTAAGCCTAGGGACCGATAACCCATAGTCCTTACCAGAAATTTCCAATTTTTTCCAATTTTCGCATAAGAATGCAACATCTGTTAATTGTGTACCATGTTTTACAAACGTTTCACAATGTGGCTACCATCTGCATTCACGAACGCCTGTACGTTTGAACAGATACCAATACACAATTGTCCACAGCACTTTTCAAACTGCGGATCATGGAATGTTTAACTATCGTGACACAGCTCACGCATTGCTTGAAGATTGCGCACTGCGTCCAGCATTCTCAGCCATGGCAGCAGTAACTTCTTCAGTTTGTGGCGGAATTGGTCGTCGGACTCTCATAGGAGCAGTTCCCAAATGGCCATTTTATGGGGACTTCGGAATCATGTTCTACAATCCAATTGCGAAAAGAAGGTCTCTCCGTATTCCTGCAATGCAGGACTGGACACGGCGTGCCAAACAACACGCGTGCGCGATGTGAGGGCCGCGTAGAGGCCAAGAGTCGGTCTGTCTCGGCTTTGCTCTCGTCCTTTGCGGAACTACTTGGTACGGCGAGACAGCTCACCTAGCAGACCGATGCGGCACTGTTTCCTCTCGCAGATGATACGATATTTTTTTGAGTGCCATCGCTGTGTACTTCTCGCTATCAGTGGTTTAAAGGGAATTTAAAGGAACAGTGGTTGTCGCAATGGCACACATGTTCGAAAAGAGGCAGTCTAGAGACGTATAGTCACGACCATTTAAATATGAATAGACTACTTTATCGAAGAGAAGGAGGAAAATTCCCAGTGTTACGCAGTCGCATAATTGCTAAGCATTGCAGATATGATACAGAACTTCATTACATTGCACTGCACAATGAACTGGCGATGAAAGAGAAAACAAGTTGGCTGACCTAAAACGGTGCAGTTCTGCACATTGATCCGATCTCAGTGTGAAAATCATTGTGTTCGTGCTGTTTGTTTTTGTGCGTATTTTCTTGTAGAAATTCAATGCGTTTACATACATTCCATTGCCGGCCAAGGTGGCCGAGCGGCTCTAGGCGCTACAGTCTGGAACCGCGCAACCGCTACGGTCGCAGGTTCGAATCCTGCCACGGGCATGGATGTGTGTGATGTCCTTAGGTTAGTTAGGTTTAAGTAGTTCTAAGTTCTAGGGGACTGATGACCTCAGGAGTTAAGTCCCATAGTGCTCAGAGCCATTTGACCATACATTCTACTGGTTCTTATTTTTAGCCGACTACAAATTTTAGCGACCCGTCATTAAAAGCAAGCCAAAATGTAGAGCTCAAAATTTCCCTTTCATGGATGGCGATTTGATTGAAGAGTGCAATAGCTCGTCGCATAGCTATCATGGCATTGTGTGTCTACAGACAGTTAATTAACAACGCCAGCAAGTGCACTTCATTCTCGATTGCTTTGGGCGTGTCGATCGACATTTCAGACACTGCACGACTTCCGATTAATTTTTGTGGAGTCGACAGCAATTTGCGCGTGACAGAACAACCGTTAGATATGGTGCCAATGAAAGACGCAATGAGAGGAATCGACTTGCTGAAAACTGTTGAAGAAGCGATTGAAGTTGTTCCTGATCTGGAACATGTTGGTATCAGTTACCACCGATGGAGCGCCAGCGATGCGAGGGGCACAAAATCAACAGACAATTTGTAGGGAATTCATTGTTTTGAAAATCAAAAAATACTTCGTGCTAAATTTTCATGGATGGAGTACATCATGAAACTGATGGTCCGAATGGTAAATTATCTAAAGTCACAAGGGTTATTACACCCTCAGTTTAAATAGCTTTTTTATGGAACTGCAAGAACAGTAAGGAGACCTGATTTACTACTGTGACGTACATTGGTTAAGTAGAGGGGCATGCCTGGAGCGATTTTTCGAGTTAAGACGTGCTACTGTTCAATTTATGAAGGAAAAACGAAAGCAGGAACCAACGTTAGAATATCTGGAGTGGATTGCAGACCTGGCATTTTTAGTTGAATTGGCGGCACACTTGAACAGTCTCAATAAGTCGTTTCAAGGTGAGAAGCAATTAACATTTGATTTAATGGGAAGGGTGGATGTACGTAAAATGAAAATCACACAGTGGAAGGGACAACTTCTAAAAAAGAACCTTTTCTCTTATTTCTGTGGTGTTAAAGAAAATACGAGTTTTGAACAGTTAATTTCATTGCTAGAAGAAATACAAGAACAATTTTCAAATCGTTTTCAAAACACTGCCAACCTCGCATCTGTTTTTAAGACGTTTCAGCACCACGTGCTATATCAGTTGAAACCGCCTCTGTTGATTTGAAGATTGAAGCGATCGATATATAGTGTAATTCCTGATAAAAAAAAGCAAATCCTATTACATTAAAACTGTACAGGAGTTCAACAAAAGGCTTTCCAAGGGAAAAGTTTCCATTTCTCCATGATGAAGCTGCAAAAGTGATATCAATGTTTGGATCAATAATTGTGTGTTATAGATTTTTTCGGTAAAATCGAAATGCCGTGTGGCTAGGCTCCTCCCGTCGGTTAGACAGTTCGCCTGGTGCACGTCTTTCGAGTTGACGTCACTTGAGTGATATGCATGTCGATGGGGATGAAATAATGATGATAAGGACAACACAATACCCAGTCCCTGGTCGGAGAAAATCTCCGACCCAAACGGGAATCGAACCCGGGACGTTAGGTATGACATTCCGACGCGCTGACCACTTTTTTTTTTTTTTAATCTCATATTGTTCTATATTGTTCGTTGTATTCGTTGATGGCAGACGTCCGCTGAAACCCATTCAGGTTGTTCGTTGATCCGTTCACTCAGTTTTTTTTTTATTACAGAGGGTAGCTAAACCTTCTGACCGAACACGCTGAGTTACAGTGCCGGTTACCACTCAGCTACAGTGAGCGAACATATTTTTTTCGGTAATGTAACTAAATAAGTCATAAATTTGTGGCAGTCTGAATGACGACAATCTGACAAACTGCCTGCGTCCGCAAGTGTGCCGACAGTTTGTACTAGACATCTACTTTTTATATCTTCAGAGAAACAACTGTAATTAAATAATGATGAAAAAAAATTTTTTGATATATTTTTTTGTTGAAGTCCGAAATGGTTACTGTCAGTCCATTTAAATTCTGAGTGTGATATAAAGGTGTTTTTCCTTTTGATGATGGATTATGTTTTGAATTACCCGAAGTCCAGTTCTTCCACTCAACAGCATTTGCTGGCGCCGACTTAGGCGCAGCTACCAGGTTCACTCTTCTGTCGACAAAGCTTTCCAGTTTTCAGTGTACTTAAAATAACTAAAATGTCAGCATTTTATCACTGCTCCAACTGATTTAGAACCCCCCGACAGTTTCGTGGCAGAAAACTGTGTGAGCGGGCAGGTGTCGGAGGTGACGGGGTGACGACCGTTGGATGAGGGGCGAGGCGCAGAGTGCGCAGTCAGCTGTCGGTTGCGGCTGCGGCAGGTAGCCGGTCGTTAACTGCGCTGACGTCGCTGAGCGGGGCCTGCGTAAAAAAACAGGGGTGCGCCACGAGCTCTCTCCCTCTCTGCTGCCGCTGCTGCTAAATAAATGGAGCGCCACGGAGGGTAGGCGCTTACCGATTCTTCCACAACATGCTTTCTACCCCTTACACTCCACGCCTCGCCGCCAGTAACTCCCGAAATATAATGCGCCACCACTATCTACCCCACTCTCTCACCCTTTTCCTGTTCATTCGGTTTCCCGTATTGGGTCTCTAGCTGTGTGCCATTAAACTGTAACGAATCTTGTTATCCCTTGCTTTCAACATCACCCCCAATTGGAGAACAGCCAACGAAATTTTCTTGTTTTACTAAACTTTTCAGTTTGTAGCGTTCCTCTTGGGGGGGGGGGGGGCGAAAAGAAAAAGAATTGTTACTTTATATTTTTTTGAAAAATGTCGAAAAAGTGAATATTTTGGTGGGCCACTTGGCAACAGAATCAGGGATTGATTACACTATTATAATAACATACGTTGAGCATTAAATACCTGTATAACAGCAACAGATTGATTTATATGAGATCGTTCGGAAGAAACATTATCATTTCTGTGCATGTAGTCATACCCGGAACAACACAAGGGACTAGAAGATTTATAGACGTCAAAAGAAATGCAACACTACACAATTTTTTAAAAAAAAGAGCTGATTCAGAAATAATAGGAAAATGGTAATGTTCATTCTGCCTCATGCTGCGTTCGGCCCCTCAGCGTTATCGTAATTTCTGGTGATGAACTAACACAAAATAATTATCATTCAAGTAAATGAGGAGATGGAAATCATCAAGGTTAATTTACTAAAATAAGCACACTTATCTTGAACACACGTTTTTTTAATGTTACGTACCATTTCAAATTAAATTACAATAGATGACCATTGTGGTTAAATACTTTATACATAGCAGTCAAAATGTCCTCTTGATGCTGTCTGTTCGTAATCCATTACAAGAAACTACATGTTTTCTGATTGGAAAAATAACAGTTAGCACATTTATTGAATACTTTCACATCAAATACAGAACACCGATGCGGAACGCAGCAAGTCCGCGTCCGCCTTTCATGGAATAAAAACAGTAAAAGGTGAGGTCCCCAATGCCTCATTTATCTTGAAATAACAGAATTCGTTTTTATATCATTAATCGATACATGTACATCGAGATTTACAGGCACCGCGCGAGAACGGCAAAGATAAAGAATAATATATTCTGTCGCTGCTATGCGATGGTTCATTTCTTTTACTTTACAATTGTTCGATAACTTTAGGCCATCAGGCGTTTACTATTGAGCGTATATTAATGCTTGTGACGCGAAAATACTAATATTACAAGTTTTATGTTAACGACCCGTCAGTTTACACTAGGATTGTATTGCAACGAGTGTTTTCTCATTTTGTCGAAGGACCAAAAAGATTCTTATATGACTCTACTAGAGAATCATATGCATGGGATATCAGAAAAGTGGATTACAAGACAATAAACACTTCGTTCTGGCACTGGTTGAAATCATGTTTATTCACTATTGTGGTAATCATGGCATAAACATGTGGTAGCTCTCATTCGATTCCATCAAATTCCTTTTCCAGCGCTGCAGTCTTTCTTCTAATCTCCCATTCTTTTATGCTTCACATTATATTTGTCGTCTTAACATTAATCCTTATCGCTCTTCGATCACCTTCACTGACATTACTCTTTCAACTTTTGTTGTTCTCTTACACTCTTTTGAATAACATTAAATCAAGAAACTTGGCATGATGATTGAAATGGCACGTGTCAAATTATTTTGCGAGGGGTGTTCAATAAATAATGCAATACATTTTTTCTCGACTAATTTCTGTTGAAAAAATGTTAAATTTTGTCATGGGACATCGTGGAATACTCCCGCTTCAACCAGCATAGTTTCATCAAGTGCCGATACGTGGCGGCTCTATACGTATCTTCCAAAATGGCGTCTGAGTTACAAGCAGACAGCTGTCATTGAGTTTCTTCTGGCGGGAAACCAGAGCATAGCAGATATTCGTAGACCTGGCAGTGAACAAAAGTGCGATGAGCCCCTGTCACCATCACAACCAGGTCACTCAAACCTGTCCGATTTCTGGGATGCCGGCCGCGAACAACTGTGACTCTTACAATGTTGGAACGTGTTGACACCTTCATTAGCAGCGATCAACGGATCACGATCAAAGACATCGCCGCTCATCTGAACGTCTCTATTGGTAGTGTTGAAACAGTCGTCTACTAGCTGGGGTACTCGAAGGTGTGTGCCAGCTGTGCTCTCCGCCGCCTTTGGAACTGCTTCCGCGTTAGGAAGCTGATTGTGACATAGTCAGAGGCGATGAAACATGGGTTTATCACTGAGAATTAGAAACAAAAAGGCACTGCATGGAGTGGCACCATTCCGCTCCTCCTTTGAAAAAAATGTTCAAAGCCGGATCCTCGACCGGTGAAGTCATGCAGACGCACTTCTGGGATTCTGAAGGGGTTATTTTGTTTGATGTCCTGCATCATGGTGCAACGATCAACTCCGAAAGTACTGTACTACCCTCCGGAAACGGAAGAAACGATTTCAGCGTATTGGTCGTCACAAAAATGCAAACGAACTTCTCCATCAGAAAGCAAGGTGTTACACGTATCTCCGCATCCAAGAGAAGCTCAGAAAATTTCACTGGAGTGTTCTTCCTCATCCACCTTATAGCTCGGAACCTCACATCTTCTGACTTTCATCTGTTTGGCCCCATGAAGGATACACTCCGCGGGAAGCAGTACGTGGACGACGGTAAGGTTGTTGTTGCACCAACTTTGACGTCGACCAGTAGAATGGTACCATGTGGCCGTAAATGCCTTCCCTGTAAGGTGGCGTAACGCCGAAGAATTGGGCGCTGATTATATTGAAAAATAGGGTATTGTAGCCAAAAGACTGGGGAATAATATGGTGTACTGGAATCCTGAGTAAAACCAAGTTACTTTCAGACAAAAATATTTTGCGTAACTCATTGAACGTCCCTCGTACAAAGGTTCGATCTCCGTCTGGCAATAGACATTTTTCAATCTCTCATTACCACTTTTACCTTCCACAACGTTTCGAGCTGGATACAAAAAAGACACAACGTATTTCACACTGATATTTCCATTGTCTGGTTAGTCCCTTTACAGATTGGAGAAAAGTAATGACGTGTCACCTTCTGTATGCCCGTGCCTAGTGAGCACTCACAAAAAAAAACAAAAAAAAAAAATCCACAACTTAAAGATACATATTAATATATCAGGTGTCTCTCCCAGCAGACGTCAGACACATTTTCACTGGTGTTTCAGGAGATATTTGCAGCTTTGTCTTTGCGTGGAGTAGCTGGAGTCATCCCAAAGAAATAGTGCTCAGCACATCTTTCATGCGAGGACCAGTGTCGACGAAAAGCGTCTGTTTGTTTTCCGTTACAAACAAAATGATTTTTAAAGCGATCTTATACGTGTCCGCTGGACAGAGCGGTCCTAGGTTAGTCTAGTGCGATATTTGTTTTACTGATATTTATTAAAAGGGACATTAAAACTCGAACAATAACCGGTAGCCCAGAAGCAGCAGCACTTCCCTGCCTCGCGCTGACTGCTACCGCCAAGCATGCAGCACTATTGAGTCACTGCTGTATTGCAGTTCATTCTTCGTGTTTTACGGTCCCTTTACTGCACATCGATGAAACGAATATTGGGCTAGACTAATGTGGGAGCGATCTACTGAATGGATACGTAAGATTCCGATTTGAAAATAATTTTGTTTGTAATGGGGAACAAACCGATGTTTTTTTCTGTTGGCACTGGGCGTTGCATGAAAAACGTTACGAGCAATGGTTATTTGGGCTGACTTCAGCTACCCAATGCATAAACGGAATTGTAAATATTTACGGAAACATTAGAGAAAATGCGCCCGACGACTCTAGGGCGAGACACCCGGTATAATCAAATATATCTTTAGCCTGTCGATTTCTTTGTCTTTCTTTACAAGTGCTCACCTTAAAATCTGCTGTATTAATTTCCTAGTTCGATCTACAAACCTGTTTTTATTGCTGTAATATTTAGTTTCAATTCCTGATTAAGAGAATCTTCATTGTGTTACATAAATTCAGTTGTTATTTGAATTATTCATCAACAAAGTGTTCAGGCAATGCGCTAGGCAGAGTCCGTAAATTTATTAATCCAGAATGAGATTTTCACTCTGCAGCGGAGTGTGCGCTAATATGAAACTTCCTGGCACATTAAAACTGTGTGCCGGACCGAGACTCGAACTCGGCACCTTTGCCTTTTGCGGGCAAGTGCTCTACCAACTGAGCTACCCAAGCACGACTTACGCCCCTGTGGCTAAGCCATGTCTCCGCAATATCCTTTCTTCCAGGAGTGCTAGTTCTGCAGGGTTTGCAGGAGAGCTTCTGTAAAGTTTGGAAGCTAGGAGACGAGATACTGGCAGAAGTAAAGGTGTGAGGACGGGGCGTGAGTCGTGCTTGGGCAGCTCAGTTGGTAGAGCACTTGCCCGCGAAAGGTAAAGGTCCCGAGTTCGAGTCTCGGTCCGGCACACAGTTTTAATCTGCCAGGAAGTTTCATATCAGCGCACACTTCGCTGCAGAGTGAAAATCTCATTCTGGAAACATCCCCCAAGCTGTGGCTAAGCCATGTCTCCGCAATATCCTTTCTTTCAGGAGTGCTAGTTCTGCAGGGTTCGCAGGAGAACATCGTGAAGTTTGGAAGTTAGGAGACGAGATACTGGCAGAAGTAAAGCTGTGAGGACGGAGCGTGAATCGTGCTTGGGTAGCTCAGTTGGTAGAGCACTTGCCCGCGAAAGGCAAAGGTCCCGTGTTCGAGTCTTGGTCCGGCACACAGTTTTAATCTGCCAGGCAGTTACACCTTTATTAATATTTGTCCGTTTGGACAAAGTCAAAAATGAGAACTGGATCGAAACTCAATTCCATCAACTCGGCTTCCGGCAATAGTAGTCTGGAGTTTGGTAAGACTGAAGGCAAGTTATTGGCAAACTAGAATGTAGCGACGTGTGTTCATGTGCATCCTCCCGAGAAAGGAAGGTATCAGTATTTACGGGTACGGAGTTTTGAATCGATCTGCAATGTATACTTCTGAAAGAGCTGGACATCCTCATCACCTTCACTTACGTTTGGTCATTAGATATTCGATTGTGCCGATGGTGCTTCCCTCTTCTTCTTGTCCTGTGATTTTCTTTGAATCTGGTTCCACAATTGCTAAGAATTTTTTTGAATGCTTCCATACCGCCTGCAAATGTTATCAGTTAATTACTTTCCTTCGGACAGGTACCACAGTTTTACAAAATTTCTGGATTGACATATACACCATCGACTGTAATTATTGTTTATTTTCCGCTGTTGGGTCAAATTTCGGTTACTGTGCCGTTTTCAAGCGGTACCTGAAGTGAGTGAAGACAACCTAATCAACTATCTAGCCAGTAGCATACGGCAGCGACCGTAAAACTTAAGATAAGTAGTCAAGCTTACAGTTGGCTGGTAGGCAAATAGTTTAACAGCACAAACGAAAACAATACCCAGTGCAAGTGACCTACAGTAAAATAAATTACCATAGCTTTGTAACGGAAACCTTTGTGTTAACATGAGCAGAACAATGCCTCAACGTGCTCCCAGTTCCTGCTGTTCAGGAGGCTTTACCACGAATCAAATAATTCCCAGAAAAGTTTCAGTCCCAGTCAAATCATTCAACTCCAACTTTCACACAGATCTCCACCGTAAACTTCTATGTATGTCTTCAGTCTCAATGTCCACCTAGCTCCTCTGATCTTTACCACTCCCAGGCAAACGATCAGAACCTCCTCACCGTCATCCTACCCTCGCCGCTGTAATTACGAAGGTCAGCTCTGAGATCACTGAAGAGGAAGTGGATCTGGAACTTCCAGCCTGACATCGATGTCGTACAGTTCTCTGAATAAAAAATTACTATTGCCCCACTTTTCTCATTGGAATAGTCCCTGAATATGCCTCCACAATAGACCACCTATTTAAAGAGGAAGCTCTGGTTTACTACCATCATCACAAAGTTGAACTGTCAAAATTCCAATACCAATCCCAGACCTACCAGTGCGTAATGGACAAATCACCTCACCACTGTGGAAAACCACCCATGAGCCCCCTTTGCAGAACCCATCACACTCAAAAACTGTCTCCTAATTTTGATCCCACTCCCATTTACAACACCTGTGAGCAGTCCAACCCACCCATTCCTCCATGTGTAGAGCCCAGCCCTCTGTCAAAAAAATAAGGCAAATTTATCTCTACTCAATTGGCCTATTGATAACGCCATCCATTCTAACAACACCATATTTCCACTTCCCACTGCTGAAGACATAATAAGATTCGTAAGTATTGTTTTACAAAATATGCACCGCTTCCAAAGACTAAACATCCTCCTGCAGATCTCCCTTGCAGCTCCGTCTGATGTAAAGATAAAGACCCTAATCCCAAAAAGTAGTACATTTCGTTTTAACCACATCGTTATCCTACTCTAGAATGTTTCCAATTCATGCCACTTCTAAACTTGCGTCATGATGTGGAAACAGTATAACATCCTGTTCCACGATATCGGCTTCATCCAACTATCAAACCGTAATTTGCGCATACTGTTTCCCAACGTCAATACCATACCTTCATCGTCAATGAAACCTTTCTCCAATCTTATTGTGCATTGCGCCAACTATATCGATGTCCTTGGAGTTTAGAATCGATATAACGCAGGCTGGAATATCTGTGGCGGGTGGCCGACCACGAAAGTTCAGGATTTGGCGAAAAAGGAGATTTTGAGTTTCACGGAGCGGGCCGAGCGGTGGCAGTTGGGGTTGGACCGGAGGTACGCTGTGAGTGTTAGCAGCTGAGGCAGCGCGTGATCGCGGGTGCAGCTCCGTGCCAATGAATGTTTATCCTAAGATTGAGCAGTGCCGATAGCGGCAGTCGAGACTCGTGACTATGAACTGTCCGATCTGTTGTGGCTCTGAAGTTTGAATTAAGGTCCACTGAGCTGACGCACCGTGGATTCGATAACGGATGCACTTTTTGGTGAATGAATGATCTGTGGACTCAGTCTGTTTCTAATGATTCAGCATTTGTTCACCAGGAGTCTTTTTGTGTACATTGAATACAGAAGGTGCACAGCCGTTCGTGGCGTTTCAAAATTAATTCAGTTATTTTGCTGTTATAAGATGTTGGTAATTGTGGCGGGCGGTTATACTGGGTCCATATGTATGTGGTGACTATACTGTTTGGGCTGTAGTTTATATGTAGGCTCCATATCATTATTGTTATTAAATGTGTTTTTCTGGCGATGCCATTACTTGCTTTCCTCCACCTGACTTGTTCACATACTTTTGTGCCTCTTTCATTTCAAAGAACTGTAAATAACACCTCATATTACTTGTTCATGAGTCGACGCGGTTGTCTACTGAAATCTTACAGAAATGTTCAGGGAAATTCTGGAATGCTGAAATACAAGTCACTGACGAATGAAATAAACAGGAAGTGCAGGGAAGCTAAGACGAAATGGCTGCATGAAAAATGTAAAGAAATCGAAAAATAAATGTTTGTCGGAAGGACTGACTCAGCATGTAGGAACGCCAAAACATCCTTAGGTGAAATTAAAAGCAAGAGTTAAAAAATTAAGAGTGCAACGGGAATTCCACTGTTAAAATCAGCGGAGAGAGCGGATAGATGGAAAGCGTACACTGAAGGCCTTTATGAGGGAGAAGATTTGTCTGATGTGATAAAAGAAGAAACAGAAGTCGATTTAGAGAGGACAGGGGATACAATATTACACTTAGAATTTAAAAAGAGCTTTGGAGGACTTAAGATCAAATAAGGCAGAAGGAATAGATAATTTCTAAAATCATTGGGGGGGGGGGGGGGGAAGTGGCAACAAAACGACTCTTCACGTTGGTTTGTAGAATGTATGAATCTGGCGAAAAAAAAAAAAATCACCCACATAATTCCGACGACAGTAAGAGCGGAAAAATGCGAGAATAATCGCACAATCAGCTTAACAGCTCATGCATATAAGTTGCTGACAAGAATAGAACACAGGAGAAATGAAAAGAGAATTGAGGATGTGTTAGATGACGATCAGTTTGGCTTTAGGAAAGGTAGAAGCACCAGAGACGCTATTCTAACGTTGCAGTTGATTATCGAAGCAAGACTGAAGAAAAATCAAGACACTTTCACAGTATTTGTCGACCTGGAGAAAACGTTCGACAGTGTAAATTGATGTTCGAAATTCTGAGAAAAGTAAAGGTGCAGGGACAGACGGGTAATATACAATATGTAAAAGAGCCAAGAGGGAATAATAAGAGTGGACGACCAAGAACGAAGTGCTCCGATTAAAAAGGTTATAAGACAGGGATGTAGTCTTTCGCTCATACAGTTCAATCTGTGCATGAAAGATAATAAAGGTTCAGGAATGGATCTGAAAATCAAGATGAAAGGATATCAATGATACGATTCGCTGATGACATTGCTATCCTGTGTGAAGGCGAAGAAGAATTGTGTGATATGCCGAATGGAATGAAAAGTCTAATGAGTACAGAGTATGGATTGAAAGTAAATCGAAGAAAGATCGAAGAAGACGTTATCAAGATTTAAGTGGGTTTAAACGTGTTGTTATAGTCCGCGCACGAGCGATGGGACACAGCATCTCTCAGGTGGCGATGAAGCGAGGATTTACCCGTGCGGCCATTTCACAAGTGCACTGTGAATATCAAGAATACGGAAAAGTCAAATCTTCGATATCGCTGCGGCCGGAAAAAGATCCTGTAAGAACGGGACCAACGACTACTGATGAGAATCGTTCAACGTGACAGAAGTGAACCCTTCCGCAAATTGCTGCAGATTTCAATGCTAGGTCATCAACAAGTGTCAGCGGGCGATCAATTCAATGAAACATCATCAATATGGGCCTTCGGAGCCAAAGGCCTACTAGTGTACCCTTGATGACTCCACGACACAAAGCTTTAAACCTCGATTGGGCCCGTCAACACCGACACGGGACTGTGGATCACTGGAAACATGTTGCCTGGTTGGATGAGTCTAGTTTCAAAGAGTATCGAGTGTACGGACGTGTACGGGTATGGAGATAACCTCATGAATCCATGGACCCTGCATGTCAGCAGGATATTGTTCAAGCTGGTGGAGACTCTGTAATGGTGTGGAGCGTGTGCAGTTGGAGTGACAAGGGATCCCTGATACGTCTAGATAACGACTCTGACAGGTGACACGTACGTAAACATCCTGTCTGGTCACCTGCATCCATTCAAGTCCATTGTGCATTTCGACGGACTTGGGCAATTCCAGCAGGACAATGCCACACCCCATACGTCCAGAATTGCTCAGGAACACTCTTCCGAGTTTAAACACTTCCGTTGGCCATCAGACTAACAAGACATGTACATTATTGAGCATATCTGGGATGCCTTGCAATGTGCTGTTCAGAAGAGATCTCCACCCCCTCGAATTATTATGGATTTATGGACAGCCGTGAAGGACTCATGGTGTTAGTTCCTCCAGCACTACTTCAGACGTTAGTCGAATCCATGCCACATCGTGTTTAGGCACTTCTGAGTGCTGGCGGGGGCCCTACACGATGTTAGGCAGGTGTACCAGTTTCTTGGCAGGTGTACCAGTTTCTTTGGCTCTTCAGTGTATATTTGATCTAGCCATCGTATTCCTTACGATTTCGTGCCCCACGTGGACAATATCTTCTGCACCTACGTTATTTTCACTTACATCACCATCCACAGTCGTGCACAGGTTGAACTTAAGGGATAGCGTCAGGTTACTAATACCCTCCAGGATGATGCTGTCCTCATTCCACACTGAATTCGCCTGAAAGTAATTCCACGCCCTGTATTGTCCTAGTACTAGCTAAACCCATTGGACGTTTTACTGCAGAAGCCATTGATCCAGTAGGAAGAAGCTATTGATCCAGTAGGAAGTAACCACCTACCCAACCATCTCCCTATCTTCTATAAACTACCTTAACCCAACTCTACAACGAGGCCCAACGTCCATCATAAAGGTATGCTGTGTGAGTATATGATTGACGTTTTCAGGAAACTAAGTTGGGACACTGTTGAATAACGAAATTTTTCTTTTGTTTTGCCAATATTTTAGCTGTCAAAGAAGTGTCTGAATCAATATCGTCAGTCATTATGTATTTTCTGGCTATGAAACGTGCGCCGATAGTATTTCGCCACAACCTAGATTCCAAGGGATCTTGTCTTAAGTTCATTTTTATTCAGAGTTCGTGATAAGAGGTCACTACTGAATAAATTATAACGTCAACTCTTTTGATTTGTAAGTAAAATTCTCTACATTTCAGTATGTTTTTAAAATATCTCTTGTTCAAGGCTTACCAATTGCGTTCGTCCTCATTTCCTTCTAGTTTGTAGCCACAGATCCTCAATGGGTGTATGTGGGCGCGCGCGCTTAGTATGTGTGTGTGTATGTGCATTATGCTGCCTACGACTTCATTCTAGATGAAATATGGCTACCAATCAAATGCTACACATTGTGTTACACTCTAAAGGCTGAAGTTATAAAACAAGTTATTATTAACTTGTCAGGATGTAGCCACCTGCTTCAGCGACTGGCAAGTTTTATTAATCTACACTGATCTGCTGATATTCCAACATTTATAGGTGAGTCCTATAATTCTAAGATATTTGGACATTGCTAGAAAAAGTTTTCACTGCGCCAAGATTATCACAATCGTCAAAAGTTATAGGCACAGGGCGTTATTCTTTGCATACAAATGACACAAAGAGTGTTACTTTTTGGGTATGAAAGTGCTACTGCAATTTCCGGGTGCACATTGTACGGTAAGAATAATTTATTGTGTGATCTCAGTTATGGGAATCTGAGTCCATGTGACCTCGTTCAGAACGAGGCTACCTACAGAGAAATACAGAATGTGCGCTGCTGGAACAACTGTCACTTGGATGGTGCTCAAGAAGCCTTTACGCACGTGCATAGCACGTGAGCTTATAACAGGCAGCATGGGGCAGGCCAGCTTATCTAAGATGCTTTATGTGACATTACGATAAAGAGTAAAAATGGGAGTACAGTTGGATAATTAATTGAAACATTGATCCTACAACATTTGTGAGGCAAATATGATGAGAAACATATTTTAAATCAAAAGTTTTTATTCTTCGGTGATGTCTTTTTATGCCATGGAAACGTATGGTTTTCGTTAGATACAACCTCAAGGACATACGATTTCTGTTTCTCGTTTTTTTTGTATATTATTTCTGGTAGTTCTTCATTGACAAATCTGTGAGCCGGACTATTTACAACTTTCACATTACTAACATGCTTTAGCGAAATGTTCATTTTTATGTCACTGCGAAAGATTTACTTTAAGGAGATTGTCACTTAAAACTGGTGAGCAACATTCTTATACTTGTTAGGAAAAAATTGCTTGACGTCATTATTGGTGGGATTTGATTAAATGGTACTTGAAACCTTGCAAAATTTTCGTTTTCCGGTTCTGCGTTAGCTTTTATTGCATAAGTTATTTTCATTTTCGATTCAGAAGCCTAATTAGGAACAGGTACAGCCTACACGTCTGAGACAGAACAGGAGACAATTATAAATGATTATTCAGTTCATGTAAAGCAGTTTCAGAGCGTCACGATCGACAACGTGATATTCGTAAAGTTGTGATAGAATACTGAAACCTAAATAAGTGTAGTCCCTCACCTCATATTACGCACACAACTTGTAACGCTCTTGTTCTTGTGCCACATTTACACTTGGATTTCTGAAGTTGGAAATGATTGTAAAAAGCTCCATACATACTCTGTGATCAATAAAGTCACCTGCTGTTGGACTTTTTACGTGATCTAGCCAGCTTAACTACAAATCTACTCTTATTTGCAACAATCGTTGCTAGCATCCTACTTGACTTTACGTCGCACGTTTATTACCAGATATGTGTCTTGGCATTAGAGCAGATACAGAATCAAACTTCGACTTTCATTTTGCTTGGTATAGCCTCTGGGAAACTGAAAGAAACTGCATGAGATGGAGCTTTGACAGTAGAGATGCCAGTTAATTCTAAAATTTCAACATATTACTCAGTAGGCTGCTGTTCTCTGAAATTATTCCGAACAAAATCGAGAATTCGAAACACATAGAGTTAATCCAAGCGTTTCTTGACTTTTCCTTTCTGAATTCCAGTTTGGAATTTATCGCTATTGGTTCAATTGAAGCGTTTAAAAATGTACTAGAATAATCGGATCTCTGTTTCTATAGCTGATCTTTTCCTTAAAAATGCTGCTAGAACAAATTCTTGTGGCTGTGTGTGTGGGGCAGGGGGGGGGAGGGGAGGGAGTTTTTTACGTAGAGGGTGTTGAACCTAGGAACGCAGATGTTTTCCGGTCTGTACTTCAGTCTAGTGATTGATTTTAGAATCATATGCAGGAATATGCATTAGAGACCACCATAAGCACCATCTTGTAGCCTGAAACAGAAGGTTTTTGATCACGGAAAATGTGTTGATTGCAAGTGAACTGAGTTTCTTTAATATCTTACCAATTTCATTTGACTTGAAAATGGAAAACTGTGTTAGTTTCTAGTAGCTTCTGTTTGAAAACGAATTTGAGTTTCTGCTTAATTTGATTTCACTTACTGGTTATTGACGTTTAGTAGAGTAATAATGTAACAGATAGACTTTTAAATAGAGTACTGACAAGATTTTCTCGCTTTTAACGCTTTTAAATTTCAATCGTGATCACGTTATTCCATGGAACATGTTTTTACATTTGGAAGACCTTAATTTTCTGGAGTATATTTTTGCAATTTTTGAAAAAGACTGCAACACAAAACGCATTCCATAAAAAAATGTTTTAAACTTCTATCACAGGGCTGGATAGAGGCTACAATCTGAAAAATGTACCAAGGCCCAAAAGACTACCCTATCTGATATTTGCAAGATAAGTAAAGAGGTGTTTTCCCAAAAATGTTTTCAACAATAACAAATGCGCATCTAAAAGTTCGCTGTTGTAACGGTTCTGCTATATATTTTTAAATCTTTTTTTCCGCCAGTTATCAGATATGGAGCAACACTGTTGAAGGTTACAAAGATGGACGCCTTCGAGTCTTTTACACAGCAAACGAAGAGAAAGAGTAACGAGAGTCTACGAGATCAGGAAAGAAACCTGTGTCATTGGTGTAAAACTTGAGACGTAAATTCCAACAGAAACTTTTCTATGTCACTTAAGTAACTTTTATATTCAGATATTTTTTGCTGTATGAGAGTACAATGTTTAATTTCAGATTAAAAAAGTAAACTCTGAGTTTCTATAATTTTCCTAATCTTCTTTCCCTCCTTTCTTCTTTATAACATTTTGAACGATGTAAAGATCTGCAGAGCAGTGGGAACTGTCTTTGGTGGGAAGAGGACTGATGGAAGAGATGCAAGAGTGTGTCCTTTGTTGAACAGAAGGTTGTCAGACGTAGATGCTCAGCTGTGCGGGCGAAGGATGGAACGGCCGGTGCAGACGGCAAGGGTTTTACGACGTGGCCTGGGAGGCAGAACACGACCCTAGTTCCACCTTGTGCTGCCATCAGAAGCAACGATTCCGCGGCCGTTTTGGACACTCCATCCAGAGTTACAGTCTAAGTCAGCTCGTACCGTCAAGATTGCACGAGTACTAATCTGAAAAGAAAATACACTACTGGCCATTAAAATTGCTATACCACGAAGATGACGTGCTACAGACGCGAAATTTAACCGACAGGAAGAAGTTGCTGTGATATGCAAATGATTAGCTTTTCAGAGCATTCAACACAAGGTTGGCGCCAGTGGCGACAACTACAAAGTGCTGACATGACAAAAGTTTCCAACCGATTTCTCATACACAAACACCAGTTGACCGGCGTTGCCAGGTGAAACGTTGTTGTGATGCCTCGCGTAAGGAGCAGAAATGCGTACCATCACGTTTCCGACTTTGATAAAGGTCAGATTGTAGCCTATCGAGTGCGGTTTATCGTATCGCGACATTGCTGCTCGCGTTGGTCGAGATCCAATGACTGGTAGCAGAATACGGAATCGGTGGGTTCAGGTGGGTAATACGGAACGCCGTGCTGGATCCTAACGGCCTCGTATCACTAGCAGTCGAGATGACAGGCATCTTATCCGCATGGCTATAACGGATCGTGCAGCCACGTCTCGATCCCTGAGTCAACAGATGGGGACATTTGCAAGACAACAGCCATCTGCACGAACAGTTCGACGACGTTTGCAGCAGCATGGACTATCAGCTCGGAGACCATGGCTGCGGTTACCCTTGACGCTGCATCACAGACAGGAGCGCCTGTGACGGTGTACTCAACGACGAACGTGGGTGCACGAATGGCAAAATGTCATTTTTTCAGATGAATCCAGGTTCTGTTTACAGCATCATGATGGTCGCATCCGTGTTTGGCGACATCGCGGTGAACGCACATTGGAAGCGTGTATTCGTCATCGCCATACTGGCGTATCACCCGGCGTGATGGTATGGGGTGCCATTGGTTACACGTCTCGGTCACCTCTTGTTCGCATTGACGCCACTCTGAACAGTGGATGTTACATTTCAGATGTGTTACGACCCGTGGCTCCACCCTTAATTCGATCCCTGCGAAACCTGACATTTCAGAGGATAATGCACGACCGCATGTTGCAGCTCATGTACGGGCCTTTCTGGATACAGAAAATGTTCGACTGCTGCCCTGGCCAGCACATTCTCCAGATCTTTCACCAATTGAAAACGTCTGGTCAATGGTGGCCGAGCAACTGGCTCGTCACAATACCCCAGTCACTACGCTTGATGAAATGTGGTATCGTGTTGAAGCTGCTTGGGCAGCTGTACCTCTACACGCCATTCAAGCTCTGTTTGACTCAGTATTCATAAAACTTAGTTTTTATGAAGGTTTTTGTGACCACTTGCGCTTGGTGCATAACGTTTTGCGAATCAAGAAAGTTAATCGACTGAAACAATCCTAAAATTATCAACATTCTATGACTAACAAATATTATTTATTTTTCATTTCCAAATTAGTTTATATTTTTATAAATATAATACGTAACTTACTGAATCACTGAAATTCGTACCCGCTTCGCTCTGTCCTCTGCACGGCAGTTCCTGCTCTCTTTTTTCTCAAAGAGTGTTCTTGATGGCACGTTCAGTGTTAGTTAATTGAGCTGTAAAGTGTTAGAATTTGCTGTCTTCTCATGAAGCTGTTCCTCTTCATGACCTTCTGGCGATCTTCCAGCAAACTTTTGTACCTGTCTCTATTGTTGATATGTTGTTGTTGTTGTTGTGGTCTTCACTCCTGAGACTGGTTTGATGCAGCTCTCCATGCTACTCTATCCTGTGCAAGCTTCTTCATCTCCCAGTACTTGCTGCAACCTACATTCTTCTGAATCTGCTTAGTGTATTCATCTCTTGGTCTTCCTCTACGATTTTTACCCTCCACGCTGCCCTCCAATGCTAAATTTGTGATCCCTTCATGCCCCAGAACATGTCCTACCAACCGGTCCCTTCTTCATGTCAAGTTGTGCCACAAACTCCTTATAACACTCCCTCTCTGCGACTACTGTACCATAACCTCTATGCTAGAAGCAGGTTGTAACATAAAGCAATTTTGTAAAAGCAACTATGGCACAAAGCAACAGAGCAGTGTTACCCTCTGAGAGGAATTTTGTTAATTTGACCGTGTTGTTCTTAACGGAGGTGGCTTATCGGAAATGAAAGTAAGAATTACGTAAATGTTGGAATAGTGACAAACAAAATTTTGCCTAGCTATACTATTCCTAGAATAAGGGAAACGGTCGCCAGCCTAATTAGGCAAGAGAAAGATTAACATTCTCATTTATGAAAGTAGGTATAAGTAACTATAATGGACAACACAACAAACACAACCTAGACTTAGCAACTCTCGAGTGCAATGAACTCTGACACACATATGTTTTAAGATTGCAGCTAACAACTGGAGCAGCACAAAAAAAAAAAACTATTTGCAAAATTATAACACGTACAGAAAAACACTACCACTTTCAGGATTTACACAAACTGAGTGGTCTTTATACTGTTAATATGCACACAAGAGAGACAAACACTTGGCATACATGAGAATGTAACGTTTCACAACTGCAGCTTTCTCACTTTTACTACAACGAAACACAATGTTGACAAAATTGCAAGAAACTGACTCACCTTTTGGAATTTACCACAGACAACAACGTGATCATTTACTTTATAAGACTCAGCCTAAAGTTTGAAGTTGGTAACAGCACTTTAAATAGCAGTTTCAATAGGAAAATTATTATTGGATAAATAACATTTGCTTTAACTCACTCTGTTACCACATTAGCTTTAACTATCTTTCTAATAAGTTCAAGAGGCATTATTTAACAAAGCTCTAGGCTTCAACGTACTTTCAGTAAGGACACTCGGTAATCACTTTACTTCAAACGGAGAAGACCCTGAGAGGTGTTATGATGAGGAGTAAAATCAAGGTAGGTAAATAAATTCCGATATGAATTACCTTATATTTCAGCACACTAACACATCCATTAGGCTGATCCTTCACTGTACATCAATATAGTATTACGTTACAGTGATTGCGCAATGTGGTGGCAACTGCATGTTGGTAGGTGGAATTACAAATAGAATTGCCGGACTTTATCGTATCTTCATGGCGATGATTCATACAAATTCCAGAATAGATCCAGCTATTTATCCACCCATCCGAGGCATTGGAAAGAAGCAGTAAAAGCCTCTCTCTGAATCAGCATGATATGCACCTTTACATTGACAGTGCACAGACTGGTAGCTCCTTTCCGACTGGTGGCTCGTCTCCGACTGACTATCAGTTCCACCTTTTCCACCTAGGCCAACCACAATTTGCGCGCGCTACACAGTTCCTTTCCCGAGGGGAACCAGACTACCTCTTACATACAGAATAACTAAGAGCCCTAAGTGAGGATCAGCAGTTTACATAACAGCAACCAAATGTATTAAATAAAACAGAACATTTTCACATATTGACACTTCTACAAAAATTATTCACACAAAATTACAATCATATACAGTAAGTATTGTTCCCTCCAAATGGGTCAAAGCATTTAAACGAGAGATATGTTACACAGCATACAATCAAATCATGACATCAAAGTTTGACAAAGAAAAGAGTACACAATTTTATGTTATCGATTCAAACACATTTACAAAAGATCAACAATGTGACATTAAATAAAGCAAAAAAAAAATAAATAAATCCATACAGCATAAGAGCTGTGGTGTTACACATGCCCCATGTTTCGTTGAAGTTTCCTGTAAGGGATACTTCAAGGAAACATCTATTACACCTAAGTGGTGCTAGCTGCAAAAAATTATACCATCCAACATCAGTTGGGACAAAAAAAATTACACATATTACAAATATACAGTATATACACTAAGAAGATTCATACACTTCTTCCAAAAACATTTTCAAAGTAAAGCATTTATAGTAATTTTCATCCACAGACTGGTTTAAGGCAACTAATTTTGCATCGTTATACAAGTTATCATGAGCATGTTCATTTCATACACATACAGTTCAAATAACAAATAACAGATAAACAGTACACAAACTAATCTACATATTAGTAGAATAGATGTATCCTTAAAATAAAATAAAGAAAATACACATATACACAACAGCACAGAACATTTTAACTTAATAAAACAGAAATTTGTCTTTTAATGTTTTTAAAGAATGTAACTTTCAGAGACACAAGCATGTTAATGGTCATAGTATTTTTCACAAGGTGCAGTAGTTAATGTAATGTTCAAAATTTCAGTTTGCATCCACCTATGCACAAATATTTACACAAACAGCTATGAGAACCTTTTCCAACTGACTCTTTAAATACAAAATTAACTTTTCAAGGTTTTTTCAAAATAATTAACTTTAAAGCTGCCCTTCATTGATAGCAGTCCAAAATGTTTGTTACACATAAACATATTAACCTATTCAGAACCTATCTTTAATCATCACTGCTGTGTTTTAAAACAGGGCAGTCCAAAACAAACATCTACATCCATTTGAATAAGAATGCATATATATTCTATAATAAATTTTCACTGACTTCAGAAAAATAGTCAGTTCATAACACATTGACCAAAAAACCTAACTTACTTCACTGCTTGCCTCAGTGCTAGCAGTCCATGTTACACATTCTGCCCACTATTGGTTTGGCAGTCTTTAGCTATAAGCATTTAGACACAAAAACACAATTTAGATTAAAACACTAAAGAAAACACATTTTTAAATTGACACACTGCCCCATCCTCGGGGTTTGGCAGTTCATGCCCACTTATCAGCTCCTTGCCCTACAATGGCAAGTCCTTTGGCTACTGCTCAACACAGCATATTTGGTAGCCCTCAACTTCAGGACTACAGTATTTTTATTGTTTTGTCTTGTTTTTCTGCCCAACAGCATATTTTTGAGCAGTTTATTGTCATCATCTCCAAGTTTTCCATCATTATGTCACATCTTTGTTACCAATTGCATTAATGGTATAAAACATAAAATCTGCAACTTTGAAACAGTAATTAGACACTGGCAACAAAACCATTTCTTTTCAAATGACAACATCAGAAAACATATACATTAGTCAAGAAAATTTTAAATGTCATATTCAGGACCAAGTTAGGATAAAGTATTTTTACTACTCATTTGTCATTGCTTTTCCACATACAGTTAGGTCATTACATACATCAAGATCAGGACAATAATTTTACGTTCTACTGTAAGTGATTTCTGCCAACTCTTTTGCTGGCACTAGACACATACTTCACACACTTATTTCCCATACCTTAGTCAGGTTCATCTCCTCAGTTTTAAACACACAAAGTTTTTCAACATCATATTTGCCCCTTTCTTTTTCAAAAACATTTACATCTAATTATATTATGGCATTCATTTACCTTTTCTTTTCAATATTCTTACCTTTTCTCATCCATATTTCTCTTTCCAATTACTTTTTAATTTCATTTTTCCTTTACAGTACCCACTATATTTTCATTATTCTTTGCCATTTTCTAGTGTACCCATATTATTTTTCCATTTACTTGTCCACAAACAATACACAATATCTTACATCATTGCCACACTATTCAATACACTCTGATAGAGAAGAAGGAAGAAGATAGTAAAAGTTCTGAATGATGAAGAGGAAGGCTGGCAGCACGAAAAGAAATGGAAGTAGTGCTGGCAATGACTCGGGTCCCTGGTGCTCGTCAGGCACCTGACAATGCAAAGAGTGCATTGCCCCCTGAGGGTTGTACATTTCATTCATTATTGGTTTCTGTGGACATACATTTTCAGGTCAACTATATTTCTAACTCCTAAAGGCTTCCTTGACCTAGGGTACACAAGAAAATAAGCATTTGCATGTGGAGTTCCTTGCACTTCAAAAGGTCCATTGTAAATATATTTGAATTTAGAAATTTCATTATTAATTTCGCTAGATTTTTCATGGGTCTTTACTAAAACATAATCTCCAAGCTTAAATTTAGTTGTTTTGAGGTTATTATCATGCCTCTTAGATCTAGCAGCCGCTTTCTCTTTCATTCTTTTCTTAACTAACTCTTTTTTCTCATGCAGGTTAATTCCTACAATAGGGGGGAATTGCAAGATCTCTTCAATAATACTTTTACTTTTATGGTCCAACAGAATTTCTTCAGGGGTAAAACCTGTGGTTTCATGGTATAAGGTGTTCATGGTCTTTTCAAAGTCATTTACAAATCTGCCCCAAGCCTTATGGTTATGGTGACAGTAGGTTCTACCTAACCTTCCTAATTCACGCATATATCTTTCGACAGGGTTACTAGCCGGGTGGTAAGCTGAAATATATTTAACTTGAACATCATGTTGCTTCATGCCTTCCTTCCAGATTTTTGAGATAAACTGTGGTCCATTATCAGACAAAACTGCTTTAGGTTTACCAATGGTGTTAAAATACTCAGTCATCTTGCTGAAGACTGCTTTAGCAGTGGCTTTCCTGATTGGATATAATTTAATAAATTTGGAGAACACTTCCAATACTACAACAATGTAAGACCAATTACCTGAGGTTTTAGGTAAAGGACCATACAAATCCACTGACAGTAATTCTAATGTGTCCTCTGGTACGGTATTCTGCATGAAACCTTGATTTTGTTTGTTTGTTACTTTTGCCCTCTGACATACATCACAAGATCTTATTCTCTCAGTAATTTTCTTAGTAACACCTACATTAATTGCAACAACATCATTTAACTTTTCAATGCATTTCTTGGGACCACAATGCCCTAAGGCAAGATGAAAATAATCAATTACTTCAGTCTCAAATTGCCTAGGCCAACACACCTTCCATTCTTCAGTGCTGGTATTCTTTCTCCTGTATAAAATTCCATTAAATATCTTGTAAAATCTACAGATTTGTGGGTAATTCGGGTTACTAAAATTAACTTTCACTGATTTCCAAATTTCATCCTCATTCTGGTGGAACCTCATACTTTTACAAATTTGCTCAATTCTTTTCCTACCTGGAACCTCCTTAATATATCTTACATGGAATTTGCCATCTTCATTATCTTCCCTTGGTAAGTTGTTCATACCCTCAGGCAACCGTGATAAAGCATCAGCTACATAATTGTCACTACCTTTAATGTATAATATCTCATGATCAAACTGTTGTAAGTACAAAGCCCATCGACTCAACCTGCCAGTAAACAGTCGACAGTTTTTTAAAAAGGTTAATGCCTTGTGGTCTGTATGAATTATAGTTTTATGTCCCCATAAATAATTCCTAAATTTCTTTAATCCCCAAATGATTGCTAAAGCCTCCTTCTCTGAAATAGTATAGTTTTTCTCATATTTAGTTAAAGTTCTACTAGCAAAAGCAATGGTATTATGTTCAGTTTCCCCAGATTCTGTGTTTTCCTAAAATATTTCAACACCAATACCATAAGCACTACTGTCTGTAATCATGTGGAATGGCTCACTTAAAACTCGATGATGTAAAATGTTTTCCCTTACTAACTCGGTTTTCAAATTTTCAAAATCTTTCTGACATTCAGATGTCCAAATATATACACTATTTTTCTTTAACAAGCCATTCAAATGTGGGCTGTTAAAAGCTTGCCCTTTCACAAATTTGCGGTAAAACCCACAAAGACCTAAAAACGCTTTCAACTGTTTCCTGTTCTTTGGAGGAGGGCAATTTTCAATAGCATTAAGCTTTTCTGGGTCCTTGCTAATCCCAGATGTGGTTATTATGTGTCCTAAAAACTTAATTTCTTGTCTCACAAATTCACACTTTTTTAACTTTAAAGTCATGCCCCCTGCTTGAAGAGCAATAAGGGTTTTCTTTAACAGGTCACAATGTTCTTCCCAGTTATCAGTAGCAATCAATAAGTCATCCACTTTAGTACAGACTAAGGGTTCTATCTGATCTTGAATTTTAATTATTTCAGAGTCAAATCTTTCGTTAATGTCATCAACTTGTCCCTGTATGTTGGCAATATTGCCATTGATGACAGTAATTTCGCTTTTGAGGTTTTTAATTTCATTACTCACAATGTCTACTTTTACATCAACTTTCTCAATCTGTTTACTAATATCACTACCCTGTGCTGCAATTAGCTGTCTTTGTTCTACATTTTGTTGCCCTAGTGCTGCGATTTGTACCTTAATACTGTCATTTTCTGCTGCATTTTGCTGTCCCTGTGCTGCAATTTGTGCCTTAATATTGTCATTTTGCGCAGACAGTATTCTAAGCAAATCAGTCAGATCTAGTGTCTTTTCACTTTTAGATTCTACTGCCTTTTCGTGTTCAGATCCTACACCCCTTTCTGGTTTTGGTGATTCAAACATATCCCTCGATACATCAGCATAGCCACTGTCTTCGACAACATCGCTTACATTGTCTTGCTTAGTACGCGCTACACACATAGCTTCGATCTGTTTATTAACGTCTGCGTGATAACGTACGTAATTTAACTCGCGCGTCATGCCATCTGTTGGTGTGCTGCCTGAACTGCTCTCGGTTGCATTCTGCTCTCGTGTGTCTACATTTATTTCTAATTTCTTGTCCATTTTAGCTATTATTACGTACTGATACCTTTTATTTTTTTAATTTAAACTGAACTTTCACTACTAGTTCTGTCAAGTTATGTACAGGTTCGTGCCGCTAGACGTTTTATGTTCACTCAATGTGTGTAAAATGCTAACTACTTATAATTTTTTTTCGTCTGTAGGTGCAAACTGAACAACGTCCTGTCACGGTCGCCACGTATAACACTCCCTCTCTGCTACTACTGTACCATAACCTCTATGCTAGAAGCAGGTTGTAACATAAAGCAATTTTGTAAAAGCAACTATGGCACTAAGCAACAGAGCAGTGTTACCCTCTGAGAGGAATTTTGTTAATTTGACCGTGTTGTTCTTAACGGAGGTGGCTTATCGGAAATGAAAGTAAGAATTACGTAAATGTTGGAATAGTGACAAACAAAATTTTGCCTAGCTATACTATTCCTAGAATAAGGGAAACGGTCGCCAGCCTAATTAGGCAAGAGAAAGATTAACATTCTCATTTATGAAAGTAGGTATAAGTAACTATAATGGACAACACAACAAACACAACCTAGACTTAGCAACTCTCGAGTGCAATGAACTCTGACACACATATGTTTTAAGATTGAAGCTAACAACTGGAGCAGCACAAAAAAAAAACTATTTGCAAAATTATAACACGTACAGAAAAACACTACCACTTTCAGGATTTACACAAACTGAGTGGTCTTTATACTGTTAATATGCACACAAGAGAGACAAACACTTGGCATACATGAGAATGTAACGTTTCACAACTGCAGCTTTCTCACTTTTACTACAACGAAACACAATGTTGACAAAATTGCAAGAAACTGACTCACCTTTTGGAATTTACCACAGACAACAACGTGATCATTTACTTTATAAGACTCAGCCTAAAGTTTGAAGTTGGTAACAGCACTTTAAATAGCAGTTTCAATAGGAAAATTATTATTGGATAAATAACATTTGCTTTAACTCACTCTGTTACCACATTAGCTTTAACTATCTTTCTAATAAGTTCAAGAGGCATTATTTAACAAAGCTCTAGGCTTCAACGTACTTTCAGTAAGGACACTCGGTAATCACTTTACTTCAAACGGAGAAGACCCTGAGAGGTGTTATGATGAGGAGTAAAATCAAGGTAGGTAAATAAATTCCGATATGAATTACCTTATATTTCAGCACACTAACACATCCATTAGGCTGATCCTTCACTGTACATCAATATAGTATTACGTTACAGTGATTGCGCAATGTGGTGGCAACTGCATGTTGGTAGGTGGAATTACAAATAGAATTGCCGGACTTTATCGTATCTTCATGGCGATGATTCATACAAATTCCAGAATAGATCCAGCTATTTATCCACCCATCCGAGGCATTGGAAAGAAGCAGTAAAAGCCTCTCTCTGAATCAGCATGATATGCACCTTTACATTGACAGTGCACAGACTGGTAGCTCCTTTCCGACTGGTGGCTCGTCTCCGACTGACTATCAGTTCCACCTTTTCCACCTATGCCAACCACAATTTGCGCGCGCTACACTGTTCCGTTCCCGAGGGGAACCACTACACCGTTTACATACAGAATAACTAAGAGCCCTAAGTGAGGATCAGCAATTTACATAACAGCAACCAAATGTATTAAATAAAACAGAACATTTTCACATATTGACACTTCTACAAAAATTATTCACACAAAATTACAATCATATACAGTAAGTATTGTTCCCTCCAAATGGGTCAAAGCATTTAAACGAGAGATATGTTACACAGCATACAATCAAATCATGACATCAAAGTTTGACAAAGAAAAGAGTACACAATTTTATGTTATCGATTCAAACACATTTACAAAAGATCAACAATGTGACATTAAATAAAGCAAAAAAAATAAATAAATCCATACAGCATAAGAGCTGTGGTGTTACATCCTCTTCTCTCCAGTTCTGTACAATACCTCCTCATTAGTTACGTGATCTCCGCATCTAATCTTCAGCATTCTTCTGTAGCACCACATTTCGAAAGCTTCTATTCTCTTCTTGTCCAAACTATTTATCGTCCATGTTTCACTTCCATACATGGCTACACTCCATACAAATACTTTCAGAAACTATTTCCTGACACTTAAATCTATACTCGATGTTAACAAATTTCTCTTCTTCAGAAACGCTTTCCTTGCCATTGCCAGTCTACATTTCATATCCTCTATTGTTGATATACAGTCTCAGCGTATATCCTAAAAAGATAGCTGTGCCGGCTCACCACCTGCAATAATTGACGTTTTGCAGCATGTCTCTTCTGGTGGCAGTGCACTTTCTGTGGAGGACATCGTGCGTTGGCCACCAAGTTGGGACAGGTGGAATCAGGGAAAACATTTATATCCCTCGGTCATGAAAATTGTGATTGCGTGTACCGAAAAAGACAGCTAAGGTGAGGAGGTCACTGGCCGCTTTCAGTTTTGTTTTCTAGAGGATATTATAGACTGGTAGTTCAAGAAACGAAACCCTGACGTAGGCCCGCTTCCTTGTAATTCCCAGTACAGCGCGAGCGGGAAGAAAGACGATAGGAGGTCGATTTTACCGCAGTCCCTGTGGGAGAAATTAACAATATAAAAATTACGCTATTGGCTAGCGATAGAGCGAACATTTTGCTCAATTTGGGCGACGTTTTTAGAATGAGACTGATCAGAGCGAGCACATGAGGCGTGTGTCTGTTTCACACGTGTAGCGGGTAACATTCTAGTGGCAGACATATTTCTGGTAGCAGAGGGCACTTCGATTGGAGACTTAGAAGTAGATGAGGCTATGGGTGTTTTGATTGTGTACGAAGTACCACTAGGTTGTGCCCGTCGAACTTTGGGATGCGCTAGGGGTTTACGTGAAGCTGAGGGAATGGGGTTGTGTGCATGTTTTCTGTGTGTAAGCCTGTGTTTGGTGTTTCGTGTATGTGTTATTGGTCTCTAAAGAGGCGCGTAAGGGCTAATTTTGGATGTTTGTGGTAAGCTTCTGGCGGTTCGTTTCCTAAATTTTGTATGAGAAAGTGGGGCGAAGTTTGTGTTGTTTCGTAAAATATTGTGGATATTTCTTGAATAAGTGTTAGAAGTAGACAGACGGGAGCTCACTTGTGGAACAAACTGAAGCGAGATTTAGGTGGGGAGAGGCAGACAGGACTGACATTTCTTACTGCTGGTGAAGAGCACTAGACCAACGAGTTTCAGCGACATCCGTCTGTAACCCTCTATCTGTTCACCTGTATGCACTTAGTGGAAAGAATATCTAGCGGAATGAGCTGGTTAGGGCAGAACAGAGTTAAATGATCGTTAATGTCTTAATAAATTCATGCTGGCTTTTCATCTCCAGGCGGACAGGATCACGTAACCCCACTTTCTCTTTCCGGAACGAACAAGCTATCACATGCTTCATTTTGTGGCTGTGTTGGACGGTGTAAATATATCAGAAAGTTGATTTGTACAGACTCCTTTTCCCTGTTAGATTATCTTTGCCAACCGTAGCATTGCCTATTATTACCTAATTTCACGCCTCATTTTGATGTTGTTCGTATGTGCGCCATCAAATCCTGCAGTGGCCTTCATCAGTCTGAGCGCGCTAAGAATTGGTAATAAATGTTGGGATTTATCTGGGGAAGGTTTTGATTTCATAAACCACTCTCTTAAAGTTAGGTTACAGTAATTTACGGGAATTCTGGTACCTGGAATTCAATACTAAAGCCAACCTTTTGTTTAACTGCGTTAATTAGATTCGTTGCGTAACTTTTATTTAGTTTTAGAGTTTCGGAGAGCAATCTAACACCCAGTAGGTCCAACTTATGCAGATCAAGTTATGGCTCACACAGATGTTTCACATAAATTGGCGAGCCTGTCGGGACAGAATTTACTAATCGAATTCTCTGTGACGCAGTCAGAAAACTTTTGACTGTCAAACGGATTTGAATCACATTTTTAATGTTCAAATTTGACAGTGAGAATTAGATACAGTCTGGAATTCAAGTTAAGCTTCTGCTGTGAATATTTGATACCCGCTTCTCTCTTCCAGCTAACATACAGGTTACAATTTTAAACACGGCTGTGAGACAGTAACCACAAAGAAATATGATTTGTATAATACAGCCAACTGTTTGCAACAAGATTTTACTTTAACCTGGTTTTGACACCGACTATGGGTGTCTTCAGTTACCTAAAAAGATGACAAAACCATTAACAGAGAAAAACCAAGAATAAATGGTTATTATTCTACTCCTTTATCTGATGAAAATCTCGATGCTGACATTAATCTGATTAAAACTATTGCAGTCAGTAGTGGATATGAACCAACTATAGTGGATAATATTTCCAAGGATAAAACAAGAATAGAATCACGACTCTTGGCACTTCCCCTGATAATGGAAATAATGAAAAGAATTTTTTTCTTCAGTGCTGTTTTTAGGATTGTATCATACAGGATTAGGCGTCTCCTCCAAAACAAATGCAACTGTAAAATAACATTTTCTACTAATAAAAGCTCGAAAATAATCTTACTCATAATTTGAAATAAGTGGATTCTCCCTTGTAAAATTAGGGTGTCTTTAAAATTAGCTTTGACGCAAGTCCAGCCTATTACATAGAGCAAACAGAACGAGCATTTGCTATTAAATATAAAGAACATCTATTGGTCAAAAAGGAACAAATATATATAACTCGTCCTTTGCTGATTATTTATTAATAACTGAACGTTAAGCCTAATGACTTTCATGATGTCAGCATCCTGCACACATAGAAGAAAGGCTTCACATCTAATATCCCTGAAGAATTAAAAATTTGCAACCTTCTTTCTGTTAATGACGGTTTCATTGGGAATGAACAGCTGCAGCTACATAATATAAATTTCTTCAGTGGTATAAAGTCCTTACTTACAAATGCCTAAAATTAAATGGTCTTTTTCCTCAGAGCAGACCCTAAAATTTCGTTTTCCTCTCTTCTTTTTATTTATTACACTGTAATTGTTTTTATACAAAATGTACAGATAACTACTGTTGCATTTTCCTGTATAAATTTCAATTTACGTAATAATGGTTATTGAGCTGTGAGATGAACAATTATGTTATTTAAAATATTTTTGTAATTTAAGCAGTTGATTTCTTCGATTATTAATTGATAGCGGGACTTTTTTCGTTGTGGCAACGTCCAGATGTGAGCCTCTTAGTCTGATGCCGCCTCCAGCGCCTATTTGCTCGTACAGACCTCAGCGCCGTATAGTGTGCTACACCATGTAACTATAATTTTAGTGACAATTGCCAGATTTAATGCCAGTTCCAACGTTTGTGATTTTGTAAGGTTTAACTATTATCTTCTTACGAATTATTTTGTATGACGAGAGCATTGTGTGTATAGTCTCCTTATAAATCTGTTAATATAATTACCACCCATACAATTTTTTTTTCTGTGTTAATGGTTTTGTAGTCTTTTCAGGTAATTGTTTGGATTTACTGATGAAAACAACCATAGTCTGTGTCGAAACTAGGTTAAAGTAAAATCTTGTTGCAACAGGTTGGCATTTTATACAAATCATAGAGGTTTTGTGGTTTGTGGTGCATTTGATGTTGATCTTGTAATTACACGTATGTGGGCGAGCTATTCAGCCACCTAAAATTGGTATCAGATGAGGTGAATTTCTTCGTGAATCTGAATGCTAGCGCATAGTTTTAGGGCTGTGAGCCTGCATGAATCATCAGATGGTCCAGCACAAGTTACCAGTAACGCCTGGTCCCAAGTGCAGAGATGCAGCCAGTAACAGGAAGTTGGTAAAACCTTGTATGGGGAATTGGAGCGATGATCGGTCACTTAGCAGAATGTGGAATGTACCAGCAATGGCGGGCTTCGAGGAATCTGAAAGTTGGCTAAAGATACAGTTACATAATAAAGCAAATCTGTATACATCTGAGATCTCAGCTAAAAGAGGCGCATCCTCTGACACAACAATATTTTCAGTGTCTTTAAAACACAAAAATTAATATTTCACATCGCATAAACATTTTCACAATGAACCTCTGAATTAACTACTTTTAAACGCTTCATGCCACTTCACCAAGTGATATCTCAGAGGATAGCATTACGGTATAGTATCGTCCCTGAAAGAACCTATCTGCATCTATTTTATTTCTTGATTTATTACGTTTTTATATCTTTTCATTATGCAAATGTGTCAGAACATTGTATTCTCCACAATAACACAGCAGATGAATGCAGTGTGAATATCTTCTCATACTAGTGTAATTATTTGATAGTTTACCATTTTGCCAGTAACTTTATTTAAATGTTGATTATAAGTGCTATTAAAAACTGTGGTAATTCAAAAGTGGTCAGTTGCATGTGTTAGCTGACAAAACCATTAAAAAGAATGCCAAAAGATGATTCTGTCGAGCACGCATAAACAATATTTAGCGACAATCTGTTGTGAGCGTATTGGCGTATGGATACTGGCTTATTTATTTATGAACAAAGTATTATTTATATTTTATAATTAGTGTGAACTGTCTGAGGATGACAGAATATTTACAACATTTCTTTTATTTAAATACTATTATAATATATTCGTTTAGTGCAGAAAGTGGTCAAGTTGAGTCAGGTACAGCCTGTAGAACTTAAGAACGATGTATTTTTGGTGGGAATTGTCTTCAGCCAATGGAAAAGCAGGCAGTGGTGAAACACCTCTGGAGTCCAGTAGAAACAAAGATTCTTCGAGTGAAGAGTTCAAGGGAGCGTTGTCGAAGAAGGAAGAACGGCCGGGGATGTAGAGCATTTATTCGATCGTTTGGGTGATTGATGGGCAGTGAACGGCCGTTACAAAACTCTTAACTTTTCGTGACTTGCGTTATGGAATTGAGAACACGCAGAATACGGGTTTCTACTCATTAGCTCGTGTGTGTGACTTTATAAATCATCATGTTGAACTCTGAACTATTTAGAGCCGGTGAATATGTCGTATACTGTGATCACGAAATGGACTTAGCTTTTGCTTGTTTCGAATGACTATTTAGCTTGTTAATTGTACTACCTTTCTGATAACGATGTCAACGCAGCTTTATTGCATTTCGGAAGAGTCTTTCTGTCTCTATCATAATTAATGTCGTAGGGCCACTTTCCGTTTGCTTGAACTTCAATTTCTTGAACAAACATTATTCAACGTAATTCGCTGTTAACTATTTACGTTTTATTTCATATTTCTGTTTACTTACTTAACTCTTATTTCTGGACAATGCACAGACTATTTAACTGTAGGGTCGATGTCTCAGCGAGATAGCTGCTGGACGTGAAAGCAAACATATGTGGCTCGACCTTCTCTGCGCGATAACAATGGAAATACTATAAACGATATTGCTGCCAAAGCAGAATTACTAAACACAGCCTTCCGAAATTCCTTCACCAAAGAAAACCAAGTAAACATTCCAGATTTAGAATTAATAACACCTGACAACATGATTAACTTAGAAATTGATGTCCTCGGAGTAGTGAAACAACTTATATCACTTAATCAAAGGCTTGCAGACCACGCTGTATACCAGTTAGATTCCTTTCAGAGTATGCTGCTGCAATAGCTCCATACTTAACAAATATTCAAGAAATATGGTAGGAGTAATCCATTAAATTACAGGCCCATATCACTAACGTCGATATGCAGCAGAATTGTGGAACATATATTGTGTTCTAACACTACGAATTACCTCGAAGCGAAAGGTCCATTGGCACAAAGTCAACACGGATTTATAAAACACCGTTCTTGTGAAACACAACTAGCTCTTTACTCACAAGAAGGGTTGAGTGCTATTTACAAAAGATTTCAAATTGATACCATATTTCTGGATTTCCAGAATGTTTTTGGCACAGTATCACAGGAGCAGCTTGTAGTGAAATTGCGTGCTTATGGAATATCGTCTCATTTATGCGACTGGAGTTGTGATTTCCTGTGAGAGACGTCAAATTTCGTAGTAACTGATGGAATGTCATCAAGTAAAACAGTAGTGATTTCTAGCGTTCACCAAGGTAGTGTTACAGGCCCTCTACTGTTCCTTATCTGTATAAATGATTTAGGAGACAATCTGAGCAGCCATCTTAGATTGTTTACAGATGATGCTGTCTTTTATCGTCTAGTAAAATCATCAGAAGATCAAATTGTAAAATGATATAGAAAAGATCTGTATGGTGCGAAAATTGTCAGTTGACCCTAAATAATGAAAAGTGTGAGGTCATCCACATGAATGTTAAAAAAGTATCCGTTAAACTTCGGTTACACGATAAATTAGTCAAAGCTAAAAGCCGTAAATTGAACTAAATACCCAGGAATTACAGTTACGAACAACTTAAATTGGAAAGAACACATAGAAAATGTTGCGTGGAGGGCAAACTATAGTACGTTTTATTGGCAGGACACTTACAAAATGTAACAAATCTATTAAAGGGACTACCCACACTACGTTTGTCCCTTCTTCTTTGGAGTACTGCTGCGCGCTCTAGGATCCTTACCAGATACGGTTAATAGAGTAGACCGAGAAAGTTCAAAGAACAGCAGCATGAAACAGGGAATAGAGTCTCACTGACATGATACAGCATTTGGGGTGGACGTCATTAAAACGAAAGCATTTTTCGTTGCAGGGGAATCTTCTCACGGAATTTCAGTCACCAACTTTCTCCTCCGAATGCTCAAATATTTTGTTGATGCTGACCTACATAGGGAGAAACAACGATCATCATAATAAATTAAAGGAAATAAAAGGTCGCACGCAAAGGTGTACGTGTTAGTTTTTCCGCGCGCTGTTCGGTATTGGAATAATAGAGAATTATTGTGAAGGTGGTTCGATGAACCCTCTGCCAGGCACCTAAGTGTGATTTGCAGAGAATCCATGTAGATGTAGACAGCACGGAGAATACACGATCTTACATTATCTTGTTGAAAGATGACGACACGATGAAAGACGCCTGCTGTATACTTAATATATATTCCGGCAGTGAGCTTTAAGTGACAGATGGCTCTTGTTCGTGGAATTTAGTGTACATCATGATAGAAGCAGTTTAAGTGAAATGTAGTTTGTAATCTGTTCCTTTGTTTTAAACGGATCTCGTTATGCAGGCGGAAAAAGCAAAATAATGATTCCTGTCTTGGTGCTTTGATAAGCACGAAGAACAACCAAATCACGGCCTACATAGCAATTATCTAACTTCGCGCAACGGAAAACGGGTTATTGGCAAGCATATGCTGGAAGGTGACTTGGAAGGGGGTTGGGGTGGGGGGGGTGGGGGGGAGACTTGGTGCATTGTTCAGTTGCAACTTGTTTACTTATTGAGATGTGAAAATGTATCCGCTGCTCTTTCTAGCAATCTAAATCTTTAGAACGTTGGGAGTTGCTTTTGCGTAAGTGATGAAATGATATAAATGACGAATCGAGTTTTTATTCCTTAAAATAAGTTAACGATTTTGCAGTGTTATAGGTAGCAGATGTTGAGTGGAAGGATATTGGACCACAAATTTATTGACATATTTATAAAAGCAGAAAGCGATTTATTAAAACACAAAAAATTATGCAAGACAATCTGAGCAGCTATCCCAGAAATAATTAAATTATTTTTCAACAACACAACTGTTTGTAGGTATTCACAGCTTTCATAAATGACTGAATGAAATTTAAATAAAAATATTTTCAAGAACAACATTAAGTTATGGTTCAAATGGCTCTGAGCACTATGGGACTCAACTTCTGAGGTCATAAGTCCCCTAGAACCTAGAACTACATAAACCTAATTAACCTAAGGACATCACACACATCCATGCCCGAGGCAGGATTCGAACCTGCGACCGTAGCGGTCGCGCGGTTCCAGACTGTAGCGCATAGAACCGCTCGGCCACCCCGGCCGCCCAACATTAAGTTATAAAAAACTGATAGATGCTTAGTACAGAGATCCAATCAGATCACAAGTCTATAAAATTAACCGTGTATTCCACATTACAAGTTTCAAAAACATATTGAAATAGGTAACAGGTCATTAACATCGGCCATCCTCTATCATGTGACTGCAGATAAAAAGGAAGATCACTGGTTCCAGGTAAGTGGAATAATCTGACAACATGAAATTCAAAGTATGATACAAGTGAGAGTTGCAGAGTCAAGCAGTCTTCAGTTAAGTGTTGATGGTGATCGCCGCTAGAGAGAGAGAGAGAGACACTCTCAGTAAAGGCATTTATCGTACCCATGCCCCTTTAACTCGACCCACCAATATAAACAAAAGATACATCAAGCTATTCTGATTCCAAGTATTCGTGAATGAAGATGTTTACATGTCACGATGGATAACAAGGATAGCGTGTCAGAAAAGCCGCTATGCGACACATCATAATCATGCACACGGTAATCGGAGACCCACCATAATTTCTTGCAGATCGAAGCGTAAGTTGAGAATCGCTCGACCAAGGGCTTCCGTAACGTAGACTGGACACATCGTCAACGAGCAGTCTTCACGGCCCCAGCCGACACTGAATCCCACCGAACCCGCAGTGTCGAAAAACGTAACCTTTAGCAGCGAACCAAGTATACTGTCGGCCACGACGTTTACTTCAGCCGCAGTCAAGCGGACCGCTCAACCGCCCGTCACTTCGAGAGCGTCCCCTGTCCGCGACAGCTCTTAAATGCTGTCCCACTGAACGAAGCTACTGCGGCCAGAGTGGTTAACAGCGAGCGGAAACTATCAATATCAAAACGTGTTCGCACGGCACAGGTTTCAGGTAAAGCGTGCAATCAAAACCAACGAACCAGTACGCAGTGAACAAATTAAAAAATGGTTCAAATGGCTCTGAGCACTATGGGACTCAACATCTGAGGTCATCAGTCCCCTAGAACTTAGAACTACTTAAACCTATCCAACCTAAGGACATCACACACATCCATGCCCGTGGCAGGATTTGAACCTGTGACCGTAGCAGTCGCGCGGTTCCGGACTGAAGCGCCTAGAACCGCTCGGCCACCGGCCGAACAAATTACAAAAGCAACATACACCATGAAATGGTCCCCCTATCGGAATGATTCAGTATAGATATCGGGAATGAATTAACCTAAGGAGCAAACTACGGCAATCGTTGTCGATAACAAGGAAAGAATGTTACTGAGACGTTGTAGTGTGTTAAGGAAACGGTTTTTATTTATTTATTTATTTATTTTTCTTATGGGACTTAACAGCTAAGGTCATCAGTCCCTAAGCTTACACACTACTTAACCTAAATTATCCTAAGGACAAATACACACACCCATGCCCGAGTGAGGATTCGAACCTCCACCGGGACCAGCCGCACAGGAAACGGTTTTCTACCAGGGATAGGAGTGATCTGGGAAACCGATATCTGTTTCGGGCCTAACATGCTGGCGAGACTCTGGTGGAGTACATTTCCGAAGTACGTACAGCAGCAGTCGTTTTCGACCTGCACTTGACTGAGAGTGAGATTTTTCAAAAAATGGTTCAAATTCCTCTAAGGACTATGAACATCTGAGGTCATCAGTCCCCTAGACTCAGATCTACTTAAACTTAGATAACCTAAGGACATCACACACATCCATGACCGAGGCAGGATTCCATCCTGCGACCGTAGCAGCAGCGCGGTTCCAGACTGAAGCACCTAGAATCGCTCGGTCACAACGGCCGGCCAGAGTGAGGTTGTGGACACCGTTTTACTGAGGACCCCTCGCGATTACTATATGCTGTAAAGGCCACCACAGCTGTGTCTTGGTCACATTAGTCACCACCGTAGAGAAGGTTAATCAAGCCAATCAGAGGAGAGATGGCTGAGAGGAGCCGTCGCCGTCAGGCGTGGGTCCCACTCAGGAGACTGGGTCTGCGGTATCACTAATTTTGGCAAAGGTGGTCGCTATCGATTTGATTGAGTAATTAATTAAATGTATCAGTTAATTAAATCTCCATCTGTGAAAGCATCCATCCCTCCCCCTCCCCTCCCATCACTCAAACTGGAGGGAAAAAGACTCAGTTGATCGGCCATTTGGAGGGAAATCGATTGCAGTGTATGGACTTTTGTTTAAACAATTTGGACAATGTATGGAATATTGTTTATTTAAATAATTAATTGGATACAAGACTGTTTATGAAAACAGTTTATTTATTTAAAGAATTTGGTAGGAAATCGATTGCAATGTATGAAATATTCCCCAAATGAAATATTCTCTCTGCAGCGGATTGTGCACTGTTACAAAACTTCCTAGTATCAGAACTAATTAAACCTAACTAACCTAAGAAAAACATGCCCGTGGCGAGATTCGAACCTGCGACCGCAGCAGCAGCGCGATTACCGACTTCAGCGCCTAGAACCGCTCGTCCACCGCTGTTGAATTGGAAAATGACCAATCAGACTCACTCCCCACCATTGCAATTTGTCTGTCGTCGCCACACCGAATGTCCCACGAACACGGTTTCCGCATTCAAAAGAAAAGGGAGAGGGGGGGGGGGGACTCGTTAGATTTTAAAACATCTGGTCATTCTCTTCCTCTGTCTGCCTTAGCCCCTGGCCGTCTTGCCTCTAAAACAGCAGCACTCTGTCCCTTGTAGGGTGCGGGGGTGGGGGTTGGCGGGGAGAGGTTTTCAGATTTTCAAAACCTCAGATCATGGGTTCCGTTTGCAGCTGCACGATTGGCTGTCTCACTCATGGTCCGAGCCTATCCCTCACGTCGAAACTGATGGTCTGTTTAGAGTAGCATGGAAGAAATTTCGCCGGCCAGGGTGGCCGAGTGGTTCTAGGCGCTACAGTCTGGAACCGCGCGACCTCTACGGTCGCTGGTTCGAATCCTGCTTGGGGCATGGATGTGTGTGATGTCCTTAGGTTAGTTAGGTTTAAGTTGTTCTAAGTTCTGGGGGACTGATGACCTCAGAAGTTAAGTCCCATAGTGCTCAGAGCCATTTGAACCATTTGAAGAAATTTCATTAGAGTCGTACACGACAACAGCGTTTTGTGCCGCCCCCCCCCCCCCCCGCCCCCTCTCTCTCTTATGTCCAAACCAACATTATTCTGTTACGTGTAGTGGGTGAAATCTTTCGGTAAATTTAATATCCTCATCAATTTTCCGATCCTTTCCCACCTCTTTCCTTTCTGTGTCACCACGGCAGTTTAATTCTCCGCTTCTCATACAATTATTCAATGGTAATCACACATGGAGTAAGGAAAAAGGGAATTTAAAGCGGCATTCTTCGTAGTAAATGAAATAAATATATCTAACTTCTCCCATCTCCTTCCCAGAGGTTTTACTGCAGATATGTCAGGATAAGAATTTCGTGTGCGGTACAACAAGCATGACACTTTTAATCAGACATATTTCGTCAATTTATATGAAACGAACCGCCACTTAAGTTTCAACGGATACCGCGAAGACAGGCCACTGCCACCAGCATTAACAGGTCAGTCACGTACAGTTACGTTCCAAATTACCAGCTATGCGAACCAGGGGTGATCCCATTGTGTACAAAGTGGTAACTCACAACGCCTCCCCATGTGCTCTGTCCATATCACGATAATGAACGCAGTCTGCCGACTTTTGTTCTCCCCGACGCCTCCACCCACGGCTAGTCCATAGTAGCGCTACATCCAGAACTGGGGATCATCTGAAAATACGACGTTTTGCCACTCCTGTGTCGTTGGACGCTCTCCTTGATGTTGCATCAAGTTGAAAAAGTAGTCCCCATGCGGGCAGTCCGTGGTACTCCAGACGGTGTCACGTGTGATAATTCTCTTTTTGAAAAATAGCCGAATCCCTGGCTGAAGGTACGTGACATGGCACTAGGACCTTACATCGCTCAGCGAAAAATATTTCTCTGGCGTTAGGTAATGAGGTTGGAATGCTGCATGGTCTTGAGTATGATCATCCTGAAAGCAATATTTCGGATCTATAAACTGCCGCCTCAATAGCCCACATTCCTGCCACTGTCCAATTGCGACACGTGCTCATAGATATTTCTCCTTGTCACACGAGGCATAACGCGACTGTATCACCAACAAACAATATTCAGCTTTTTCTAATAATTTCCGGGTATGCAGCCGGATCCCGTCGACATTCTGCCACGATATTTCGGCCCAGAGACGTCCAGCCATCATCAGGTGAGTACACAACTACTGAAGAGCCCAGGTGCAGTCGCGGTATTTATGCCGAATCTCGCGCATGTGAAATGTACTGGCATCCTACAGCGCATGCGTCAGGTGTTGACATGCGCAGCATAGCCGAGTTGTACGTGCTGCCCTCGGTGGTGGAATGTCGACGGGATCCGGCTGCATACCCGGAAATTATTAGAACAAGAAATACGCCGGGAAAATTTCAGAAGTCACATCAATATTCAGCTTTGGCTATTTTGAAATGATAATCCTTTGCATATCCAAGCATGTAGAACACTCCTTGCCAATATGACACTTGTTGCCATCCTTGCTCATTGGGCTCCAGTTTTAATGACATGCGGTGTCCTTATGTATTAATATCGTTACTCATAGCCTTATACGCTGATGACACTGCCATCTACATGAGCAGTTGCAACCTATTACTCATTCACCCCAAATTACAGGAACATGTAGGCAAAATCAGGCAATGGTGTAATGTTTGGAAGGTAAAAATTAATCATAACAAATGTCAGGCTGTTTATTTCACGATGGAACTTAGACATTCCGACCGACAACTCCTGACTGACGGACAAGAAGACTACCATGGCGAGTCTCAATCACGTACTTGTGCCTCGAAATTTATAGCCACTTCACATAGGACAATTACATAAGTAAAACAAGGAATAAAGGTTGCGTTCTCCTCTACCGGTTGTATCCCCTCTTGATACTCCTCCTCTGGCGTCATCTCATCCTTTATGGCTCGGGAGTGTGGTGCATGGCGCCAGGGACAACCCTCATAAGTTTACAACGCCTCCACAACAATGCTTTCCAAATAATTTTGGATGCTGACAAATACGTCCCAAACACAAACATAGGAGAGCTATAGAACGAACCCCACATTTACACACCGAAAGGATTAAACCAAATAAATTTTACGAAAAATCGCAATATCACCACACTTCCTCGTACTTAGGCAGAGAACCATGTGTGGCTTATCGCAAACGTCCAAAAATAAACACTTAGCCGCTACTTTAGGTATTAATGACACACACACAGACGGCAGCGAGGTTTGAGGCGCCTTGTCACGGACTGTGCTGCGGCCCCTCCCACCGGAGGTTCTTGTCCTACCTCGGGCATGGGTTTGTGTGTTGTTCTTCGCATGAGTTACGAGGCGTTTTTTTTTTTTTTTTTTTTTTTTTTTTTTTTTAATAAGCACCGTTTTGAAATTAAAGGAAGACGTGCTAAGACATCTCAATAATTTTATTTTTACATGAAAGCCTGTACCTTAATCTACTTTTCTACATCATTTCTGTCAATATTGAGGCACTTGTGATAACGTTGAACCAGTTTTTGAATACCCTCCTCGTAGAAGTCTGCGGAGGATGATTTCGAGTTTCCCATCGAAAAGATGAGATGAGATCTTTGGTCTGATTCGCCACATGCGGACGGGCATTGTCTTGCAGCAAAACAATGTCCTTGCTCAACTTCCATGGACTCTTGCTTTGATTCTGGTGTGACGTAGGCCACCCATGTTTCATCGCCCGTCACAATTTGGCTTAAGAAATCATCACCGTCGTTGTGGTACCGCTCAAGGAAAGTCAATGCACTGTCTAAACGTTTGGTTTTGTGCACATCCGTCAAAATTTTCGGTACCCGACGTGCGCACAATTTTCGGTAATTAAAGTGCTCGGTCACAATGCCATACAAAACACTACGAGAAACATTAGGAAAGCCATCCCGCAAGGAGGAAATCGTAAAGCGTTTGTTTTCTCTCACCTTATCCACTTCCTGCACCAAACTTTCATTAACAACCAAAGGACGCTGACACCGTTGTTCATCATGCACGCCGGCGGGGTTGGCCGAGCGGTTCTAGGCGCTACAGTCTGGAACCGCGCGACCGCTACGGTCGCAGGTTCGAATCCTGCCACGGGCATGGATGTATGTGATGTCCTTAGTTTAGTTAGGTTTAAGTACTTCTAAGTTCTAGGGGACAGATGACCTCAGAAGTTAAGTCCCATAGTGCTCAGAGCCATTTGAACCATTTTTTCATCATGCGCATTTGGGCGGCCATCTTTAAATGCTCTCTCCCACTTTCTTACCATTCCATGACTCGTAATGTTTTCTCCGTAAACTGCACAGATCTCACGATGAATATCGATCGCATTTATGTCTTTAGCAGGAAGAAATCTTGTAACAGCCCGTACTTCACAGTCGGTGGGACTCACGATTATCGGGGGCATCTTAAACACTCAGTACACAGCATAAACAAGGAAGAATCAGACTGTAATGGCGTCAGTGCGTAGATTAAGGTACAGGCTTTCATGTAAAAAAAATTATTGAGATATCTTAGCACGTCTTTTTTTAATTTCAAAACGGTACTTAGTTAAAAAACACGCCTCGTAGTTGAAGTTAGTTTAAATAGTATATAAGCCTAGGGACCGATGACCTCAGCAGTGCCGGCCGAAGTGGCCAAACGGTTCTAGGCGCTACAGTCTGAAACCGCGCAATTGCTACGGTCGCAGCTTCGAATCCTGCCTCGGGCATTGATGTGTGTGATGTCTTTAGGTTGGTTAGGTTTAAGTAGTTCTAAGTTCTAGGGGACTGATGACCTCAGCAGTTAAGTCCCATAGTGCCCAGAGCCATTTGAACCATTTTGAACCTCAGCAGTTTTGTCCCTTAAGAATTCACACACATTTGAACACACACAGATACCAAACAGAAACATTTACATTAGCGAACAAGTGCACGTCTCCAATTCCCACTTTCTTGAAATTTTAGGATGATTATGAAGTCAGAAGGGCACAGCTCCGTGAGTTGCGCTTGAATATGCAAAGCTTCAAACCATTGCCTCGTAATGGCAAAACCTTCAATATTTTCAGCTTTAGGTGTCAGAGCGATGCATTATGAAACCCAGGCCCAAATACTCTTATAGAATGTCCTTAATCGTGACGCGAAATTTCTCCTCGTTCTCCTTTCGAAAGAAGTGCGCCAGGCTTGCAGAACTCAAACTGCGACCTGTGAGTAACGCGTTGCGAAGCAACAGCTAGAAAGACGGTGGACGAACTGCAGTAAAAGGGAAGCCCCAACAAGGACTCGGCGCGCGGCAGCGGCGGCGGCACGGTGGAATGTGAGCGCGGGGTCACGGCGTGGCGCGTCCGTCCTCTGGTAATTTGGGAGCCAGCGCCGCCGCCTCGCCCCCCGGAAGGCCGTCCCGCCTCGCCGACAATTACCGCCGCGGCCGCCAGGGGTCGACGACCCGGCAGTACACAACACGCGCCAGCGTCAGACATGCCGCGTCGAGGCCAGGCTCGCCGGCCGGCTCACCGGGGCCCTCCGCGCCAGCGCACTGGGACACTACGAGCCAGGCCGGTCTCAAGAGCAGGCTTCTGGGAGGAAGTTCCCACCTTCAGCCAAATACACACTGATGAGCCAAAACATTATGACCACCTTCTTAAGAAATACGTCACCGATTCTGTGTATCGGGTTGGGTTGTTTGGGGGAGGAGACCAGACAGAGAGCGAGGTCATCGGTCTCATCGGATTAGGGAAGAAGTCGGCCGTGCCCTTTCAAAGGAACCATCCGGGCATTTACCTGGAGCGATTTAGAGAAATCACGGAAAACCTAAATCAGGATGGCCGGACGCGGGATTGAACCGTCGTCCTCCCGAATGCGAGTACAAAGTGCTAGCCACTGCGCCACCTCGCTCGGTCCAATAGTTTGTTACTAAGTTTGTGGAGGTATTTTGCATTAGATGTCTACGCACATTTCATGTAATTCTCGCAAATAACGGGCCGCTGATTTGAGTACATGGTGATGACTCCCGATAGCGACCCAGACGGGTTCCATCAGGCGATTTTGGTCGCGAGACATCAACGCGAGTTCCCTATAACGGACCTCAAATCACTGTAGCATAGTTCTGGCTCCGAGACACTGACCATCATACTTCTGAAAGATGACTTCGCATTCGGGGAAGACATCAAGCATGAAGGGATACATTCGATTGCTAACACGGATCCCATGAAAGCGCAGGAGAATATCTCCCGTAGCATAATACTGCTCCCACGTGCCTGCTTCTGTGGCGCAATGCACGTTTAGAGCCGCCATTCACCTCGAGTGGAGACGATCAGAAGCACAGCGTAGCAAAAAGGTGATTCACTCGAAGAGCTGACATGTTTCCGTTGACCGACGGTCGAATTCCGATGGTCCCGTGCCCACTGAAATCGTGATTGACGAGGGCGTAGGGTCAACATGTGAACACGTATGAAATAAATGGTTCAAATGGCTCTGAGCACTATGCGACTTAATTTCTGAGGTCATCAGTCGCCTAGAACTTAGAACTAATTAAACCTAACTAACCTAACGACATCACACATTGAAAGGTCTCTGCTGGATTCCTTTCATGTTAATTTCTTAAATCTGTTGTTATTTACGGTATAAATTCCTCTTCTAAATTTACTGTGGCGTTTCTGACTATCTGGGAGGAGACTGAGTAGTGGAACGTGTTACTTTTACACATAAAAAAGTACGATCTGTCACATAACTACACTTTAAAACACAGTTTATATGTAATTCATGTCACACAGTCTCATACGGAACCTACATCCGCTTTCTTTTATATATTGTACATGATAAGATACTGCCATCCCCCTTCCCATCTGTGTGAGAGGATGAATGAGCAAATGTATTTCTAGTTGCATGCTTGAGGGTAGCAGACAAGCCTGTCTGCTAGAGAACAGTAGGACCAATGTCGGAACAGGTAGCTACGCTTTCTAAATGCAGAGAGGTTTCTATTCTTAGTATGGTCCTGTCCGTCCCTTGTCATGTTGGTATAGGAAGCTGCCTCTCTGGTCACTTCCGTTTGTATCTGTGAGGACCCTCAGGAAGGGACCACGGCAATCTGTCCGCGGCGAGCGTCTGAACTGGTAAGATCTCCGGCTAAGCGCGTGTCTGCTAAGTCCGTAGGACAATGGATTTCTTAAGTTCACCCTAACTGAAAATTTAATCACCTTTATTTCAGGTTTAGCTCTAAAATATCTAATGTTATCTTAAATTGCTACGCAGTGTAATTCGAGTGTGAAGTTCAGAATATATTCCGGTAGTTGCTTTGTCACTACTTTGTGAGTAAAGTGGAACCACGTGTTGATCAGTAACTCTAACATCATCAATCTTCAATGAAAATGTGCGTGAGATTATAAAGTCTCGTCTTGACAATATTTTTCAATATAGCAACTTTTCTTTATGTTCAACCCACGTGGGGTGTACTTTGTGAGACCAGTACCACGTGCTTATACAATTGTTTGACCCATCAGGTTAATAGTAACACGATAGTAACCAGTTCGAGGTTTTTCTTTTGTAAATTGCTTTTCGATCTAATTTATTTTAATTATCAAAATTATTGTGGAGTTACACGCTTTGTGTAAACCAAGTTGACCACGTGTAGCATGTGGTGTAATCATCAAAGTAGCCCTCAGCTATTCTTTTCGGGAAGATTTCACAGAGAGTTAGTATGAATTTAGTATACCAGTGTGTGGTAATTACATGACGGACAGGATTGTGCTACGAACGTAACTTCTATGGGTGAAAATTGAATCTGTTGGTTGTGGTTAATTTCCTCTTGCATATGTTTCAACGTTCTTCGTGTGTTATTTTATGAATGCAGTGTTGTATGCAGTCTCCCAATCTTGGCTCCATATTTGATGTGTTCCGTAAGATCAGAAACTCACATTTTCACAATCCTAAACAAGGCACCAGTTATGAATCAAGTTTAATATACTGAAATTTTAAATGTTAAAATAAATGTCCAAATATAAACTGATTTACTTCTTTTTATTTAAATTTTCTTATATATATATATATATATATATATATATATATATATATATATATATATATGTATGTATATATATATCACCGGTTGTCGTATGACTATTAAAAGATTATAATTAATGTTAGTCTGGTTGGGAATTTGGTAAGCTAGATTGGATATCTGGTGAAACAGTTGCGCAGTAATGCAAGGTTAACTTCCCCAGACAGCTCACAGCTTTTAACCCGCTTTTATTGTCTATCAGCACCGCTTTGATAGCAAATTAAACCAACAACATTACAACATCCATGCCCGAGGCAGGATTCGAACCTGCGACCGTAGCGGTCGCTCGGCTCCAGACTGTAGCACCTAGAACCGCACGGCCACTCCGACCGGCACCACGTATGAGTGGTATGCTTGGTTCAAATGGCTCTGAGTACTATGGGACTTAACTTCTCAGGTCATCAGTCCCCTAGAACTTAGAACTACTTAAACCTAACTAACCTAAAGACTTCAAACAGATCCATGCCCAAGGCAGGATTCGAACCTGCGACCGTAGCAGTCGCGCGGTTCCAGACTGTAGCGCCTAGAACCGCTCGGCCACTCCGGCCGGGTGAGTGGTATGTTGCGGAACTCCATATTCAGCAACGAACAGTGAACTATGTGATCTGAAGAACTTGTGCGTGCACCATCACTGTGCTCTTTCGGCAGAGATGCCACAGATCATCATCTATCCGACTTTACAAGGCAGACAAGTCGCCGAACCACTTTCCGTGAAGAGTCGTGGACGTCCAGCCATTAACATCTACATCGATACTCCGCAAGCCACCGTGCGGTGGGTGGCCGAGGGTACGTTGTACCGCTACTAGTTACTTCCTTTTCTGCACCACTTGCAAATAGAATGAGGGGAAATCGACTGTCTGTATGCCTACACAACAAGCAGAGTTGTAATCAGTCCAAGCTTACATGCAGCAACCGAAGAAATAGTAAACAATGTTCTCAAAACTGTCATTGGCTGGTTTTCTGCCAACGGCCTCACGACAGGACACATCTAGGGATACTACACCAATGTTAAGTGTAACACGTGGTGAGGAAATAATAAATAATCCGGAAACTTCAAAATTTTTGGGTCTCCATATCGATTGGAATTTAAACTCGAAAAAGCATCTCTTGCAACTCCTAAAACAACTTAATTCTGCCACATTTTCACTGAATCATTGCAAATATTGGAGAGATACGAATCAGTAAGTTAATTTATTTTCATTCAATAATGTCATATGGAATAATTTCCGGGTTAACTCATCTTTAAGGAAGAAAGAAAGTCTTCCTTCTCAAAAAACATGCTGTAGGAATAATATTATATGCTTACCCACGATTAGCTTGTAAAAATCAGTTTAAAGAGTTGGCCATTCTGACTACTGCTTCACAGTGTATTTATTCCCTCATGAGGTTCGTTGTAAATAATCCATTGCACTTCAAAACAAACAATGATGCTCATAATTATAGTATCAGACGGAAAAATTACATTCATTAGATCACATTAAAATTGTTTTAGCACAGAAAGGGGAGGACAGTACCACAACTGAAAATAGCATACCTAGTGATTTAAAATGTCTGACAGACAGCAAAGTAAAATTTGAAAACAAATTGAAAAAGTTTTTATTTGGAAATTGGAAATTTGTGGTAAGATCTTATGGTATCAAACTGCTGAGGTCATCGGTTCCTAAGATTACAAGCTATTTCATCTAACTTAAACTAACTTGCGCTAAGGACAACACACACACCCATGTTCGCGGGAGAAGTCGAACGTCCGACGGAGGGAGTCGCGCGGACCGTGACAAAGCGCCCAAGACCGCGCGGCTACCCCACGCGGCGTTTTTCCTTGATAACTCCTCCTATAGAAGAATTCATTTCTATTATCATATATTATCGTGTTGTGTAAAGAATGGTGTGTGGGAATGATCTTCAGCATGTATCCATTTTTACAAATTATTTTGCAGTGTGAATGTAAAGTTACTCGTTCCACATCGTTACGATTTATTGTGCATATGATCACTGGAACACGAAACTAACTAACTTATGATTCAGTGGTTCGTAAGTCTCTCTTCCAAATTCTGATATAACGACGTCTGGACCTTAAGACCACTACTAGTATTAGTGAACCACTGGATGGTACAAACTCTAAGACGTAATTCAAGGAAAAAATTTCGGACGATTTTGAAGTTAAAACAGGAGTGAGGCAAGGGAATGGACTCTCCCCTTTACGTTTCAACTATGTCTTAGAAAAAGTAATTCAGAAGTGGCACCAGCTAAAATTACAGGTTAAATTTGACGAACCAGTCAAATAAGAAAGAACAAATATTAGGACAGACTGGTTAGCTTTTGCGGATGACTTGAGGCTTGTATTCCAAGATGTTAACACAGCACAAATACGGATAGAAATTATTAGAAAAACCGAGTACAAATAGCAAGTCTCCGTACTTCGTTTGAGAAAACAAAATACATGCCTAGCAACAATTTGGTACCCAAAATTCTAAAAACTAAATACGAGAAATTCGAGAGAGTGCTAATATGGAGGCGAAGCCATTCAGGACATTTCCTTGTAAAAAATTGGTTAAGATTCGTTGGCACAAACGGAAAACTGCCTTGGGACTTACAAATGATATTTGTAACACAAAAAGGTCTCAAAACACACAAAACTGAGGCATCTTCATGCGCCTCAAAAACGGGTATCAAAGTAATTAAGAAAATTTTGAATCCAAATTATACTGAAGAAGGAATATAAAGAAACTGAGAACTATACTAACATTTATTCGCAAATTAAATAAAGCAAGCTGAAATTCTGTAGGTATGTTAAAGGAATGGAACCATCCAGAATAAGAAGACAGATTGTGGACTTTTAAGTTAAGTTGAAGTAAGGCCTCGTAAAACTGAAAAAAATGAAATGGGTCGGGGCTGTGTAAGAAGGCCTGAAGCAAGTAGGAATAACACAACTTTATACACCAGGCAGAAAAAGTCAGACAAAAAAGGTAACTGAACAGCTGGCTTGATACAAAAACCCAAACAGGCCGGAAGTACTTGGTCTGACGAGAGGAAAAACGCCGTTTCTGAGAGAATGGAAGTAGTATGAGCACAAAGGAACGCCAAAACAAAATTATGAAAATGCCGTTTGTTGCACGTCACACGGTAAAGTATGACCCAGCCGAAAACAACAGCAACAATAACAACAACAACAATAATAATAATAATAATAATACTGGTAATAACTATAAATATATGAATCGTTTCATGTAATAACAATAACATGATTACATTAATGGTTAGTACACCGAAATAGCATAATTTGTAGGAATCGGTCTGTGCACGACAAGCCGGGCGCGAAAGTACTGTTTTTCAGCCTGGTGTCTGAGGTACTACTGATCACAAAATGAAAGGTCAAGTGTTTTGTATAGCACTTGACTTAACGACCATTTGTACGCCTACCGGAAGAACGGACATACTGTAGCTATCCTACATTATAAGGTCAAACTTTAAACATTATGCACTTCCTTCAGGTCAACGAAATTGAGAAAATCGGTTGATTCTTTTGCATCAGGTGTGGTCTAGGATGGCCCTTAGGCGGCTTACAAAAGTACCACTTGCTCATGGACAGTTCCTGAGAAAACTCTGAAAAACCATGACGTTTGGATAATAAAATACCAATTTGGGGATGACCACTTCTATAATTTATATTAGTGGAAAATTTTCGAAATTTTTTGCGTATATGCTTAACATGATGTTCTTGGGCAATCGTGAAACATTTTTCGGTACCCTTACCCATTAAGGAGTGCACGTAATATCAAGTCAGAGGCGTATATATAGTTTAAAGAGACGTAGTGCACACATGGCAAGGGGTTCTGGGGTTATCGTGAGGTTTATGAGATCACCAACCTATGACTTTAGTCTACATTTTTCACCAATAAATCTTTATAACGCGCTGTCCTTGTACAATGGGCTGTCTTCTTCTGAAAATTATTCGTTGGTGCCACCTGGCGGTGTAAGCACCTTACAAAAAATTATTGTATCATATGAAATAGTTTGTATTCCGAAATAAAGTACAGCATTTTTTGGTATACTGCCGATATAGCCTAAAAATGTTGTGTACTTTTATGTGAAGTAGTGTAAAGTCATTTTTGTTTGGACAGGAGACTATTCTGTATTCACCTAATAATGTGTGTACTTATTTGTTGTTTATATGTGTCAAAGAATGTAAATGTGTCGAAATATATTTTAAAAAATTGTCGAAGTTTTACCGACGTACAGAATTTGTACTATATAAACAGCACATCCTGCTTTAACAGGGAAAAGAGGAGAATCAGCTCAAAAATGGTCGTGTTGGAGCACAGAAAAGGCGAATATGCTCCTCTTCAAAAGATCCTGACCGAAAAGAGAGTAACCAGTAGCCTCAACCCTCATTCCGCTTTCCTCGCCAAAAAATTTGGCATGTGAACATGTTTCGGCATTTTTGCGCTAAAAAAGTGACAGAGACTGCAACGGCAGAAAAGAGAGGAGGTAGTGCCAGTGGGCGAGAACGAGAGAAGAGAAAATGATGTTGAGAGGGGTCTGTGGTTTTGAAAGAGGAAGAGAGATGGACGAAGACAATAGTACTTGGAGCAAAAGAGAGAAAAGACAGTGAGAATGAAAAGAAGGATCGAGAAGAAACCAGTGGGGTGAGGGGGGGGGGGCTTGAGCCTCCCCTCCCCCTCCCCACCCCCTCTGTCCTCTCAGACTGGTCAACTGTAACACGAAAAGAAATTGCCAACTTTCCACCCTCCTCTGCATCCATGTGTAAAGTTTCCCAGTGTAGGGGTCAGAAGCCTGAACAAACTATCCTCAAGCAAATGTGTGGAGAGGAGACAAAGGTGGTGGAAAAGAAAGATAGCAAGCTGAAAGAGAAAGCAAAGAGAAAGTGGCAATGAGAGAGAAAAAGAATGGGACAAAGACACTGATAGTCGAACACAGAGAGACAGTGGTAAGGAAGATTGAGAGAAAGAGATGAAGACATTGACAGTGGGAGAGAGAGATGGGAGAAAGTGTCAGTGGAAGAAAAGGGAGACAGTGGGAGAGAGAGGTACATAGACAGTAGCAGTGAGAGGTAGATGATTGGTATGAAGACTTCACTGAAGAGAGAGACTGTGTAAAAGAATTTAAAATATTCTGCGTTAAGAGAGCGTGAATATGTTCGCACGCCAAAATTTTTGTTGAGGAAGACGGAATGAGTGAGGATTGAGGAAGTCGATCGGCAACATTTCTGTTAGGATCATTTAAAGAGGTGCATATTTGGCTTTTTGTGCTCCAATAGGAGCATTTTTCAGCTTAAAACTAAACTCCGTCCGAACAGGCCATGGAGGCCCAACGGTCCGAGCGGCTGCCATGTCATCCTCAGCCTACAGGTGTCACTGGATGCGGATATGGAGTGGCATGTGGCCAGCACACCGCTCTCCCGGCCGTATGTCAGTTTCCGAGACCGGAAGTACTACTTCTGAATCAAGTAGCTCCTCAGTTTGCCTAACAAGGGCTGAGTACAGCTTGGTCCTAATAATTTACACGATATAAAACGGAAGAGTGAATGGACGATTATTAGTAGCTCACTTAGCACTGCGACTGTAAACACATGTGTGGAGACAGCTCTGCGATGATGCAAATGAGAGGGACGCTGTTTCCTTCCATCATGTCCACCTTCAGCCAGGAAAGTCAGTGTCACTTGTACAATTTTCCTTAGTGTAGCACTTCCCCTTTCTGTCCTGCCTTACTTAGCTTGCTGTGGTTTGACAGTTCCACCTGCATACTTAGGAATCGTGGCGTATTATCTGCTGATAGGGATGGACTGCTTTACCTGGCCAGAATATCACCTACTGCCAGTCGGTCGGCGCGCGCAGACATGTGGGCCAGCCCTCAAGCGAGCAACCGAAAAGTGTTCTATGATAGACATAGCTTGTCTTTTCTAGAATTACTTACCTGTGTTTCACTGTTTTCACGCTACTTCATTTTCGGAAAATTATTTGGAAAACTTGGTAATTGATATACGTAAAAATATAAAAGCATTTAGGAATATTTTCTTTGGTGGACAGATCCATGACTGCTCTGAACGACTAACAGTGGCGACTTTCTGAGAACGTTCAGACGGGTGAATGTATAGCAAGCTCCTGATGATCCGGTTGCGAAGTATAGGTGCATAGAACAGCGATTATTGAAAAAAAATTAAAAAAAACCAAGCCTAAAGTATTCTCTTATAATTAGAACGAATGTTTTCATTTAGAATACAGATTTCCGGTTGAGGAACGTAGATGGCGAAAACATCCGCAGGTGATCAACTAACGATGCCGTTGAAACGGGATTTGAGCAGCCAAGTGACGTGGGTGCAGTGAACCAAGTCTTTTCGGTAGTGGAAGAGCGTAAAGACGAGACGTTCGAGGAGTGTGCAAGACAAAGTTCGTTTGAGTATACCGATCTTCTGAGTCTTTGCAAAATGAGGTCCGTCGTCAGGAAAGAGTGAACGAGAAACAGAAACCGAAAAAAATGAAAGATTATTTCTAGAAAGTGGGGTGAAGACAAGTGGTACAAAATACTGTGTTTTTCAATTTAGTATATAAGTTTCAGTTTCCGGTGAGTAACACACAAGTAATGCATTGAGTTTTCAAATGTCTCTTGTAGCATGTTTCGAAAATATAACCGTGTTTATAGATTGAACATGCTATCTAAGAGACCACATTCACCCTGATAATCGTTAACTTGCCCTAGGTGGAAATATTGGATATTTTTCTGTCATTTTCTAAATCATACCACCTCTGGCCGGGTCAGCAAATAAACGATAATCCGCCCATGTCAGTTTTGGAATTTATTTTTCAAATAGTGTGGTCGGATGTTCTTCTGTCACTACAAATGTTGTCCTGATGGACTAAATACGTCTGCGAATCGTGTGGGTCTTGCTCTTTATGTCGTTCCATTTTAACTGTTCACGCTTTGTTTGTGCGGCAGGGAGGTGGGAAATAGCTGACTATTCACCTTGACAAATGTGGAAAACCTCCCAGAAACCGCAAAATTTCATCGAACAGTGGTGATACGCTAATTTCCCTATGTTGTTATCAGCTTCAATATCGTCCTTTAGAAATATCAATCCTTCCACTGCATTGACTGTTGTACCTCACCAAGAGTCCTTAAATCACTTTATCAGTTGAAAGGTAGCATATAGTTTACAAAAGCAGACTGGCAAATTAACAAGAACAGTGAGTGTTTTAGCACTAATTGTGCTTGGTGCCACCACCTTTAGTATTATTGTTCACTGTGTCACGAAACTAATAGTTTTCGGTACACTTCCAACAGCTAGTTACTTTTTGAAGCCTGAAGAAGCTTTCATTTTGTCGCATATAAGCCAAGATATTTTATTTCGTATTTTTTAGAAACTCTAATTCCTGTTGAGCCAATCTCAGAATGATTTTTAGCATTTAAGTGTGCAACATTCCGTAACCATTGAAAGGAAACATGTAACAAAAGTACCGGTACAACAACAATTAACAGTTACAGTCATTTTACACGGAATGAAGTGCATGATCTAAGAAAATAGAAATAAAATCATGAATATAAATTGAGGATTGATAACGCAAGGGTTAATTAGTCATTTGCTATATTATAATCTAAAAAAATAATTTTTATATTTTTGTCTTTCTACTATAAAATCGTATAGACGTTTATACGGTTTTGGGTCTTTGTTGCTAAATCTGTTTGAATATTCGTTGGTAATGCATTTCCAGAGAACGTCATACGCTGCATTAGTATTGTGGTTTCTTGATTCCTTCTACCGAAGAAGAAGAAAAAATGTGGGTAACATCTTCCTCATTGTAAATAGTCTTCACGGGTTTGCCGCCGTATCACATTGTGCAAATTCCTAATATTTCCTCGGAGCAACCACCTGAAGATGTCGGACAGTTGCTCCGAAGAAATATTGTGGAATTTGTACAACGTGATCCGGCGCAAAACCCGTGAAGATTATTTACAACACATCCGCCGGGAAAGCTTCAATAGTCACATCTTCCTCATTGCCGGATAAAGAAGACGGGATCATGATGAAGCGGGGGAGACGCTGTCGGAATCTTCCGTGGTTAAATCGAAAGCTTACGATTGTCACTATAAAGTATCCGCTATATTTGCATTATTGGTGCCTAGGACGAGATGGGAGATTAGATACTAATGTGGCCTAGAGTCTCGCTTTATTCGTACTTTCGTAAGACCTGTGCAGATTTTCTTTCTACTGACTCTGATTCTAGTTCTTTTGGTATGATGGAGATTTTAGGCGGAATTTTACTGTTTTTCACTAAACTAGTGTATAAAGCATCCTTTATCAGAGTGTCTACTGCTTCATTACCCTTTCTTCGTTTCACCGAAAACATAATGCCAGTTTTATTTAGATGAGAAAGCTCCTGAACTACTACTATAATGTGAAACACGAGGTAATTTGTGGTGTTCCTGACGTCGTAGCATTTTAACAGCATCAAAGCGGAGGGGGATCTATAAAACAAAGTTAATTCCTCTTAAACTCCTTACATTAGCATAATGAAACGTATGTATACTGAAAGGCCAAAGAGTGCACATTACACTTTTCCATCGTTGTAGTAACAAACGACTCGATGCTATCATAAAGAGTACATGTTGTAGAGGATTATTTTAATAACTTCTGCACATTAGAGTGCGTTAATCAGTTAAAGCGATAAAGTGGTTTTCACTCTGACTAATTCCAACATATAACTTCTATCATTTCTTTCCAAAATATTCCTGTGCACTTATTAGAATTTATGATGGGGTAGTACCATGAACTACTTTACAGAACGCACTACACCTTTATTTCATCGAGTAAGTATCGTAGTTAGCCGCGACTGAAGCTAGCGGTGCTTTTCGTTGAGACAAGTCAGGTGTAGCACAATTGGTATCCCGCAGCTTTCCTATTACAGCGTGACACATGAAATTTTGTTCCGACTCACTCGACGTGGTCAGTCGGGCGCCATTCTAGAGACTCATCGTTACGAACTACGTGTAATACATCGTGCACCATGTGTTCCAACTAAATGATTTTCAGTCTACACAGGTATCTGACAGAATTACGTATGTAATGCTATCTGCAGATGATTGTAATGGGAGCAAAACCGAAAATTGAGATTCATGCTGAGCAGATTTCTCGTGGGGCTTACAATCCTTTGCAGATCTTTCTATCTGACACCTTTCCAGCAGCTTGAATGATAATGTTACTGCTGATTTCTTTCGAAACTGAAATACGGTCACGAAATGAAGGCAACACCCATAGACGCCTGCACAGAAATCTCTGTTTTGACTGTAGCTAATACGACCAGTATTATTTGGCGGTTTGATAGTGCAAATGTCACGGTTTTAATTGTACACTCTTATTTTCCAAAATAGTTGAATCCAATAATGAGACAACGTTTTCTTTATCTTCATAATGATCAGCTAGGTTCACGTATCAGCTTTAGTTCCTCTTCTTTTTGTTCTTTCCTGTTTTTGCAGAACTTCATTAACTCCTTTTATTCTCTTTTTCTACCTTCTGTCGAGTTGTTGTTGATTTCTTTTTTTTCTGCTTTGACAACTTTCTAAGTTTACTTTTCAGCCTTTTATACAATTTTAGCTCTTTTTTTTTATTTCTGTTATCATTGCTATTGTTAACTTCTTCCGGGAATATAAGAATGTTCGTTTCTTTAGCCTCTGGTCATTCATTTGCTTGAACTTTCAAAAGAAGATTACCCGTCAGTTTTCCATAATATCTATTATGATCTGTGTATTTCGGTAGATATGCTAATTACTTCTCAATTTAGAACCGTCTGTAGTTTGCTGTGCACAAATTATTTTGTTAATCACCCGTTTTCTGTCCAAGTTGTAGTTCACTGTTAAGTATTTACGTGCATACGACTATATACGTTCTGGTCGCTGTGGTATATCGTTTTCGTTTTGTATTTCTAGAGAGCATTACTTGTTGTAGATATTTTTGTTCAAACCATACACTCTTTTCGTTTTATTAACTTTTATATCTGTTGCAAAATTCTCTTGTCCATTCTGCTACATTGTTTCTAAAAGATATTTGTGGTTTTATGCATTTTGGTGCATTATTATATTTTTTATGAACTTTGTTCTTTGCTGAAATTATGTGACCTGCTCTTTTGGCTATTCTTCTCGGAAGATTTACTCGAGTAAGATATTCTGAAAGGGAAGGTAGTTTAATTCCATTCAATTTTCTTTGTAGACTTCTTAAACTTGCGGTTAAGCCTATGGTACCTATTTTCAAACAACGTGAGTATACAGCCATGTTAACAAGCTTGCTGTTCCCAAATTTAGTCTCTTTTGGGGCTGTTCCTTCTCGCACAAGACTGCCCAGTTACTTTATTTGTGTTGTAGTTAATATATTACAGTGTTTCAGGGAATATGACTCCTGCAGACGGGGGTCTGGAATATATCCAGACGTATCTACATATAGTGCTCAGTTTCAGCTCTGACCCGAGTGATGTGGTCCCCCATGTCTGTACGCTATTATTTTCTTTCATTACCTTTTTTTTGGGGGGGGAGGGAACGTGGTGGATATCAGTGATTCGATATCGTCTTCAACAACTTCTCTTCTGCCGCTCTCTCCATGTCAGAGTCACACTTACACCCAACGTTGTTAATTATAACAGTCATTTGTTTTTGAATATTTCAGTTGGTCTCTTCCCTCACAGATTTTTCCGTAGGGTACTACGGTAGTTTATTCCTGTTATCTCACCACATGTGCTATGACGATTTCCATTTGCAGCCTGTCTGGGGATCTCTGTCGTCTCTCCACTTAAAGCCGGATCACACGACAAAACTAACATGTACAAGTCAGATGTAGACGGCGTGCCAAAGTGGCCCATAAAGTCAGAATGGATGAAGGTAGGATTTTAGCAGACAGTTTATCCGTCGTGGAGAAACAGGAACAGTTCTATTCTGCCGTGGATCTGCGCATTCGTAGTAGAAGAGGTATATGCGGGCATGCTCAGAACACAGAATTTCGAGTGGGCGTTCTGTTTATTATTTTTACTTGTCAGCAGACGAGAAATACGTCAGACATTGAGGACTCTTCTGATTCTTGCGCAGGATATTCTTCACGTTTTTCATTGAGCAATTTTTCATAAATACAGTAATAAAAATCTCTGTCCTGTATTGTCATTGAGAAAAGCTGTGTTTATAATGACAGCTTCTTATTATAGAAATGGAATGAAACAAGAAAATACTAGTGTGCTTATTGGGGCACTCAGCAAGGAAAAAATGGCTCTGAACACTATGTGACTTAACTTCTGAGGTCATCAGTCCCCTAGAACTTAGAACTACTCAAACCTAACTAACCTACGGACATCACACAAATCCTTGCCCGAGGCAAGATTCGAACCTGCGACCGTAGCGGTCGCGCGGTTCCAGACTGAAGCGCCTAAGCCACTCCGGCCGGCACTCGGCAAGGAAAAAAAAAATGATCGTTTGGCATTGTTGGCCGGAGGCCCCGTCCAGGGAATTTCGGCCGCCGGGTGCAAGTCTTGTGTTAGGTGACACGACACTGGTTAACTTGAGCGTCGGTGATGATGAGAACAACACAACATCCAGTCTACCGGCGGAGAAAATCTCCAACCCGTCCGGGAATCGAACCCGGGCCCGCGGCGTGGGAGGCAAGCGCGTTGCCATGTTTTTAAAAATCTCGTTTTGTTCGTCATTGTTCGGGGCGGATGTCCGATGACACCCGTTCAAGTTCACGTTGATCCATTCACTCAATTTTTTTCATTACAAAGGGCATCTATCCCTCTGACCGAACACGGTGAGCTACCGTGTCTGCATCAGCTAAGCCACAGCAATGGGATGTGTCTATATGAACCTGTACTATAATAAGATATGTTTGCAAATGTTTAATTCCTTGTTTATATGTTTTATGCAAATATGCATATAATTTTACTTCCGAGATGTGTACATACCACCTTAACTGGTGGAAGTATCGCACATGTTTCATTTGACTGCAACTTTTCTATTAGTTCAGCATGCCAGGAAGGACAGTGGTGAGGGAATAGTCACAAGGGTCAGAGCAGTGATGCCGCCCGTGGCCAGTGAGGACTGTAAAAGCAGTTTTGCATCTATGAGGTGGCACTGTTGTGAAATACTGGGTTGTTAACTAAAGTGCAGAGGTTTGATGTGGGCTGCTATTGTTCTCGGCATTTGTTCTGGGCGGACGTCACATGACATCCCTACAAGTTGGTCAATGAATACTTCACTCAGTTATTTTTATTGCAGAGGGCAGCCAACCTTCTTACCGTACCCTCTGAGCTACCGTGCAGGCTCCACCAGGCTGGACTATACCTTCTGTGTATCCTGCTAGTAGTATTTGGTACCAGCCCTACACAGTTGAGCAAAATTCTAGAATGGGTCACACAATTGATTTGTAAGTAATCTTTTTTGTAGACTTGACTGTATTTCCCTGGCACTCCACCAATAAACTTAAGTCTGCTACCTGCTTTACGCCGCGAGAGATTAGCCGAGCGGTCTCAGGCGCTGCAGTCATGGACTATGTGGATGGTCCCGGCGGAGGTTCGAGTCCTCCCTCGGGCATGGATGTGTGTGTTTGTCCTTAGGATTACTTAGTTTAAGTAGTGTGTAAGCTTAGGGACTGATGACCTTAGCAGTTAAGTCCCATAAGATTTCACACACATTTGAACATTTTTGAACCTGCTTTACCCACGACTGAGCCTAAGTGATTGTCCCATTTCGAATTCATACTAAATGTTCTATTTGTATTGTATTTGTATGATTTTAAGATTCCATCTTTGATGCACTGATATTTTATTCATAGGATATTATTTTTTTCGTTTTGCGAAATGCACAGTTTTCCATTTCCGGACATTTAAAGCAAGTTGCCAAGCTTTGCATCGCTTTGAAATCAAATCAAGGTCTAATATTGTCCGCAGTTTCATTAACATATAACACGAACAGCGAAGGACCCAACAGGCTTCCTTGGGATACACCCAAATTTCACTCTATATCTGTCGATGATTCTCCATTCAAGATAACATGCTGCGTTCTCCCTACCATGAAATCCTCCAATAGTCACAAATTTCGTCTGATATCCCATACGAACGTACTGTTGATAATAAACGTAGGTATGTTACTAAGAAAACTGCTTTCAGCAAATCGACAAATACTGCAGCTAACTAACCGTGAAACGTCCCCTTAGAAAAATTATACATGACTGTGCTTGTTCGTCCCAGTTCCAAATAGTATTTTTTCCAGTGAGAGAACAAAGTTTTGGTGTGACAAGAATTTGCATATTCAGAAAACGACGGTAAAAATTTACGAGACCTAGAAAACTGCGGACTTGTTTTTTTGTGGATGGAACTGGAATGGCTCTGATTGCTTCTAACTTTTCAGGATCCGGCTGAATGCCTTCAGAAGAAATAATATGTCCCAAAAACCTCACCTTTGACCTACCGAATTCAGACTTTTCCAAGTTAACTGTAATTCCAGATTCTGCAAAAATACGTAACAAACTGTTGAGGATGCGATTATGCTGTTCCCATGAAGCTTCTGCTATTAGAATATCGTCCACACATAAGGTGATGTGACGCTTTAAGAACTCAGGTAATATGGAATTTAGCCCGCGAATGAATGCTGCTGAAGAAATGTTCAAACCAAAGGGAAGTTTCCGAAACTGATAACAAACGCCGAAACAAAGAAAAGATGTGTATTTTCTACATTCTGGATGAAGTTCGATCTGATAAAAGCTGGATCTGAGATCAATGGAAGACAACGTTTGCGGCCTGTCTGTTTCAGGAATAATAATAGTATTGATTTGTCTCGAATCTAAGACAAGTCTGATCGATCCATTTTTCTTCTCAACAACATGTAATGGATTGTTGTATGAGCTTACTGCAGGCTCAATAATGCCCTCGTCAAGCATAGATTGTATTTCTGTTCTAACACGGTCCCTATAATGTGCTGGAATTACATATGGTCTAACACAAAATTTAGTATGCTCACGAACACGAAATTGGTATTGAAATCCCTTGATTGTTCCTGTTTTGTGAGTAAAAACTGTGGAATGTGCTTGTAAAATCTCAGAAAGGTCCTGCCTATCAGTGTCATTAGAATTCTCAATTGTTTGAATTTTATTCTGAATTAACTCATTAGTTTCAAATGCGCCGTCGATATCATCCCTGTCAGTACTTGCAGAGTGATTGTTAGTCTCAAGTTCCGTCGAAAATTCCGAACTGTTGTCTAACAGGAGGTAAAGCCGATTAATTTCTTCGTCATGGTTTGAGAGCCAATCTTCAAATTTCAAAGCTACTGACTTACCTTCTTTTTCTAAACTTATTTCAGCATCGTGAAAGCTTAAGATTGCTTTGTATTCATTCAAAAAGACTACTCCCAGTATAATTTCCGTCGACAATAATGGAACAATAAGAAAGTTCATAGAGAAGCTGTGGCTTTGGCAAAAGAATTCTAAATTGGTTTGTTGGCGCACTTCTACACTTTTTCCAAAGATTGCACCTTGTAATTTAATCTTACGTAATGGAAGTGTGGGGCAATCGTTCGATATGTTGCATTTTCTAAAAGCTGTTTCACTAATTACTGAAATGGGACTGCCAGAGTCAAGTACTGCCGTAAATTTTACGTCATTTTACAGTAATGTGAATCACAGGACATGCAATGTTGTTATTTTTTACGTCGTGTTCCTGGAGTAAGATGTCCCTAATGTCTTCCATTTTTACGTAATTACTAGCTACGGCAGCTGCGTCGTCAGTTTCATACGTACGTTTCGTGGCTGCCAGCGGTAAGAGTCATTGCCTATTGTCTCTTTGTTGGCGCGCGTCGTTATCGGGATTTGGAGACCTAACTTCTACAAATTCACCTCCTCGAGAGGGCCCTGCTCTGTTTGACTCCCGCCAGTTCTGATGCAATTCAGGTCTGTCGTTACGATCATATCGTCTGTCACCATGTCGGTAAATGCCATAGTTTCTTTCTTGTCGGTCACGTGGTGGAGAATTTCTCCCTGAATCGTAACTGCGCGCTGGACCGTTGCGTCTAAAGTTATTCTGTCTCCCTTGATAATAATTATTTTGGTTCCCAAATTGTCTGTTTCTCTGATTGTCTCTGTGATAGTCACTACCACGGAGAGGTGATCTTTCCCTGTAATTATTACTACTCTGCCAACGGTTGTCATATGGGTAGTGTCTGTTTTGGTCACGATTTGCGTTGTAAGAATAGCCTTCTCGTGCCCAGTTATTGTTTCTGTCGTCACGGAATTGTGACGTATGTGACCTGTAGTGATTGTTTTCCTGTTTTCGCATCCGGCGACTGTCTGTGTCAATTTCTAATTCTTGTAGGAGTCCCTGAAAAGCTTCAATGTCGTCTTTGCAACGTCCTGCTAAAATAATATGTCGTAAATGTTCAGGCAATTCGATTAAGCAAATGCGGATGAGTTCTGAGGGGCTGTATGGGTTTGAAAGATACTGATTCTTATGCAACATGTCTTCAAAATATTTGACAAGACTGGAAAATTCAGATTGTTCAAAGTGTTTCATCATCACGATGCTATGTTTTACTCGGTCTTGTGTAGCTTGAGACCAATATGCTGAGAGTAACGCATGATAAAATTCTCCTTCACTGTGACAATCGTGAATGACCGAGCGCATTCGTACAGCTGGTTCATTCTCTAAGTAGCCACACATAAATACTAATCTGTGCTCTAATGACCAGTTGAGAGGAAAAGAATGAGAGAATTGATGGAGCCACGCTTGTGGATGAATGTCGTTGGCAGAATTCTTAAATGTTTTGAATTTACGTGTAGTAATGAACATCTTATAGTCAAAATCATCGTGTCGGCGAGTAGCATATCGGTCATTGTTACGTCGTGTCGGCGGTTCCATCTCAAAATTCGGTGCACCTTGCCAATTTCTTTCATAATTTCCGAAGTGTCCTGTGTTATTATTTTGTGGGTGTTCCGTATTTCTAAGTCCCTCTTCCCGTGTTGGAGCGCGAGTGTCCTGAAATTTTTGTATTACTTGTGCCAACTGATCTTGTACTTCCCGGATTTCTCTTTTGTATTGCGTATTAATTTGATTCTGATTTTGTTTGAATTTCTTAATTTGTTCCTACTCTTCTGTGTCAGTGATTGCTACAGGTCTTGTGTCATTCAGATCATCATCTACCTTTGCAGATAAGTTAGTGAACTGATCCGAAAGTTCGGCTACTTTCTCCAATAGTGTACTTATTTCCTCAGTGTGTTTTTCTGAACCGAGTTTCAGAGTGTCCATTTGTGTTGAAATAGTATCTACTGTGTGCTTTAAGTTTTCTTGAGTTTTTGCAAGTTGCATAACCGAATCGGTAGATGCAACTGAGTCAATTTTAGCTTGCAAGGTGTCGTGATTTTCATGAACAATAGTTTGCAGTTCTTTTATGGCTGCTTCGTGATTCTGTAATGCATTTTCATGACGCGAAAAAATAGGTTGGAAATGCTCACAAATTTGTGTTTTTGACTTTTTGACATTTCGATTCGATGTTATGTAACTCAGTAGTTAAATCTTCACGTGTTTGTTCATGCGTCGTGTCTAACTTTTGAAGATTTTGTTCCATTGTGTCTAACTTTTTAAGACTTTGTTCCACTGTGTCTAACTTTTGAAGCTTTTGCTGTGTTTGTATCTGATTTTGTTCCATTGTGTCTAACTTCTGAAGATTTTGTCCCATTTGTTTCTGATTTTGTTCAAGCGTTGTGTCTAACTTTTGTAGCCTTTGTCCCATTTGTTGCATTAACTGTAATAACAATGCACTGGTGTCTGAAACATGTTCCTCAGTGCTTTGCGGCAGTGAAGTTGCACCGGCAACATTTACATTTTGACAAGCAGAAAATGTGTCTTGACTTATTTGCGAAAACGGTGAGGACCCAAAACCTGAATCTACAGTATTTGCAAAATTGTGTCCTGTCATTTCGGATTCCTGAGGCGAGCTGTTGCCGAGCGATCGATCGATAATGCTTCCCTGTTCACTAATTGTTTCACTGCCTACGCCATTGTTTGCCGCCCGCTCCATTTCCCTATGCACAATTACCAAATTACTACTTTGAACATTAGTTAATTCATTACATGGTGGCGCTAACACACTGCTTTCGTCTTCACTGTCATTTCTCAGTTTACTTTGGAGCCTAGTATTACGTTTTTCACACGTCATTATTGTCACAATATTTCACACGACAACACAGAAAAGCACAATCTGAAGAGCAAAAATAAGAGAACACATTAACATAGCACTGAAAATAATATCTAGTTAATTGCAGTTGCGAAATATTTGGTGCAAATCTACATGCGTGCCACACCTGTTTTACTGTACAACGATGAAAGACTGCAACTACAAAGGAAATTCTCTCTATGATTACGCGCAATCAATAAACAATAGCTACACTAATTACACAAACTACAAGAAAAAATCAGAAGATTCCAGTGAGGTATCCTGGCAGGGTCGCCATATGAAACGTCCCCTTTTGAACAATTGTACAAGACTGTGCTTAAACTGACACACAATATTTTTAGTGCAACGCAATCTGACTATCAAAGATCCCTGCAAAAGAATGGCGCTGAGTAACATTAAACTATACCTTTCAGAAATCACTTACCTCACAAAAATCTTCATTACTCGAACTACTGCAATACAGCGAGCGCCACTACTGCCAGCTAAATAAAAGATTCAAACTACGGAAGGCACTAACTACTGATAGGGATAGTTAGCAAATGAAGGATATTAATAGAGTACAAACAATGTATTTACCTTAATAGTCATAATATATATAGCAGTTCATGACAAATTACAAAACTCTGCCATCTCTCTCCCCACATCCACCACTGCTGGCGGCTCACCTTCAACTGCGCAACGCTACGCGCTGTTCACATCCAGCTGCCCAAGACTACAATGGCGAGTATTACAACAATGCAAAGCAGCCACAGACCGCACACACCACAGCCAGTGATTTTCATACAGAGGTGGCGTTACCAATAAAAAACCTAAACAGCCTACTTACAACCGCCTTGACCCATGGCTTTCAGGATCTCATGTGTAAAAAGTGCGAGTTGGGTTTCACATGAAATCCATGCTGGTTAGCGTGGAGGGGGTGGGAGGGGGTTGTTCTGTTCACGATACTTTTGTATGTTTAAGCTCAGAATGTGTCCTAAGATTCTGCAAGAAGTGGATGTCAAAGTTATTCGATGTAGTTTAGTGGATCACTTTTGCTACCCTTCTTGTAGACAAGTGTGACCTGTGCTTTCTTCCAGCTATTGGGCACGGATTTTTTTTCGAGACGTCTTCGACAGATCACAGTTAACACAGAGGCTAGTTCAACCTGAAAGTGGTTATAGAATCTGACAGGGGTCCCCTCAGGTCCAGGAGTCTTGTTTAGTTTGTTTGTGGAGAGTGGTCTTGACCGACACTGTGGCCACGCCACATCTGTTATTTGCTTGACAAAGCCACTGCTTTACACATTCGTCTAGTTTTAGCCACATATTGCTTTCCTAGCGGATTCTGCAGAAAACTTTCTCTTTTCCTTATTTAATCAGTCCATTTAATTTTTCGGCTTCTTCCTATAACACCATATTTCAAACCTTTAGACGATCTTATTTTCTGATTTTCGTACTCTGCGTCTTGCACATCTGGACGATTCAATACTCCAGACGTAGAGTACTCTAAGAAAATTATTCCTCAAGTCATGGCCTATGTTTGATGGTGATAAACTTCTTTTCGTGAGGTACACTCTCTCTGCCACTATCTCTCTGCTTGCTTCCGACGTAGCGGAATTACTTGAGTTCGGCTACAACTATGTCCCCAACTCTGACGTTAAATCTGTCACTAAGTTCCTATTTGCTGCTCTTTAATACATTCGTCTTTTGTTGGTTTACTCTGAATCTGTACTAAGTGCTCAGTAAACTGTTCATCCTACTCAATATATCTTTAAATCTTCATCCGTTTCCCTGTCCACAGAACTTTCATCAACGTATCTTACTGTTGATATCCTACCACCCTGAACGATAAACCTACTTTTGAACCTTCCTTTTGTTGTCTTCTTTGCTTCTCGTGTTATGCCCTTCTTTATCTGGGTACTTCTCTCTTCTTCTTCCATCCTTACTGTTCCTTTTCGGCTCTTCTGGTACTGTTTATTGTCTGTCTTTCTCTAGATACTTTTCTGATGATTTCAGACAACAACCTCCACTTTACAAGGTAAAACGCTTTTCCTATACCAACAAATCCTATGAAATCTCTTGATTTTTCTAGGAGTTTCCTTTATTATCAAGCGTAATATAAGGATTATCCTTCTGATTCATTTACGTTGCCTCAAGTCCGATCGTCACTTTACAGGTACTCAATTTTACGTTTCATCATTCAGTACATTATTGTAGTCAACAACGAGGTTGCATAACTTGTCAAGCAATAGTTCTCCCATTTATTTGTCTTTGCTCTGTTCAGTGTTATGTACATCCACACAATCTTCTGAAACTCTAATGTCATGTCTCCAATCTTACATATCCTACTCACCAAACTGAATAATCAGGTGTTTGCTATTTAACTCATTGGTTTTAGAAACTCTACAATTATACAGTATTGTATAGACGATTTTCTTCCGAATATCTAGTGGCATGTCTCCAGTCTTACACATCCTATCCACCAAACTGAATAATAGGGTGGTAGCTAATTACGACATTGATTCTAGAAATACTGCAGCAAAGTTTTCTACCCCGTCTGGCTTGTTGTTTCCAAAACTTTCAATACCCTGTGTTTCACTGGAACCTGTATGTCCAGCAAATTGAGAACCGTTTCATTTTCTGTCACGTAATCATACAGACAAATCTTTAATCTTTAAAACAAATGATGCATTGTACTTCACTGCTACGTCACTTCGTAAAAGTATTTCCAGACTGGGCTTCGTACCAGTTTGCAACACAACGGATGCCCGGCGACGGTAGCGAGCAGTTGCCTCGCAGACCAGGTCCGGTTAGTCTCGTACACAACACGTACTTGCTAAAGCGACAACACACAGCAGCTGGGACATTATTGTCTTATGTCGTGTGTTTATTGTTCGTTTCTGCCGGCTTCGTTATTAAAATAGCACTGATCGCTTTTCCCATCTTCTATAATAAAGCAATATTTCAAACCATTGGAAGTTTTACGAAAGAAAATTATTGCCTTTTCTTGAATGATTTATTTAAAAACGAAAACTTTTTGCACTGCTGCCATGGCCTATGGCAAACTGATATTCATGTTTTTTACTCAGTTACTAGTAAAAAATAAAAAAGACACCTGTAATAGCCGAGATGAAACTAATATCGAAAAATACCGGTTATTGAGAACTAAAACACCGCCATCGGTTTTAACCGCCCGGTTTTCACCATCCCCTTGGAAAATAGGAGCTGAAGTAATGGCGGAAGTAAAGCTGTGAGGGAGGATAATGTGTCGTACGTGGAAAGCTCAGCCAATAGAGCACTCGCTTACGAAAGCCAAAGGTTCCAGTTTCGAGTCACATAGTTTTAATCTTCCAGGAAGTTTTGTATCAGCGTACACTCCGCTGCAGACTGAAAATTCTTTCTGAAAACAATCCCCTAGGTTGTGGCTAAGCTATGACTGCGAAATATCCTTTCTTCGACCAGTGCTAGTCTCGCATAGTATGCAGCAGAACTCCTGTGATGTTTGGAAGTTAGTAGGTGGATTACTGGCAGAAGTAAAGGTATGTGGGAGGTTCGTTAGTCCTGCTTGGATTGCTCAGTTGGTAGTGCAATTCCCTAGTAGGTTATCACCGAGCATTCAAACAGAGACAACGATCTTATTTCAGTGCCACCGATAACGACTCTCGGTGTTGGGTTACTCACTTTAGTGACTTATATTTACGGTCATCCGTACTCGCCTTCCCCATGGAATCACCGGCAACTGATCAAAGTCAAACAGAGGAAACCCAAAACACTTCAGGCAACTGTGCCACTTATTTTCAAGGTCATCCAGGGGAATACCACGTCTTACCATGCACCTTGGGCAAGTGGAGACATAGCTTGACACTGGTCACATGATATGACATTATTGGGAAACCCTTGGACCAAGGGGAGCACATTGAAACGGCGAGAAATGCGATGAAGCAGTCAGATCCCTGCTGCTCCACATAATCATCCTTCATAACAAACTCTGCAGTTGAGGCTCCTTCATTTCAACATCATGGGGGTAGAGGTTTAAGTTTGTTATAAACGAATTATTATTAACAATAGTTCTATAATGGCAGTGTTTGGAAATAATAAGAATGATATAACAAATCAACTGATAGCTTATTACGAAAAATTTCTTTCTTTGCAATATATTAGTTACAATCCTTTATTATTTATTAAAAATTTTTCTTTCTACAATGCCATTTGTTACATAAATGGTGTATTTTTTTATTTACAATCATTTGTTATTATTATCAATTTCTTATTTGCAAGTCTATATATTATTTACAAAGTGTTTTTCCCCCAAACTGTTCATTTCTTTTGCTGTACTTACACACACACAATATACATGCACAGGTTGAAGAAAATTTCTCGCACTCGGACTTCGAAGTGCGATTCCTAACATATTAACAATACAAAAAAAGGCCTCACAAAATTTACTCCTGCGCATGTTTCCAGCAGTAAATGGACATCAAAGGTTGGCAGTCTGGCAACACTGTAATCACATGTACGGTAGCCACCTCTTTCAGTACACATGAATAGTGCTGTACAGTTGGTGCACTGAGTAGCGTTTTGCGTTAGCATGTGGGAGGTCTAGGGTTTGATTCTGGATCAAGCCGAATTCATTTTTATTTGCTAAATGTAGTCTCCGTGGTACAGTATGTGGTGTCTTAATCGTCATTCAATGATTACAGTGGGTCTTCTACAAAGCATTTGCACTCATATACTACGAACACAGAAATGGAAGTACAATCATTTTCATTATTCAATTTTTACAGAAGTCTTTTGCACATCTCGGACGCGAATTGTTTCACTCCACTGCATCTACTAGGTTTCTAAACGTGTTTTCTGTGCACCCTCCCCCAGTAGTCCATCGATTAGTACCAGCTGTTATTCTTGCCACGTTCAGGTCGACTACATTTCGTTAGGAATGTGTTATGTAAATGTTGGATACATGCCACTTGAGTAAAGGTGTATACTACAGTATTATTGCCAGAATGAAACTGGCATATAAAAACAAATACACCTAAACACAGAATCAAACCCACAACCTCCTGTATGTTAATCCGATATGCTATCCACTGCACCACCGGCACAGCTCTATCTCTGTGTGCTAACAGAGGCAGTTATCGCACATGTGATTATGTGCTGCCAGACTGCTAATCTTCAACGTCCATTTGCTGCAAGAAACATGCACCGAACGAAATTTTGTGAGAAAATTTTTTGTAATGCTGATATGCGAGAAATCGCATTGCGAAGTCTGAGTGTGTGAATTATTTAAAAAGTCTTTTTCTCACGAAAAAGCAAGTATGCTTAACAGTATCTATCATTAGTATATCATTATTTATCCTTATAAAGTATTTACATTTTAACCATTTGCTTTCTGATACAATATACACATTATTTACATTTAATCAGTGCTTTTTTCCTCTATATACAACATTTACATGGAAAACATGGACTAAAAGCACGAGGTGAAGAAAAAACCTCACACATACACACAGAGTATGTATTCATGTTCATGGAACACAATATATAAATTACAATATAGCCAGACACAGTGTGCAATCGGGCATGCATACTCACACGCAACTGTGACAAAAAGTTTGTCCAACTATCCCCCTACACACTTGCACATATACATAAATGATTTGAAAATATATATGCAGACACACACTCAGTCACTCCAATGGATAGTGTGAGTCCACTAGGCTGCTGATATTGTCCCCACAGATGAACCATTTGTTGCCATGACATGGCAGCCCTACATTCAGCTTCAGTGCAGTATGTACCACATCGCCTCTTGAGTGAAAGATTACTGGGCACATCATATGCAGAGTTGTGGGGATGCCCCAGAGGGGGCACCTACTGTAAATATTTATCATGAGAGCCTTTGAGGCTGCAAGATGCACCCCTTTAGCCCACCTGTGTGTGGCATCTGCACCTATATGGTATATGTACATATTTGACCACTCCACAGTCTGTAACCCATTCACCTCACGTTTTATAAGGCCGATAACCTTATTGTTTTGAGGTATAATACCAAAAAGGATTATTGACCATATGTCCATAAATGGAAAATGTTTTAGGATACTATCTAATTACTTCATATAGATTGCAGTGTTTTAACTGGAACTTTAAACTGTCTGTATCCATAGAAAGTAGTTTGGGATTGGTGAAGTTGGGCTTCACAAAGTCATAGTGGAAGAGGTGCATATAGAGTCTGAAATGCTCAGAGCATACCTATTGATGTAGACAGGCTTTGTGAAACTGAAACCTTGATCATCTCTTTTTCAGCTAATTCTTGATTGAGGACAGAGATCAGTTTAAAATTTGATCTGGCAAAGTAATTTCTTGGACCATAATGCCTATTCTGTTGCGTGTGTTCTGTGGCAGTCAGCACAGACACAAAAAAGGAAGGAGAGAGGCGATGGTGACTGGCAGGAATCCAAAATGATCTGTATATAACGCTTTAAGATAAATTGATCATTTTATTTCTAATTAGAGTCGAAACTTTGCTTCTAGTGCCTCCTATATGCAATTAGATTTATCAGCTCTTGCTGCTTGCAGAATTCTAGCTAACTGTCAGCTTCCGCTTACTCAGTACTGATGCTCTTGAAGTCTGCAACTGAACTGAGCCGACCAGCAATGGGCAACTGGTTACATCAGCCTTGGCAGGGGGCGCTGAACTCTCTCTTCTTGGAGGTGTGGCGCTCCCCGCTATTTCCACTAGTGCATAGGTCAGCAGCTACTTGATGTCGTTTCGTGGTACTGCACTTATTAGTGTGCAGTCAGTGCTTTAGGACTGCACATATCCCACCAGCAAACTAAATATATTTTAAGCTACTATAGAACACGAATTTCTCATTAACTTGTAATTTTTTTCAGCAATATTCTTCACAAAAACTCTCACTTCAGTGTTAAGATCAGTGTACTTCTTCGCAACAAATTCCATCCCCAACCTGAGATACTGCTGGAGGTTCCTGTGGTACAGAATATGTCGCTGTTTGTTCCTCAGCACCATCAAGTGCTTCAAGATGGAACCATTTTATGGGATTACGAGATCCAGAGACAGTTGCTGTGGACATCACAGTAATGGAGTGATGTTCCAGCTCCATGTCCAGGCCATATCCTTCACCAACATCTTCAGTCACATCATAGCTCTTTCCCTTCAAACCGGTGATTTCCTCCTGAGGCCACCACTGGAACCCTTGAAATGGTAGACTTTGTTGTGTGGCATACTGCATACCCCTTTTTTTGGGTCACCAGTCTTCTGACTGGTTTGATGCGACCTACCACAAATTCCTCTCCTGTGCCAACCTCTTCATCTCAGAGTAACACTGGCAACCTATGTCCTCAATTTTTTGCTGGATATATTCCAATCTTTGTCTTCCTCTACAGTTTTTGCCCTCTACAGCTCCCTCTAGTACCATGGAAGGTATTCTATGATGTCTTAACAGATGCCCTGTCATCCTGTCACTTCCTTTTGTCGGTTTTTTCCACATATTTCTTTCCTTGCCCACTCTGCAGCGAATCTCCTCATTCCTTACCTTATCAGTACACTCAATTTTCAACATTCTTCTGCAACATCACGTGGAGGGAAGACAAGTTACTCTTTCATCTATTTTTCGCATACGGAAAATTATTAAAGATTTATTATTATTATTTATTATATGATGCGCCTTGAGCGACCTGAGCAGATGTTGATGGAGCCTGGTAGGTCGCTAAAAGCATGAGGTATTTTTATGATTCCTAGCTCATAGAAACGGCTTGTTGGGAGTTGAAAGCAACTGGCAGCGAGCCCATCCCTTAGTAAATCTTGCCAAACAGGCCCACTGCCATACATGGCAGACAGGGCTCCAGCAGAACAATGCCATGCTACCTGCTGCATTCTATGTATCTGCTGTCAGGAACTAAGAATCAGTGGCTCACGGGAACATAATTTAGAGTATAATGTGTGTGGCATAGGAATGTGTAGTGTTTAAATTCGTTTGGGTCAGAATTAGAGTTCATGCTTACAAGAAGCAAGGCATGTTTGATGCAGAGTAGCAGAAGTAATTGTGTTTTGTTAACCATGGATCCACATCAGATTATTAGCGGTGACGAGGCATATATTACACAGGACTCCCAGGTAAACACAGCTGCAGACCGGGCAGAAATGTCGAATGTATAACCTGCAGAGTATGACGACATGTCTCAGTCAGATGACGAAAGTGAACGGGAGACCGCAGCAGAACGAAATGTAGGCGCCGCTGGTACGAGACGCACCATCAGTGAGACTGGCAGACCAGAACCACGAGAGAAACGTCACAGAATGATGGAATCTCGTTCATATAGTCCTGTAGGTGTTAGCGGTGGATCTCAGTTTGAGTCTGTCTTGCCATTCATGCAAGAGGCAGTAAGGAAGAGGCAAGAGGCAGACAGGAAGAAAAAAGAAGCAGAGAAAAAAAAGACGGGAGAAAGAGGAGGAAAGGTACAAATTAGTCATAAGAACGGTCACAGACGGTATAGATGGAGTTTCTTTCTTAACTGCAGGAAGCCAAGAGGTGCTAGAGAATGTCAGAAAAACGACAGCAGAAACGCATGAGGTCGCTGACCAGGCGAAGCGCGATGCCAAAACGGCGCGATTGGTAGCGCAAGTAGCGCGAAAGGACGCATCAGTGGCCAAAGAACAAGTTAAACTGGCAAGAACTGAGGTGTTAAGACAAAACATGCACTTGCAGCTCTCCAAAAGCAAGGCAAAAAAGTAGTTCAAGAAACGCAGGAAAAAATGAGTGAGGCTGGGTAGCGAATCGACCAGATAAAAAACAAGCAGGCCGAAATCTCTGGAGTTTAAAGATCAGCAGATCCGAGTTTCCACGCATCAAAACGAGTTGGCTAAGGACGTTCGGTAGGCACATGAGTGGGTCGCGCAATTACAAACACAATCTCGTCCGGTAGAGCGCCATCGAGAGTATCACATAAGTGAAGAAAATGTTTTGCGACTCTCCGATCCGCAACATGAGGACACACCCCCTGCACATGGGCGAATCCAGCATGAAAATACTCCTGTCGCGGCGAAACGCGTAATAGAACACTCCCCGTTGGTAACAAGCAGCATGTCAGAGACAGAATCAGTAGCTGGCCTGAGTGGCCGAGCAGTTCTAGGCGCTTCAGTCTGGAACCGCGCGACCGCTACGGTCGCAGGTTCGAATCCTGCCTCGGGCATGGATGTGTGTGATGTCCTTAGGTTAGTTAGGTTTAAGTAGTTCTAAGTTCTAGGGGACTGATGACCTCAGAAGTTAAGTCCCATAGTGCTCAGAGCCATTTGAACCAGAATCAGTAAACAATTGTACACGTCTATGGAGGTCAGAAATGTCATTCCGTGAGCTTGACTACATGAGGGGATACCATAATAGTGCACGAAGGTCGTTTGGGCACTGATACATGGAATCACGCGCTGCAGACGAGAAGGAAAATTCGTAAGGCGGATACGTCAAATCTTTCGACCACAAACATTTCATTGACCATCCAGAATTTTCAAGTCTACTAGGAGGCAAACAGCGCATTACATCCAAAGACCTGTATGACACAGTACGATCACGTGCTACCAGAATCTTGGCCACTGAAGTACAAGCTCCAGTTTACCTGTGGTTCCTTAGAAGGGTCGATTGCGGAACATATACTCGGAGTTGCAGAGAGTTTTCGCTCCTACCAAGTATTTAAGGACGCATTCCTTAGTACGAGGTGCATTCAAGTTCTAAGGCCTCCGATTTTTTTTCTAATTAACCACTCACCCGAAATCGATGAAACTGGCGTTACTTCTCGACGTAATCGCCCTGCAGACGTACACATTTTTCACAACGCTGGCGCCATGATTCCATGGCAGCGGCGAAGGCTTCTTTAGGAGTCTGTTTTGACCACTGGAAAATCGCTGAGGCAATAGCAGCACGGCTGGTGAATGTGCGGCCACGGAGAGTGTCTTTCATTGTTGGAAAAAGCCAAAAGTCACTATGAGCCAGGTCAGGTGAGTAGGGAGCATGAGGAATCACTTCAAAGTTGTTATCACGAAGAAACTGTTGCGTAACGTTAGCTCGATGTGCGGGTGCGTTGTCTTGGTGAAACAGCACACACGCAGCCCTTCCCGGACGTTTTTGTTGCAGTGCAGGAAGGAATTTGTTCTTCAAAACATTTTCGTAGGATGCACCTGTTACCGTAGTGCCCTTTGGAACGCAATGGGTAAGGATTACAGCCTCGCTGTCCCAGAACATGGACATCATCATTTTTTCAGCACTGGCGGTTACCCGAAATTTTTTTGGTGGCGGTGAATCTGTGTGCTAGCATTGAGCTGACTGGCGCTTTGTTTCTGGATTGAAAAATGGCATCCACGTCTCATCCATTGTCACAACCGACGAAAAGAAAGTCCCATCATGCTGTCGTTGCACGTCAACATTGCTTGGCAACATGCCACAAGGGCAGCCATGTGGTCGTCCGTCAGCATTCGTGGCACCCACCTGGATGACACTTTTCGCATTTTCAGGTCGTCATGCAGGATTGTGTGCACAGAACCCACAGAAATGCCAACTCTGGAGGCGATCTGTTCAACAGTCATTCGGCGATCCCCCAAAACAATTCTCTCCACTTTCTCGATCACGTCGGCCGACCGGCTTGTGCGAGCCCAAGGTTGTTCCGGTTTGTTGTCACACAATGTTCTGCCTTCATTAAACTGTCGCACCCATGAACGCACTTTCGACACATCCATAACTCCATCATCACATGTCTCCTTCAACTGTCGATGAATTTCAATTGGTTTCACACCACGCAAATTCAGGAAACGAATGATTGCACGCTGTTCAAGTAAGGAAAACGTCGCCATTTTAAGTATTTAAAACAGTTCTCATTCTCGCCGCTGGCGGTAAAATTCCATCTGCCGTACGGTGCTGCCATCACATCCATAACTCCATCATCACATGTCTCCTTCAACTGTCGATGAATTTCAATTGGTTTCACACCACGCAAATTCAGGAAACGAATGATTGCACGCTGTTCAAGTAAGGAAAACGTCGCCATTTTAAGTATTTAAAACAGTTCTCATTCTCGCCGCTGGCGGTAAAATTCCATCTGCCGTACGGTGCTGCCATCTCTGGGATGTATTGACAATGAACTTGGCGTCATTTTAAAACAATGTGCATGTTTCTATTTCTTTCCAGTCCGGAGAAAAAAAATCGGAGGCCTTAGAACTTGAATGCAGCTCGTACATACTGTTCGCAAGACACACAGCAAAGGATAAAACAGGAGATCATGTTAGGAAAGCACTCAGAAGCGTCAGGTTTCCGCAGTCCTGTCAAATTCTTCGAATCCCTGGTCAAGAGGAACCGATTCTTGGATCAATCGTACAGTCCCAAGGAAATTATAAGGCACTGCTACATTAAATTACCTCTACGTTACCAGCAACTGCTCATCGATGGATGCAGCGATTCAATGGAAGCTTTCAAGAGCGCGCTGTGTGAATTCGAGTACGTTAATGAAATTCACAGCTCGGGGGAAAGAAGTAGAAATAATAACGGTAACTGGCTAGATTCGCCAGAGAGGAATGACAATGGACGAAATGGGGGTAATCATCGATCGAATAGAAACCAAATTCAAACTTCAATGGGATTAACCAGCCATCATGGAGAAATAGAAGAAGATGAGGAAATTATAATCATAACAACAACACAACTACTGACCGAACGGAAACTGGAGAGAGCAACAGAACTCTAACCAGGGCCAACAGAATTCTAGGGACCAATAGCAAAGCAATAGCAGAACATACAACGGTCAAGCTCAACGGGATAACCAACGTAGCGAATATGTGGAACTGAGGCCGCCTAAGCCATCGCAGAGGTCACGCAGAGAAAATTCAAACAGGGATTGATACACAGCCGCTGGGGACTCAGCTCAAGACAATGCCGCAGAAACTATCGGAACGAGCGATATTAATCTGTTAGAGTACGAAGATTCAAGAGAACTGCTACGGGAAGAAAAGGTGCAGTATGTAAATAGTCCCAATGAATGAACTGTTTAATGTAATTTAATGTAGATATTGTGTTGCTTAACATATAATTTTCCATTTGTTCTATTTCGGTGTTATTTTGTTTGGTTGTCATTTCCACTAGTTTCAGCATGAGTCCTTGTTGAGCGTGGTCAAATGAGTTGCGTATGAGTGACATCTTCACAACATACACTGGCAGGTGGCAGATCGAATTAAAATTCCGTTGCAAGTTATACGTCATCAACAACTGGCACTTTTCGTGGCGTACCATACCAGGCACGTTGCAATACTGAGTACTCCAAACAACTGAGTACTGCTATTATTTCTTTGGACCTCACAATTGTTGTCCGATTTCCGCTCCCAGGAGAACAAGGAGATCCGTCGTAATTTGACCGCTATACAGCATCGTACTCTGTCATAGATTTCTCGTAGAAGAGCCTTCACAGGTATCACCATGGCCAATGAAATTGTTTCTGTTTACTTTCCGTGGCTTCTTGTACACTGCCCAAGGAACGGATGTACGTCACTTTATGGTTTTCGAGGTGTCAAGATGGTAAATCGTGCCACAGAGCATGTGCGTCTCGATTTTTGGATGTGTTTCGTATGGTGTTCGCTCCACGCTTTGGGCGCGTGTCGACGCTAAGACTCAGTGTGTTATGAGCATGTGCGTCTCTATTTTCGGATGTGTTTCGTATGGTGTGGAGACTTTATTAGAAAAAAAGAATGTCTGCTGACGCTGAAGTAGGCAGGAAGTTCGTCTACTCACTCAGGTGCTGGTGATTTGCCTGAAATCTTTGTAATGACATTTGTGATTGTGTACATGTACTGAAATGAAACACAAACATACTGCATCATATATATATATATATATATATATATATATATATATATATATATGAAGCAGTATGCTTGTACATGTACACACACACACACATATATATATATATATATATATATATATATATATATATATATATATGAAGCAGTATGCTTGTGTTTCATTTCAGTACATGTACACAATCACAAATGTCACTACAAAGATTTCAGGCAAATCAACAGCACCTGAGTGAGTAGACGAACCTCCTGCCTGCTTCAGCGTCAGCAGACAACACCGCCGGACATCGAAAACTAAAAGAGGAGTATACAAGGAATAAAATGCATTAAATTTCGCTTCGGTAGTATTAGCAAAGGCATACAGTTGTACAATAAGTTAGTATTTTGTATTGGCAGAAATCTGCACGTTTGGTTGAGGTATAGAGGTAGCGCCAGCATAAAATTAGGGTGTATGACCGGAGTAGAACTAACCAAAAACTAAAGAAAACACGTACACACACAAACCAAAAAAAACCTCACACCACATAATTTACAACATTAACAGGGCCCAGCAATCATTAAATTTATTTCAGGATATTGTGTGCTTCTGTAAACTGATTATATCGATGTAATGACATTTGTGAGAGATTATGCACTTGATCATACTTGAGGATTGTGCAAACTCCAGAACCAACAAGGCAGACTGGACGTCATGGCCCACGACAGCCAGCAAAAGGTGAGTGGAGTGGGTTGCCGTAATGAGTCAGCTGTAGCAGCCCAGGTGAAAGGGGACCACCTGCTGCGACAGAACCCACCAGCTGTTGCACGTGACACAGCCCCAGTGGAGGCGGCATGTCTCAAGCCAGCACAGACAGTGGGACGCCACCACGCGCCAGTAACAACCCCCTAGCAGCCAAAGGCCCACCAGACTGCTAATTGAGGGACTAGTGAGTGGCATGGCACCACAGTCGATGCATGTGCCAAGCCTAACCGACTCAGTGGGGTGCCGAGACTGATGTGTCCCGTCGACAAAAGGTGAGCTAATTCGATGTCCCGCGCTGGCTGGCATGTGTTCCAATGCAGAGGCGAACAGGAAGAGTAGGTCTGTCCCATGTCCTGCTAATGCAGAATGGATTTCTATGCCAGGGAGCGGGTTGCACATCAAATGCAGCGCTGTCACGCCAGTCCCTGATGGCTGACTGCGACCTGACCAGGATGAGGACAAGGGTCCAGCTGTGGTCCAGAAGCTGCCAAAGATGCTGGATACTGTCAAGGTGCCAGATGCTGCTGGAGATGAGTGGGAATGCCAAAGACGTCTGTCGCCACTTCTGCCACATCATGTGCTGAATGAGAGGCCATTCCACTCTAGTGCAAATTGCTGTTCATCAGTCCTACTAGGCACAGTTTGTTGGTGTGCATAAGTGCCATGTTCATAAGTGACATTTTCAATTGTAAGATTTATCTCCCCAGGGACCTCTGTGGAGGGAGCAGTAGGATTCCTTTCTGTAATATCATGTAACCTCCCAACAGATAAATTTTGTAACCTCCCAATAAAAAGGCGACAAACCTCTGTATAAAAAGGTGACTCATATATAACCTTTCAACAAAAATCTCGTAATGTAACCTTTCAATAATTAACTGACGATGAATCTAAACTGGTAAATTGGGATGTCAGCAGTGCTGCATCATGGCCCTGAAAAATCATTCTGAATAAAGTGAAAATTCTTACCTCTATGATGTCGCCAGGTAATGCGTATATATCTGCTCCTATAAGAAATTTATCTGGCACAGCCCAGTGCAATGCTGGCCACTAGATTTTGTTATGTATGAAAAACAACTGATTTTATTTACGATAATTGCCATGACTACAGATGGGAGAAATTAGGAAAAAAATTTGAATTCAGATGAATGACTGTTAAAAGTTATCTTTATGAGAAAGATTATTATTCAAAGATTTCTTTTTTAAAAACAGTTACATAGGACTTCGATATAACAATAGTACAAAAATCAGTTGTAGCAAGTAACATACGCACGCAGTAATAAATAAAAAAATATTTTGCTTTTACCTTATACTACATCGCCCAGGCACTGCCATCGTTCTCCATGACCGACCCAGGTAATTCCATAACACTGCTGCTCTCTATAAGCTATACAGCTCGACAACTGCTCTCTATGAGTGGCCTGACCCAACTGCCCGACTGCGAGCTACTACTACTACTGCAGCCGACACTGCTCTCTGGTCCGTCATTCTATTGTAACTTACATATTGCAGGCAGTGCGTGAGCAATCCATCGAAGTTATATCTGCTCGAATGTGCTAGCAATAAATTCCTTAGTCATAGACTTCTTACAAAACCCTCCACTGGGGGTGGGGAGGGGGCGGGGGGGGGGGGCAAAAATTTGGCAGCGATGGTGAGTCAATTGGACTTGCCATGAGCAACAAATTTTCTATAATCTTTTTAGTTTACTATGTCTACAGTCACAGAGTATAGACATATATATATCATTATCGATAAATAATATAAGTACAGAACATATTATTAAATGAAATAGGGTGCACACGCACTGAGTACAGAAAATATTAAGAAATGAAATAGAGTGCATACGCATTATATCAGTCTTTGCCAATTTTACAAGAATTAGGAAAGGAATGGGAAGGATAGCATCATGGTTGTAGCACAGTGTGTTGCACATTGCTGCACCAAAGTCCATATCTTTTCACAGAAGCACAACACTACGTGTGATAATCTGAAGTTCTTTTCTCTGCAGTATTTATCAGTGTAGCCAAGACACTGAAATGTAGTATTAAGACTACATGTTGTCCATGTGGTAGTACAGTAGGTACACCAAACAGTTGGACCATAATGACATCTCTGTCAGTCAGAGTGGTGGACAGCTTGATATGTCAATACCACATTCTTCTAGAGTCCATAATCTTACATCAATGCAACATTAGTCCAAAAACCAATAGAGTACTCCATGACCACGAGGATGGACAGGACATACAGATATCGCAGTAATTGGTGGTGATTAGGTCAGAAGGTGAACAATATATTAAATCTTATGCTAGTCATCATTCAGAACTACACTAGTGTACCATTCGATCTGAATAATTATTGGCACTCATTAGCCAGTTACAAAGCATTTATGGAGTATTACAAAACATTATTCAAAAGTCAACTCATTGGCCAGTTACAAAGCATTCATGTAGTATTACAAAACATTATTCAAAATTCATCTCATTTCAATAATTATTGGCACTCGTTGGCTAGTTACAAAGCATTTATGTAGTATTACAAACTATTATTCAGAAGTCATCTCATTGCAATAATTATTAGCACTCATTGGCCAGTTACAAACCATTTATGTAGTATTACAAAACATTATTCAGAAGTCATCTCATTGCAGTAATAATTGACATGCTTTGGATAGTTATAAAGCATTTATGTAGTATTACAGAACATTATTTAGAAGTCATCTCATTTCAGTAATTATTGGCACTCATTGGCCAGTTACAAAGCATTATATAGTATTATAAAACATTATTATGCATTATTCAGAAGTCATCATACAAAACATGAGTTATTGCGTGTAGCAACAAGCTGCTAATGAGTATATTTGATATCATGCAAGCGACATAAGACATATTTAAAATGTAAGACATTGGATCTAGTACTCAACATGTTTAGTCCAATAATACATAGACATAATGAAATCAATACATCAGAAAAATTTGCATTATATTTAGGACTAGCAATGTATCTTAAACTGGTAGCATTATTTAGTTGTATACTGGGAATAGTTGAGACTAGTAATAATTTTTTTTGGTGCTAGAAATGCATTGCATTGGGATCAATAGGCAATTGCTGGGGCACGAAAATATTTGCATTTGAATTATTGCTGGAAATAAGGATTATTAACATCATTTGTCATGAGTCAGCTGTAGCAAGGTAATCAAACAAGTAGAGTGTATGTGATCTCCTTCATGAATTATAGAGACAACTGGGTAAAAAAATGAAAGTACTAGAACAGGTTTAATAACTAAGTGTTCCTAGCATATAACATAATGACATATTTCAGAAATCATTTTAATGTTATGGAAAGCTTCCCCTGGAAAAAAAAATACAAAGTGGATTATTGAGCTGAAAGAAGAAAATGTATGTTATGCTGAAAAATGGTAAACTTCTAATTAACAGGTAATGACACATCTGCTTAACATGCATGCATGCTCGACGGTCTGCCACAATTGCGTCTGAAAGAAAAGTAATTAGTCAAGGTTGCTATCATATGGTGCATACACTATATTTTGGTAATCTTTATTAATTCTAATCCATTTACTCTTAATGACAAGGTATTGAATTTTCTTTCGTTCATTCCGATGGTGAAATGCACATTTCATAGTAACACTGTGGTTTTAAAATTTAATATGGATTAATATCTTGTATTTAAATCAGACACCCATTAAATGAAAACTTGTTTCTAGTGATATGACTAAGCATACAGCATAGCATGACAGAAAACGTATTAAGTCAAAACCATAGACAATTTTCAAGTGCAGAAATGTACACACAATATCATAACGTAATAACAAAAACTGTAGAATATTGAAGATATTGGGATATCGTAAGGCAAAATGCCAAAGTCAACTGGTGTTTGTTATATCTTAAAGATTTCATAGTGCATAAAGCGAAAATTCTACTTTCGATAGGAAAACCATCACACATACATAAAAAAATGGAAAATGTGCACGGTCTGATATCTAACGACAAGAAAAGCGACCTGTTAACCTTACCTTTCTAGGCACTTGCCAGGAAAAAAGTATGATCATCATCAGTAAGTAGTCACTTAGATAGAAGTGCATAATTGGTCACAGAATATGTAAATTCATCTGGAAAAATGTGCGCGGTCTGAGGTATACCGTCAAGAAAAAAGACCTGCTAACCTTACCTTGCCGGGCACTTGCCAAGAAAAAATATGATCCTCATCAATAAGTATTCATATAAGTCTCAGGAAATGGCATTACAGTGTGATAAATTATAAAGTATGTTTATTCAGTAAAGGATTTAATATTGGAAATATGGTGATTGCCCTTGGTTTTTCTGGTTCTCAAAGTTTAGACATGTACTACATTTATGGTGAGGAATGCTGCGAATTCTATATGGACCAGCGTATAGAAGTTCAAATTTACTGCATCTACTCTTTCCTCTGTTGGATAAATAGTGTGTGCGTACTAGTATCTTCTGTCCTATGTGAAATTCACGGCGTGTACAAACCTGTTTTTGTTGTCTTCTGCGGCGCTCTGCGGCATGTTTGATGTTGAGCGCAGTGTCAAAAATTTCATGGTGTCGTAGTCGACGAGGTGTATGAAAAGAGGCTAATTCTTTAATTTTGTTGGGTGGTTCAACATTTCTCAATATAACAATCGGAGATAGCATAGTAGATTCATTTGGTATGAAGTTAATTACATCCTGGAATGAGAGTATGTGAGTGTCCCAATCAATATGTCTTTTATAGCAATATATTTTACATAGTTCACCAATTTCTTTCGTCAATCGTTCAGAAGGGTTCGAAGAAGCGTGATATATGGATATATAGATCGTAGAAATGTTTCTAGCTCGTAACATACGTGTACATATCACTGATCGAAATTGTGGTCCATTGCCGGAAATTACTTTCAATACATGACCTACATGAAACAGAAAATGTTTTACAAACGCATTCGAAACAGATATAGCAGTAACTTTGCGTAACGGAGTGATGGTAACAAATTTCGAAGTGAGTTCAACAGCGACAAAGATGTAGCAATAACCTCTATTAGATCTTGCAATCGGTCCAAAAATATCTACAGCGGCCATATGTATCAATTTAATGGGTACAATGGGATGTAACGGAGGAATATGTGAAGTCTTGTCTGATTTAGCTTTCTGGCAGATTTTACGTGCCGCTAAAACTCGTCGAATACGGTTTTCCTTGTTGGCAAACTAACAGTTCTGTCTTAGTATAAGAAAACATTTTCTGGCTCCATAATGTGCGTAACTGAAATGAGTATACCAAATCAGGAATGCATAATAACCAGTTGTTGCTGTCAAGGTGAGAGCGGCGAAACAGAATGTTGTTGCGTACAGTGTAATTGTTTCTAATGGTAACGTTGTTCCTATCTTGCCAAAGATGTTTAGTATGTTTCCATACATTGTCCTTGCTCTGCTCTGTTCAAGTGCCATGTCTCGTAATGACGGCGAAATGAAATTTTCAAATGCAACTTGTTGAATATACATGAGGCTAAAATTTGCTCGCCGGAAGTCGGTTGTGATGTATTGCTAACTGTTGCTAAGAGAACGGGATAGTGCATCTGCAACAATATTTTGTGTACCGGGAATGTGAACAATTGTAAAATTAAATTCCTGTAAATAAAGCTTCCATCTGCTTAACCTGTCATGTGTAAATTTAGCGGAAAGTAAAAACTGTATGCCGGCCGAAGTGGCCGTGCGGTTAAAGGCGCTGCAGTCCGGAACCGCAAGACCGCTACGGTCGCAGGTTCGAATCCTGCCTCGGGCATGGATGTTTGTGATGTCCTTAGGTTAGTTAGGTTTAACTAGTTCTAAGTTCTAGGGAACTAATGACCACAGCAGTTGAGTCCCATAGTGCTCAGAGCCATTTGAACCATTTAAAAACTGTATAGCTCTATGATCTGTATAAACGGTAGTATGTCTTCCATAAAGAAAACGCGTAAACCTGGTAAATGCCCATACAACACATAATGTTTCAAGTTCTGTAGCAGAATAATTATGTTCAGCAGGTGACAGAATGCGACTTGCAAAGGCGATGTTTTTAGTTACTGTAGTACCGTCTTCTTCAATTTCCTGAAATATGTGTACGCCTAGCGCGGTGTTAGAACTGTCCGTGGCAATGGAAAAAATTCTGGTAGGATTTGGGTGTGATAAAAGTGGTGTGTTCAACAAGGCATGTTTCAGGCTAACAAACTCGGACTGTGCTTCACTATCCCAGAACCAAATAGCCTTTATACCCGTCAACTGGCATAATACAGGGGTGTCTAAAGCAGAGTAATGAATAAATTTACGGAAAAAGTTAATCCCAGAAAGCTGCGTACTTGTTTCTTGGTCTTTGGAACAGTAATGTCACGTAAAGCTTGAAGTTTATCCGGGTCAGGCGCAATGCCTTTTGCTGAAATTACATGTCCAAGAAATTTTATGAAAGGTTTGCCAAAGAGCGATTTGCTAAGATTAACTGTGAGTCCTTGTGCACGAAAAGTTTGCAACAGTTGTACAAGAATCAAATGATGTTCGGACCAGTTAGCTTCTGCGATAAGAATGTCGTCTACATACATTGTGCGCATCACCCCGGTTCCCAGAACTTCTGAAGATACACGTTGACTACGGATATTGCATCACAGATATTGTCCCTTTGACTGTTCAGAGATGTCACTGAACCCGCCCAAAGACGTAAACAACCATGTATGAGGAGCACCTATTAGACGGAGGGGGTCCGACAGCCGATCCGTTCCAGTCATTCCACCAGGAAGGAGGTATACGGCTCGTGTTGTCTGTAGTTCAAACATGCCTAGACGGTCAATACCGCGGTTCAATCGCGTGCGCATTGTTACTTTGTGCCAGAAAGGGCTCTCAACAAGGAAAGTTTCCAGGCGTCTAGGTGTGAACCAAAGCGATGTTGTTCGAACATGGAGGAGATACAGAGAGACACGAATTGTCGATGACATACCTCGCTCAGGCCGCCCAAGGGTTACTACTGCAGTGGATTGCCGCTACCTACGGATTATGGCTAGGAGGAACCCTGGCAGCAACGCCACCAAGTTGAATAATGCTCTTCGTGCAGCCACAGGATGTCGATTTACGACTCAAACTGTGCGCAAGAGGCTGCATGATACGCAACTTCACTCCCGACGTTCATGGCGAAGTCCATCTTTGCAGCCACGACCCCATGTACCGCAGTACAGATGGGCCCAACAACAGGCCGAATGGATCGCTCAGGATTGGTATCACGTTCTCTTCACCGATGAGTATCGCATATGCCTTCAACCAGACAATCGTCGTATTCGGAGGCAACCCGGTCAAGCTGTACGCCTTAGACACACTGCCCAGTGGGTGCAGCAAGGTGGAGGCTCCCTGTTGTTTTGAGGCAGGAGTACGCCGCTGGTGGTCATGGAAGGCGCCGTAACGGCTGTACAATACGTGAATGCCATTCTCCGACCGATAGTGCAACTGTATTGGCAGCATATTGGCGAGGTATTTGTCTTCATGGACGACAATTCGCGCCCCCAATCTTGTGAATGACTTCCTTCAGGGTAACGACCTTGCTCGACTAAAGTGGCCAGGGTGTTTTCCAGACATGGACCCTAACGAACATGCCTGGGATAAATTGAAAAGAGCTGTTTATGGACGACATAAGGGATCTATGCCGAATCGCCGTTGAGGAGTGGGACAATCTGGACCAACAGTGCCTTGATGAACTTGTGGATAGTATTCCACGACGAACACAGGCATGCATCAATGCAAGAGGACGTGCTACTGGGTATTATAGGTGCCGGTGTGTACAGAAATGTGGACCACCACTTCTGAAGGTCTCGCTGTATAGTAGTACAACATGTAATCTGTGGTAACATGAGGAATAAAAATGGCGGAAATGATGTTTATGTTGATCTCTATTCCAATTTTCTTTACAGGTTCCGGAGCTGTCGGAACCGAAGTTACGCAAAACCTTTTTTTTTATATGTGTAGTTGTAATGGTGTGCAGCCAGCAGCTGGCGCGCAATTAAAGCAAAGAAAATCAGTTATTACCTCAGTTTCTTTCAGGAATGCTAGTTCTGTAAGGTTCGCAGGAGAGCTTCTGTAAATTTTGGAAGGTAGGAGACGAGATACTGGCAGAAGTAAAGCTGTGAGGACCGGGCGTGAGTTGTGCTTCGGTAGCTCAGATGGTAGAGCACTTGCCCGCGAAAGGCAAAGGTCCCGAGTTCGAGTCTCGGTCGGGCACACAGTTTTAATCTGTCAGGAAGTTTCAAGGCTATAACTGGTTCTTTAGTAAATAACAACAACAATAATAATAATAATAAAAATAATTAAATAATCACAATGCCAAACACTGATACCCGGCAACCGGCACGGTAGCTCAGGGTGTTCGGTCAGAGGGTTAGCTGCCCTCTGTAATAAAAAAACTGAGCTAATCGATCAACAACGAACTTAAACGGATGTCTTACGACGTCCGCCTTGAGCAGATGTAACGAACAAAATCGAACAAAATGAGATTTAAAAAACAGGAGAGCCGTTGTCCCGTGGTTAGCGTGAGCAGGTGCGGAACGAGAGGTCGTTGGTTCAAGTCTTCCCTCTAGTGAAAAGTTTAATTTGCCGGGATGGTAGCTCAGCGTGTTCGGTCAGAGGGTTAGCTACCCTCTGTAATAAAAAAACTGAGTGAACGGATCAACGAACAACCAGAACGGGTGTAATGAGACGTCCGCCCCGAACGTGTACAACGAACAGAGTAGAACAAAATGAGATCAACAAAGAATTTAAAAAAAAAATGGTAGAGCACTTGCCCGCGAAAGGCAAATGTCCCGAGTTCGGACACACAGTTTTAATCTGCCAGGAAGTTTCATATCAGTGCACACTCCGCTGCAGAGTGAAAATCTCATTCTGGAGTTATAGACTTAATTGCTCTACTTACTTTTGTCTTCCTAAGAGCTATCTCCGCTGGCAAATGTGGCTGAATGTGATGCCCTGTACAGGATCGAGACGTAGGTGTTGGCTGCTGTTCTCAAACAGCTGAAACCAGCATTGCCAAATGTCGATCGGGTTGATGTGGCCGTTGCGAATTGCGTCTGTGATGCTGTGGCAGGTTCGTTTCCTGTTGCGAACGCGCCGCTGATCTTACCGTATACAACGGGCCTTCAGCAAATAATGCGTCTATTTTTTTTTTTTACAGCTGTTAATACATGTAGCAAAACGTCCTTTTAGGTGAACCAGATTTGGTGTTTCTTCTGAGCATGTGCGGAGTTTCAAATAGTTCCGACAGATCGCAGAGCAGTATGAGCAATCTAAACGGCGCCTACGAAAGACACTTGTGGCAACGAGCTTTAATTAAATTCTTGGTTGTGGAAAAAGAAACCGTGGCGAACATAAAAAACGATTGTGTACAGCGTATGATAATGATGCAGTTGACGAGAGTACTGTTTGTCATCGGATAAAGAGAGTTAAAGCACAGAAACTGAGCTCCACAGTCGGCCGCGTTCAGGAAGTTCCGTTACAGCCACCTCTGCCGATATGGTTAATCGCGCGGATGTCACTGTTCATGCCGACCAGCATATCACAACTCAACAATTATTGAAATCTTGTTAAAGAAAATCACTGCAGTTGTTGAATAATCCTTTATTAGTACAACCGGCTTCGCAACCTGAAGTTACATTAGGTACATCTTGAATAGAAGAAAAGTGACTGCAGAAAAAATTAAATCTTTTTTGACAAGAGGTTTAGAGTAATCAATATCAATATGTAACTTCAGTGATGTTAGATACAAATATACGAAACGGACAATAACCCTCAAGAGAATCGGGTACACAATAAGCAGAATACTTACACCGAAATCAGTTATAGCAAAACCTAGAGCCAAGTCGTATGGTATGTCCATCTCCGTAGCTGGGCGGTCAGCGCTGCAGAATGTTAAGCGAAGTCGCCGTGTTCGAGTCCCGGCCAGGTCAGAGATTTTCTCCGCCCAGGGACTGGGCGTTGTGTTGACCTTACATTCATATCGCCTTAACTGACATTCTACTATTGAGATGGCTGAATGGGTACGGTCTGAAAGCCAATAAATTGGAAAAAACGTCCTGAAGGGGGACGACAGTCAAAAGCGAGTGGCGGAATGAAGACGACAATGGTAAACGCTTGAGGTTCTAGAAAGAAACATGGAGCACAATATAGTATTAGTATATCAACCAGATCAAGGAATGAATTAAACTCGGAAATGTCTGTACTTATTGTATTTCATTTATTATCATTTTACTTTCATATGTTTTTATTATTTTTTTACTTTAATGACACAATTTCAGAGGTTTTACTGGTCTCATAGAGACATGATTTTAAGTATTTGGTACAAATTTTCACTCGACACTTCAGTATCCTTACATAAAATACTTTTTTTAATATAACACTACGAATTCGAGGGTGCGTCCCAACGCCTTAAGGTTTCATTATTTACTTCTTTCTTACGCTTTTCCCCGTCGCTGCGCCTGTTTCCGGATCTGCTTCGCGGTTCCCTGTCAACTGACAATAGCCCATGTGCTCAACATTCAGCCGGTGCTTGTTCTCTCTACGATACGTCGGGTGCACACGCCAAGACCGAGGAGTTTTATCCTTCTTTTTCCTTTAGTTTCATTGCCACTCTTTTTAGCTTCCTCCCGTCTTATTTTAATTATGGGTTCATGCATTTTAGTAGTTTTATAATACTGTCCATTTCATGGCCCTACACGACAATTTCTTCGTAATTCACACAAGTCTACAGTTTTATTCCGATCTTGATGAAATTTTGCACACTTTATCTTCAAGACAAGAGGAAGATCACTGTGTCATAAGTTTTCGTAATCTGACTTGGAACATATGTGCATGTAATACAATACATAAAAGAGAAAGTTTGTTAACAAAAATCTTCAACTCTCCTTGGCCGATTCACTTCAAATTTCTACATTTAGGTGAAACAACAAAGAAAATTAAATACTCAACGAATGAAATATATCGTGGTAAACTGACTGTAATTCCTGTGTCAAGGATAAACGAGAGTGGCAATACCCGTCTTGGATATAGTACCATCAGATGTCACTAGGTCGCGGGAAGAGCGAGAGCTCGAGAATTTTACACAAACATGGTTGAAAATTCTTATTTATTGACTAGTTGTCGTTGCTACATATAATGTATATCCTACAACATATTTTAGTTCGTGTTTAGAAGTTATTTTGATTATAAAAATCCACAAAGTCTTTCCAATGGCAAGACAGGTCATGGATATACTGCCAACAGAAGTCATACGATCGCGGGCCGCGCAAAAGATCGAAACTAATACGATATTTCCTGAACTGTGACGTAAACTGTTCGCACGACTCGAGTCTTATTCAAACACAGCCCTACTTGAAACAATGAAAACTGAGCTGAAACAATAGAAGACGAATTGCCAAAAACAACAATAGGATACATACTGCAAAATATGACTACAAATGACGCAACTAATCATTGTCCATTTCGTGTATTCCGTATACAACATCAGTGAATTAACATATTTATTCCACTGGACCTCTTATCAAAAACAAAGTTAATTTTTCATCCAATCGCTGTTCTGTTTATTGAGATGTACATGGTGATGCAACTTTAGGTTGTGAAACGGGTTGTACTGATAGAGGATTATTTAACAGCTGCTGCGGTTTTGTTTAACAAGAATTCATTCTTACTACTGTGGTTGCCCACCATATAAAGTGCTTTGCAGCAATTGTTGACTCTACACTAATCAGTGAGGCCTGAAACTGTGTGTGCGATGACTGAGGATCTTCATACAGAGGCGTGCTGAATATAGGTTCCACGAGTGCTCGCAATGGACCGCACGATTCATAGAAAAGCCATATCTTGTGAACTGTTGGAGCAGTTTGAGGCCAATGGAGGAGCCTTTCTGTCACGAATCGTAACAGGTGACGAAACGTGGATGCCTCACTTTGAGCCGTAAAAGAAAGGACACTCACTGCTTTGACATCACTTGTGATTACCAGAAAAACAAAAGAAAGGGAATTCCCTCTGCTGTCATTGTGATGATAGTCTTCTGTGTAACTCTGTAAATGTATTGCCAAAATGGTTAACCTTAATTCAGAGACATGTGTGAAGACTTTGAAGAAACACAAGAACCGACTCCGACGTGTTCGGTCTCCCAAGAAACAAAAAGAAATCTAGCCCAACACGACAGTGCACCTCACACTTTAGTTTCGGAACGCGGGAACGCATCGCCAAATTGGGCTGGACATTATTGCCTTAGCCGGCCGGGGTAGCCGAGCGGTTCTAGGGGCTTCCGTCTGGAACCGCGCGACCGCTACGGTCGCAGGTTCGAATCCTACCTCGGGCATGGATGTGTGTGATGTCCTTAGGTTAGTTAGGTTTAAGTAGTTCTAAGTTCTAGGGGACTGATGACCTCAGATGTTAAGTTCCACAGTACTCAGAGCCATTTGAGCCATTATTGGCTTAGCCCAGACCTTGCGCCCTCAGAACTATCATCTGTTTCGGCCACTTAAGGATTCTCTATGACGGGAGCGCAATTTACGCAGTGCAACTGTAGCGACGACCACAGGACAAGAGCTTTGATCAGCAAAAAATACATACTCCTACATAACTTAGCGTAAGGCAATTGAACGTGATGAATACTTTGTAGAGAAAATGTTGATAGTTACTGTCAACGGAATTTAACTCTTAAGAATAAGTATGTTCTTGAAACAAACTGTCGGACATTATTTACCGAATGATCATCGTATAACTCTTACTGGCGCCGAAACGGTCAACCTGTTGTGGCTAGCGGTTCATGCCCAGAAGTGGAGCTTCAAGCTGGTAAGATTGTATGTGGCAAAAAAGTCAGAGGAAATGGCATAAGCCACTGCTTTTCGCCAATAAGGAGAGAAAGCTCCTTCTTGAGCAGAGCTAATTCCACTGTCGAGATCCTACCAATCACAGAGAGGAAAGATGGGCTGTCAGTTTTAGGCAGCTTGAATGTTAGGCGTGTAATGGCCCCTCTTAGCGAAATAGCGTCACATAAGGGAAGAAAAAAAGATGAGGCTTTACCGCTCCGTCGATAAAGAGGTCATTAGAAACAAAGCGCAAGCATGAGTTGGGAAAGGACGCAAAAAGGAGTTGGTTGGCTTTTACCTTGACCCTTAGCTTCCTAGGTTATTTTTTCGTCACTGTCTGTCCCAGGTGCAGTCTGACGACCTCTTGCTTAAATAGCCACAAAAATTGCATTCAGAAGTTTCAGTTTTTTTTATGTAAAGGGTTACATTTATACCACAAAAATATATTCAAATAAATTTTAAAGTTTATTTTTAGGAAAAAACGCATTTAAACAAAAGCTGCACAAAATTAATATAATATTATACGATAATGTTAATGCCTTGCACTCAAAATTTTACTTCTTTTATATTTTAATTGTTTATCACACATGTAATAATAAAAAAATTAAAAAACTCCCACAAAACATAAAAAAGAAAATTACGCTAGTAATATTCAGGTTTTTAGTTTTATTCTCAGAGGTTTTCTTTGCACTAGCTGGAAACTTTTATAGAGAAATCAAGCTAGATTGGTTTCTTGCAACAGTGACAAATATGAGACGTTAACTCTCAGCAAAAAAAAAAAAAAAAAAGTTTCTCATTAACATCGTTTGGTTGCAGATGACAAGCTACCTGTAATAATTAAATCAAAAGTGGTCCATAAAATTCATGCTCACCAAATGTAAAGGTATTTACAAAAAGAAACGATCTGTTGTTTGAACTAAAAATGCACATAATTTTATAATCATGTAACAACAATGTTCACATTGCAGAATAAATGGAAACGAAAACCCACTGATGATGGCACAGTGATGCTGAAAGATGTTTGGGTACTGAGAAAAACGGTGTTTTGCGTAACTGGCGGACCTCAAATCCCAAAAATTTTAACTGCAGACATGGCCAATACAAGGTGGTGCAAACCAAAAGATGAATATGAGACGTCTTTCTCTTCTGTTTTGGGTCACAGAAGAAACATGTCTTGCGTTTTTCCAGTCGTTTTACAACGAGTTCTACTCTTATTTTGCTACACCCAAAACATCGTAAATGGGTGCACGAAGTTCAGCGGCTATGTGACAATTGTTGAGTCGCTTTTTATCTCTGTTGCCACCAACGAGTTTCAGAAAATTAAAGCAGTTTATCTGAGCATCGTTTTTGTAAGAACTGCGAAGAACAAACGCATTCACCCCACTTATGCTCAACATGTAGAAAAATAGTGACATTGGCCATCGTTGGTAGAGGCTTCGACGACCAGCGACATTTGTTTCAACCAAATATATTTCCAGTAGAACCTTTAGCTAAGTATTCAGTCTCTACAGTTGTATCTTCATTATTTTGATTATTTCTTTCGTTCAAGGATTTCACAGGTGACAAAACAACTTCGTCTTCATTTTCGCACTGTTTCTCTTCTGAATTATGTTCACTTTCAGTTTCGTTGTCACTGTTAATCCAGCATCACTTCCCAAACTTTCTCAAACGATTTTAAAACAATATTCTCAAAGTCAGGGTCCGTAACATGAACGGCAGATGAAGATTTGGCTACGGGATACGTAACAAAAAGTCCCCAGTTCGATCTCAGAGACCGCTGAAACGAAAGAAGCAGTAATAGCATAGGTCCACGTCACATTAAAGTGCCTACTGAAAAGAAATCACTGCATCTTCGGGAAAGAACAATTACATAACGGTGTAATTTCCTACCCCACCCCTATGCATTAGCAACAGAGCAGCAATAAACGCAAGCAGTCTGTGAGACGGCACGTGGGACGTTAAGGGTTAAGCAGTGTAGCTGAATCACGGGAAACCTAGGTCTATACGCCTTGTGGAGGACTTGTACTGCCGTCCTGCATTATTCGAGACCTTTGTTTAACCACGGCCTAGTTTGGCTGAGTGTCGGAGAAGTGGAACGATTCAAATGTGTATTCAGTGTGTAACACTGGAGGAACCTACCGCCTGGTGGAAGACGCCGTTGTATGAACAACTGAGAGTGCAGATAGTAGACAGCTGCAGATCGTCACTCCCATGGACACCAACGAATGTAAATATTTTCAACATTTCGCGGCCCTGTCAGCAACTGTATAAATATTAATTTTAATTTTAATAACCAACAGCCTTAGTTGCACTGTTTACCTAGAATTTACCCAGGTTTCAGTCGGGATAACCCAACCTTCTTCAGAATAACAGTAACTACCGTTTGTTCATAGTGGACACACAGTTTTTACAGTATGTGTGTGGATCACCTCCATGAAGGCAAATTGAGTACCCCATTGCCGTCACATTATCCCCTACTTCAGTGTTTTCTGCAACTCATAACCATAACTTCGTCAAGAAGCTCAATCAGGCACGTGCATTAGTAATCTCATTCTGGAAACGTGCATTAGTTGTTGACTGGATTCTAGACCGTTTCAGGTCAAATATACTAACCTGGAATAATGACCATCTATTTCATATGGCCTGTATTGCCGGATGTTACAGATTAGATATACACTTGTTCATAAGTTCAATCATGACCATTTGTGTGCTAAGTCAATAGGATGTTCATGCGTTGTAACCATAGCTAAGCAAGTGCTTAACAATTACGTCTTAAAAATTTCTAGACCTAGTCATAATAATGAAGATGTTGGCTTTATATTATCCTTCCCACTCCTAAGTTCTTTTTGGGTGATTAAACTTCGTGCTTAAGCACAAAATTTTCCTAGACAGGCCATACCTTGTAAGCACATGATGTCATCCTCATATCATGACCAATGAATACTTCATAAATGTTACGACAATCGATCTAAGTACGTTCTGCACAGGATAACATATACGACCTTTTCCTCAGCTATACCTTTTATTTCACTTTACTAGTAAATTCAAGGTCAGGAGTTAATTTCGCGTCTGGTCCTAACAAGTAACTATCATACAGTTTATGTGCAGGTGCAAGGTATTGTGTCCACCTACGCGGGCCTCATGACCCTACGGTCAGTTCCACTACAGCACTCGTGGCTGCCGCATCGCGTCCGTGAAGTGGGGCCGAGGCAGTTTCAGATAAGTTTTATAGTCTGACGATAATTTATGGATTTGTAGTTTTAGCTTGATGATGTCCACTATGGACAAACAGTAGTTACTGTTATTCTGAAGGAGGTTGGGTTATCCCGACTGAAACCTAGGTAAATTCTTGGTAACGGTGCAACTGAGGCTGTTAGTTATTAAAATTAAAAGAAAACCAACGAATGTGCCCTGGGATCTGAGCTCTTTCTAGTTTTCTTTTCCGTGGAGGTGGGGGGGGATACTGGGGGAAATGGTGATCACAGCTTGCCTCGCGTTCAGGAAGGCTACCTTGGAGTACTCGTTGATTAATTAGAATTTTTTTTCGCTAACGTTTGCCCCAGATGTAACTCAGTTTGTTTGCTTAAATATCATTGCTAACTCGAATCACGTGTTGTAGGAGTTGTTTAAATGTGGTGGGATCATTCTTAAAGTCAAGTACCTACATCTAATCAACCTTTCTTTGGAAAGGAAAATCGTAACCAAGAATGGAAAAGAACTAATAAATGAAAAGCACCACTTTGCTTTTGTTCTACAATATTACTTTTATTGTTAACCGGTTGTCGGCTTACAAGGCCATCTTCAGACATTTACTGAGTATTGTCACCAAAGAAATTAAATGCTTGCAGACACCATTGGAAGAGAACTAACACTAGACTGAAGTAGAAAACATACAGTAAGTAACATCTTTGCAATGAAAAAGTAAAAACTGAACAGTACATAAATAACAATGGAGTAGACAGGAAAACCCGCAGCACAAAATAGGAATAGCACGCCTATATAACAGTTTCTATTAATAAACAAAACTAATAAAATAAAATTAATACTAGACAAGGCTGCATCAGGAGGTATGAAACATGGAGAGTGATACACAACCAATTAAAAGAAGAGACAGTTATCAATGTAAATACAGAATACATAAGGAACTTAAGCAATATCAATAAGATAAACAGAAATAAATAAATGCTGGAAAATGGAGGTATTTGAGGGAACCTTCAGTTTGAGAGTGTGGTGGTACTGCATTTAAACATTAACATTGTAATCCAAGCAGTGGCTGTGTAACAGTTTTCATTAAACAAATGAGAAAAGTAAAATATGAATAATATTTGATGAGACAACTACAAGGGGTGTTAAACACGGACAGTAATGGAAGTACCAGTTAAAAGAAAGCCTTAACTATTGAAACTAAAGTCTATGTGGAATACAAAGACAACTTCAACAAAACAAAACAACTTAATGAATACAGGATAATGGGAATATGTAGGAAGAGAGAGTGTGGGAAGTAATGAACAACAAGGATGATTATATGTTTAGGAGAGGGGAAATGTTGAGCTGTGTCTGGTCATTTAGGATGAGATCTGGACTGTGAGCAAGATGTTTGTTAATTTCCAGGGCTTCCAGCAGGTTGAGTTTATGGTCTTTGTTTGCTAAGTGAAGTACATGAGACACTGGCTGGTAGTTGTGACCCTCACTCAGTACATGCTCAGCAAATGCAGAGTCTGAACTCTGCAATCTCCAGCTGCGTTCATGTTCAGCCAGCCTAGTTGATATGTCTCTGCCTGACTGACCAATGTAAAATTTGTCACAATCAGAACAGGTGATTTTGTATACCCCACTGTTGGCTAATAACTGGATCTTGTCTTTGCTATTAAAAACACACTGGGCTCTCGTGTTCCTAACAGAGTAGGAAAGCCTATACTTGCAGGATTTCAGTTCTTTGGCTACAATCTGTGATACCTAACCTAGAAATGGTAGTTTACACCATTTCTTGCAGACAGTGGGTGGGGAAGCAGGTGGGACATAGTGGAGGGGTATAATTTTCCGTTTTTGTTTCCTGTGCAAGACGTGGTCAATAAGAACTGGATTGTAGCCATTGGCTGTGGCAATAAATTTTATTGTATCTAACTCTGCTTTAAAATCATCTCTGGACATGATGATAGATACGAGACGGTGTACCATTGAGTGGAAAGCTTCATGTTTGTGAGCTATCGGGTGTTGTGAGCAAGAAGGTATTACTGTGTCTGTAAATTTTGAAACAATGTGTGTGTGTGTGTACTGATGTCAATGGTGAGATCTAAGAAGTTTATGGATTGGATGCCAATCTCCATAGTGAAATGGATATTTTTATGTTGACTGTTTAGGTTTTTCAAGAATGTGTTGAGTTGTCTTGTAATACCAGTCCACATACACAGGACATCATCTACTTATCTAAACCAGAATTTGATGTTTGCACTTAAAGGTTCTGTTTTTAGAAAATTTTGTTCAAAATGGTCCATAAATATTTCAGCCAACAGTGGACTAAGATGGAAACCCATTGCTAAGCCATCTAATTGTTTATAAAGAGTCCCTTGGAACTGGAAATAGTTCTGTGCGAGGCATGTCTGTGTGGCCAGTCTAAAGTCATTCAATTCTACAGGATTGACATTAGACTTGTGCATCAGCTCTGTCAGAATATCAATGCATTCTACTACTGGTATGTTAGAAAACAAACTGCTGACATCAAAGGATACTAATTTATCACTGTGTGAGACAGTTATACCTTTTAACTTGTTTACTAGGTCCACAGAATTTGAAAAACCATGTTTCGGTTTGAATTTAGCCTTGCTCTTAATTAGGACATCCAATTTACTGGCTATTTTGTAAGATGGAGCAGTGAATGATGATAAAACTGGACGAATAGGAACATCTTGTTTATGCAGTTTAGGAAGCCCATTCATTCTAGGAGGCACTGTGTTCATATCAGTTAGCAGTTTTGCTTCAAAGTCAAGGGAATATGCTTTTGCATGAATTGATTGCATATTTAACATCCTCTTTGAACAATTTAGTAGGGTCTTTAGGAAGGACTTGGAAGCCTGTGGTATTCGGGAAATCATTAACTTTATACACATAATCACATTTGTTCAAAAGCACAATACTGTTGCCTTTATCAGATTTTGTGGCAATGATACCTTGGCGTTGTAATTTCTGTTTTAAGGACTTGAGGGCGTGAAAGTCGATAGACCGTGGGATGTTACACACGGATTTGGTTTCGTTCTTTAGTGCATTGGCAACTATATATTTTGCAGTGGTGTTTTTCGTTAGGGCATATTCAATATCAACTTTCATAACATCCAGTTGTTTTTCTGAGGGAGGATGGGGAGGAGCATATTTAAAACCTTTCTCGAGCACTTTTTGTTCGTTTGGAGACAGAACCAAGTTCGATAAGTTAATTACGCGTTGCGAAAAATTTTGTTTACAGTTTGAGGTTATAGGCACACTCGCCTTCCTCATCATAGATAATTTCTTGTTCTGCCGCAAAAATACGAACTTCTCGATCGAAAACGTCGAACTCACAGGGGTGTAACTTAGATGTGATTGCCATATGTACCACTTTTAGATGTGTACACACGTTGTCACGAACAATAATGTTGTTCTACCAAGAACTGACGGAAGATTGTGTTAATATGAAAAAAACTAAATTAATCTCGCTTTTCAAGTGAAAACAAAAAATTTTATATTTGCAACAGCCCAGTTATTTTCCTGCACAGACGCCGCTCCAATTGAGACATTTGTCGTAGCATTGTACTAACTTTCCAATATCGTCGTCGTAGAAAGCAGCCGCCCGTGCTTTCTGCCAGTTCTCTGCACTGATCTGCAGCTTATTGCCTATGCCGAAATGTTGGCTTCATAGACAGCGGTTCATGTGAACAGGGATGAAAATCAGAGGGAGTCAAATCCGGGCAGTATGGTGGGTGATCAAACACTCCCCATCGGAAACGCTGCATCAACGTCCTCTTTGCCCGCATCTCGTGGTCGTGCGGTAGCGTTCTCGCTTCCCACGCCCGGGTTCCCGGGTTCGATTCCCGGCGGGGTCAGGGATTTTCTCTGCCTCGTGATGGCTGGGTGTTGTGTGCTGTCCTTAGGTTAGTTAGGTTTAAGTAGTTCTAAGTTCTAGGGGACTTATGACCACAGCAGTTGAGTCCCATAGTGCTCAGAGCCATTTGAACCATTTGAACGTCCTCTTTGCCTCTGCAGTGTGTGGCTGAGAACTGTCATGAAAGAAGGAAATGCATAATAGTTACGTTGTGTGGACTGCATGAAATCAGGTGAAATATATCAAACGAACTCATACTTTCAGGGGAAACACTATTTTCTAGACATCTTTAAGTGCTCACTGTGCGCTCAGACACTGTAAACAGCGACGTGACGCGATCGACGGGTATACTAGAGCCGCTAGCCAACACATCTATGCAAAGCTTCATCGGATTTTCACCGTTGCTTCCATTTCACGATCGATCTCATGTTACTTTCCGAATAGCCCTCGCATCACGTTTCTCGAAAATCGAGATTACTTTAGTTTTTTTTCTATTCTTGGGTGTGATTTTCCTTTCCCAAGTAAGGTTGATTATACGTAGTTACTTGAATATAAAGAATCATCCCACTATATTTAAGCAACTTCAAGTTCATTTTATCTAAAACTGGGGATTTGTTATTTTTAAAGGGTTTCAACACTGTATTAAGTTCCTCTATATCTATTGGATCAACTCCTGCAGCGCCTTCAAGTGTGTTTTGGTCATCTTATTTACACTACTGGCCATTAAAATTCCTACACCACGAAGATGATGTGCTACAGACGCGAAATTAAACCAGCAGGAAGAAGATGCTGTGATATGCAAATGATTAGCTTTTCAGAGCATTCACATAAGGTTGGCACTGGTGGTGACACCTACAATTTGCTGACATGAGGAAAGTTTCCAACCGATTTCTCATACACAAACAGCAGTTGGCCGGCGTTGCCTGGTGAAACGTTGTTGTGATGCCTCGTGTAAGGAGGAGAAATGTGTACCATCACGTTTCCGACTTTGATAAAGGTCGGATTGTAGCCTGTCGCGATTGCGGATTATCGTATCGTGACATTGCTGCTCATTGGTCGAAATCCAATGACTGTTAGCAGAATATCGAATCGGTGGGTTCAGGAGTGTAATACGGAACGCCGTGCTGGATCCCAACGGCCTCGTATCACTAGAAGTCGAGATGACAGGCATCTTATCTGCATGGCTGTAACGGATCGTGCAGCCACGTCTCGATCCCTGAGTCAACAGATGGGGACGTTTTCAACAATAAGCACGAACAGTTTGACGACGTTTGCAGCAGCATGGACTATCAGCTCGGAGACCATGGCTGCGGTTACCCTTGACGCTGCATCACAGATAGGAGCACCTGTGATGGTGTACTCAACAACGAACCTGGGTGCACGAATGGCAAAACTTCCTTTTTCGGGATGAAACCAGGTTCCGTTTACAGCATCATGATGGTCGCATCCGTGTTTGGCGACATCGCGGTGATCGTTCATTGGAAGCGTGTATTCGTCATCGCCATACTGGCGTATCACTCGGCGTGATGGTATGGGGTGCCATTGGTTACACGTCTCGGTCACCTCTTGTTCGCATCGACGGCACTTTGAACAGTGGACGTTACATTTAAGATGTGTTACGACCCGTGGCTGTACCCTTCATTCGATCCCTGCGGTACCCTACATTTCAGCAGGTGCTGTACGGGCCTTTCTGGATGCTGAAAATGTTCAACTGCTGCCCAGGCCAGCACATTCTCCAGATCTCTCTGGTCAATGGTGGCCGAGCAACTGGCTCGTCACAATACTCCAGTCACTACTCTTGATGAACTGTGGTATCGTGTTGAAGCTGCATGGGCAGCTGTACCTGGACGTGTGGAACCACGCGACCGCTACGTCGCAGGTTCGAATCCTGCCTGGGGCATGGATGTGTGTGATGTCCTTAGGTTAGTTAGGTGTAAGTAGTTCTAAGTTCTAGGGGACTGATGATCTCAGCAGTTAAGTCCTGTAGTGCTCAGAGCCATTTTGTACCTGTACACGCCATCCAAGCTCTGTTTGACTCAATGCCAGGCGTATCAAGGCCGTTATTACGACTAGAGGTGGTTGTTCTGAGTACTGATTTCTCAGGATCTATGCACCCAAGTTGCGTGAAAATGTAATCACATGTCAGTTCTAGTACAATATATTTGTCCCATGAATACCCGTTTATCATCTGCATTTCTTCTTGGTGTAGCAATTTTAATGTCCAGTAGTGTATTTATTTTTTTGTTGGGTATGCAAGTAACAAAACTCATCTACTACTTTCAGTGTCTTATTTCGTCATCCAAATCGCTCGGAATTTCCTGATTTAATTCGACTACACTGATGTAACCTTCTTATATTAAGAATATACTCAATCAAAAACATTAAAAAAGACAGAAAATGTTCCCAATCGCAAAGATAAAGTATACGGACCAATAATTACTATCAAGTAGCGATTCCCTACGGAGGATGGTTGAGGAGACATTTGGCACCAAGTAAAATGTTTCTCATCATGTGTTTTACGAAGAATCTTGGAAGAAATCTTTCATTACAGCCAATCAGGAAAGAAATAAAGGGGAGACGGAAGCGAATAATGACAGACGGCGATGGAACACGAATTATAAAATATGCATTTAAAATGCTGTGTAAAAGACGATAGTTACAATACAGCGCTATCAATTTCACCGTTTCGACTTGTTCGGTTTCCGAATGGATACGTGTGGCCGTCTGATATAATGACAGTGCGTTTCCTTAGGGCGGAGAGCAGTTACGTGAGGGTCGTTATCCGGACTGAAAGGCGAGTACCTGTGGGAACAGTATCAAAATGAATACACTTGTGGGGTCGCCGCGAACTGGTTGCCGCGTCCGACAGTCATCTCTGTGGCGAAGGCAGGGGTGGAGCGCGACGCAACTCTTGTGGGGTGAGGTGGAGTGGAGTGGTGCAGTGTTGCGAGCCGCGCAGGTAGCGCGCCGCGCCGCGTGGGAAGGAAGGGGTTGGAATGAGGACACCCGGAACCCCGAGCTCGAGGTCGTTTGGGGGTCAAAGCGCGCAGCATCCGGGAGCCGGCAACGGCAGCGGCGCCAATTTACATCGCCGCCACCAGGACACTGGCGAGGCGGGCGGGCCGACTCCGGGGCACGAGGCTTCTCGCCTGAGCACGCCACTCCGTCCCGACACGTGTCGTCCGCACGTATTTACTACAGCGGGTAAATCGGTCTAACATCTACCACCAATGTGCGTTATGTGTACACATGGTAGTCCATTGATAGCGACCGGGCCAAATATCTCATGAAATAAGCATCAAACGAAAAAACTACAAAGAACGAAACTCGTCTACCTTGAAGGGGGAAACCAGATGGCGCTATGATTGGCCGGCTAGTGGCGCTACCATAGGTCAAACGGATATCAACTGCGTTTTTTAAGAATAAGAACCCCCATTTTCATTACATATTCGTGTAGTATGTAAAGAAATGTGAATGTTTTAGTTGGACCACATTTTTCACTTTGTGGTAGATGGCGCTGTAATAATCACAAACGTATAAGTACGTGGTATCACGTAACATTCCGCCAGTGCGGACAGTATTTGCTTCGTGATACATTACCCGTGTTAAGATGGACCGTTTACCAATTGCGGAAAAGGTCGATATCGTGTTGATGCATGGCTATTGTGATCAAAATGCCCAACGGGCGTGTGTTATGTATGCTGCTCGGTATCCTGGAGGACATCATTCGCCTGATAGTTACGTTATTTAAGGAAACAGGAAGTGTTGAGCCACGACCTGCAACAAATGATGGTGCCCAAGTAGGTGTTTTAGCTGCTGTCGCGGCTAATCCGCACATCAGTAGCAGACAAATTGCGCGAGAATCGGGAATCTCAAAAACGTCTGTGTTGAGAATGCTACATCAACATCGATTGCACTCGTACCATATTTCTACGCATCAAGAAATGCATGGCGACGACTTTGAACGCCACTGGGCACGTGAGAAATTACGGGACGATGACAGATTTTTTGCACGCGTTCTATTTAGCGGCGAAGCGTCATTCACCAACAGCGGTAACGTAAACCGGCATAATATGCATTATTGGGCGACGGAAAATTCACAATGGCTGTGACAAGTGGAACATCGGCCACCTTGGCGAATTAATGTATGGTGCGGCATTATAGGAGGAAGGATAATTAGCTCCCATTTTATCGATGGCAATCTAAATGGTGCAATGTGTGCTGATTTCCTACGTAATCTTCTTCCGATGTTACTACAAGATGTTTCACTGCATAACAGAATGGCGATGTACTTCCAACATGATGGATGTCCAGCACACAGCTCTCGTGCGGTTGAAGCGGTATTGAATAGCATATTTCATGACAGGTGGATTGGTCGTCAAAGCACCATACCATGCTCCGCACGTTCACCGGATCTGACGTGCCCGGATTTCTTTCTGTGGGGAATGTTGAAGGATATTTTCTATCGTGATTCACCGACAACGCCTGACAACATGCGTCAGCGCATTTTCAACGCATGTGCGAACATTACGGAAGGCGAGAGGAATGTCGTTACACGTATTGCCAAATGCACTGAGGTTCACGGTCATCATTTTGAGCATTTCTTGCATTAATGTGGTATTTACAGGTAATCACGCTGTAACAGCATGCGTTCTCAGAAATGATAAGTTCACAAAGGTACAGGTATCACAGTGAAACAACCGAAATAAAATGTTCAAACGTACCTACGTTCTGTATTTTAATTCAAAAAACCTACCTGTTACCAACTGCTCGTCTAAAATTGTGAGCCATATGTTTGTGACCATTACAGCGCCATCGATCACAAAGCGAAAAAAGTGGTCCAACTAAAACATTCATATTTATTTACGTACTACACGAATATGTAATAAAAAATGGGGGTTCCTATTTTCAAAAACGCAGTTGATATCCGTTTGACCTATGGCAGCGCCATCTAGCGGTCCAGCCACAGCGCCCTCTGGTTTTCACCTTCAAGCTAGACAAGTTTCGTTCTTTGTAGTTTTTTCGTTTGACGCTTATTTCGTTAGATATTTGGCCCGATCACGATCAATGGAGCACCGTGATTATGTGAGCGGTGTCCGATAGAAATAACATCACTCGTGATGACGTGGCTGGTGGATAGGTTTATGTGAAATGGAGACTGGTAAAAGAAGGGGAAGGGATGGATGGGAATTCGTAGCTTTCAGCCACAATGCAATAGCAAAACTTGAAAATTTGTGCCGGAGCGGATTCGAACCCGGGCTTATCGCTTCTCTGAGTGACTCCGATTTCCAGCTTATCGCACGTTGAAAGCAGCGTCCCTCGTCCACTAACCCCCTATTCGCAAATTATTAAATTCCCTTAGGAGTTCGGACGATATTAGTGCATCCGTACTGGAACAAACGTCAAGGAGCCGCAGCGGTGTTACAGAAGTGTGTATATTTGAGTGGACATGTCCGGGAGACCGAGTCGGCCAAGGCAACCTCTTATCAGAAGCGGTAAATTCGGGTTCGAATCGCGATCCGGCGCCAATTTTCAACTTCCGCCGTTGCATTACCACAATGTTCTGTGAAGCTGGAAGTTATGATATCCCATGCACCCCTTTCCTTTCTTTTCCCATTCTCTATTTCATTTAACTACGTTACGTGTGACAAGTCGGATCAAATGTTTCGATCTATGATATTGTATCCAAAGATTCCCGACATACAGGTTGAGTCAGGAGGAAAGACACGTGCTTTGAGGGATGATAGTATTTCTGATTCCGAACAAAAAACTTGGTATGGACATATTCTCTATTCTGAATGGTTTCCAAGGGAGAACGCGTTTAATGACATTGTTATTTATTTTCTGTATTTTCAACACTTTGTCATTTTTGACAACGTACCACAGTAGTGTAAAAGAATTCGAGACGAACAATTTGATACAGGACACTTGTGGTCTATCAAGGAGTGGAGCTACCTCAAATTGGCCTACAAAAAACTACTTAAGCTGCAGCTCATACGCGACGCGTGTGATGTTCAATATTATCTCGCTCTCTTTGCGCAAGTTAGTAGCTCTAGAGACAAAAACGAATAGGACCTTTTTGTAGGAAATTTAATGTACTTTAATTCTGTAGTGCGACACGTTTTCGCTAAACGCCGCGGGTTTGGAGATATTCAATAAAGAAATCGTAGAAAACGACATTAAAGGTGTTCTACCTCGGGAACCATCAGGATAGGACGTAAGTTCATATTAAGATTTTTGCTTAGAATCACCAATAATATCACCCCTTCAAGGTTCTACTCTTCCTCCCGACTCACACAGTATATTAACTAAAATCAGTACGTCGTGCTTAGATCTTATTCCGCACCGTCACCTTCAAAGTAGTCCCCTTGCGAGCCAATATACCGATCGCAAAGTGTCTGCCACCTTTGAAATGTGACCTGGAAGTCGTTCTTTGTTAGGGTCTTTAATGCCTTCTACAGTGCCGTCTAAATCTTCTCCGTGGCGCCAAATACCGGCCCCTTTAACGTGGACGGTGAAGTTTCGTCCGATGGGTACGTCCGGTAAGGGACAAGTGTTATTTTCTTTTTAGTAAAAAGTACCTGAATAACGTAGAACGCATGCGGTCGTGTAATGTCATGGTGGAGTACCCATTCGTTCGTTTGCATCTTCTGTGACAGTTGTCTCTTCATCTTACACCTTTACTTTTCAGCCCGGAACTGAAATATGTCAGAGAATCAATCAATAAAAACTCCAGGGTGGAATATCAGCAATGTAAGGAAAAGATATAAAGATGAGACGTTAAGTTGCAGAAAGGCACAACGAGAAAACTGTTCCACATTTAGCTTCCATCCAAAGCCTTCTTCAGAAAAGAAAACACATACACATTCATTCACACAAGTACGCACACCTCACGCTCAGATGACCACCATCTCCGCTAGCCCGGCACATTTCGGTCCGAGCTGCCGGAGATTGGCGGTCATATGCGAGTCAGGAGTGCTTGCTTGTGTGAATGAATGTGTGTGTGAGTGTGTTTTCTTTTCTGAAGAAGGCGTTGGCCAAAAGTTAAACGTGGAACTGTGTTCTCGTTGTGCCTACCTGCAACTCAACGTGGCAACTTTACGGTGAGTAGCAATCTGTCTTCTCTTATATTGTTGATATTTCACAGATCGATTTTTTTCATAAGTGCTGTTTAAAATCAATAGAATTAAGCTTTAATCACTCGTCATCCGAATGCCAATATGTACTACTAAGGAAGACGAACCCGAGAGGCTAGCTATAGGCTCCTTCGCCTGAAGATGACTAATAGGAAACTTGTTGAAACGTTGCCACAGAACGAGGCCAGGAGTCGGCTGAAATCCCGAGAAGATTTCATCAGAGAGGCTACTTTCTTTGGCTGTTTTAGCTTCACTTTTCGCTTCCATTCTTACTTGCTTTTCTCCGTGTGATGTAAGTTTTGTGTACTGCCTACTTACGGAATAACGAATTAAATATTACGTACATAATTGTTTTTAATTCCATAGTATCAGATGAAATACCTCATCTGAATAACATTTTGATTACATGTGACTTTTTTGATTTTCAGAGGTCATCATCAAAGAGTTGTAGTCAGATTATTCAGTGATCCAACGATTCAAGCTTCATTTCTGCTCAATCGTTAATCATTTCTTAATAATGAACCTAAGTTCGTCAATATCGCAACCCAATTACATTAATTTCTGCATTTTTTCAGTGTAAGAATTTTATTAAAATTTTCACAGTCGAGAATCACTGGACAGTGGTGCAGACAACCAAAATTCGTTGGCTCGAGAAATTATAATTCTTGTTAATGGCGATCTGATTAACCATTAACGACGCTTTTTTTATCTTTTCAGATCGCTAAAGAATTCTTATAATTTGCATTCATGCCGTTTACAAGTATAAAAAAATAATCCCATCGCCGTTGGAACGTGCTTTCTTGACGCGACAAAATACGCATGAGAATCTTCTAAAGCAGTTGCATTTTTCAGTCTTTTAGATGGAGGATACTTCATCGGAAGAAGTTTCTCTATTGAGGGGACACGTTTCAACGTATTCCCTCAAACGTCTTAGAACATCGTGACAGAACTCTCAGTTGACAGTTTGATAAGGAAGGACGAACTGTTTTGAATGATCCCGTCAATTAAAAAAGCAAGGACATGTACTCTTGACATGTCGAGGTTCTTTTCTGCCGAGGTGAAGAAGAACTATTCCATCGCGGCGACTGCTGCTTACTTTTAGGGTCTCGATATAAACACGACTTTCATCACCACTGGCAACCTTTGAAGAAAGTGTAGTTTAACTTCTGATCGTCCTGAAGCAGTTGTGGCGCAGACTTCGCGATAGTCCTCCTCAGGATCAGTTACTCTGATAGAATACACTCACATGTTCTCCCAAGGTACTGGGATGGTCTTTGTATGGTCTATCTACGATCTTTCCGGATACATCGCTCACTTTCTCAACAGTTCCTAGTGTGATGCCAGTTGACAATCCACTGTTGTCGCCTTTTTTACAGTACATGAACTATCTTTTTATTTGTGTAAACTTCAGTAACCACGAAAGGCCTAAGGACGCGTCCGTCGAAAAATGAGTAATTCAGATCAGTGATGGAAAGCAGTCTTACAAAGAGAACTAAATTACGGCGCTTGTGGGAGAATACTCGCGTGAAACATTCGTAGAGGGAATAGGGCCTTACTTCGTAACGCAGAGGGGAATCGAAAGGAGCTTAACATCTTCATGAAAGGGTAGATACAATGTGTGACAATTTAAAAAATGTCAGGATATAATTTGGAAATTATTAGAAAGGCGTCCTTCCAAACATGCTTTCCAAACATGGTGCAATAAACTGAAAGTTTATTCAGTTTCAGTTTATTGCATCATATGCTAAAACTCTTACCCTGAGTCTGTGACATGGCTCGTACACATTACAATTTTGATGTCATATAGTAGTCCACATTTCTTCATGCTAAGTATTTAGAGGCCCATTTCATTTATAGCGAACAACGTCAACATCTAACAAACAAACAAAATAATGTAATCGAAGTAACAGAAACATTTCTAAATTTATACAAGACTGAATCCCGCCATTAGCGCCGCGAAGATGTTAAAACCTCTGAACACACCTCGAGTGTTGTACGCCTGTGCGGCTTTTCTACATTAATCCTTATCCTATGATGAGCTGTGTGTTTAGCTGCGGCTCAGCAATGCTAGAGCCGCTTCTACCCTGCCGCTATGAGACACTACTCCGCCCTTTCCAAATATATTTGGCCTAGCGTCCCAGACTTACTCTGGTATACACTTTTGACATGATTTGTAGGCAGCACCCAAGGCTCAACATAGTCTTCACTAATGATTAGTCTTATCTACAGTTTTAACACGACTTTACACAGCTTATCTTAGTTAATGCTGTTATCTACCATTGTCTAATTCGTGTTCTAAAACCTACATTACTCTTTAATCGCCTCACGCGGAAGTTATTGTAAATTTGTCGCTCATTGCTGCTGTTTCGGTGCGTGCCTGTCACTTCTGCTTTCTTCGCTAGCAGATCCACTGCTCGCGTCACTTTGTGCCTACACGCGGCCCATTAATTGGGTTTCGGATTCACTGGAACAAACCTTAATGTGTTTATAAGAGACTTGGCAGTAACTGAGAAACTGCGTCATCTATTAGTTACTGATTGGTATGGTGTTTCTATAAGACCTGCTGGAGCACTTCGACTGTTTGTCATTTTGATACGTTTGATTTTGTCGAGGGCATAGAGGAGGAGGAATTCACTTCGAGCATATGGGTGAAATGAGTGCAATAACTAAATCGAAACAAGGCACCTGGATAATACCAAAGTCCTTCAGAATTATTAAGACCTTTGGATGAATCAGACATGGGAAGACTGTTCCACCTGGTATGCAAGACATATGAGACGAGCGAAATAACCTCAGAATTCGCGAATACCATAATAATTCCGGTTCCAAAGGAGACAAGTGCTGACAGTTGGAAATATTTCCGAATAATCAAATTAACAAGTCAAAGTTGCAAAATACAGACGCAAATTATTTACAGAAGAAAGGAAAGACTGACAAAATACGACCACGGGGAAGATAAGTCTGAATTGTATAGCAAAACGGGAGACAATACTGACCTTACGACTTAACTTAGAACATAAACTAAAAAAGGCAAGAAAACGTTTATTGTATTTCTATATTTACGGAAGCCTTTAGACAATATTATCTGGAATACAACCTTTAAAATTCTGGAAGTAGTAGGGATGAACTGCAGTGAGCGAAATGTTAATGTACAATCTGTGCAGAAACCAGATTGCATTTATAATAGTCGAAGGACATCAAAGGGTTGTTGAGAAGCGAGTGATACAGGGTTGAAGTCTATCCCAGAAGCTACTCAATCTGTACACTGAGCAGCCAGTAAAGGACACCAATGAGAAATTTCAAAGGTAACGTCCAGGGAGAAGAAATGAAAAGTTTGGGGCAGGAAGAAGGAATAAAAAGTTTGAGGTTTGCCGATGGCACTGTAATTCTGTCACTTGAAAATCAATTGAAGGGAGTGGATAGTGTCTTGGGAAGTGATTATAAGATGAATGTCAAAAAAAGTAAAATAAGATTAACGGAATGTAATCGAATTAAATCTGATGATAATGCTGAATTACGTCACGGAATAAGACATTGAAAATAGTAAACGAATTCTGCTCTTTGGAATAAGCAGATGGAGCATATTGTCGTATTCACCACATGTACTCGACACCCAACACAAATGCACCAGGAAGAGACCCAACTGCCACCGAAAGTAGTTGCTGTTACGAGGTGACTTACTTGCACGTAGCAACTACACAGGGCGAAATACTTTCAGGCAAACTACGGCAGGAATTATGGTAACATAGATGAGCAACAATTTACAAAGATTTATTGAAAGAAATTACACATTACGTATCCGTGACGAGACAGTTAAAAGTTACCTGGACTGATCAGTCTTTGAAGACTGGTCCCGTTCCGTATCCAGTGAACAATGACGAACAAACACAGTAGAATGTCCAGCTGTGCTCCTCCCGGACAGCGACTGCGGATGGATTCACGATGCTTTCTTGCACGGTGCCCACACTGATGAACTAATTGTTGATACACTCTTTCTGACGGAAATCCGGAGTCCGCTTTTATACCCTTTTGGTGGATGGATGCTCACTTGGTAACTATTTGACTGACGCAAGGCGGAAGCACTACTTAGTCCGTGTTGTGTGCGCCAGCTATAGCATCTGACCATGACCACGTCACGCCCCTCTGGAATCCGGCTTTACATTTCTATGTGTGGCTGTGCAGAGGTAAAACGCTGGCTGTCAATAGCACGAACAGTGTTCCTGAAAACGAGAAATATTTTAACGCATGATATAAATTTATGTGTTTGGAACTCTTTTCTGCGGGCCGGAGTGGCTGAGCGGTTCTAGGCGCTACAGTCTGGAACGGCGCGACCGCTACGGTTGCAGGTTCGAATCCTGCCTCGGGCATGGGTGTGTGTGATGTCCTTACGTTAGTTAGGTTTAAGTAGTTCTAAGTTCTAGGGGACTGATTACCTTAGATGTTAAGTCCCATAGTGCTCAGAGCAATTTGAAACATTTTTGAAATCTTTTCTGAAAGGGTCTGTCCGGGGTGTAGTGAAAAGTAACCGTCATCCAGTACAAGGAGACAATGGAAGTTTTTGAAATGCAGTTCTTCAGAAGAACGCTGAAGATTAGATGGCTCGTTGAAGAACTGCAGCATCGAACCATAAAGAAAAATATTGTACTTTATGACACAAATTAACTAAAAGAAGGGATCGATTGATGGAACACATTCGGAGACATCAATAAACAGTTAATTTGGCATTGGAGGGACGTACTGGTAGGGGAGATCTATGCTTCAGTACATGAAGCAAGTTCCAGTGCACGTACGTTGCTGTAGAGATGAAAAGACTCACACTGGTTAGACTGCCAGGGAGAGCTACATCAAATCAGTCTTCGGACTGAAGACCACAATAACAGAAGAATGGCGCAAGATCTACTCGTAAGATATATGTTTTCATGGTCAGTGATATACTAACAAAAACTGAACGGAAGTTGTTTCTCTTTGAGGAATGATATTCAGGAGTAAAATTGCACTTTCTCACAGAGTTTCTCCCCCAAAATTAAATCACTGAACAGAATCCAAATTAAAGTTACAACTACTGTTTATACCTAACATTACGATGACGTATTAGTTTTAACTTTAACTTCGTTAAACGTATGCGTATGGACATAGTTATGGATGACAAGTTGTTTCCTCTGTGAAGTATAGAGGTCTCCAATGTGTCATTTTTGGTCTTCAAAATCTTGTGTAAACATAATGAAGTCTTTATCTCGCATACTCTTCCATAGGTCGTAAGGTGAGGAATGTTGTTCCGGATTTTCGAAACACTATACTCCGTATGTCTTAGTTCCTGCGTCACAACCCGTACTGGTACACACACCATGTAATTCTCGTACAGGGGAGGACATTTTAATTGAAAGTCGCTGCTTGCACATGTCCGAAGGAACATTGCCTTGTTCTTCTTGTCAACACAGGCATTGTCAACACAGGCATTGCAAAACCGTATTTCTCCGCCGATGACAGGCATGTGTACGAGCAGAGGATGTGACGCAGAACGACGACATATGGAAATCTGGGTGTGGCTCTGAGTCGTGCATAGATAGCCAAAGCGGTTACGGCGACCTCACGAGTAAAGCCGGAAATCTGGGTTCGAGTCCCGGCGAAGTCCAAATTTTCACTAAAAATGGGTCAAATGGCTCTGAGCACTATGGGACTTAACATCTATGGTCATCAGTCCCCTAGAACTTAGAACTACTTAAACCTAACTAACCTAAGGACAGCACACAACACCCAGTCATCACGAAAATTTTCACTGTCGTCATTCCCTCACACAGCTGATGGTCGTTCATATTCACAACTGCGAATACATTTCATGTATCTCATGACGGCTGTAGTCTTCACAGTGCCTGTTCCTTAGGACATGCAGGAACATAGCATAGTTCTTCTTAACAACAGAGGTTCTGTAAATCGTACTATCTTTATTACCGTTAACAGCTTTCATGTCTTCACAGACATAATTGTTACAATGTTTTGAAAATACTCGTTTAGCGGCTGTTATTTCTTCGTTGAAAATTTTCGATGGATGATTGAGTAGACCTGAAAGATGTTGATCTTGTGGTGACTGTCATTTATAAGACAGCAACTGTTTGAGTTAGTAGATGAAAAAATTTGTTATCAGAACTACACGCAATACTGTTCGTTAAGAACACGAAGCTTATCGGGGTGTTAACAATTTTTAAACCTCTGTCTCACATCTTCAGGACTTCGCGAACAGGTGACTGAAAGAGGAAACGTCATTTCTGAGCTACTATCGAGTACTGGACTAACAGTTTTAGAGGAGCCTGCAGGAGAAGGAATCTGTCACATTTACCGTGTACCCAGTTGATAACTGGAAAACTGGCATATTCATCCACGAGGCAGGACTGCATGAGTACAACATATTGTGCAATATTTCCTCATCGTCCTACATATTTCCTTCTCTCTTGAGGGGTGCTGATATGAATCTCCCTTTCACGAACTGAACTGTTTGTTTTTGGTTTTTCACCATAACCATAAATGATTTCAGGTGAATCCGAAGATATTTCTTAATCAAGGCCACATTTAATTTTCATCTCCATCCAACTGAGGTAATGTTCGGTGTAAAATGATCTAGATTGTGACACGAACATGTTTAACCCTACTTTCTCTACTCCGAAACGGTTGAGTTAAACCAAAGCCACAGGTTATTTGTGTATGTGGCTGATAGAGCATGGCACAGAAGTCGAAACACGAATAAATGTTTTTTCCAGAAAAGAATAAAATGCAGTCAAGTCTGAAGCTCTGCTTCGTGGTGTTGGTTAATTTTAATATCCAGGAAGTATTATAAGGAAAATGAATGTCCCCTACTCTTTGTGATCAAATCTGTATTTTGTTTACAAAATGCAACTCGATTACAGTTTTAGAACATAAAAATTTAATTTATTATTCGGGAGTGAATACTGTCAAACTTCGGGAATTAAAATATTGTCTAACTCTCGGTAGGAGTAAAAGTTCGTCTTATTTCTTGTATCAAAACTTTCAAGTACGATTCATATGTTTAGCCGGTATTAACAGCGCTGCCAACAACAATGGATGCAGTATCATACATTGGGCCACCTGAGAAAATGAATTTGAATAGTTAAGCCAGTAGCAGATGTTACGACTGGAGTTTTTCACTTCCTCGGATAGATTTTTCTCTGAATATACTATTTTACCAATACTGTTTCTGGTCTTTATCTGCAAATACATGTGTCTCATACATATGTAAAACGTAAGCGAACTACATTATATAAAATAAAACATATCTCATACCATTTGTGAATTATTAACTCCTGATGGTAGAGAAACCAGTTAGAGTTCTTAACGTCAAGAAAGACCAAAACGTAAAGAATGTTTAACTAAATTCTGAGAAAACTTATCACCTTGATGACTATACTGTGATGACCTTTCCAAAGAAAGGTGGCTCCTTTTATATCTCTCGCATTTTTCTTATATTGGTAATATTTGCATACAATTTGTAGTGGTAAGTAAGATGTCTGAGAAAGGTAGTTCAGTCGTAGGAGAATATATTTTGTACTTACTTCACTTTATTGTAAACAGGAAGCGTAATAACTTTGTACAGAGGCACTAACTCGCTTAAGCAGAAACATAAGATTTCATTTCAGAAATATATTTCCGTTTCTTTCCTAAAATTAGCATAATTAGTATAGGGAGGGCTGTGCGTGAAGCGTTCAAAAAATTCGAAAGCAAAATTCTGTCTACCGACTTGACAGAAAATCGTATAAAGGTTTTGTCTTACGTTACCTCAGCAACCGGATCGAAGCCATTTTTCCAGACACTCTGTGGCCATAACGCCATACGCCATTTCAGCAGAAGATTCACAGTCGAAGATCGCACTGTAGTTCCTCCTTCAAAACAGTTGCACAAATGAAAAAATGGCTGATATCAAATTAAGTGGCTAAGGAATAGAAAATAAAACTTACTGGCAGATTAAAACTGTGTGCCGCACCGAGGCTCGAACTCAGGACCGTTGTCTTTCGCGGAAAAGTGCTCTACCCACTGTGCTACCCAAGCGCGACTCACTAGCCCTCCTCACAGCTACACTTCTGCCAGTATCTCGTCTCCTACCTTCCAAACTTCACAGAAGCTCTCCCGCGAAATTCGCAGAACTAGCACTCCTGAAAGAAACGATATTGCGGAAACATGTCTTTGTCACAGCTTGGGGGTGGGGGATGTTTCCGGAATGAATCCATAATATCATTTCTTCGAGGAGTGCTAGTTCTGCAAGTTTCGCAGGACATCTTCTGTGAAGTTTGGAATGTAGAAGACGAGATACTGGCGGAAGTAAAGCTGTGAGGACGAGTCGTGAGTCGTGCTGGCAGAGCACTTGTCCGCGAAAGGCAAAGCTCCCGAGGTCGAGTCTCGGTCCGGCATACAGTTTTAATGTGCCAGGAAGTTTCCTATCAGCACACACTCTGCTGCAGAGTGAGAATTTCATTCTGGCATAGAAAATCAACTGAAAATCGCTCAAAAAGAAAAATGCTGCTGGACCTGAAGGAATACCAATTCGACTCTACACCGGTACACTTAAGATCTTGCCCCTTTCCTTGCAGCAGTGTGCTGTAGGGCCCTAGAGAAGCGAAGCGCTAATAATTATTGGAAAAAAAGTACGGGCCAATCTCCTTTTCAAAATGGTTTGTCAAACGGACGCACAAAGTGTTAAGGCTGTATCAGTGATATCGGTCTGTTGTAGAATTTTGAAACACGTTTTATGCTCGCGCATTATGACGTTCCTGGAGATTGAAAATCTCCTCTGTAGGAATCTACATAGTTTCCGAAAACAGAGATCGCGTGACAACCAGCTCGATCTAATCGTCCAGGAGACCCAGAAAGCAGTAAATACAAGGGTCCAGGTGGATACCGTGTTCCTTGACTTCCGGAAGGCGTTCGGTACAGCTCCGCTTTGCCTCCTGGTGAATAAAACACGAGATTCTAACAAACAAGAACACTGTCAACGGAGCCGCGCAGGATTAGCCGAGCGATCTAAGACGCTGCGGGTATGGACTGTGCGGCTGGTCCCGGCGGAGGTTCGAGTCCTCCTTCGGGCATGGGTGTGTGTGTTTGTCCTTAGGATAATTTAGGTTAATTAGTGTGTAAGCTTAGGGACTGATGACCTTAGCAGTTAAGTCCCATAAGATTTCACACACATTTGAACACTGTCAACGGAGAGAACTCTTCGGACGTAGAAGTAACTTCGGGCGTGTCCCAGGGGAACGTTATAGGACCATTACTTTTCACAGTATGTATAAATTACCTATTAGTAAATAAATGTAACATATTGCGCATACATACGAATAAGAAATCCACTACTGTACAACTACATTATTGATGACAAGCAGCTGGACACAGCGTCTGCTGTAACATACGCGTAACTATCCAGAGCGACCTTAAGTGGAATGACCATATAATAGAGATAGTGGGAAAAGCAGACATCAGACTCAGATCCATCGGAAGAACCTTAAAGAAATGTAACTCATCCACGAAAGAAGTGGCTTATAAAGCGCTTGTTCGCCCGATTCTTGAGCATTGTTCATCTATCTGGGATCCCTATCAGGTAGGACTGATAGAGGAGATAGAGAAGATCCAACGGAGAACGGCACGTTTCGTCACGTGATAGTTTAGCTGGCGAGAGAGAGTTACGGAGATGCTAAACAAAGTCCACTGGCAGACGTTACAAGAGAGGCGTTGTGCATCACGGAGAGACTTACTATTGAAATTTCGCGGCAGCACTTTTCAGGAGGAGTCGGACAACATATTACTTACCCCCACACACATCTCGCGTATTTACCACGAGGAGAAAATTCGAGAAACTAGAGTCAATACAGAGGCTTACCGACAATCAGTCTTCCCACGCACTGACCGCGAGTGAAACAGGGTTGGAGGGACCAGATAGTGGTACCGAAAGTACCCACCACCACACACCATTAGGTGGCTTACGGACTATGATGTAGATGAAGATAACGTCGGAAATTCCACAATGCTTTTCCCGGATGACGCTGAGAGAAGACACAACGCTGTAAAGTTTTAGAGAAATGCAGGAGGATCAGTAGAGGATCGACGCTTGGTGCAGGGAGTGGTAAACATAACGTTTTACAAATATAGAGAAGGACTCTTTACTGTTGACTACATGACTGCTGAACAAGCGTTTAATTCTATGAAATGTCTAGGAATAAGCGCTTGTCTGGGGCGCCTTGTCACGGTTAACGCGGCTCCCAATGTCGGAGTTTCGAGTCCTCCCTCGGGCATGGGTGTGTGTGTTATCCATAGCGTAAGTTAGTTTAAGTTAGATTAAGTAGTGTGTAAGCCTAGGGACCGATGACCTCAGTAGTTTGATCCCATAGGAACGTACCACAAATAAAAAAAAAATTAAGCGCTTGGAGCGATTTGAAGTCGAAGGAGCACAGACAACTAACAGCGGGTACGGCAAATGCAGGCTGAGATTCATTGGAAGAATCCTCAGGAAATGCAGTCCATCAACAAAGAAAGTGTCTTACAAAACACCCGATCGACCAACACTTGAATATTACTCTTCAGTCTGGGATCCGTAGCAGACTGCACTGATAGACGAAACAGAGAAAATCCAAACAAGAGCAGCACGTTTATTTACGAGTTAACCTACAAAGCACGAAAGGATCACGGAGACGCTCAGTCAACTCCAGTGGCACACGCCACAATGCAGGTGGTCTGCATCACGGTGAAGTTTACTGTTAGAGTTCCAAGAGCGCACGTTCCTACGAGAGTGGGCCAATATATTGCTTCCTCCTATGTATCTCTCATGAAAACACTATGAAGATAGAATTAGAGAGTTTCGAGCTTACCAGCACTCGTTCTTCCTGCGACTCGTCCGTGACAGGAACAGAAAAAGAGGGCACTCACACTGGTACACAAAGTACCCTTCGCCAAACACCGAGAGGTGGCTTGCGTAGTATAGATGTAGAGGTATTCTAGCTCTGATAAGCGAAACTATCTACGTTTCAGATTTACTCCTTTATTTTTAAAATTACACATTGCATTGATTGCATCATAACGCGCAATCTCTCTACTTTCATGGATATTTTCTCCTCATTTTGGGTTGGGTAAATTTGGTTTCATTGCATGTATAATAAATGTAGAAAATGTTTTCTCTTACTTTTTGAAAAATGCTGGTATAGAAGGGTGCTTAAGTGATATATCTTCCTTAACTTCTTTACGGACATAGACACAACACACAAATACGGAAGTTGTTGCATGATCGTTCAGACGGACACCTCAGTACTGATTCAGATGTATTTTCATAGCTCTTAATGAGTCGGTTCTTCTCCGCCGTAAGGACTTTCGATTTATTGTTCTCATTTCTATCACCATCTTTAGGTGCAAAAATGAGAAATTAAAACAGTGGACCAGAGCCGAACTTAGATATAAGGTAACAAGATCAGAGAGAGCTTAACATCCAGTCATTGGAGGTGGGGCAGAAGGACTGGAGAAGGGTAGCGTTTTAAAAGAATCATCCCGATATTTCATTAGGATTTGGCTGCTTATAAACATTGTTACAAAACAAAGCCAAAATTTTAAAACTTTTTATCTTGTCTAATACGAGTGACCTCACTTCATGGCATAAATTTTTGATAAGTAATATTTACATACGCCAAACTTTTGAACTTAAAAATAGAGAAAAATAAATACAGTGGTATGACTAGACTATTTGCATGCATGTGAATGCTAACGATGAACTATAAGCTGAACAGAATAGAGTTATGTCAAAGGGGGGTTATTAGAAAAATCTATGGATACAGATGGTTGGAAAATGAGGAGTAACTATGAGTCTACGAGAGTATCGGGGAAATACCAGAAGTAATGGAAAAATGTTCTTTGGACACCTCCACCGAATGAATGAGAACAGACCAATGAAATAAATATTACTCTGTTTCTGGATAAAGGAAACGACAACAGTTTGAATTACAGACATAAGAAAAGAAATAGAAAGAATCAACATCAAAGAATCAAAAATAGCAAAAAGAAACATTTAGAAGAATAAGATACGGAACCTAGTACTCTTTCAAAACAGAAGAAATAAGAAAACGGTAACAACGTGAACAGAAGAAAGGATAATCCACATGGGGAGAAAACGAGGAAGTAGTGGAAAAATGGGAAATAACGAAGAAAGAAAAGTCATTACGTAATCCTCTTTGGTCAATGTGAAGATAAAAAACATGTTGTTTTGTGGTCTTCAGTCCTGAGAGCGGTTTGATGCAGCTGTCCATGCTACTCTATCCTGTGCAAGCTTCTTCATCTCCCAGTACTTACTGCAACCTACATCCTTCTGAATCTGCTTAGTGTATTCATCTCTTGGTTTCCCTCTACGATTTTTACCCTCCACGCTGCCCTCCAATGCTAAATTTGTGATCCCTTGATGCCTCAGAACATGTCCTACCAACCGGTCCCTTCTTCTTGTCAAGTTGTGCCACAAACTCGTCTTCTCCCCAATTCTATTCAATACCTCCTCATTAGTTATGTGATCTACCTATCTAATCTTCAGCATTCTTCTGTCGCACCACATTTCGAAAGATTCTATTCTCTTCTTGTCTAAACTATATATCGTCCATGTTTCACTTCCATACATAGCTACACTCCATACAAATACTTTCAGAAACGACTTCCTGACGCTTAAATCTATACTCGATGTTAACAAATTTCTCTTCTTCAGAAACGCTTTCCTTGCCATTGCCAGTACACATTTTATATCCTCTCTACTTCGAGCGTCATCAGTTATTTTGCTCCCCAAGTAGCAAAACACATTTACTACTTTAAGCATCTCATTTCTGAATCTAATTCCCTCAGCATCACCCGATTTATTTCGACTGCGTTCCATTATCCTTGTTTTGATTTGGTTGATGTTCATCTTATATCCTTCTTTCAGGACACTGTCCATTCCGTTCAGCTGATCTTCCAGGTCCTTTGCTGTCTGTGACAGAATTACAATGTCATCGGCGAACCTCAAGGTTTTTATTTCTTCTCCATGGATTTTAATTCTGACTCCGAATTTTTGTTTTGTTTCCTACTACTACTACTTATAAACTTTCGCCTAAAAATAACAATGAAGACCAGTGCATAGGTATTTATCAGAACTGTAGCAACGTTTGTAATACTCGACATTTTCGGTGACGCAATCTAGCAATCAGATGGTCTCAGAACATCCCTAAACATTTCAATCATTGATCGTGTTTCATTCCTGATCGGATAATACATGTTGTGTTCCAGCTGCAACCTCGAAAGTGATAGTATCAGTGTACAGTGGCACTGTGGGGGCGAGAAGATAAACTCCTGCAGAGAGTCGTAGAGTCTTGTTGCATTTCCTCTGTAACCTTGCACAGTTGGTGCAATCTGTGTCAGGTGTAATGTGTATTTATGTACCGCGTCCTCCACCTTTTATGTTTTCCCTCACATCGTAGCTAATACCGGCAAGTACTTAATAAACAGCATCATGCAGCTATTAATTCACGCTGCAATTCACGTCGGGTAGTATAAGAGAAAGTGCCGTCTTGTAGGTGACGACACACGGCGGAGTTAAAACAAATGTTGTGTTGGGAACTAATGTTCGCCTTCCTTCATCAATCTACTTCCCACTCCGTGCCCTCTTCTCACTCGCTACGTAGAAACTTTCTCAATTTCCTTCCATAACCAGTACAGCCCAACTGATATTAGGCTCTCACTATCAACTTTAATGGTTCAAAGACAGTTTTTATTGCAAGCTTAGTGAGGGTAACATCAGGTTCCTTAGCACTAGTTCTGTCGTTTTCGAAGGGTAGCCATTTTAAATGGACTCTCTACATCTCATTGTCAGTGTCCGCGTAGATTTTGAATCACTACCGCAACAACAATTCATCCATTACGGCCACGAACTCGACTCTGAGTTAAAATACATTCATTTGATGCAAATGGCACGTGGACTTTACACTCCTTAAGTTCGTGTACCTACATTTCGCAAACGTAAAATTTCACTTTCCTCAGAAATGTCTTCGATTGTCGTCCCTTGCTTATTTATGGAAACTGCAAGCGATAATAACAATGAATTTTCTTGACAAATTAAAATTGTGTGGCGAACAGGTACTATAATACGAGCATGTCGTAGAATTTAGTTGGTGTTTCGAAGAATAAGAGACAGTTACCAGCAAACTAAAGTTGCTAGTCCGACGTTTTCGTTTCGTAGAAAGTTACTCGCGGAAGATAAGGATCTAAGTTCTAATTTCGGTCGTACGGACACTTTTAGCCCATCATAAAGTTTTATTTGCAAGATACATTTACAGTCGCGAAAATAGTTTCGTTTTGAAAAGGAAAAAAAGAAACAGCTATACTCTTTATTCCAGGTGTGAGACGTCATCGAGGTGGTCAGAAAAACGTCTGTGGATGTGGGGAGATGTACTAGCAGCACGAGAGCTCGAATTGGACAGTGAAGTACGTTCGGACGACTCATTTACTTACAGTGGTATACACGAAATATAACGAAGAAGTTTAAGTCATGATCTCTTATTAGCTACGAATCGCCGATCCCTGCCATCACCTTACGTTGCACCATTCACCGATTCTGACATAAAACATACCTTAAGGTAAACCTCCTATAAATCCACTACAATTATTCCTCATTTCATGATTCCTTTGAAATCTTAGAGAAACGTACACTTTGCCTTTGTTCCTAGCGAGTGATTATGTTCATTGACACCGCAATCATATTCTGGAGGACCAGCGTTCAAATCCCTCTCAGGCATTCAGATTTAGATTTTAAGCGGATTTCCTGAATCACGCACGTCGAATGCATCGATTATTTCTTCAGAGGTCCAAAGCTGATACCCATTCCCGCCCAGCAGACCTCGTGTAATTAAGGTAAAATATGGATAGTAGATTATTTGTATTAGGAATATGCTTTGTTGAGATGAACTGCTATGTGATGATTGACTTTCACACTGTGCCGAATGGTGATGTTGACATAATTCACAGGCTCGTAAATGATTCAGTGGGGATTCTGGCAGAGTACCAATTCAATAATGGCCACTTGTCGTCACTTAGGGCCTCAACTTCTCACATCCTTATGCAGCCTCGCCAGAATTCCAAGCTCCCCATCATGCACCACCTTGTTTTAGCTCTATATTCTGTAGTCTGAACACCATCTCAGAGGCCACTTACGGTGACACCGCTCTACACTCCGGTAGAGTGAACGTGCCTCCTGTGTTCTGCACTCTTCGGTGACTGTAGAGGATCTATGATAATATGTTTTCTGTACTGGTACTGTAAGATAAAAATTCTAGATGATGGAAGTAATCTCCAATCCTAAAATATTATAATGGAAAATTGCTATAGAATTCAGAAAAACATATATCAAGTTAGAAGGAAACTATTCACACTTGTAGAGTGTGGGAGTATTTATAAAATGTGTTGCTACATAGTGAAGTAGTGAAGTAGGAGGTTTACAATTTCCCGTCTTATTTCAATTTAACGCAGTTGGTTTATTTATTTAGGTCCATGTAATTTTAAACTACGTCATTAAATGTGTGTGCCGGACCGATGCTCAAATTCTGGAGCTTTGTCTTACGTGGGCAAGTGCTCTACTGACTGAGTTGCCCAAGCACGAGACGGGACCAATCCTCATAGCTTCACTTCCGTCATCATTTCATCTCCTACCTTCCAGACTTCACGGAAGTTCTCTTGTGAAAACTTCCATGGAGATGAGGTAGTGGCGGAAGTAAAGCTATGAGGACCTCTCCTGACTGGATCTTCAGCAGCTCAGTCGATAGAGCACTTGCGTGCTGAAGAGAAAGCTCCCGAGATCTAGCCTCAGTCCAGACATGGTTTTAGTACTGCAGGGAGTTTCGTCTCAGCACACACTCCATTGCATAGTGAAATTTTCATTCTAGAGCAATTAAGATTTTGTGCCACTTTAAATTTTTAACTTAGCACAAGTCAGATATTTCAAGGATCTTAGAATTCGATGAAAGGCACTTGGTTCATTTACAAGAGATAAATTGGCTATCGACTTGTTTGACATACTATGAATACTATCATGTTGTTGTTGTTGTGGTCTTCAGTCCTGAGACTGGTTTGATGCAGCTCTCCATGGTACTCTATCCTGTGCAAGCTTCTTCATCTCCCAGTACCTACTGCAACCTACATCCTTCTGAATCTGCTTAGTGTATTCATCTCTTGGTCTCCCTCTACGATTTTTACCCTCCACGCTGCCCTCCAATCCCTTGATGCCTCAAAACATGTCCTACCAACCGATCCCTTCTTCTAGTCAAGTTGTGCCACAAACTTCTCTTCTCCCCAATCCTATTCAATACCTCCTCATTAGTTACGTGATCTACCCACCCTATCTTCAGCATTCTTCTGTAGCACCACATTTCGAAAGCTTCTATTCTCTTCTTGTCCAAACTAGTTATCGTCCATGTTTCACTTCCACACATGGCTACACTCCATACAAATACTTTCAGAAACGACTTCCTGACGCTTAAATCTACACTCGATGTTAACAAATTTCTCTTCTTCAGAAACGATTTCCTTGCCATTGCCAGTCTACATTTTATATCCTCTCTACTTCGACCATCATCAGTTATTTTACTCCCTAAATAGCAAAACTCCTTTACTACTTTGTCTCATTTCCTAATCTAATCCCCTCAGCATCACCCGATTTAATTTGACTGCATTCCATTATCCTCGTTTTGCTTTTGTTGATGTTCATCTTATATCCTCCTTTCAAGACACTGTCCATTCCGTTCAACTGCTCTTCCAAGTCCTTTGCTGTCTGTGACAGAATTACAATGTCATCGGCGAACCTCAAAATTTTTATTTCTTCTCCATGAATTTTAATACCTACTCCGAATTTTTCTTTTGTTTCCTTTACTGCTTGCTCAATATACAGATTGAATAACATCGGGGAGAGGCTACAACCCTGTCTCACTCCTTTCCCAACCACTGCTTCCCTTTCATGCCCCTCGACTCTTATAACTGCCATCTGGTTTCTGTACAAATTGTAAATAGCCTTTCGCTCCCTGTATTTTACCCCTGCCACCTTCAGAATTTGTAAGAGAGTATTCCAGTCAACATTGTCAAAAGCTTTCTCTAAGTATACAAATGCTAGAAACGTAGGTTTGCCTTTTCTTAATCTTTCTTCTAAGATAAGTCGTAAGGTCAGTATTGCCTCACGTGTTCCAACATTTCTACGGAATCCAAACTGATCTTCCCCGAGGTCGGCTTCTACCAGTTTTTCCATTCGTCTGCAAAGAATTCGCGTTAGTATTTTGCAGCTGTGACTTATTAAACTGATAGTTCGGTAATTTTCACATCGGTCAACACCTGCTTTCTTTGGATTGGAATTATTATATTCTTCTTGAAGTCTGTGGGTATTTCGCCTGTCTCATACATCTTGCTCGCCAGATGGTAGAGTTTTGTCATGACTGGCTCTCCCAAGGCCATCAGTAGTTCCAATGGAATGTTGTCTACTCACGGGGCCTTGTTTCGACTCAGGTCTTTCAGTGCTCTGTCAAACTCTTCACGCAGTATCTTATCTCCCATTTCATCTTCATCTACATCCTCTTCCATTCCCATAATATTGTCCTCAAGTACATCGCCCTTGTATAAACCCTCTATATACTCCTTCCACCTTTCTGCCTTCCCTTCTTTGCTTAGAACTGGGTTGCCATCTGAGCTCTTGATATTCATACAAGTGGTTCTCTTCTCTCCAAAGGTCTCTTTAATTTTCCTGTAGGCATTATCTATCTTACCCCTAGTGAGACAAGCCTCTACATCCTTACATTTGTCCTCTAGCCATCCCTGCTTAGCCATTTTGCACTTCCTGTCGATCTCATTTTTGAGACGTTTGTATTCCTTTTTGCCTGCTTCATTTACTGCATTTTTATATTTTCTTCTTTCATCAATTAAATTCAATATTTCTTCTGTTACCCAAGGATTTATATTAGCCCTCGTCTTTTTACCTACTTGATCCTCTGCTGCCTTCACTATTTCGTCCCTCAGAGCTACCCATTCTTCTTCTACTGTATTTCTTTCCCCCTTATGCTCTCCCTGAAACTCTGTACAACCTCTGGTTCTTTCAGTTTATCCAGGTCCCATCTCCTTAAATTCCCGCCTTTTTGCAGTTTCTTCAGTTTCAATCTGCAGTTCATAACCAATAGATTGTGGTCAGAATCCACATCCGCCCCAGAAAATGTCTTACAATTTAAAACCTGGTTCCTAAATCTCTGTCTTACCATTATATAATCTATCTGATACCTTTTAGTATCTCCAGGATTCTTCCCGGTATACAACCTTCTTTCATGATTCTTGAACCAAGTGTTAGCTATGATTAAGTTATGCTCTGTGCAAAATTCTACAAGGCGGCTTCCTCTTTCATTTCTTCCCCCCAATCCATATTCACCTACTATGTTTCCTTCTCTCCCTTTTCCTACTGACGAATTCCAGTCACCCATGACTATTAAATTTTCGTCTCCCTTCACTACCTGAATAATTTCTTTTATCTCGTCATACATTTCATCACTTTCTTCATCATCTGCAGAGCTAGTTGGCATATAAACTTGTACTACTGTAGTAGGCATGGGCTTTGTGTCTATCTTGGCCACAATAATGCGTTCACTATGCTGTTTGTAGTAGCTAACCCGCACTCCTATTTTTTTATTCATTATTAAACCTACTCCTGCATTACCCCTATTTGATTTTGTATTTATAAACCTGTAATCACCTGACCAAAAGTCTTGTTCCTCCTGCCACCGAACTTCACTATCATATCTAGCTCAAAATGCCAGAAAATACGAAGACAGTTTGTGTGTGGTATCAGTCTGGAAGTTAAGTCAACGGGGGAATTGAATTATACCTGTATATGAGTTATTTCCTGAGTCATCTCCTTTTTATCCCATGCCATTGTCATCGAATCACATATCATTTTATTTCAAGTCGGGTCATCACATCTCAGCACCATTCTCAACTTACGTAATTCCATATAACTACAGTAGTCACGACCATATAGGAGGACTCCTTTTTTTTTCAACCTCCGATCGGTCACGAAATGACAAGCACAGTGAAAATCAAAAATGTTTTGTTGGCAACGTCGAGCTACGTCTTCAAACTACATCTCTACATAGCCGCCACTCCGACCTAAAGTTTCGTCGTAGCATAATAGTAACTTCCAATTCCCTCGTCATAAAAGGGAGCCGCCAGTTATTTCCGCCAATTCCCTACACCGGTCTGCAGCTCGTTGTCTGTCCGAAAATAATATCCATGTAGCCAACTGTTAATGTGAGCGAAGAGACGGAAATCATGGGAGCCAAGTCCGGCCTGTGTGGTGTGTGATTAAACACAGAATGCTGCAGGAGCGTCGTTGCAGCATCTGCAGTGAGCGGCCGAGCGTTGCTACGGAGAAACACGTGCATGTCAGTTATGTTATGCAGGCTGCCTGAAAACTGGCGGAACCTTTGCGGCAAGAAGAAGTCGAATAACTGCATTAGTCGAGAGATTGTTTTTCTAGGCATCCTTATGTGCTCATAGTGTTCTCAGAACTGAAATGTACGACAAGACGCAATCAGCAGGCACCCTAAGACACTATGCAACACATCTGGGAAAAGCATCGGATTTTCACTGTGATTTTAGTTTCGTGACACATCGAAGACTGAAAAAAAAAAGCCCTCGTATATCGTATTATAATCATCTGTACTTCTACAGCATTGATATGGCCACTGACATTGAGTTTGGTATCTGCTTTTACGTTAAATGGTCACCATCCTGACACCATCGAATTCCGACAGTTCCTGGCAGACGATACATGAGACATTCAAATTCGGTTTATGAATGCGAAACTCACTGCGCATTTCTTCCTTCTATGCAGAGTGTAGATCACGTTACACCAACGAACTTCCTGCGGCTGTGTGGAAATATTAGCCATTTGCACATTGAGGTATGAGAACACTTCAGTTCAGCGTCTTTTTTTCCATGATGCTTTCATAGTAGTGAAGTTTTTATAGACAACACTATATCTAAAAGAATGTAAGAACCACGTTCTTTGAAAACTGTGTACCTTGTTCTCTACTTATGTAAGGCTTCTAGCTTATTTTTGCCATTCAGTAGAAGTGATGTGTGTTTTTTTATTCAATGTTTCTTAGTTCATATCTACAATAGATATTTTTCAGAGTTCTTCAATAGTCGACATGTTACACCACAGAGACTCTGAGTACAAAAAATGTGATCTTTGGATGTCAGTAACATTGTCATTGCCAGTATAGCATACGGTGAGAAGTAATTCAAAGAGCGGTCTGGAAATAGCTAGCAGAACACAGAGGTGAAAACGCAGAGGATGGTGCTTTTTGGAAATACGATTTTGTAAAGTCTGAGGTGAGAAGTGTGAAGATATTCAGGTAATGTTGTCACTGCATTGCTTGCTCACGCGTAATTTATCATGAGATGAGAAAGGCAATAACTGTGACAGTGATTTTTTGGCACTTTCCACTATATGGCTAGAGCGTTCCACATTGTTCACAGATGTAGAGTATGCCGATATGGTATTTGCGTACGGATTACTTCGTGGAAACACTGCTGCTGCTTGTCGAGAATTATTTCCGTGTAGAGAATATTCCGTAACCGCATAGTGCAAGATTCATCAGTGTTCACTCGTGTTCTCGTCACATTGGTGCAGTAAGTCTCATCCGAAAATGCAAAGCAGCAGAATGTGGGTGAAGGAGAAGACATTATTCAGTTGATAGAACGCAGTCTTTCAACAAGAATACATTGAATTTATATATGTATCGGCGTTTCAAATACAGGAATATGCCGTACATAAGTAGGGTCTCTGTTCTTACCATTTGCAGCAGATTCAACGCCTTTCGGAAAAAGTAAGGAAGGAAGGAAGAGTAGGGTGTAATATCCCGTTGACAAAAAGGTCATCAGAGAAGGAGCACAAGCTTGCTTTGTGTCAAAGATTGGGAAGGAAATAGGCCAATTCGGGGTAAACAAAGACAACCTGAATCTGGGTGGTCGGACGCGGATTAGAACTGTCGTCCTTCCGAATGCGAGTCCACTGTACTAATCAGTGTACCGCCTCAATCGGTCAGACACCTTCGAAATGGAAATGAAGGTAGACGATTGGAATTTTGTGGTTGGCCGACTCCAAATTGCCAAGTGTTCCCACTAATACTGTCTGCCGGAAAAGCTACTTTCGCTCTTGACGGTATCAACAAGACTCGAAAGTCACGGTGGAGGCCCGACGAAAATCCACATACCTTTATGGAGAAGTGTTTCCTAGAGTGCTTCTCTATAAATGTGTGGTGGGGTGTGACAGACAATCTGTTGCCTTGTTCTGTTGCGTTACCACATCGTCTTATAGGGTACATTATCCGAACTTTCTTAGAAGCCAACTTCCAGCATAACAGGAAGATGTCCATGGTTTACAAGTAGCGTAGTATAACTACTGTAGGTACCGTAAACTATCGTGAGCAGACGTGGCCAATTAAGATCCGACCAGCGTTACCGGTATGTTAGGTATGTTGCATATCTATCGGGCGTTACCTCAGTTTGATCGTTTTGTTTACGTGTGCGATCGGTGTCTTACTCAGTCGAACGAGCGATGCCACACTGGACGGACCGAGATATGCACGCGCCCAAAGGAAACACCTTGGCCACGCATGAGTTGCCCGATCGCCGTCCGGCGAGGCTTGCTGTGTTGCTAGCCACATTGGGCGCTTCACTTACGACACCCTGGCAACGACGGACGGACAACGGTTTATGACGAACCAGGCAACGGACATGGTACACTTAGCAGTAGCTTGCGCACAGGACGACGGAGCACCGGCGCCCCGCCTTAGAGATGTCAGACCTCACCAACTCAGACACAGGTCGCGGTCGGGAACCCGGCAGGTGAAGTCAGGCGGGACCCTTACACCAGGGTATTAGACCACCGTAGCATCCCCCAGGACAAACAACCCCAAGATGAACGTTCTGAAGGACTCGCAGCTAGACGTGAAATAATGCCACTTACTGCCGATAGTGGAGAGGACATCGCACTTAGTGGAGCTGAATCGACAGTTACCAGTTCACTCAGATTCTGAGCCACCGAAAATGTTAGACGACGACGCTCAACCACCCAATGAGGACGAAGACCAGGAGTTTCAGCGTGTTGTCCAGCAACTGTCGGAAGAAAACCGCAAAAACTCGCATGTCGCGGAGGACATCGCGAAACGAGAGCACCCTATACTCACGTCAAACAAATTCTCACCGCTACAGTCTGACGACGATCAGATGGAGGTGTCAACAGAACAGAGAGCAACTTGAACGAGCAACTCAAACCGTGCACCGACGCAACGCCCTCCAATACCACCACAGAGGATAACCACCTATTACCATCCAATACCTACTCCTGAAAGGTGAACTGAGAAAACATGTTGAAGGACCCGTAAGGATGACTCATAAGAGCGATAAAATTAAATATCATTTCTCATCATTGGCTGACCAGAGGATTGGCCTGCGGTTTTTCGAGGATTCAAAACTTCCATTATTTACAAACCAATCGTTAACTGACAGTTAGTCGTTATCAAGTACCTTCCCGCGGAAATCACTGAAGGGGAGATGGCACAAGCTCTGTACAACATTGGTATGTAACAAGCCGCGGTCATCAATTAAAATCGAGAAAGAGAAAACCAGTGAGCCAATACCACAGCCAATCAATTGTGTGACCCTGCCAGCAGGCCCAGCCAGCGAGTCAGAATATGACGTTAAACATCTTCTAGACACCAAAGTGGTAATTGAAAAGTACCAAAGTGGCAACTGAAACATATGAATCAAAGGAGGAGCCTGTACAATACAGAACCAACACGGCCAATTATTGCGACTTGCTACCATAGTATGTGAATTGCATGGACCACCACTAACCTCTAAACCAAAAGGGAACATGTATAAATTGTGATGACGAGCATCGTGTTACATGGAGAGGATGCTTCAAATTTCAGGAGGCACTGCGGATATACGCTGTGCAGGAGCAAGCAGCAAAGAACAGACAATAACCGGTTGTGACACCTCTCCCCCTCCCCCCCCCCAAGTGAATGTTGCCAACGGAAAGGGATTCCACAGCCGCCTGGCACCCTTCACCTTGTACCAGATAACAACAACCTATCGCAGCTACATCGGACGCACATTCACAGGTCGACTTCACGGAAGTCAGGAAGTTGGTCTCAAGCGTAAAGAATTTTTAGCGACTCTCCGTCAGGAGAGACACTACGAAAATGTAATGAGGCACCAGACTACCTATCAAAACTAATCACCTTAGCAGACGGAATTATGAAGATATTCACCCCCAGTAATGGCCCTTAGACGAACAAGGCTGGATAATCTTTCACTCTCTATAGTCAACACAATGACGTCTACAATAAGAATTTTGAATTCGAGGATTTCCTTACGTATTTTCAAATCAATATTCTCTTCCCGACGAAAACGCATCTTCTCCCACCCAACCTTTCAATATATACAATACGAAGGGATAGCGGACGGACAGAGCAAATAGCCAGCTACATCTACATCTACATCTACATGATTACTCTGCAATTCTCATTTAATTGCTTGGCAGAGGGTTGATCGAACCACAATCATACTATCTCTCTACCATTCCACTCCCGAACAGTGCGCGGGAAAAAGGAACACCTAGGCCTTTCTGTTCGAGCTCTGATTTCTCTTATTTTATTTTGATGATCATTCCTACCTATGTAGGTTGGGCTCAACAAAATATTTTCGCATATGTATCAACCGATCGATAGCACATGTTCCTCTCGCATTGCCATATTTTACATCTCTGGAAACAACTGCAGTTAAAATCTCCACTTGTTTTGGCATCATTACATTGTTTGCGGCGTATCTTAGCCCTCAGAGACCATTTGTCGAGAACGACCTTCGGTTGCTATTTGCTCCACAATGAGAGAGTTCTGCTCTGCTGGGATTTCAACGCTAAGCACTTCGCGTGGAATTCGCATCGTACCAACCAACGAGGGAACCAGCTGTGCAGCTTGGAGGAACGATTGGAAGCTATCACGTTCCGACTGGACGATTCAACTCACGTCCCGAGCAATCCAGCTCACATACCCTATTTGGTGGACATAGCTATCTTGAAAACATCGTCTTCAAACCATTAACGATCCGACGACTGACCATAATCCAGTGGTCGGTAATATCACAGAGGCGCTGGGACACGTACCCCCTTCACACCACGAACTGTGTGACTAGTACCAAGCGTTCTTTAGCAACATCGTTTACCTCACAATAGACGAATCGACAACAGACCTTATAGAGGAGGTCATCTCTGCATCGCCTGGAAAGATATGAAGAGCCTACCGTTAGGTCTCGGTCATAACTGAGGGGGGTGATTTCTACAGTAAAGAGTTTCACCATTGCTCCAGGACTTGAAGAACCTTAAAAACAGGGTGCGTAAACGCTGGCAGTGGTACCGTAACCCCAAGGCAGGCCCTCCGAAACCCAAGACCAGCGAAAGTGGCGCTTCTGGAACCAGAGGGCCCCTTGTTTGACCCACTGAGCAAGGCACAGCATTTTTGCCACGACGTATGCGGTAGAGAATGTCTTAACCCATGAGCATACCGCCGAAGAGGAGGAGCTAAGAATACGATGCCAGGTAAATGACATCTGACAAATGGGACGACACACGGAACCACTACTGACGACACCTGCGGAGATCCGTTAGATTGTACGACGACTTGGCAACCACTCAGCCCCTAGGCCAGATGGTATAACGAACGAACAGTTGAAGAAGTTACCGTGAAAATCACTGGTGCTGATAACCCGCATTTTTACAGCTGTCTCCTGCTAGAATACTTTCCTCTGGGTGCAAGACTGCTCGCATAATACCTCTAACAACACCGGGGAAAGACTATCGTCAACCGCAAAATGGTCGGCAAATCAGCCTACTGCCAGTACTCTCCAAATTACTGGAATGGATCATATTCCAACGACTTTACGCAACAATCACCGAAGGGGATGTCATATGCCCGACCAGTTCGCCTTCCAGCCACGACTGTCAACCGAGCTCCAGCTCCTTGTGATTACACACAATATACCATATAATATGGACTACGTGAACAATACAGCCGCTGCCTTTCTCTGTGTTGGAAAGGCATGTGATCGAATATGGAAAAATAAGCTGCTCACCAAACTGCACGACGTTCCCACCGTTACGAACTACTGCAAAAAGATTATTGACAGCTATCTTCAAGATAGGCGCTGTTTTGTTCGAATTGATGGTCAGCGGTCCAGCATTCAACAGCTCAACAGCTGCCGGAGGGCATCACTCAAGGCTCTGTCTGTTCGAGAGTCTATTAATCCTGTTCGTGAATGACCTGCCATTACTTCCACAAGTCGTCCTTGAGCATTTCGTGGACGATAGAACGATCCTCACCAACAGCCAAAGAGTCGATGCAGGGATACGGGGCTTAAAGCGTCAGCTTACACTTATTCCGTTATGGACAGCAGCAAACCGGATTATGCTGAATGCAGAGACGATGCAAGTCATTACGTCTACTCGCCGTCGGCCCGAAATCCGAGACCGTCTCACACTGCACAACATCGCACTCTCTTGGACAAATCGTGTGAAATACTTGGGAGTGATATTGGACAGGAAACTTCTCTTCAAGGATTACGCCCAGGGAAAATGCAACAACACCATGTACTTGTATCACATACAATATCCACCGTTGTCGAGTCAACATCTGAACGTGACGACCAAACTATGCCTCTATCAAACAACGATCCCACCATCTATCTTATATGGATGTTCCTCCTGGAGGATCACCTGTAACAGCAGTGTCAAGCAGCTGCGAACTATACAAAACCGGTGCCTTGTAGCACCTAGGTGGGCAAGGATCATTGATTTCCACTAGGAACTGCACATGGAGACCAGCGGGGAAGCAATCGCTATCATCCACACAAATTGAAGCATAAAGACTCACTACGGGAGACATCTTGATTACGCCGGGTCTGTCGCACCGGAAAGTTCTCCGTGCCACCATCAAGTCACCACAATCAAACGTCAAAGTAGTGTATGTTTACAAACAAATGAAGGAGAAAAAGTAATGTAACTTTGTGTAACAGAAATGGGAAATCAGCTGAAACAGTATGTAACAGTACATGAAACATAATAAAATAAGCAACGCTCCTTTCCTCCCTTACATTTAGGAAGTCCATATACGAGGTGATAGTACTTCTGTGAAACCAAACAAAAAACAAAAAATGTCAGTGTGTTATTAGATTCATCTTATAACCGGAAGCACTGAACCTTACAGAAACTGAGCGAGGATACATAAAGGGCCGTGTAGCCTACGGTACATCAGTAAGCGACTATTGTTTTTCAAAATGCATCATCGTTTGGAAGTGTGGGAATTGTGCAATGTAAGGACCATCTAAAACATGACAGAAGCTACCTGTGAGTACTGTGGAACCATATGTATATCATAAAACAGTGGCTACTCGTCTACGAGATAACCTCCAAAAGTATAGACTGTCCACAATCTATCAAATGAGTGGCTCGGGAACGTTAACAGGGATCAGGAAGAATTTCAAGGGGCATTTCTGAAACAACTAATGTAACGTCGACGTCTGTTATGTTTTCTGCCCTACTTGATGAGCAATCTAGTATCTCGAACACCAAATCATCAGTTTCATCGACCACTCCTACAACAGTTTCTGACAGACGTAGAAAAAGTCGTCGCAAGATCTGTTCGTGCTTCAGGAGCCTCGTTGTCAATACTGGAAAAAAGCTTTTCATTTCATTCGTTCCAGCTACGATCCACGGACCCACCATGCTACCAAGCTATGAGTACCACGTTGTCCAACGTTGAATATCAACGTATTCACGCTGTTGTCACAAAATTAAACTTTCATATGCTCTCGATGATGGATGGGCAGATGTGTCCGGACACCAAGTGATTAATTTCATTGCCACAACACCAGACCGAATTTTCATCAGGAGTATTCGTCCTGATGAGTGAAGAGAAACAGCACAATTAAGGATTTAAAATACCAGTTCTAGCTACAAGCATGAATACGTTCTTCCTGCAGAACGGGGCTCCCTGCGTGCTCTAAATGTGAAGTGATGTCTGTTCCAAACGGTAGTATTACCGGAAGATGGGTCACGTTTCTTGGTCACCACTTTAAATTTTTGATTTTGGTGATGACTGAAGGGTGACGTTTCAGCAGAAAAAGTGAACACAAGAGACGAATTGATCGTTTGGATTATGAGTAATTCTGTTCTTTAAATTAAAAAAAAATCAAGGCAACCTCAGTAGAGCTACACTTAGTGTTGTCAAGAGAACTCTAAAACGCATCGGAGTCGGAGGAGGAATTTAAGAAAATCAACTTTAAAGTTAATCATTTGTCTTCGCTTAACCGCTTCTGTCAGTATTCGTGTGGGTTACATTCTGTGCAAAAGTAAAACTTGAATACCTATTACATGGAATGTTTCACTTAAATTAGTTGATACTATCGCCTCGTATAGTTATTACTATTCCTCCTGAAACACCCTGTACATGCCAGCAGTTGTGAAGGGAACGGATATGTACGACGGATGCCTGTAAGATAAAATGCATTCAGAATGCGCAACACTTCTTAATTTCCCAGATGCCAGTGATTGTGAGTTTCATTCGATCTTCAGTACTAAAAGACTGTTCAGAAGTGTGAGGTACATCACTTAATTCCAACCACAATTTATCCTCCTTGACATGGCTAGAGCCAACATCCTCTTCAATCTGGGAGAGCATTGATTTCGTTATACGATTTAGAGCAAGTGCAGTCTGAGTCCAGTCACATTAATGTGACTACTGCCTATGTTCGACGTCAACGTGCAATAACCACTCACAGGCAGCAGGTGGCAGCACTAGCAGTGAAGGGTGTATAAAGCGCGTCGGGGAACAGTAAATAGTGCAGTCGTTGCAATGCGGAAACGCAGCGATTTATTTGACGTCAAAATTGTTATTGTCACTGGCTTTCGGGCGATGGATAGAATAATTTACGAAAGGGCTAACTGTGTAAACTGATGGCGTGTCGGAAACGGGCGGCGAGGCTACTGTGGTGCCCCACAGGCACATATGATGTGGGTGGAGGACAGCTGCGGAGGTGTGTACCGTCGAACTGACCGGCAACCTACCGTCCAGGTGAAACACGGAAGGAAGGTAGATTGGGTTTAACGTCCCGTCGACATCGAGGTCATTAGCCGTGATTGAAAAACGTTCTTGCAGTCCAACAGCAACACTATTTCACAAATTCCGGCCACATTCACTGGATGCCCCAGTCCAAATCACCGTCATGCGTTGTTGGCTGAATTTCGTGCGTCTGTTTTACCTCGACACCAGCTACGTTCTACACAGTGACCTGAGAGGCAACAGAGGCAGCGACATCGCCACCGCAGTTCGTAGATCTGCAGTCCGGCATAAAGGGAAGTTGCGACTGCCACAACAACACTGTGTGACATAAGCTAACCTCCAAGGTTCCATCTGGAATTGGGTGTGCAACGTGGTATTAGGTCGTTAGTCGCACTATTCCAACAAACTCGAAACTCTATTCATTTCACCTACTACGATCAGGTGACTGCATCATGTGTACCGAAGAGGACACTATCGAGCATAACTTTCTGTGCCGCAAATTTCGTAAAATCTGGGCTACTGCAAGAGACATGCTGTGATTGATAAACAGAGTCGCTGTGAATCACACCACGGTGTCAGACGCCATCATACCACAATGGAATCACTATCCAGAAACAAAGAAAAATGCTACGACCTGGATTATGCTACACATAATTCACGCAGTCTTCTCCCTAAAAATATCTTATACATTGGATTTCGTAGAATATTTGCGGAATGAACACGGTAAGGAACAAACACGGAACAAATGTAGCGACAACTTTGCAGATTTCCTGAATATATCATTCCAAAAAGCGTCTGGTGATGTGGGACTGTAGTTTATTTGTTCCACCTTTTCTTTTGTGTTCTCTTTTTTTCTTCATTTAATGTGATTTCGTGATTAACCGTGCTGTCAGAAGTCCTTATTTACTTTTCTGTGCTTCGTGTGCTGGGACTTTGCGTTGTGTAACGCTTTATTAGGAGAACACTAACAGAAAAACGGATGTAGACAACCTTGTCTCAAGAGTTTTCTGGACTTGCTTGGTGTGGTGCACATCTCAATACGCGCCTCCTTATGTATTGGGGATAGGCGGCTCGTATACTAGATGACGTTGCCTAAATGGTCCAAATTGCTCTACGCACTATTGGACTTAACATATGAGGTCATCAGTCTCCTAGACTTAGAACTACTTAAACCTAACTAACCTAAGGACATCACACACATCCATGCCCGAGGCAGGATTCGAACCTGCAACAGCAGCAGCAGTGCGGTTCCAGACTGCAGAGCCTAGAACCACTCAGCCACAGCGGCCGGCGACGCTGCCTAAGACTGGACCTATAGAACATTTAAGATATAGTTTATTTTAAAACAGGATGTACCCTCTGGGGGTGAACATTTACTTCGAGTCTCAGCGAGATGTCTGCTGCCAGCTTATGCTAATTTGTGTTCAATATTTGCGTCAGGAGTTTTCGATTTAGAAGATGAAGTACTTCGAGAATAATCGTTATTTTTGTACAGGATCCAGTGAATATTTTATTTTCTGTGTGCCGACCGAGTAAGGCCGCATGATTTAAACTCTTATTGACAGACTGTTAGTTCGTCCATCTGCTGCCAATTGTGTTTTGTCCTTCGTTCTTTATTTGTCTGTAAGAAGAACAATACGTTAAGAGATTCGTTAGTAAAATTTGACTCATGAAGAGATACGGATTCTGTTTTGCTACATATCACGCAGGTTCAGTTCACCACAAGGAACTTTCGACACGGCACATAGACTTTGAGGAACATTTAAAATTTAACTTCACTCTATTATTTCTTCATTTCGTTTTTATTGCTGTAAAAGTGAGAAGATTACGAATCACCCTTTCTCGAAAAAAAGTGTTGTGTTAATTCGGTTCTGGAGTAAGGACCTAGTTCTCGCAGGCTTCCCTCCTGGTAGAGCTGTCCGTGAAGTTGCCTGCAGTTTAGGGGTCGCACTCAGAACGGACATTTTATCGATGGGAAAGGGCGGTCAAAAGCAGCGAAGCTGTTTGAGAAAGGATATTACAAAGTTGTACACCGTTGATTACAATTACAACACGATCTTAAATGTTCACTTGAAATGAAACATTAGTGTTGTGCCTAATGTCAGCACTGTAGTGGGTTTTTAGATTTTCTTCTAGATACTGGCTGTGTGGATACTACAAGACACACAAATTATTACATCATTTTTTTACAATTTGAACAGGATGCAATACTTAACTTGAAACAATCCATTTCTACAGGACTGTCTATACATATCTGTCACTGTCACTGAACACCAACGTATCGCTTGCTGCCGTACAGAATAATAGTATCCTTTCTCGGTGTACAGTTGACAATAAACTTTGCTACATACTTCTGTCTAATACAGTCTTCGCACTGCTAGTCTGTAGTGAGGCGACGCTGTCGTCTTCGGCGATGACTACACATTGGGCTGAGACCCAGACCTCCAGATGTCAGACAGTAAGATCAGTAGCAAACGTTATATATTATCAGATTATCAAACAAAACTCATATTTAGTTCGCGTTATATGGTGTCGTCCAGGATAAAGTGCGTAAACGGTAAGTAATAAGTAACACTTGACGTATGGAACACAAGAAGAGCTTAACAGTGAGCGTCCATTGTGTATAGCCCCCGTGGGGAGGTGAATAGAGCATTAGCTTGGCGTACCAAGGGTCCTGGGTTCGAGCTCTGGTTGTACCACTTTATGCTGTGTAGTACACGTGAAACTGTTATATGGGTCAACATATTACTGACTTGAAAAATGACTGTTCCTGTGTTATAGAAAAGTCCTACTGGCAGTCTGCTTTCACTTCGTTAATTTGAAAGTAGTAAACCTATACATTTTCAGTCTGACAGAATAAACATAAACAAATCGAACATAAGAATAAAGAAAGATTAGCATCATAAGTACGGAAGTATTAATAGCAATAGTAGTAACAATAATCATAAAAATAATAATAGTTATTATTATTATTGCTGTTAATGCTACTGAAAGTGTGATGCCATTGTTTGTTAATTCCTCTATTCCGACTGTTTACATTTACTCTTCGAAACTACAGATGTGCTCTGCAGGTTTGCTACTTTCAAATAAACGATTCGATAGCGGACGCAATATATTAGAACAGTCATTTAAATGTCAGGATCATAATGTCCCATGTAAGAGCGTCACACGTACTACAGTATAAAAACTTGTATAACCAGGACTCGAACTCCGGACCTTAGTACAAGAAACCAACACTATGCTGATTTCCTGAGGGGAGCTCTACGCGAGAGACACTTACAATTACGCTTTTGGTGTGCTCCGTAAGGGAAGTGTTCTCCAGGATGACAGGACATAATACAGACTGTATTGGAGTTTTGATTGATACTCTGTCGATATACAACGTCTGGTACTGATCTGCTTGTCTGGCATCTGGAGCTTTGTGAGCGGCATTCCGCTCTGACGTGAGTCAGTCCTCAGCAGCGGCGGCGTGAGGAAACTCTTGAGGGCGTCTCTACGCCGACATATGTACGATGTAAACACTGAACAATTGGGGCGAAAGACTACATACCAGTCTTACATCCTTTTTAGTCCGTCCACTCTAATTATTCCCTCGTGACTCTTGTACATATTGTATATTGCCTTTCTCTCCTTATAGCTTATGCTAATTTTTCCCTGAGTTTCGAACATCTTGCATCATTTTTCATAATCGAAAGTTTTTTCTAGCTTGACAGATCCCATGAACGTGTCTTGATTTTTCTGTTATCTTCCATTACCAATTGTAACGTCAGAATTCCTCTCTGGTGTCTTTATTTTTCCTAAAGCCAAACTGATCGTAATACACTTATTAGCCTGTAATTAGTCTGCTCTCTCCTGCTCCCTTTCTAATACATTGCGATAATCTATGACATCTTCCATTCTTCGATTCTGAATGGTGAAACGCCGTTCAATTCGTATGTTACGGAACAAAAGAAAAATGCAGTACTAGCAACAGATATTGCTGCAGATCCATTTGAAAAAATTGAAGTTGATGCCTTAGGTCTTCAATCATCGCTACGGAAAGATACTATCCGTCTTTTAGTGACGACATTTTTTTTGTAACGGCATTTTTTACAATTTATTTGGGTGAAAAAAGAATTACGATATCTTTAACGGTTTTGAAAATACCTGTGATGAGCAGGTCAAGGTAGAGTGTAAGTGGCTACTGCAGTCATTGATACCAAAACACGTACGAAGTAAGGGGAAGGCTTTTGCGCGTAGGATAACATGGCCATTATGTAGAGTGTTAGACCACGTCACTATGAAACTCTAAAACATCCATAAAACTAACGAAAGCGAAAGGCTGTTGCCGACGACGATTACTTGTGAGAAAGACTAGATCTGGAAGCGCTGGCTACGATCGGAGGTGAGGCCGGAACAGGCGCCGATGGCAGCGGAACGCCAGCCACGGAAGAAACAGACGAGGCCGCAGAGCAGCCGATAGAGCCGTCGATAGGCGAGAGGGGACGCCGCCGCTTGCCGTGTGGTCTCTGCCGCCGCCGCCGCCGCCGCTGCCGGGTCAATCATCGCGACCAATGGCGCGGCGCGACGCCGCCGACGGCCAGAGCGGGAGCGCGCCTATCTGCGCGCTCATCTGCCCCCGCGGCGCCACCCCGCCAGCCGCCAGGGCCCCTATCACGTGCGACACACGTCGTTACTTAACGCAAGGGCATCTTCACTCACCGCTAGGGTTGTAAAAGTACCGTAGGCTACCGTAAATAAGCGTAGACTACTGTAGTTTTCCGTGCAGCTTTGGCCAGTTAAGATCGTTCCCGCGTTACCTGTACGTTGGGTGTGTTGCATAGCTATCAGGCGTTACTTGAAAACGATCGCTTTCTTTATGTATGAGATCAGTGACTTACTAGTTCCCCCTAAAAACCGGAAGCAGTGAACCAACTAGAAACTGAGTGAGGATATAAAAAGAGCTGGGTTACCTGCAGAACTCTATTGTACTACATAGTTATTCTCCTGTTTGTTACTTAAGAATGGACAGTATTTATAGCAAAGAAAGGGTGTAAGACAGAGACATAGTCTGTCGTCCATACTGTTCAGTCTACACATCGAAGAAGCAATGAGGGAAATGAAAGAAAGGTTCATCAGTAGAATTAAATTTCAAGGTGAAAGTGAAAGTGCAGTGAAAGTGAAGAAGAACGACATGATCTGCTGAACGTAGTGAACAGCTTAATGAGTAAGGGATATGGATGGGGAGCTCGTAAATCGGAAAAAGACGAAAGTAATGACGAGTAACAGAAACAAGAACAGTGAAAAACTTAACATCAGAATTGACAGTCACGACGTATATGAATGTAAGGAGTTCTGTTACCTAGGCAGCAAAATAATCGCTGGTGGACGGAACAAGGAAGTCATCAAAAGCTGACTAGCACCGCAAAAATGGTATTTCTCGCCAAGAGAAGTCTGCCAGTATCAGATATAGCAGTTAATTTGAGGAAGAAATTTCTGACAATGTACATTTGGAGCACAGCATTGGATGGCAGCGAAACGTGGACTGTGGAAAGACTGGAACAGAAGAGAAGGAAGCATTTGAAATGTGGTGCTATAGACGAATGTTGAAAATTAGGTGCACTGATAAGCTCATAAGGTAAAGAATGAAGAATAGGAGAGGAAAGGAATATATGCAAAATACTGACAAGAATTCAAGGATTAACTTCTTTGGTACTAGAGCGAGTTGTGGAGGGTAAAATCTGTAGAGGAACAAGAGATTGTTGAAGTAGTCAGAAGACTGATAATTAAAAGAAAAAAAAATGTGGGTGTCAGACTAATCAACGTACTCAATAATCGGTCTTAAGTGTGATTTGTAAGCAATTTCTTTCGCGGATGAATTTCATTCCGTACAGTTTTTACCACTGAATCTCAGCCATGTGCCCGATTTTGCTACAATTACTTTAATATGGTCATTCGTCGTTAGGTCGCCTCGGGCGGCTGCTACTGGGTATTCTATGGTTGTTATTATTTTCAGTGATTTATCGCCAATAGAGTATTCGTACAGTAATGGATCGTTTCGCCTGTTTGTTCGCAATAACTTAAATTTCTTATGTTCAGAATCAGCTCCCATTCTCTGTATATATCCTCTGCAGGTCTTCGTACATTTCGCTAGAGTTCTACTGTTCCAGTCGTTCTATAGTCAATTGTATCGTCTGTGAACATCGTCAAGGAGCTTCCAACATAATTCACTATATCATTCATATAGCAAACGGTGACGTTCCTATGATATTCCCTTGCGGCATTGCAGAAATTACATTTCTCGATTTCATCGCGTATGGAACGAATTAAGTTCTGTCTGGTAGGATGCTCTGAATACAGGCACAACTGTGGTTCTAAACTCACCAAGTTCGTGATTTTTCACTAAACGACAGTGCGGAATTACACTGACGGAAAAAATAGCAACACCCGAAAATAATTAATGAAGGGGAATGAAATTTTGTGAATACATTTTAAGTCATTAACACTGCAAAATCACAGCTTAGTGCAAGCGCGAGATAAGCAATTTGCAAATGTGAAATGCTGGTACATTAACGACCGGCGTAAACGACATAGTGTTGAATGCAAGCATGCAATCGTGAATGCGTTGTGTTGTTTGCACAGGTGCTGGATGTCAGTCTGTGGGATGGAGTTCCACACCTGTAGCACTGTCAATACAGGGACTGTTAACGCTGGTTGTAAATGAGGCTGGAGTTGTCCGATGATGTGTCATATGTGCTCGATTGGAGACAGATCTGGTGATCGGGTAGGCCAAGGCAACATGTCTATATTCTGTCATATTGGGTTACAACAGCGTTATGTGGGCGAGCTTTATACCGTTGGAAAGCACCCCCTCTGATTCTATTCGTCAGTGGCAGCACAGCAGGTCGAATCACGAGATTGTCATACATTTTTGCAGTCAGGGTGCGTGGGATAACCACGTGAGTGCTCCTGCTGTCATACGAAATTGCACTCCAGAACATAACTCCATGTGCAGGTCCAGGTGTCTGACACAGCAGGCAAGATGGTTGCAGGCCCTCTACTACCCACCTTCTAATCAACATGCGGTCATTAGTGCCATTGAGGCAGAAACAGCTTTCATCAGAAAACACAACAAACCTCCGGCCTGCCCTCGAATGAGCTCTCACTTCACACCACTGACGTCGAAAATGGCGGTGGTTTGGGGTCAGTGGACTGTACGCTACCGGGTGTCTGGCTCGGAGCTGTCCTTGAAGTAACCGACTTGTAACAGTTCTCCGGCCGAAGTGACCGTGCGGTTAAAGGCGCTGCAGTCTGGAACCGCAAGACCGCTACGGTCGCAGGTTCGAATCCTGCCTCGGGCATGGATGTTTGTGATGTCCTTAGGTTAGTTAGGTTTAACTAGTTCTCAGTTCTAGGGGACTAATGACCTCAGCAGTTGAGTCCCATAGAGCTCAGAGCCATTTTTTTTTGTAACAGTTCTTTGTGTCACTGAGGTGCCAACTGCTGTTCATCTTGCCGCTACGAGGCGCCAGAGCCAAACGCCGAACACGATGGTCTTCCCTCTCGGTGGTGCCACGTGGCCGTCCGGAGCCCAGTCTTCTTGCGACCGTACATTCTCGCGAACAGCGCTGCCAGCAGTAATGTACAATAGCTGCTTTGCTGCCAAGTGTTTGTGCAATATCGCAGAAGGAACGTCCAGTTTCTCGTAGCCTTATTATACGACTTCGTTCAAACTCAGTGAGATGTTGATAATGATCAAATGTGTGTGAATTCTTAAGGGACCAAACTGCTTATGTCACCGGTCCCTGGACTTACACACTACTTAAACTAACTTACGCTAAGAACGACACACACACCCATGCCCGGGGGTGGACTCAAACCTCCAGCAGGAGGGGCTGATAATGGTCTCTTTGTCGCATTTAAGCCATTCTTGACTAACATCAATTTATCACGTCGAATCTCACGCCATACGATCATTTCCATTTCAAGCTTAACTAACGCCCCTGCCCGCTATAGCATGTATTTATAACAAACCAGATTTGCATCCTCATAATGGCTATACTAGCGCCACTCTTATACGACTGGCGCCAAATTTGAACATCTTTCAGATGTAGAATCACGCATACAAATTTTCGTCTATGTCGCACAACTTCTTCAGTCAGTCAAGTGATTGTTAGGGACCCCCATCATCGAACACGAAGACAGAGAGCAAATGTGGAGCCATACCTAACCATACTGAAATTCCAGAGATATGGTCATGAAACTTAATGGATTCCGCTCCGAGTTAGCGATGTTCTTTCCGCGAAACGATTTGAGTTACTATTCCGTAATAAGAAAGTAGTTTCGCTGTTTGCAGCTGCACCTTCGTTTTCGTAACATAGAATAGCTGTGGAAGTGCCACCTCAAATGGACGTCTTTAAAAGCGTACAAACGATGTAATAAACAATTTAATGCATCTATTTATTTTGAAGTGTGTGCTACACAAAGAGTCATTGCAAAGGTGAGCAGTGAATCACCCTTTCGTAAAATATAACAGACATTTAACGAAACCCGATGTATACAGAACTACTGCCCACGGATAATATTCCGAGACCTTATATTACCATGTAAAACCAGTCCGAAGTAGTTTACTTACGGTGACTTTGCTTAGTACACATATCTATCGAAACAGTCTTCGGTAAACAACTGACAAGCCGCAATAATTTTTGCGGTATCACAAACTCCATTTAATTAATGTAAAATCATTCTCCAAAATAATATCCAGATGTGTTGGTTCAGTGCTACCAATGGTCGTTAGCGCAAGGCTCGTAACAATATGCGATGAAGTCTTTACAGATCATTGCTATTTTATTCTTTATTGTAAGAATTTCAAATTCTGAAAGTGGCAGAGGTAAAATACAGGGAACGAAGAGTCGAGGGAAACGCAAAAGAGACAGTGGCAGAGTAAGAAGTGAAACAGGGTTGCCTATCCCCGATGTTATTCAGTCTGTATATTGAACACGCAGTAAACGAAAGCAAAGAAAAATTTGGAGTAGGAATTAAAATCCAGGAAGAAGAAATAAAAACCTCGAGGTTTGCCGATGACATTGTAATTCTGTCAGAGATAGCAAAGGACTTGGAAGAAAAGTTGAATGGAATGGACAGTATCTAGGCTATAAGATGAACATCAACAAAAGCAAAACGAGGATAATGTAATGTAGTCGAATTAAATTAGGCGATGCTGAAGGAATTAGATTAGGAAATGAGACAAAGTAGAAGGTTATTTTTGCTATTTGGGCAGCAAAATAACTAAGGTTGGTCGAAGTACAGAGGCTATAAAATGTAGACTTGTGATGGCAAGGAAAGCGTTTCTGAAGAAGAGAAGTTTGATAACATCGTGTATAGACTTAAGTGTCAGGAAGTCTTTCCTGAAAGTATTTGTATAGAGTGTAGCCATGTCTGGATGCGAAACATGGCCATTAAACAGTTTAGGCAAGAAGAGAACAGAAGCTTTAGAAATGTGGTGCTACAGAAGAATGCTGAAGATTAAGTGGGTAGATCACGGAACTAATGAGGAGGTACTGAATAAAATTGCGGAGAAGAGGAATTTCTGCCACAACTTGATGGAATAAGGGCTCGATTGGTAGGACACGTTCTGAGGCATCAAGGGATCACCAATTTAGTACTGGAGGGAAGCGCGGAGGGTAAAAATCGTTCTACCAGGATGTAGGTTGCAGTAATTACTTGCACAGGATAGAGTAGCATGGAGAGCCGCGTCAAACCAGTCTTTGGACTGAAGACCACAACAACAACAACAACAACAATAACGTTGTATGAAATATGAAATTTCCTAGTGTATTTCCTTGGAAAGATCGAAATATATTTATATAGTGTCTAAACGATATACAGAATAGTGCACACTTCAAAAAATGCGAATACAAATTCAGACACTGATGTTTCATCTGGTAGAACCTTTGTAAGTATAAACGCAATGAGAAATAGATAAATTACCAAAATGGGGACGTCGGTCGTAGTGAAAAATCGATTCGGCTTAACAGTACAAAACACACCTCATGTTTCACTCTTCCAATACCGTTCTCCTATTTCACAACTGCAAGAACTCTCTTTCACGTATTGGTGATTCTTACTCATGGGTGAAGAACGGCTTCACCAAGACTGTGGGCTGTTTCCAGACTAACACACTCTGTAGGCATCCGGAACTCGTAAATTTGGTTGTTTCTCTAGCCATGTAATTATGTTTACTCTTACTGTAGGCAAGGCTTATTTTCCCTTCGGCGATATCTTTTTCTTTTCTTTTTTTGTAGTCTCCTTTTATTTATTACATTTGCTTCGTTGTGGCAGGGGAACTGATTTCATAATTTGGTTTGAGTCCACAGATTTTAGTTGCTTGAACTGTAAATTCCAACGTCGATAGGACGTAAAACTGTATTTTTTTCCAAAATTTTGGAGGATTGTTTGGTAGTAGTGGACTACACTTGTCGACTACGCTGTGGCCATTTTCAAGAATGACAAAACTCATGTTCATACAGCGAGGGAGGAAAAGGAGCTGTTGAATGAAAAGAAAATTTGTGAAATCGATTACTGGGCGAGAGAACATACTTCGTGACTTATTGTACAATTGAAAACCATTCCGTACGGATACACATATTTTATCTTCTTGGATAGAAACAGTAGGAGAAACGTACAGTTCTTATAGCACAGCGTGTCTACATTTTTCATTGGAGGAGGTTTGTTGCCTTGAGCAACTTTTCCTTACTGTGCGTCTAGTAAGTGTCCCTAACGGTTACGTTTGAGGTTTTAATAAGTAACAGATGGAAAAGATGTGTGTTAATTGCATTCTCTGATGGGCCGAATCCTATCGGTAGCCTTTGCCAAATAGTGCCCGATAAGATTTTTGTCTTTCTTTATTATACAGTGAAACTTAAAATTTTTTAGTGTTTATGTGCTTCTCCATTTGGCACACTTTTCAGTCATTCGTACGTCGTCTCTTTATTTCGCAGTTTGTTTGTTAATGGAAAAGTGAGCGTATTCGCAGACGCACGTGTGTGTGTGTGTGTGTGTATGTGTGTGTGTATGTATCAAGTGAAGCGTGTAGATGGACGAACATTAGTTTTTGAATTGATTAGCTATTAATTATGTTACCTATCACATATTGTTATGACAACAAGAAGACGCGGCACCTTTTGAGTGAGTTCCATCCATCATAAAGCGATTTCTTTCAGAACTATTAAATAAATGTTAGTATTCACTATGACCCTATATAGGAGAGTATTACAAAGAAGGTTGACATAATACCATGTCAGTTTTTGATTAGTCTTGTTTTTGTCACTTCACGCTTTGTTATAAACCACACACCACAATTTTTTCCTTCTTACTGTGAAATAGTATTATATTTAATTATGATTTTAGTCTGCAATTCTATAACTATAAATTTTTACGAAGGTCTAAAAGATTATTCTTTTAATCATCATTTTGAAGGTCAGTGGTTCGGTTATACCAAGTCTTTAGTATAAAGAGATTAAAATTGAAACTGAAATCAGCTCTGTTTTTGATAAGACAACCATTATGGTAGGATGAACTTGAGTTTTTAGATGTGACACTCACTGATTATGAATTATTTATAACAATGGAATTAGAGCTGAAAGACTAATTCGTATACGGCGGCATAGAGCAAAGTTTCTTAATACTATTTGTTATTTTGCCTCTAGAGCTAAGTCTCATGGTCCTTAGGTTCCAATAAAACACTTCAAACGCACTCTGTTTGCCAACGGTTCATTTTTGTGGCACTAAATCTGTAAAGCGACATTAAATGAAGGACTAACTGAACAAGCTGACAGAACCGCGCTGTGGAAGATGGGTGGCAGGAGACCAGTCAGTAAAGTTTGCAACTTTCAATTCCAAACATCATTTTTCAGATCAGTACCTACTGGAAAGAGTCCTTATGCGGCTTAGGGTTCAAAATGGCTCTGAACACTGGGACTTAACATCCGAGGTCAAGAGTCCCCTAGAACTTAGAACTACCTAGACCTAACTAACCTGAGGACATCGCACACATCCATGCCCGAGGCAGTATTCGAACGTGCGACCGTAGCGGTTGCGTGGTTCCAGACTGAAGCGCCTAGAACCGCTCGGCAACACCAGCCGGCGACGCAGCTTAGGGACTTAGGGATTAATTTAAGAGAAAAACGTACTTTGTACGCTCAATGAACTGAGGAACTTCTAGGAAACTTGCCTGTTTCATGTTATTATAAATTAACACATCTTCATTATTATATGATATTAGTAGCAGAACTCTTATTAATCACTTAGTTGTGACCAAGGTCTCTTTCGGAACAGTAAAACTGAATAATATTTTCTCTGTATCGAAGCTGCGATAAATTGAATAAATTGGTTGAGATTTCAACAGCTCCTTGTGAGAATGCCTTTTTCCTTTGCAAGGGTATAAGAGACAATTACTGTGGAAGAGGAGATATAGGGTGTCTAACATATGGGATCAAATGGAGATTCAAGAAAAGCACTGAAATCTTGTGCTGAGTGGGAAAAGTCGTCTTGCGTTAGCTCCGTAATACTTGATGAGTCTACGTGTATTCCCTGGAACACTGAAATATACCTGTTTATTAACGTCTGAATAAGCAAGTCACCTCAATTTACAACCATTCTCCCTTCTTTCCGTGTTCTTAGAAATTTCTGAGAAGAGTATTAAGCCACCTTCTACATCTATTCAAAAACAGCTCACTTAAGCGCCGGTAAAGACTTCTCTACAACTTCTCTCTCGAAATCAGATCTGGTAGCACTTTCCCAAGGCCTTCGATTGTATAGAACATGAAATATACTATGAGAAGTAAAATACGGCGTTAATGGCATCTGCCTTGCATGAATGGGATCAAATCTCAACAACATGAAACAAGCAGTCACATTAACAAATGATGTCACAGGAAAAGAACTAAGTACGGAGAATGAGCACAGTAAAGATTCGGTATTTCACACGCTCCTGTTCTTGATTTAGATAGATGATTCATCAGAGAAATTGGACGACCCTTCGAAAATTGTTATGATTGCGAATGATTCAAGAATAATAATAAAGAGTTTACCACATCCATATCAGACAGAACCAGGTGAATAACTGAATCGTTCTCATGTGCTTTATAGGATATGGTTTAAACCTTAATCTTAGAAAAACTTGTATTATGCTTTTGCAGACAGATAAAAATGAGATACAGGTGTCAGAAGGGGACCTCAAGAGATACACACTAAGTGAAACTCCGGGTGAAAAATTAAGCAACCAAATAATAATAATATATAGCACCAATACATCTGTAAATTAAACAAAAAGCTCAAATCTGTCTGCTTTTCACCTCTCTTGCTGCTAACAGGATAGCTTCTAAGGTAAAAACGTATTTATTGTAAGAAGCCTGCAATACGAATGTTATGTGAAGTAAATAACCAAACATCTAGCAGAATCCTCTTATGGGAACTTGGGATACCTACATGCCAGGATAGTTGCCCGTTAGTACTATTTGTCGCCAACAGTAAACTCAATTTGCGATGAACAGCGAAAACAACATCCGTTGCACTAGTACTAAAACTAATTTCCTATGAACTTGTGAAGCTATCACAGCAGATAGGGGAATGTTCGAACTATCGTCTACCACAGAATGTACACGGTGACACACAATGGTGTTACATGTGATTTACAGCCCCCCCCCCCCCCCCCCATACTTCTCGTAAATGAATTGTAGCTCAGATTGCTTACTTCACGTCTTCCCACAGCTGTGTCCCGTTTAGTTTCGTCTCCGTCGGTCGCGAGCTCTGACTCTTGTGCCATAAATAGTGTCTAACAATGTGAGAAGTTGGTAGGTTTCATGCTAAACATAATAAAAATCGCAAAATGTTAGGATATCAGCTAATTTTATTTTATTAATCGCAAAATTAGTAAAACAATTTCTAGAGGTATTCCTTCGTTAATATTCATAACGAGATTCCCGGCGACTAATCATTAATTTCAGAGACCCACAAAAGTCACAAAAATCTTCACATGACCTACATCTACATCCATACTCCGCAAGCCACCTGACGGTGTGTGGCGGAGGGTACACTGAGTACCTCTATCGTTTCTCCCTTCTGTTCCAGTCTCGTATTGCTCGTGGAAAGGATTGTCGGTATGCCTCTGTGTGGGCTCTAATCTTCTGATTTCATCCTCATGGTCTCTTCGCGAGATATACGTAGGAGGGAGCAATATTCTGCTTGACTCTTCGGTGAAGGTATGTTCTCTAAACTTTAACAAAAGCCCGTACCGATCTACTGAGCGTCTCTCCTGCAGAGTCTTCCACTGGAGTTTATCTATCATCTCCGTAACGCTTTCGTGATTACTAAATGATCCTGTAACGAAGCGCGCTGCTCTCCTTTGGATCTTCTCTATCAACCCTATCTGGTACGGATCCCACACTGCTGAGCAGTATTCAAGCAGTGGGCGAACAAGCGTACTGTAACCTACTTCCTTTGTTTTCGGAATGCATTTCCTTAGGATTCTTCCAATGAATCTCAGTCTGGCATCTGCTTCACCGACGATCAATTTTATATGATCATTCCATTTTAAATCACTCCTAATGCGTACTCCCAGATAATATATGGAATTAACTGCTTCCAGTTGCTGACCTGCTATTTTGTAGCTAAATGATAATGGATTTATCTTTCTATGTATTCGCAGCACATTACACTTGTCTACATTGAGATTGAATTGCCATTCCCTGCACCATCCTCCTGCATTTCAGTACAATTTTCCATTGTTATAACCTCTCGATACACCACAGCATCATCTGCAAAAAGCCTCAGTGATTTTCCGATGTCATCCACAAGGTCATTTATGTATATTGTGAATAGAAACGGTCCTATGACACTCCCCTGCGGCACACCTGAAATCACTCTTATTTCGGAAGACTTCTCTCCATTGAGAATGACATGCTGCGTTCTGTTATCTAGGAACTCTTCAATCCAATCACACAATTGGTCTGATAGTCCATACGCTCTTACTTTGTTCATTAAACGACTTTGGGGAACTGTATCGAACGCTTTGCGGAAGTCAAGAAACACGGCATCTACCTGTGAACCCGTGTCTATGGCCCTCTGAGTCTCGTGGACGAATAGCGCGAGCTGGGTTTCACACGACCGTCTTTTTCGAAACCCATGCTGATTCCTGCAGAGTAGATTTCTAGTCTCCAGAAAAGTCATTATACCAGAACACAATACGTGTTCCAAAATTCTACAACTGATAGACATTAGAGATATAGGTCTATAGTTCTGCACATCTGTTCGACGTCCCTTCTTGGAAACGGGGATGACCTGTGCCCTTTTCCAATCCTTTGGAACGCTACGCTCTTTTAGAGACCTACGGTACACCGCTGCAAGAAGGGGGGCAAGTTCCTTCGCGTACTCTGTGTAAAATCGAACTGGTATCCCATCAGGTCCAGCGGCCGTTCCTCTTTTGAGCGATTTTAATTGTTTCTCTATCCTTCTGTCGTCTATTTCGATATCTATCGTTTTCTCATCTGTGCGACAATCTAGAGAAGGAACTACAGTGCAGTCTTCCTCTGTGAAACAGCTTTGGAAAAAGACATTTAGTATTTCGGCCTTTAGTCTGTCATCCTCTGTTTCAGTACCATTTTGGTCACAGAGAGTCTGGACATTTTGTTTCGATCCACCTACCGCTTTGACATAAGACCAAAATTTCTTAGGATTTTCTGCCACGTCAGTACATAGAATTTACTTTGGAATTCATTGAACGCCTCTCGCATAGCCCTCCTCGCACTACATTTCTCTTCGCGTAATTTTTGTTTGTCTGCAAGGCTTTGGCTATGTTTATGTTTGCTGTGAAGTTCCCTTTGCTTCCGCAGCAGTTTTCTAACTCGGTTGTTGTACCACGGTGGCTCTTTTCCATCTCTTACGATCTTGCTTGTCACATACTCATCTAACGCATATTGTACGATGGTTTTGAACTTTGTCCACTGATCCTCAACACTATCTGTACTAGAGGCAAAACTTTTGTGTTGAGCCGTCAGGTACTCTGTAATCTGCTTTTTGTCACTTTTGCTAAACAGAAAAATCTTCCTACCTTTTTTTAATATTTCTATTTACGGCTGAAATCATCGATGCAGTAACCGCTTTATGTTCGCTGATTCCCTGTTCTGCGTTAACTGTTTCAAATAGTTCGGGTTTGTTTGTCACCAGAAGGTCTAATATGTTATCGCCACGAGTCGGCTCTCTGTTTAACTGCTCAAGGTAGTTTTCAGATAAAGCACTTAAAAAAAATTTCACTGGATTCTATGTCCCCGCCACCCGTTATGAACGTTTGAGTCTCCCAGTCTATATCCGGCAAATTAAAATCTCCACCCAGAACTATAACATGGGGGGAAATCTAATGGAAATATTTTCCAAATCATCCTTCAGGTGCTCAGCCACAACAGCTGCTGAGCCAGAGGGCCTATAGAGACATCCAATTACCATGCCTGAGCCTGCTTTAACCGTGACCTTCACCCAAATTTTTTCACATTTCGGATCTCCGTCAATTTCCTTCGATACTATTGCACTTCTTATCTCTATAAACACGCCTCCCCTTCACTGTCCAGCCTGCGGTATACATTCCAATCTGAGAATCTCAGAATCAACAAGAGATCGCACAAATATGTTTTCCGACGCAGTTTTAATAGTTAATTCCGTCTTTACTGGGAGATACACTTCACACATCCGTGTGTTGCCACTTCGAAAATCTGTCGTAGACTGCCCAGGGAGCTAGCTTAACAGTTTGGCGCTGTCCTTTGAGGGCGCACTTGTGATTGGTCCATCATTTCCATAAATAAGCACTGACAGCAAATAAAATTTGTAATTGCCATTTTTGGTGAACTAGGTGATACTGAAATTGCACTGAAAAACCAAAGAAACTGGTACACCTGCCTAATATCGTGTAGGGCACCCGCGAGCACGCAGAAGTGCCGCAGATCGACGTGGCATGAACTCGACTAATTTCTGAAGTAATGCTGGAGGGAATTTACACCATGAATCCTACAGAGCTGGCGATAAATCCGTAAGAGTACGACGGGCTGGGGATCTCTGGCACATTTGCCTAATACCATGTAGGGCACGCGCAAAATTGCTGCAGCATGACATGGCATGGGCTCGACTAATGTCTGAAGTAGTGCTGGAGGGATCTGACACAATGAATCCTGCAGGGCTGTCCATAAATACGTAAGAGTAGGAGGGGTTGGAGATCTCTTCTGAACAGCACGTTGCAAGACATCCAAATTATGCTCAATATTGTCATGTCTTGGGAGTTTGGTGGCCATCGGAGCCCCTCTGTAGCAATTCCGTACGTATAGGGTGTCGCATGGTCCTGCTGAAATTGCCCAATTCCGTCGGAATTCAAAATTGATATGAATGGATGCAGGCAATCAGACAGGACGTATTGTACGTGCCACCTGTCAGAGTCGTATCTACACTTATCAGGGGTTCCATACCACTCCGTTTACACACATCCCACACCATTACAGAGCCTCCATCAGCTTGAACAGTCCCCTGCTAGCATGTAGGGTTCTCGGATTCATGAGGTTGTCTCCATACCCGTACACGTCCATTCGCTCGATATAATTTGAAACGAGACTCGTCCGACCAGTCAACATGTTTCCAGTCATCAACAGTCCAATGTCGGTGCTGACAGGCCCAGGCGAGGCATAAAGCCTTCGGCTCCGAAAGCCCATACCAATGATGTTTCGTTGAATGGTTCGCATGCTGATACTTAGCCTAGCATTGAAATCTGCAGCAGTTTGCGGAGGGGTTGCCCTTCTGTCACGTTGAACGATTTAGTCGTCGTTGGTCCCGTTCTTGCAGGATCTTTTTCCAGCCACAGCGATGTCGGAGATTTGCTGTTTTACTGGATTCCTGATATTCATGGTACACTCGTGAAATGGTCATACGGGAAATTCCCGACTTCATCGCTACCTCGGCGATGCTGTGTCCCAGCGCTCGTGCGCCGACTGTAACACGACGTTCAGACTCACTTAAATCTTGATAACCTGCCACTGCAGCAACAGTAACGATCTAACAACTGCGCCAGACACTTGTTGTCTTATATAGGCGCTGCCGATCGCAGCGCCGTATTCTGCCAATTTACGTATCTCTGTAATTGGTTACAGATGCCTATACTGGTTTCTTTCACACTTCAGTGTATAAAAGCTAGAAATTCCTTGACAAGTCCCGCGTCCGGCCATCCTGATTTAGGTTCTCCGCGATTTCCCTAAATCGCTCCAGGCAAATACCTGGATGGTTCTTTTGTAAAGGCTCGACCGACTTCCTTCCCCGTCCTTCCCTAATCCGATGAGACTGATGACCTCGCTGTTTGGTCTCTTCCCCCCAAAACAATCCAATCCTTTACAAGACCGAGGTATTAAAAGAAAAGTCTAAAGAAGGCAGAAATCACAGTATAAAAAACTGGTGGTGGTACTCCACCCAGTCTAGAGGCTATGCCGCCCAGTGTATTTCAGTGTCAAAATGACAAGCATTCACCACAAGTAAACTTTTTTCGTCTTTTTGCACCCACACACTTTCGTGTGACTATGTACCACATTGCTGGCAGTTTGCCCGGAGCAGCTGTCTGTAGTACTTTTTAACTACTTGTTCCATATATTCCTCGGACCATGAAGCACTTGGGTTTTTCCTTTGGTATGTACGGAACAGTTGAAGATATACTAAGAACATGTGTTACCTAGAATTTCGCAGTAAAACACCAATTAAACCAATAATTTGAGTGGGTGAAAATAGCCCTTCGTGTAAGGGGAGAAATGTCCCACTGTGCAGACATTTCGAAAGACGCGGGAAATCAGACGTCTGTGGAAAAAGTCAGCAATATTTGTTGACACACACACACACACACACACACACACACACACACACGAGAGAGAGAGAGAGAGAGAGAGAGAGAGAGAGAGAGAGAGAGAGCGACCTGTGTTCTTATACAAGTAACGATAAAAGTTCGAAATTTCACATTATTGTTCATGGGACACCTTAATTTATTAGGTCGTATTCTTTAACTATGGCAATAATCCTTCAAAATTCTCTTACCTCTAGAGTCAGTTCCTCTATCATATCAATAATGAACAAAAAGCACTCTTACTACAATCACATGCGACGTCACCAAGATACTGGCACACACTCGACTCCTTGAGGAACTAGGGCACCGTTCCAACATTTCTTATTTGAGGCGGATTATCCGCTTGAGCGGAACAGCCCCACTATACACCAAGGGTGTTGCAGGGTACCTTGTGCTGAGGAACAATTGTTAAGTGAAAAATTCATAGGTTGCGCCGTTTTCGAGTTAAGTAGCGTTGAAGGTAGCCACTTATGTCGTTGTGCGCAGAAATTCAAGCAGTCTGCCAGGAATGGTATTGCCAAGCGTATTCCTGGTTTGGTTTCCTCAAACAGAACAAGCGAATGGTACAAAGATTGGACGTGGGTGGTGACAAAGATCGAACTTGCTACTGCCAAACGGCTTCCCGTCTTTGTTTTTCTTTTTGTTCAGTTTCAGGTAACCAGACGAAAAACAAGTTCCGCAACACCGTCTATGTCAGGGTGCTGGGATTTGCGCATGCTGCGACCTGATTGGCTAACTTCAATGCTAGTTATATCGTAAACGGCGCAAAGTAACGAATTTTTTTCTTAACAATTATTCCTCGGCACAACCTACCCTGGAACACCCTTGGAGGCTTTTCATACTGTTTCTGACCACGCTGTTTATCGATGTAATGACAGATCAAACATTAAAATCGCTTTTTGTCGAATTTCATAAGTATTAACTTTAAATGCGAACATTTTGGGTTAGGCTGTACCTTGACTGTCATTGCCATTAAGTGAAATAACAAGTTTACTGTTACCAGTTACTGTTTATTTATCTCCACGGGGTCTTTCAACGGTTTAAACCTCCATCATCTGGTGGATTTACATTTTTTAGCATGACACGTGTGTGTGTGTGTGTGTTTTATGTTACGATTTTTTGGAGGAGCTTGTAGCATTGTCTCCAGTGGTCATAGGTTCCTTTCATTACCGTAACACAAGTATAGAGGGTGTATCATAATTAATGGCGTAAACGCATACAGTTGAAAGTGCACGATATTAGAAGCAAAAAAGTCTCAGTAAACATAGGGTCGAAAATGCATACCTTAAGAGGTACTAGCAATTTTTCATCTTCGATACTGTGAAACAAATCTCTTCTACTGCATAGTCTTTGCTTTCCATATTTTGGGAAGAGGCAGTATGGGCCAAAACAAGAAAAAAAGTCTAGTAAACATGTTCTCTAGAATCCATACGTTAAGAGCTATGAGCACTTTTTCATCTTCGCCACGTTGAAACATAACTCTTCTAATGAACAAATGCTCATAACATTTAAGGTATGCGTTTTAGAGCACATGTTTACTGGATTTCTTTCTTGTTTTGGTCCATACTGCCACTTCCCAAAATATGGAAAGCAAAGAGCTTGCTGTAGAAGAGATCTGCTTCGCAGTATCGAAGATGAAAAATTGCTCGTAGCTCTTAATGTATGAATTTTCGATACTATATTTACTGAGACTTTTTTGCTTCTAGTATCGTGTACTTTCAACTGTAGGCGTTTATGCGATTAATCAGAATGCACCCCGTACTGTCATATTTTGTAAACAAATATCACAGTATACATGTGATGTGTTACGGCAGTGGAAGGAACCTGGGACCACTGGAGACAGTGCCAGAATTTCCTCCAAAAAATCGTTACGTAACACACACTCGCGTGTCATGCTAGCAAATGTAAATGCACTTGATGATGGAGGTTTAAACCTTTGAAACGCATCGTGGAGATAAATAAACTGACTGGTAACAGTGAACTTGTTGTTCCATTTAATGTTCATAACTATTGATTTACCTGGTTCTTTGCCCTGATCCTTCACATGTTGCAAACTGTAAATGTTTATACTCGGCACTACGTGTTTCATACACTGATAACTAATAGCTCCATGTGTTTTACTGACAAAAACAACCTCCCAAAGTTAAGCCGGCATCGGAACGCGTAAAGTGCGGTTAGTCGAGCTACGCGTACTTGAAATGTCCCCTCGACAATAAGCTGTTTCGTAAGTGTCTAGTCGTAACACTCGTTTGCCCAGGACACGGGAGCACAAGAGCACGTGGTGGCGGCTACCTGTTGCGCTGGCGGGCTGCCCGGTGGGAAGACAGGGAGGCCCGTGCAGCGTGTCCGGCGAGCCGAGTAACGCGTCAGGGCGGCCGGTGTCCGGCTGTCGCGTAACGCGAGACGCGAGGTGTGGCGGCGGTGGCCGCCGTCGCGGGGGCGGCGGAGGCGGAGGGGGCGGCCGGGCTCTGCCGCGCCGGTGCCAAATTTGGGCGTCCTGGCACCGGCCTGTCGGCGCGCGCTGAAACCTCAGCGGCTCTGTGCACCAGGGCGAACACGCCGACGTCAGCGCATCCACATTGCGGTGGGCAGGGCAGTAGCCCGCGTTTAGGCTACAGATCTGGTACTGAATGTTTACTGAACTACAGGAAACGAAATATATCAGTGTTTATGCTAGTGGAAAACTAAATACGAGCGCCGTGAACCATGGTTCCCCAGATCTATGTTTTATTAACGTGCTGCGTACAGTGGTGAGCCAAAACACTAAGAACACTGTTAACCGCGAGAACGATGGATTCCTGGGGGCTTTGCGAGGTTAGCCTGTGCAATAACCGCTCACAGACGACAGCTGGCAGCACTAGCAGAGGCGTGTCACGAGAAGGCAAAAAACTTTACCTCGATTTATCAGACGTTCCAAAGAGATTGACCGTTCGCTTTCTGGCGAAGAGCAGAAGCATTTCCGAAACGGCTACATCTGTAAACTGTTCGCATGCCGCCGTGGTTAAAATATACTGTGCGTGGCAATAGGGCGCTATGCAAAACCGGCTCCGAGACAGCTATGGAACGTCACGTGCCCTTGCGCTTGCGTGTTCTGAGTAAACGATTGTTCGCGTGTACATTGAAACTGATGAAAAGCATAGAAGTCGCAAAATGCTCGCCAGTGTTACAGGAAACAGTGCAGCATAACAAATTTGGACAATACATCACAAGGCGCTACGTCGTAAATACCGGCTATATCTTTTTACTATGCCCTAATATGGAGAATGTAGATGTGTACAGGCATGTCTAATGAATTCCAAAATGTTTCAAATGCTTTCGATAAAAATGTAAAACAGTAATTACGCAATAATATAATGCGCTGTAAAAATGTATTAGGCATGACAAGATAGAGTCTCAGGACAAAATTAAATGTGTAAGTAGGCTGTTTAGGTTTTTATGTTGGTAACGCCACGTAGTGCTCTGTATGAAAATCGCTGACTGCGCTGTGTACAGTCTGTGGCTGAGTGGACTCATTGTTGGAATATTCGCTTGTGTAGCGTTGGGCTGTTGGATGTGAACAGCGCGTAGCGTTGGCCAGTTGGACTATATATATATATATATATATATATATATATAATTACTTTTGAACACTATTAAGGTAAATACATTGTTTGTTCTCCATCGTGCGGCTGATCCCGGCGGAGGTTCGAGTCCTCCCTCGGGCATGGGTGTGCGTGTTTGTCCTTAGGATAATTTAGGTTAAGTGGTGTGTCTGTCTCGGAGCCGCTTTTCCATAGCGCCCTATTGTCACGCACAGTATACTTTAACCACGGCGGCATACGAACAGTTTAGAGATTTAGTCGTTTCGGAAATGCTTCTACTCTTAGCCCGAAAGCGAACGATCACGCTCTTTTCAACTGTTGACCTTAGCAGTTAAGTCCCATAAGATTTCATACACATTTGAACATTTGTTCTCCACCAAAATCTTTCATTTGCTAACTATGCCTATCAGTAGTTAATGCCTTCAGTAGTTAGAATCTTTTATTTAGTTGGCAGTATTGGCGCTCGCTGTATTGCAGTAGTTAGAGTAACGAAGATTTTTGTGAGGTAAGTGATTCATGAAAAGTATAGGTTATTGTTAGTCAGGGCCCTTCTTTTGTAGGGATTATTGGAAGTCAGACTGCGTTGCGCTAAAAATATTGTGTGTCAGTTTAGTGATGATCAGAATAAGTAAAGAGAGAACTGTCTGAGTACGTTCAGTTTTGCTCAGCTGTTTGAAAATCAAATAATGTAAGAGGTTTACCAGCACTGTCATTCTTTACATACAAAGGGGACGTTTCAAATGTAGAGGATAAAAATAATTTACAAAAATAAAACGGGTGGGAGTGCAGTTGATCCTCCTACGTTGTCACGTATAAAACTTGCAATACCATAGAAAACATAGGAAGCTCCGATTCAACTTATTACATAGCATTTATCAAGGGAGTCTAAAAATAAACTAAATAAGGATGAAAATGAAAAATGGAAGCCCATATGATTCTTCCATGTTAGAAAATGAAACGGTCGTAAGCACCATACATATTATGAAATCAGTGTATACCTATTTCTCCACGAAATGTTAGTTCAGTAAACTAACATCTGATTCGAAAGGTAACGCATTCTTGTGATACGTTACCTTTTGTCATTTGCACAAAAAATAGAGTGGAAAGTATCTAAAAGTCTGATCATTAAGTAATTCGTCAGAACTATTTCTAATGTAGCTGTAAATTTCTGTTTCTTCGAGAATGTTCAAGATTCTACTTTTAGGCACTGTATGCAGTATCGTAAGGGATAAATCTACATTGCTCACCGTGTATTTGTTTTCGCTTAAATGTTTATTGAATATAGAGATAGTGCTTTCAGTCTGCGTAATATGTTATTTAAACCAGTCGCTGAACGCCCGCCCAGTTTGCCCAATATAACATTTCGTGCTTCTACCATATTCTATTCCATATCCCCTTGAAGTTGCAAACTGGTTGGTTCTACTAGTGCTGTGTCTGATTTTCTTACCTAATGTATTGTTTCCATGGTACTGTTATGGCCATCTATGCAAAATGGGTGAATGTGAAAACACGAGTAGCCAAATAGGTGCTGAACGCCCATGCGTCATCACAGAAAGCAGAGGTTGAGGGTTGACCGCTCGCTAAAACAGGATAGGCTACCATCTTTGGCTGAGCTAACGACCGAGTGCAGTGTTGGTGCACGCACAAGTGCCTCGGAGCACCCCGTTCAGCAGACATTGTCGAACATGGATCTCCACAGCAAACAGCCCCTGCATACTGCCATATTGACCTAACGATATCGTCAGTTAAGGTAGCAGTGGGCACCAGGCCGTAGAGATTTTACCGTTGGTCAGTGGAAACGTGTCACCTGGTCGGATGAATCACATTTCTTATTACACGAGTTCGACGGTCGTGTTCGCAAACGCCGCTATCAGGCGATCGGCTGCTCGAAATATGCACCTCGTGAGGGACACAGTCCAGTGAAGCCGTAATTATGCAGTGGGGAGCATTTACTCTGCCATCAACGGGACCGGTGGTAGAATCGGAGGCACCATGCTAACTGTGGATTACGTGGACATTAACTCAGACCACCTACATCGCTTCATGCTTTATATCTTCCCTGACGGCGAAGACAACTTCCAGCAGAATAACTGACCATGTTGCAGGGTGAGAATCGTGATACACTCGCTTGACGAGAAAGACGGTGAACTCACGTTGACGTCTTGGCAACCAAATTCGTCTGATCTGATCCCGATGGCGACGCTCTCGAGCAGCAGCTCCGTGCCCACAAACCACCGACCCTCATTTTACGGTTTTTACGTGACCTGTGTGTAAACATCTGATGCTAGACACCTATGGAAACCTACTACGAATCTTTATCATCCAGAATCGCTGTTTCACTGCATTCCACAGGTCTAACAACACGCTGTTAATCAGATGGTGATAATGTTTTGGCTTATTAGTGTAGCTTTCATATTATACATGATTAACTCATTGATAGTGGGGTAACAAGGATAACTGTCAGCAAGTTAAAGTCCGACTTTTGAGCCTCTAATGCCCTCCCTTCCGACATTTTTTGTTAAATTCTCAATGCTGATTATCCTGTTTAATCATTTTTTCACGTCATCATGTCTTTAAAATTAAGTAGAAGGTATATGTATCAATAATTATTTTTTGTTAAACAGTTTAAATCAAGGATCAACACAGTTCTTAGTCACTACACGATTCCATTTTTGTTGTTTGATTCCGGGCCCATACTTCATTTTCGTTCATCGTTTGGAATAGCGATAATGACTCCATTTATCAGCCGAAAACGAGAAACAAGTTTGTCTCTACCAAGAAGATAGGTCCTATGAAACTGCTGCTCGCCATGTTCTAATCCAGATCACCTCAAGAGTCCCTCTCATTTCTCTCTGCCTCCTTCCCATTTTAATGGTCTTCAATCGATTCCCTCCTCCTAATCCTACTCCTCTTCCTTTTTCTTCTATTACTGTTACTTCTACCACTGCTACAACTTCATCCTCTTCCCATTCCCCTCCTCCTCCTACCGTGCGCCCCCCCCCCTCCTCTTCCTTTACCCATTCTCATTTTTATCGATCGTCCCAAAAGTACGCCGCTACGGAAATGGTGCCCAGAGCAAGCGTTTCAGATTCTATAACTTAGTTACGCCACTGCTCACTGAATTATAAACCCATGAACACTGATTCGATTATCGTGTCGCCTTGAGATGTATTGTTCTACGCTATTTTCAAAAGTTAGCTTCAAATGGTTCAAATGGCTCTGAGCACAATGGGACTTAACAACGGAGGTCATCAATCCCCTAGAACTTGTAACTACTTAAAACTATCTAACGTAAGGACATCACACACATCCATGCCCGAGGCAGGAGTCGAACCTGCGACCGTAGCGGTCGCTCGGTTCCAGACTGAAGTGCCTAGAACCGTTGGCCACTCCGGCCGGCTCACAAATTAGCAATGGGCTTTACAGTTAATTCAGACAGGCGCCAAACGGCGGTCCATACTGTCCCATACATAGTCAGTAGGACTCAGACCTTATCATCATATTACGCACAGGCTGTGCCGATAGCTTTAGAGAATGTGTTGCGTCCCCAGGGACGGCGACAGGACGGACATTATTAAGTATCGGTATTTTTGTTTCGATTTCCATCACATTGATACTAACTGTTCGATAATTTCACAGCTTCAAAAGAAATTTCGGAATATTCGTATCAATAGTATCGAACTGCTTCGAGAAAATAACTTTTCAGCAGCAGTTTAGTGAGAATGAAATTGTCGAAATGTCATGGCGGCTCAAGTGCAGCTTCAGAAATTACTTACTATGTGCTGTCTACACTTCGGTGGAAATGTCATGGGATAGCGATATGCAAACATACAGATGGCGATAGTATCCCGTAAACAAGTTATAAAACAGCAGTGAATTGGCAGGGCTGTCATTTGTACTCAAGTGATTCGTATGAAAAGGTTTATGATATGATTATGGCCACCTAATGGGCATTAACAGACTTTGAACGCGGAATGGTTGTTGGAGCTAGGCATAAGTGACATACAATTTCGTAAATTGTTAGGGAATTCAATATTCCGACATCCAACGTGTCAAGAATGTGCCAAGAATACCACATTGCAGGCGTTACCTCTCACCACAGATCACCCAGTGGCCGACGGCTTTCACTTAACCACCAAGACAGCGGTGTTCACATTCAAATGACTCTGAGCACTATGGGACTTAACATCTGTGGTCATGAGTCCCCTAGAACTTAGAACTACTTAAACCTAACCAACCTAAGGACAGCACACAACACCCAGCCATCACGAGGCAGAGAAAATCCCTGATCCCGCCGGGAATCGAACCCGGGAACCCGGGCGTGGGAAGCGAGAACGCTACCGCACGACCACGAGATGCGGGCAGACAGCGGTGTTTGCGTAGAGTTGACAGCGCTAACAGACAAGCAACACTGCGTGAAATAACTGCAGAAATCAATGTGTGAAGTATGACAACCTTGTCCGTTAGGAAGAGGCGCCAAAATTTGGCGTTAATGGGCTTTGACAAAAGACGACCGCTGCGAGAGCCTTTGCTGACACCACGATATCGCCTGCAGCGCCTCTCCTTGGATCGCGACCATATATGTTGGACCCCAGACGACTGGAAATCCGCTTTGAGTAATGACCCTGTTCTGGCTGTTCCTGATTTCAGTCAACCGTTCGTGGTCCAAACCCACGCCTCTAACTCAGGGATTGCCACTGTGTTACTTCAGGAGCAATGTGTCGAGTAGAGGCCATTAGCCTATGCTTCCAGGTGCCTGTTCCGGCTGAGAAGTAACATTCTGCTTTTGAGTGGAAGCACAGGCTGTCCTCTTCGCGTTAGAGAAATTTAAATACTACCTCGAATACCGGGAATTCGTACTGGAGACGTGCAATCAGGCCCTTAGTTGGGTTCTGGCTCACGCGAGTAAAACTGGGCGTATTTCCAGGTGGGCTGCCCGAATTTCCGTCTTCCGCTTCAACGTGCCACACATTAGGTGGTGCGATAAGGTTGTAGCACATACTCTGAGCAGAATGTACGAAGAGCTGGAGGAGGAGGGTTCTTCTCCTCACGATGCCGAAGTGGAAGAAGGTCTTGTTAATTCAGTGCTCACCGAGCTTCCGGTATTGTTTGTTGACCTTGCGCTCCATTAGGGAGCAGTTGACAGCCGGTCAGCGAGTTACTGGGTAGGAATTGCGGAAAGACTTTCTCTGCCGCCACGGCCCAGCAAGGAAGAGCTTAGAATCTGACTGCCTACCGTGCTTTTTCCGGCTGTTTTCAAATGTTATCATGGTTCTGTTATGACGGGTTTTCTTTGGATGTAGAAAACCATTCATAAGATCCGTGAGTCCGTAACTTGGCCCAATCTGCATGATGATGTTAGAAAAAGGTGAGTCAGTGTCGTGAATGCAAGTTGGCTACTGGGGGTTGATTCAATCCAATCGGACAGAGGTCTCCCATAGAGAGTATATTTATTACGTCGGTTCTCTCCTACGGACCCAATGAGTGCAGTGCTGTATATGTGTGGTGTTGTTTTTCTCGGTTCAGATGGTTGCTCTCCTGTAGTGGTATTACTGCCGGACAAAGTAATAGGCATTTGAGTAAGTTTTTGTCTTGGTTCGGTCCTTCAATGGTCATTGTCAGTGATAACGCTTCTTGTTCGAGGGAGTTAAGGAACTTATGTTTCCGATCAGGGATTGAACGCGTCACACAACATTTAATTACCCCCAACCTTCGCTTCGCGGGGCGGGGTAACCATAATCTGAAGTTCTCTCTATTTGTTTTTCACTCTGAGGTTCAAATTAAATGGGATCTTTCTTTACCATTCACCTTTAATATCGCCAGACATGAGGCGCGCAGAGCTACCCCCTCTTCTCTCATGTTTGCGTATACCCGTAATTCCCCTTTATCATATATTTATCCACACATTATTTGTTGCCCAATGGCTTTCGTCCTGGATTAATCAAGGAGTACTGGTGCGGAGGCAAGGCAAATATTCAGAGTCCATAAAAGGTAAGCGGCGCGATACAACCAGAGCCGACGTCCGGGGGACATTCACATCGGAGATTTAGTTTATTTGAGAAATTTTAGGGGTAGACATTCTGCGAGTAAGGCGACAGGGGAAAACATTTTTCTTGCCTGGTACCTTGTGTACTAAATCGCCAAGTCGTTTTCTTAAAGCCTGCAAGCTTTTGCGCCTCACCAGAGCAAATCTTGTATTTTGGCGGCTTCTAAATTCAAGCCAAGCTTATGTTTACGTAGGTGAGGTTCATCAGCCAATCGTTCGCGACTTCCTTCCACCTGTGTTTTCCAGCTCCGCACCACGGTTAGGTATTTAGCGTTTCCGTCTCGTGGAGTGATTTAAAGCTCAATCTCGTTTGACCACTGAACGTCTTTATTATCAGGTGATAATCGGGTGTTTGGCTTGACCTGTTGCGTTATTGCTCTTTGTTCCTTTTAATGAACTCCTTTTTATGCAAACCTGGATTATTTGTTGTGTTTTAGTCAAACACACTCTAAAGATGTTTGAGGCCTACCTTTCTGAAGAATGTTCTCTTACAACCTTTGAAGAGATTCTTATGTAACTTCAATTAGTGAAACATTATCTTGCTTCTCTTATTAAAATTTGCTGTAAATATTTCAACAATAGTAATCAATAGCACACAAGATTTGTGTATTTTGGAAAGAGAATAACATTTGTTGTAAATTTAAATTTTCATGCTTTGTGTTCCCGTGAATGGGTTTTGGAGAGTTGAGAGCAAGTATTTGAATTGACGCTATAATCTTCCGTTATTTTATCTCATTGAAATATTGATAACATCATTGATCGATTATGAATAATTGTTCTTAAATATTTTTGACCAGTTTTGTCTGAATATATCAAGGTCCTGTTGGCCTAATTGATAAAGCTATGCCGGCCGGTGTGGCCGAGCGGTTCTAGGCGCTTCAGTCCGGAACCGCGCGACCGCTCCGGTCGCAGGTTCGAATCCTGCCTCGGGCATGGATGTGTGTGATGTCCTTAGGCTAGTTAGGTTTAAGTAGTTCTAAGTTCTAGGGTACTGATGACCTCAGATGCTAAGTTCCATAGTGCTCAGAAACATCTGAACCATTTTTTTAAAGCTATTTTGCTGAGGAGCGTTAATAAAAAATCTTGATACGAACGGTGTTCAACCCGTATTTGGCCCAGTTCTCCCACTCGCAGGCGATCTTACGGCAGTAGTGCGTACCAACAGTGTGGCAGCCATCCTCCGGGTCTTCGTCCGTCTGTCAACGTGTAACAGCTTATCAGGTGACGCCACTCTTCACACCACCGACATGCCTAAATCGTGACATTATGATTGCCTGATTAACAACTTGTTGATCTACATGTGGAATGCAGTGCAACAGCCGGCCGTGGTGGCTGAGCGGTTCAAGGCGCTACAGTCTGGAACCGCGCGACTGCTACGGTCGCAGGTTCGAATCCTGCTTCGGGCATGGATGTGTGTGATGTCCTTACGTTAGTTAAGTTTAACTAGTTCTAAGTTCTACGGGACTGATGACCTCAGAGCCATTTTTTTTTTGCAGTGCAGCAGCGTCTCTGTGTCATTGTTGGCATTCTGCATGCATGTGCCACCAGATGTTAAAGTAATGGTCAGTCGGCGTATGGGCATGGAGCTGACGTCAGACAGCGTCCTACATGTGTTCCATAGGGTTCAGATCAAGAAAATTTGGTGGCCAAGACATCAGCATGAGTTCAGTGCCATCCTTAAACGACAGCACAATGAATCTGCCCTTGTGACAAAAAACTGTCCTACTGGAAGATGAAAGCGTCTCCGGGAAGACATCAAAATGAATGACTGCAGATGATAAGCATTAATTTTCAACTAGTCTACAGCTGTCATGATGCCTTATATTATTTCCAGAGACTCCATGAAACCCATGGAAACCCTGGAAAATGATCCCCACAGCATAATACTGCCCTCACCAGCCTGAGTCCGGAGCATGGTTCGTATTTCGAGGAGCCGTTTGCCTGAATCACTAAGTATGCGTGCACGATCGCAACTAACGTGATTCATACGACCAGCTGATACGTTTCCATTGATTGACGGTAAAATCTCTATGATCCTTTGTCCACTGCAATCGTAATTCACGATATCGTTGGATGTACACGGGACCAAGGAGTCTGCTGCGGAGTCCCATCTTCAACAGTGTGTGCTGAACAGTGAGATCTGAAGTACTCGTGTCTGGACGAGCATTGCACTCTGCGACGACTCTTGGACGTCCAACACCCAGTACCCTACTCTGGGTTTCATTGTCCGTCAACCACATTCCACAGTCGCTCATGATAGCAGGATGCAAACAGTTGACCAGTTTCGCCGCACACAGTTGCCAGGCCATAAACACCTGCTCTTTGTCGATATCGCTTGAGAGGGACGTTTGAAAAGTCCGTACGAAGTCAGAGAGATGGCACCACCGGCGCGTATCGAGGTCATGTTTAGTTAGTAGCATCTTTGGAAAGAACGCACACGAAGTTTCAGCCATATTGGTCCAATTCTTTGTGTTTGGCATTCGTGTGAATCAAGGAAGTCGAGTGATTGTCAAAAAATGGACGATGAAGAATTTCGTGTAGTGATTAAACATTACTTTATGAAAGGCAAAACGCCTGAGGATACTGAAGAGAGGCTTGATAACATTACTGTGACTCTGCACCTTCGATTAGAACAGTTTATAAGTGGTTTCAAAATTTCCGGAGTGACCATATGGGCGCAAGTGATGCTGAACGTCCTGGACGTCCTGTGGAGGTTACGACTCCAGAAATCATTGATAAACTCCATGATATGGTGATGAATGACAGAAGAGTTAATGTGTGTGAGATTTTTAGTGCTGTGGGCATCTCGAAGGAACGCGTACGTAATAATTTGCATAAACATTTGGACATGAGAAAGCTATCCGCAAGATGGGTTCCGCGATTGCTCATGCTTGACCAAAAACGGAATCGTGTGAAGTGTTGCAAGGATGGTTTGCAGCTGTTCAGGAAGAATCTGCAGCAGTTTAAGCGTCGTTTCTTCACTGTGGATGAAACGTGGATATCTTCTATACTCCTGAGACCAAACAACAATCTAAACAATGGGTTATCAAGGGAGAATATGCATAAAAAAAAGACGAAGACCAATCCTTCGGCTGGAAAGGTTATGGCGACTGTCTTTTGGGATTCGCAAGAGATAATCCTCATCGACTATCTGGAAAAGGGTAAAACTATTACAGGTGTATATTATTCATCGTTTGAAAACCTAGCTGCAAGAAAAACGCCGGCGATTGGACCGCAAAAATGTCCTTTTCCATCACGACAATGCACCAGCACACACCTTAGTAGTTGCGGTCACAAAAGTAATGGAAATAGGATTCCAACTCGTTTCACATCTCCCATATTCTTCAGACTTGGCTCCCTCGGACTACTATTTGCTCCCCAATTTGAAGAAATGGCTGGTGGGACAAAGATTGCAGCAAGTAATAGCTATTTTGCAGGCTTGGACAATTCCTATTATTCGGAAGGGATCAACAAATTAGAACAGCGTTGGACGAAGTGAATAAGTCTAAAAGGAGGCTATGTCGAAAAATAAAAATGGTTTACCCAAACACATAAGAAGTTTTTATTTTTGCACGGACTTTTCAAACACCCCTCGTATGTCAGTGGATTTCTCGTTTTGCGGCCCCTTTCGTCGCTGGAATGATTCCCCATTCGCCTCTACTCTGCTCATTTATTACCCTTACCGTACATCCTGGCCGCAATGTCACTGTGCACCATTCAATCTAGCGGTGGGGGTGGCTATAATGGGGGTCTTAGGAGGAATGGTCACTATTCAAGGATACAACAGGAACGCTCATTTGAAGCAAAAAACTCAATATGGACAATGCCCCATTTTGAACATTTCCTAGGTAAAACAAATATACTGTGAAATTGTTTTTAGGCTAATGGCGCTCGTACGTGCTTTACACGCCCTACCTATTTGACGTTTTATTCTGGCCCGACCTATCTCATTGCTTTCAGTCTCTTTGCTCGGGTTGTTTTTCTGACATTAAAACAGCCCGTTGAACGAGCAGTTGTCCATCGAGTGTTGTGAGAGAAGTTGCGCGAGGGATTGAGAGTGGCCGGCCGTTGTGGCCGTGCGGTTCTAGGCGATTCTGTCCGGAACCGCGCTGCTGCTACGGTCGCAGGTTCGAATCCTGCCTCGGGCATGGGTGTGTGTGATGTCCTTAGATTAGTTAGGTTTAAGTAGTTCTAAGTCTAGGGGCCTGATGACCTCAGATGTTAAGTCCCATAGTGCTTAGAGCCATTTGAACCATTTTTTGATTGAGAGTGTATCAGAGAGAAGCATCGGTTAACTATGTTCGTAGACGCGCTGGCTAAAAAACCACGCATCTACATTAATGAAGAATATGCGGATATAGTGTATGTTTACGGCTTCTGTGATGGTAGTGCTCCTCCTGCTGCTCTCGAAACATACCGACATGTTGAATTCCTGACCATAGAGTGTTTACCTGACATTTCAGCACACTGCGTGAAACAGGTATTTTTCCATGTTCCCACTCTTCTCCTGAAACTGTAGTTCAACAACCTATGCTACAACTGCAACACAATGTTAAAAATGATGCAGTGTAGTGCTACTACCAGCACACGGGAATTTTCTGCATGCATCAGTGTCCTACAAACACCTGTATGGCGAACAACGACACACGGCCTGAATTTTGTCACTGGATAAAATGTCCGTTATCGTTTGCCGTTACAACTATTCATTGATGCAATCACGTTTACACGCTATGGAATCAACAACACACATGATAATCTTCGATCTTCGCAGGGAAATCGACACGCTACAGTGGAACGCATTTCCAGATTCGTGTTTCGATCAATGTTTGATGCGGCAAGATCGGTGAAATGTTGATAGATCCAGTCATTGTAGAAGAGCAAATGACGGCACCAAATTAATTGCATTTTTTTTTTTTGAAATCTCCCTGTTGAACACTTTCAGTAACCTTAGTCAAGAGGATTGCAATGTACAGAGTGGTTATAATTAAACTTACCCTACTTGATAAGGGCCCCACGGAAAACGAGTCATTGTAGGAAAATGAAACTTAGCGGAAATAACGAGCAAACCAGTGAAAGAAACACATTTTAATTTCCATATGACAGGGTAACGTTTGTTAACTGCTTACTGTGTTTATGTTCCAGGTTACAAACGTTGCTCAGTGTGACTACCAGCTGCATTCACGACAGCCTGGAACTGCACTAGAGATATCCGTTCACAATAATTATTCGCAGCACTTTTCGAACAGTGGATCGTGGAATGTTCTGCTGTCGTGTACAGCTCGTGCACGACTTGAAGATCACACATTGCGTCCAGCATTCTCAGCCACGACAACACTGGCTCCTTCAACAATTTTTGGCGCATCTGGCAGTCGGCCTCTCCCAAGAGCCATTCCCAACGGCCAGTTAGCTCCAATTCCGAATGGCGTTCTTCAGCCTAGGTGCGGAAAGAGGACCTCTCCGTGTTCCTTTAATGCGTCTATACTCGCAAAGAGCAGCAGTACTGTTGCTGTTGTTTTGATAAAACAGCTTTACAAGTAAAAGCCCTGCTCGTCTTTTCCAGACACATGCTACATGTCTGCAACTTTAATGCACACTGATACTTGTATTTCAGCCCCACATCTCCTTTGCAGTACCAGCTCCTAACGGCAAGTCGTGACAGACTATTAGCAACGCAAATCCTGCCGCGTACATTCCGAACACCACTGCTACAAAGTCTGGTACTCATACAATGAACAATTTTCCGTCCACACTGGATCAAGTAAAGAAAGTACTCTGTGTGAGATTTAAAACTTTCCCGGCGTACATATCGTTCCACAAAATTTCGGGCGAACTGCCGGATGTTTGCAATTTCCTGCCACAATATTTCGGCCCAGAGTCTTCTGGCCATCTTCAGGTGCTACTGGTGAAAATTCCGTGAGCTCTGGTATTTATGGCCCCTCCGGCACATGCCTCGTGAATTCACTTGGCGTTGCGCGTGCGCTGCTTGAGCGCGTGCGACTCTATATCAATTCGTAATCCCGCGGTTCCATCACAGCACTACGCCGGCTACGGAGGAGACGAAGTTTTTCGACGATTGGATTCCAGGCCGAATTCAATTGTTAACCGCTGTCGCAATTAATAAGAGACTCATTGTCATATTTCCACGGATTCATTAATAATAGAACTCCTAAAGTTAGCCGTATGGGCCACAATTTTTGTCTCATTGTAATTCATGGCATGAACAGTGGAAATACAGTGTTCGGCGATGGCAGACTTACAAAGCTGAAGAAGGCGAGTATGCCACTGATGTTCTACAATGCGATCCTGCACAGTGCGCGTCGTTTGCCCTATATAAGATTTGCCGCATTCACACGGAATCCTGTAAACACCTGCCTTGCGCAGCTCTAGGTCGTCTTTGACGGATCCCAACAACGACGAAATTTTTGCAGGAGCGCGAAAGATTGCTTTCACTTTATATTTTCTTAGTATTCTGCCTATTTGCGCTGAAATACTACCAAAATATGGTAAATAGGCAGTCGTTTTAAAGGCCTCATCTTTGTTCCGTCGTTTACAGGTATGCAGCGCTCTCTCCACTTGCGGGGACGAATACCCATTCTTCAGAAATACAGTCTGCAGGTGCTCCAGTTCCGTTTGCAAACTATCAGTGTCCGAGATAACGTGGACTCTGTGAATCAATGGCTTCAAAACACCCATCGTTTGTGGCGGATGGTGGCAGGAAGTTGCAAACATACGGATGTTCGCCCGAAATTTTGTGGAGCAAAATGCCCTGTGCTTCCAGTATGACGGAGTCACTCCACATTTTAACACACGTGTGAGGGAACATCTGAACAGCAATTATCCTAGTAGTGGGTTTGGTCTTGGTAGTACAATTAACTGGCAACTAAGATCTCCAGACCTTAGGCCATTATAGTTTTGTTTGTGGGTTGGATGAAGTCTGACGTGCACAAACGAAAGGTCAATATGCGATATGCAGTACTTGGTCGCATCATGGACACTGCAGCCCTCATTAGGGAACGTGCAGACGCACTCAGGCAAGCAACACAACATGTTCTCCGAAGAGAGTACAAATGCACTGATCTTGACGGTGTGATGTTTGAACATTTATTGTGAACTGTTCAACAGCTTATTTTGACGTGCACTATAATGTTTAGAGGTGATTGTGTTAAAAATATCTGTCTTTCAACTGATACTTTGTAAAACGCATGTTGTGTCTGCTAATTGCTGTACGTGCCTACATGTGATAACCTGCCACTGTACTGAACAACACAGAAAATAAATAACAATGAACAAAAAAGTGTTCTGTCTCGGAAACCATAAGAAATAGGGCATATTGCTCTATTTACTTCACATCATCGTTCTTATCGTATCCTCGAATAATGACCAATTCTCCAGGGACATCGTGTATTACTGTGCGCAAACGGTAGCTGGCGCCATTCATTCTCGCGGCGGGCAGCCCACACAACGTTTTCACTCATCAGTGTACATGCTGCACAGGCTCCCTCCTGTCGCGGTAATAGGCTGTCGCCAAGACTGCGTTGTAATGACCGAGAAAATACTGCAATGCATGAATCATACGAATATTTAAAAATATAGTTGAAGGAAATTTAAGGAGTCCGATCATACAAGTTACGTCATAATTTCAATGTTATTTAGAGCAGGAGACAACTCGATAACAAGAAAAGGTAGTCTACTGACACGTATTCAGCACTCATACAGAAAATACCATTCTTGTGAAACACAACTCGCCCTTCATTCGCAAGAAGAACTGAGCTATATCGACGGGGGATCTCAAATTGTTCCATATTCCCAGATTTCCAGAAGACTCTTGGTACTGTTTCTTACAAGAGACTTCTAATCAAATTGCGTGTCTACAGGGTATCGCTTCAGTTGTGCGACTGGATTCGTGGTTTCCTGTCAGAAAGATCACATAGTACGCAGTAATCGACAGAAAATCATCGAATGAAACACAAATGATACCTGGTGTTCCCCTAGAAAGAGTTATAGGCCGTCTGCTATTCCTAGTCTATGAAAACAATCTAGGAGACAATCCGACCAGCCCTCTTAGAGTGTTTGCAGATGATGCTGTGATTTATCGCGGTGTAAGTGGCACTTGTCTCTGAATAAGGAAAAGCGTGGGGTAATTCACACTGAGTACGAAAAGAAATCAGTTAATCTTGGGTTGCACGATAAATAACATAAATTTAAAGGCAGTCGATTCAGCTAAATACTTAAGGACTACAATTACGAACAACTTAAATTAGAACTATTATATGTAATGTTACGGGGAAAACAAACCAAAGATTGCTATTTATTGATGGAACATTTAGAAGATGCAACTGGCCTGCTGAAGAGACTTCTTGCACTAACCTAACCAGATAGGATTGATGGAGAACCTCGAAAAACTGCAAAGAAGGACAGTTCATTTTGTATTATCTGGACATAGGGCAGAGGTATGATAAGCAAGTTGGGGTGGCAATCATTAAAACAAAGCCGATTTTCATTGCGGGGAAATCTTTTCACGAAATTTCAACCACCAGCTTTCTCTTCTCTTGTCGCCAACTTACATAGGGAGAAATGATCATCATAATAACCTAAAAGAAATCATAGTTCTTAGAGAAGGATTTAACTATTCATTTATGCCACGCGCTATTGAGAGTGGAACGGTAGAGAAATAATCTGACGGTAGGATATTGCAGTGCCTTGAAAGGTGGCTACACTGAGTCACAGCGCCAGAGCTTGCACCGAAGATTATTATTCGGCCGCCTCCACTGGTGTAGTAGTAGTTAAGAGGATGTCGAGGGCAGTTGTGTTCTGTTGGGCGAGAGAGTAGATGCTGTGCTGTTGGTGTAATGTATAGATGGGAGAAGTTGCAATTGTCAGAGTGTATTTGAGAAAGGATATGGGCTTTTGATTTATGATGCTTGTGTAATGGAAAATTTTCGTCAATATACAATGAGGTAAAATGTTATTACAGTTTTCTTTAATGACAATGCCTCTTGCTCACAGGTACAGTCAACAAGGCATCTGGCTCGTGTTCATTTATTAGACTTGTAATTCTGATTTCTATGTGCAATTATACTATTTCTGGTTTTTGAATTAGTACATTGTAAATGGTGTTTAAAATATTTTGTCGTATTGAAAAAGAACCGAGCCAGATACATGTATGTTGAGTCACACTACCACAAACAGAACAGTTACACTTGTGCTTTGTTGTTTCGTAACTTTTATAGTTGCAGGGGACTTAATTAATCAATTGTGTTAATGTAAATTCCTTGTCATTCTTTATTTTTATTTTATGCAGTCAGATTGCGTGCTAATACTAGTCAGGGCCCACCGGTTACGACACTTCGTAACCGGTCACACAGCTACTAAAATCATTGCATTTATTCATTAATATTAGTCCTTTCTTGTTAAGTAAGCCCCTATGCAGCCTGTGTTGTTTGGAAATACGATGCGAAGTTCCTTCGGGCATGCATGCATTCTGAACAATACAGGCACTGGAATATCGTATTTATCCGCCGACAGCGGGCAAGCGGCTGTAAATCGAAATTTCTCCCCTGTACGGGAATACGCTTAATGAATGTACTCGTTCAGGGTGTTCGCAAATGGTTGATGACATATGGAAGTTTGGGCCGGCCGTGCTCGGATAGCCTCATGGTAAGGCGACCGCTCACAATACACAGGAAATATGAATTCGAGGCCCGGTGTGGCACAAATGTTCATTGTCAAAAAATGATTCAAATGGCTCTGAGACTATGGGACTTTACATCTGTGGTCATCAGTCCCCTAGAACTTAGAACTACTTAAACGTAACTAACCTAAGGACATCACACACATCCATTCCCGAGGCCAGGGTTCGAACCTGCGACCGCAGCGGCCACGTGGTTCCAGACTGAAGAGCCTAGAACCGCACGGCCACACCGGCCGGCTGTTCATTGTCGTCATTCCGTTTTACAGCTGACGGTTGACCATACGTCATGTAGTCTATATATCATATGTTCAATTGAAGATATGCCTGTAGTCTGAAGATGGTTCGTGAAACTCTCTGCTGGGCGCGTAAGAGTGGATTTTAGAGTAGTGATGAACGTGTAGAAGTAGTGGACTGTTGTCCAAATGCAAAATGCAGTCAGGTAAAATGTGATGCACCGAGGCTGGCAAGAGAATTACAACAGTCGCGCTGTCCTGTTCTGAGATGGCTGCTTGGTGCAAGGCACTCTCTGGACTGGAGACTGGCCGACCGGCGGACCTACAAGTGCGACACGCTTGCTCAATGGCGAGCCTGGCCGGATGAATGGGCGTGCACCCATTGAGCGGGCGCGGCCTTGGGGACGCCGGGTGGCGAGCGCCGAGAACCGGGAGCCGTGGAGCCGCCCCACGCAAGAAGCGCGGCCAGCCAGGGCCGGCGGGATCCAGGTCGGCGCGCGGCGCAGCGCCATCTAAGGGAAGCGGCCGCACAAGGGACGCACAGTGCGGGCGCTTTTTCCAACGCCGCCTGCCGCCGCCGGCTTTTTACTGACGAAGCGGCCATCGGGAACTCCGTCGATATGTGTGTGAACCACATACCGGCTTGTGCTCTATGCGTGTGGCAACATGTTACAGCCTTTCGGGTCTACTCTGATGGGCCACAACATTACGACCACCTACGTCACATCGTGTTGGTCCACCTCTGGAACGCAGTTCAGCAATTATTCTAAGTGCCATTGATTCTTCAAGTACTTGACAGATTACCAGAGATCTGTGGCACCAGACGCCTACGTACATATCTTAGGCTTCCCGTCATTTAACAGGCAGTTGGTCTGTGGACGTGGAGCTGGCGCCCGATAGCGTCCCAGTTGGGTTGTCGTCGGATTCAGGTAAGCCGAATTTAGTGGCCAAGGCATCAACGTGAGTTCACTATCATGCTCCTGAAACCATTACAGCACGATTCTAACTTGTGACACGGACAGTTACAGTGCTGGAACGTGCCATCGCTGTTGAGGTAAACATCAAGAGTAAGGGGTTACAGGTGGTCCCTAATAATGTTCACGTAGTCCACAGCTGCCATCGTGCTTTCGATTACCACCGCAGGTCCCATGGCAACCCAGGTCAATGTCCCCTATAACTCAACACTGCTCCCACCGGCCTGCGTCCATGGCGCGCTGCGTGTTTCGAGCAGCAGTTCACCTTGATAACGGCGTTCATGGACACGACCATCGACCTGGTTTAACAATAAACGGGATTTATTCGACCAGGCAATGCGATTCCATTGACCCGCAGTCCAATCCAAATGATCCCTTGCCCACTGTAATCATAATTGCCGGCCGGGGTGGCCGAGCGGTTCTAGGCGCTACAGTCTGGAACCGCGCGACCGCTACCGTCGCAGATTCGAATCCTGCCTCGGGCATGGATGTGTGTGATGTCCTTAGGTTAATTAGGCTTAAGTAGTTCTCAGTTCTAAGGGACTGATGACCTTAGAAGTTGAGTCCCATAGTGCTCAGAGCCATTTGAACCATAATTGACGATGTCTTTGTGTTAAGATGGGAATACGTTGGGATCCTCTGCTGCAGAACACCATGTTCAGCACTTCGCGCCGGCCGGAGTGGCCATGCGGTTCTAGGCGCTACAGTCTGGAACGGCGAGGCCGCTACGGTCGCAGGTTCGAATCCCGCCTCGGGCATGGATGTGTGTGATGTCCTTAGGTTAGTTAGGTTTCAGTAGTTCTAAGTTCTAGGGGACTTATGACCTCAGAAGTTGAGTCCCATAGTGCTCAGAGCCATTTGAACCATTTGAACACTTTGCACCGAACGGTGTGCTCCAAAATACACTGCTGGCCACCGTAAATGCAACACCAAGAAAGATAAGAGGTAGCACAACAAAATTTATTTTGTAGATAACATGTTGACCAAGTATCAAATGATTACGTTTACAGACGTCTGTGACATGTGGTTCCTGCCAGAATCAGTAGCCAGAGTAGCCGCCATTGTTGGAGATCACCGCTGCCACACGTCTCGGCATTGAGTCAAAGAGACGTTGGATGTGTTCCTGGGGTACAGCAGCCCAAGCAGCTTCCACACGTTGCCAAAGATCATCTGGTGTGGCAGCTGGGGATGTAATCTGGGTCACTCGTTGAGCAACCATGGACCACACGTTTTCTATCGGCGAAAGATCCGCAGAGCGAGCCGGCCAGGGAAGCACTTCAATCTGGTTATTGACGAAGAACCTTTGGACAATGCGTGCCACGTGTGGTCGCGCAGTATCCTGTTGAAATATGGCTGTGGCCGAGCCCTGAAGGTAAGGAAGGACAACTGGCTCCAGCACCTCGGATATGTAGCGCCGGCTATTTAAAGTACCGGCAATGCGTACTAGAGGCGTGCGAGAGTAATATCCAATACCGCCCCATACCATAATACCCGGTGCAAGACCAGTGTGGCGGTGCATAATGCGGCTGTCCAGCATCCTCTCTCCACGGTGTCTCCACACTCGAATCCGACCATCGTGGTGCTGCAGACAGAAGCGTGCCTCGTCAGTAAAGACACGTCATTCCATTCTGCCGTCCACATCCGTCTGTCATCACACCATTGGCGACGGAGACGTCTGTGGTTCTGCGTCAATGGTAGACGAAGCAATGGACGTCTTGCGGACAGACCACTCTGCTGTAAACGGCGTCGAATGGTACGCGCAGACACTGGATGATGCGTTACAGACGCAATGTGCTGTGCTATGGTTCGGGATGTCACTGAGCGATCCGTCACTGACATGCGCACAATTTGCCTATCAGCACGTGCAGTGGTGCACCGAGGTGAATGCGATCGACCACGTCGGTCCGTCGTACCCTCCTGCATCCAACGGTCACATATCCGCTTTACAGTTGTTTGGTTTCGTCCAACACGACTAGCGATTTCTCTGTATGATAATCCACAATCTCGGTAAGCCACTATCCTTCCTCTGTCGAACTCGGATACTTGATCAAACGATGTTCGCTGTTGTCTACGAGGCATAACTGATCGTCTTGTGAAACAACCACAAGGTAAACACACGTGCCGAACGTACACTCGTCGAAATCGCCAAGCCTTAAATGGCGCTATGAGGTGGCGCCACAGGCGCGCGTGATGTGCGTCTGCGCTGAAATTCTAATCAGTTGCATATCTCATCGCTGCAAACCCATGGTGTAAATTTCACTTGATTCGGATGCTTCCTTCAGGGTGTTGCATTTACGGTGGCCAGTAATGTAATTGTGCCTGCGCCAGCACTGTACTGTGTCGTCAGATCTGCCACAGGTCGTGGCCAATCCTGCTTTAGACAGCGGGCAAGCCTCTGATCCCTACGCTCTGTGTTGAGGTACACACGGCCAACGTCCTGTCGCCTACTCGTGGTTTCAAAGTTCTTCAACCACTTTCCATTGATTCTCACTATAGTAGAGCTCGAGCAGCCAACCAGCTTCGCCGTTTCCGAGACGCTCGCTCCCAGGCTCTGAGGCAAAACAATCTGGCTTTTGTCAAAGTCGCTTAAGTTGGCAGATTTCATCATTTGCGCGACTTATCGTCGCTAGAATGATTCTCCATGCGTCTCTGCTCCGCCCACATATTTCTCTTACTGTGTCACGTCTTCTCAGCACCACTGGACAACATACAACCTCGCGGTGGGCGGTGGTTGTAACGTTTTGGCAGTTCAGTGTACTTAGGCCAACGTCATTAGCGACTGCGGAACTCTGTGATTTCAGAATTTTCGGAAACGAGCGTTTCTGCTACTTCACACATGCTATTTCATCAACGATACGAATTCAGAGAGATGTTGTAATTTTTTTTCTCAAAACCCTGTCGGAACAATGCCCCGGTAGTTACTGAAATTCACTTACGGTTTCTGATATCCTTGGAAGAACATAACGTGATGAAATCCAAAACAATTGCAACTGATAGCAAAATACTGGGTGCGGCGGAACAGACCAAGCAGTTTTAAGGAGCAATAAAAAATAAATCTGGATTTATAGAGAAAAAATGTTTTTATTTTCTAAATTATTACAATATACCATTTTACATCCATTTAGTTTTCAAAATAATTTCATGGTGTGGGTTCCTGTAGTCATGTCCTTGTTCATGAACCACGGGCAACGTATGAGTGGCCAAGTAAGTGGTCCCGACAGTCGGGATACCAGTTACTTTGGAATAAGGCTGGGCATCTCGGACATATTCTGAGTCGTGGTCACCTTTGTGCTCATACGGCAAAGCCAACAAAAGCCACCGGTTAGTCCCTCAACCGTTAGGGGTAAAATCCAATGGGACTCGGGACGCGGGGCAAGTAAGGCTAGCAACCTGCTTCCCTGGTACTTTAAATATGATGCTGGCAACAATCAGAGCAAAAAACCTCGGACCTTTGAAGGTGACAGAGTCCCACCTCCAACTGGCAAACCAGGGACTCCTAAGATACGATTTGGCAAACAAATGGTAATGAGATGGGGAGCTATTAATATCAATGGGGGCTACTCTCGGAAGAAAGTAGAGCTGGCAGAGGCTCCAAGTAAGATGGGGCTGGACGTTTTACCTGTCAGTGACATTCGGGTAAGGGGTGAGAAAGAAGAGGAAGTGGGAGAATACAAGGTCTACCTGTCAGGAGTCAGAGCAGGAATAGCACAATGGGGTGTAGGGCTTTACATCAGGAAAGAAACGGAACCCAGTGTAGTTGCAATAAGGTATGTAAACGAACGACTGATGTGGATAGATTTGACAGTGTCTAGCAAGAAAATTAGGATTGTGTCAGTATATTCGCATTGTGAAGGGACAGATCAAGATAAGATGGATAGCTTTTATGAGGCACTCAGTGATGTAGTTGTTAGAGTAAAGGACAAGGACAGAGTTCTGCTCATGGGTGATTTTAATGCCAGGAGTGGAATCCGAAGGGTATGAAAAGGTTATGCGTAAATTTGGAGAGGATATGGAGGCCAACAGGAACGGGAAACAACTCTTGGATTTCTGTGCCAGTATGGGCTTAGTAATCACAAACTCTTTTTTTAAACAGAAGTTCACCGGTATACTTGGGAAGGCAGGGGAACCAGATCTGCCATTGACTATATAATAACAGATCAGGAACTCATGAAGGCTGTGAGGGACACACGTGTATTCAGGGGATTCTTTGATGACACTGATCATTATTTAATCTGCAGTGAAATTGGGATTGTGAGGCCGAAAGTGCAGGAGGTCAGGTCCATATGTAGGAGGATAAGAGTGGAGAAACTTCAGGATAAGGAAATCAGGCACAAGTACATAACAGCGATCTCAGAAAGGTACCAGTTAGTTGAATGTAGTCAATTACAGTCATTGGAAAAGGAATGGACAAGGTACAGGGGCACAGTACTAGAAGTGGCTAAAGAATGTCTTGGAACAGTAGTGTGTAAAAGTAAGATGAAGCAAACAGCTTGGTGGAATTACACAGTCAAGGCAGCCTGTAAAAGGAAAAATAAGGCGTATCAAAAATGGCTACATGCTAGAACTCAGGTAGACAGAGAAAGTTATGTTGAAGAAAGAAACAAAGCCAAACAGATAATTGCAGCATCCAAGAAGAAATCTTGGGAAGACTTTGGAAACAGGTCGGAGACTATGGGTCAAGCTGCTGGAAAACCATTCTGGAGTGTAATTAGCAGTCTTCGAAAGGGAGGTAAGAAGGAAATGACAAGTATTTTGGACAGGTCAGGAAAACTGCTGGTGAATCCTGTGGATTCCTTGGGCAGATAGAGGGAATATTTTGAAGAGTTGCTCAATGTAGGTGAAAATACGATCAGTAATGTTTCAGATTTCGAGGTAGAATGGGATAGGAATGATGACGGAAGTAGGATCACATTTGAGGAAGTGGAGAAAATGGTCAATAGATTGCAGTGCAATAAAGCAGCTGGGGTGGATGAAATTAAATCGGAACTCATCAAATACAGTGGAATGTCAGGTCTTAAATGGCTACATAGGATAACTGAAATGGCCTGGGAGTCGGGACAGGTTCCATCAGACTGGACAAAAGCAGTAATCACACCAATCTTTAAACATGGAAACAGAAAAGGTTGTAACAACTACTGAGGTATCTCTTTAATCAGCGTTGTGGGTAAAATCTTCTCAGGTATTGTTGAAAGGAAAGTGCGAGTACTAGTTGAGGACAAATTGGATGAAAATCAGTGTGGGTTTAGGCCTCTTAGAGGTTGTCAGGACCAGATCTTTAGCTTACGGCAAATAATGGAGAAGTGTTACGAGTGGAACGGGGAATTGTATCTATGGTTTATATATCTAGAAAAGGCATATGACCGGGTTCCTAGGAGGAAGTTATTGTCTGTTCTACGAGATTATGGAATAGGAGGCAAACTTTTGCAAGCAATTAAAGATCTTTACATGGATAGTCAGGCAGTAGTTAGAGTTGACGGTAAATTGAGTTCATGGCTCAGAGCAGTTTCAGAAGTAAGACAAGGCTGCAACCTGTCTCCACTGCTGTTCATATTATTTATGGATCATATGTTGAAAACAATAGACTGGCTGGGTGAGATTAAGTTATGTGAACACAAAATAAGCAATCTTGCATATGCGGATGACTTAGTTGTGATGGCAGATTCGATTGAAAGTTTGCAAAATAATATTTCAGAGCTAGATCAGAAATGTATGGACTATGGTATGAATATTAGCATCTCCAAAACGAAAGTAATGTCAGTGGGAAAGAAATATAAACGGATTGAGTGCCAAATAGGAGGAACAAAGTTAGAACAGGTGGACGGTTTCAAGTACTTAGGATGCATATTCTCACAGGATGGCAACATAGTGAAAGAACTGGAAGCGAGGTGTAGCAGAGCTAATGCAGTGAGCGCTCACCTACGATCTACTCTCTTCTGCAAGAAGGAAGTCAGTACCAGGACTAAGTTATCTGTGCACCGTTCAATCTTTCGACCAACTTTGTTGTATGGGAGCGAAAGCTGGGTGGATTCAGGTTACCTTATCAACAAGGTTGAGGTTACGGATATGAAAGTAGCTAGGACGATTGCAGGTACTAGTAGATGGGAACAATGGCAGGAGGGTGTCAACAATGAGGAAATCAAAGAAAAACTGTGAATGAACTCTGTAGATGTAGCAGTCAGGGCGAACAGGCTTAGATGGTGCGGTCATGTTACACGCATGGGAGAAGCAAGGTTACCCAAGAGACTCATGGGTTCAGCAGTAGAGGGTAGGAGGAGCCGGGGTAGACCAAGGAGAAGGTACCTGGATTCGGTTAAGAATGATTTTGAAGTAGTATGTTTAACATCAGAAGAGGCACCAATGTTAGCACTGAATAGGGGATCATGGAGGAATTTTACAAGGGGGCTATGCTCCAGACTGAACGCTGAAAGGCATAATCAGTCTTAAATGATGATGATGATGAATAATGTCTTCAAGATTGCAGACGTTAGCATCAATACATTGTTGTAGACGATCCCTGAAGTTGCGAGCACTTCTTGCACATATATCGCGGGGTATGGCATTCACTTCGTCAATAATCCGTTTTTTTAACTCTGATAGGATGTGAGGGCGGCTTTTGAAAATCTTTTCCTTCAGATATCCCCAAAGAAAGTAGTCACAAATGCTGAAATCTGGTGACCGCGCAGGGCACCCTACATTATCCCTCAAAGAGACGAGGCGTCCCGGAAACATTTCTCTCAAAACATCAAGTTAAATTCGAGCAGTGTGAGCAGTAGCTCCATCCTGTTGGAGCCACAAGTTTCCCAGTCCATGTTCTTCAACACTCTCGTCCATTCTGGGTTGCAGAAAATTTTGCAACATTGAAACATAACGTGTGGAATTCACTGTCACTGTCACTCTGTCCTCCTCAAAAAAGTAACGGCCCACAACGCCAAATTGTGATATGGCACACTACACTGTCACTTTAAGAGAATGTTGCGGTCGTCCATGAATAATTCGGGGGTTATTTTCGGCCCAGTAGCGAAAGTTTCGCTTATTCACGCAACCACTAAGACGAAAAGGTGCCTCGTCACTACTGTAGAAAGCTGCATGCGGAGGGATCTGAGCAAGCATTTGCTCACACAGATTTTGAAGGTTGGCGTGGTCTGCTGGACATAATTCTTGAGCAATCATTTGAAAGGATGGAACTTCAAATCGCATTGCAGAATCCTTCTCAAACTGCGGTCTGAAATCCCCAGTGCAGCAGTATGTCGTCTAGCAGAACGTTGCGGCGATTGTTGAACTGCTGTTCTCACCCGCTGCACATTTTCTGGCCTTCTGATGGATCTGCATCGGCCATGTGTATCTATTCTTAGTGTGTTACCAGTTTCCTCCAACTGCCAAACGCAGGACCGAATTGGGTTTGCATTACGAACGACATTGTTGCTTGGAATGTGGAACTGTCGCCGAAAAGCTCGTTGTGTAGCGATCACAGATCTGTTGTTTTCATAATACGTGCGAACGGCAAAACCACGGTGTGCACCGGTCCAGACCATGTTGTCTACTGAAATGGGGTCGACGACTGAACAAAGGCAGACCACGTGCAGCTGCCTACCCCCACCACAGCTCCAGCAGTAATCGACAGAAACCGCTTAGTCGGTCTGCCGCACGCTGTATATGAAACAGGCCAAATGCCACCAGTCTTGAAGACGAATGTAATAATTTCAAAATGGTTCAAATGACTCTGAGCACTGTGGGACTTAACATCTGAGGTCATCAGTCCCCTAGAACTTCCCGAACTACTTAAGCCTAACTAACCTAAGGACATCACACACAGCCGCCGAAGTGGCCGTGCGGTTAAAGGCGCTGCAGTCTGGAACCGCAAGACCGCTACGGTCGCAGGTTCGAATCCTGCCTCGGGCATGGATGTTTGTGATGTCCTTAGGTTAGTTAGGTTTAACTAGTTCTAAGTTCTAGGGGACTAATGACCTCAGCAGTTGTGTCCCATAGTGCTCAGAGCCATTTGAACATCACACACATCCATGCCCGAGGCAGGATTCGAACCTGCGACAGTATTAGCGGCGCAGTTCCTGACTGAAGCGCCTAGAACCGCTCGGTCACATCGGCCGGCTGTAATAATGTCAGTTCAAAAGAAGGCAAGTACTGACAGGTGCGACTGCTATCGAACCATTTGTGTAATAAGGCATGCATGTAAAACACTGATGCGAATTAATTACACAAACGTGATAAGATGGTAGAGGCCGACCTTAGAGAAGATCAGTTTCAGTTCCGGAGAAATGTATTACGAGAACATGCGTGGCGTTACTAGATTTACGACTTACGTTAGAAGATAAACTGAAAAAAGGCGATCCTACGTTTATAGTATTTGTAGCTTTAGATCAAACTTTCGGCAATGTTGACTGAAATATACTCTTAGAAGTTCTGAAGGTAGGTGGGACCAAAAGTTGAAACGTTTCGCTAAAGACTCCAAGAAGTGCAGTAAAAGTGGAGAGCAATGCGGCCCGTGTCGGCTGTTGCGGCAAGGAGAGCTCTCCTGCCAGGCTCCGCAGTTATATGCAACAAGACGGACCTGTGTCATTAAGATGAAACTCCATTTCCTATACGACAAATACACGGTTCTTGTATGTGGAACTATGGCATACGCTAACTTCTCGCACATCATGTAGGACTTAGGAAAACTATTGCAAATATGTGTACGTTTCCACGTTTTTATGAAAACAACTACAGTTTCCGTTACCATTTCGACAGCATTTGTTTGATTTTCCCCGAATAAAAGTGGCATGTCTAAGACCTACAGTTTCGATTTCCATTTTGATTGCATTTGTTTAACATTCCCGGTAAAAAAGTAGCATGTCTAGCTTCTACTGTTTGGTGTACGTGCCTGTATGCAAGAAATGCTGAAGTAGAAATGAATTACCCATAGACAACACATTTAGTGCTAGTTCTACAATGGAGGAAAGTATTGACAGTCGAAAGGCTTGATGCAACTACACCACTGGCCATTAAAACTGCTACACCAAGAAGAAATGCAGATTATAAACGGGTGTTCGTTGGACAAATATATTAAACTAGAACTGACATGTGATTATATTTTCATGCAATTTCGGTGCATAGATACTGAGAAATCAGTACCCAGAACAACCACCTCTGGCCGTAATAAAGGCCTTGATACGCCTGGGCATTGAGTCAAACAGGGCTTCGATGGCGTGTACAGGTACAGCTGCCCATGCAGTTCATCAAGAGTAGTGACTGGCGTATTGTGACGAACCAGTTGCTCGGCCACCATTAACCAGACGTATTCAGTTGGTGAGAGATGTGGAGAATGTGCTGGCCAGGACAGCAGTCGAACATTTTCTGTATCCAAAATGGCCCGTAGAGGACCTGCAACACGCGGTCGTGTATTATTCTGCTGAAATGTAGGGATTCACAGGGATCGAATGAAGCGTAGAGCCATTGGTCGTAACACATCTGAAATTTAACGTCCACTGTTCAGAGTGCCGTCAATGCGAACAAGAGGTGACCGAGACTTGTAACCAATGGCACCCCATACCATCACGCCGGGTGATACGCCAGCATGGCGATGACGAATACACGCTTCCAATGTGCGCTCACCGCGATGTCGCCAAACACGGATGCGACCATCATGATGCTGTAAACAGAACCTAGATTCAACCGAAAAAATGACGTTTTGCCATTCGTGCATCCAGGTTCGTCGTTGAGTACACCATCGCAGGCGCTCCTGCCTGTGTTGCAGCGTCAAGGGTAACCGCAGCCATGGTCTCCGAGCTGATAGTGCATGCTGCTGCAAACGTCGTCGAACAGTTCGTGCAGATGGTTGTTGTGGTGTTACCGCCTGACACCACACTTGCTAGGTGGTGGCCTTTAAATCGGCCGCGGTCCGTTAGTATACGTCGGACCCGCGTGTCGCCACTATCAGTGATTGCAGACCGAGCGCCGCCATACGGGAGGTCTATAGAGACTTCATAGCACTCGCCCCAGTTGTACAGCCGACTTTGCTAGCGCTGGTTCACTGACAAAATACGCTCTCATTTGCCGAGACGATAGTTAGCATAGCCTTCAGCTACGTCATTTGCTACGACCTAGCAAGGCGCCATTATCAGTTGCTTTTGATATTGTAAATAATGTACAGACAAGAGCTACGTTCAACATTAATGGATTAAAGTTAAGTGTTCCACCATCTGCGTCCGTTTTTCTAAGTTCTAAATTCCTTGTCCTGTTCCAGACCTCACGCCAGCCTGCGTGAGCTAAAACGCGTCCCTTTCGGCTTCCTCTATTCATACGGGTTGGCTCTCCTGCCAATCCACAACAGTTGTTATCTTGCAAACGCACCCATCTGTTGACTCAGGGATCGAGACGTGGCTGCACGATCCGTTACAGTCATGCGGATAAGATGCCTGTCATCTCGACTGCTAGTGATACGAGGCCGTTGGGACCCAGCACGGTGTTCCGTATTACCCTCCTGAACCCACTGATTCCATATTCTGCTAACAGTTATTGGATCTCGACGAACGCGAGCAGCAATGTCGCGATACGATAAACCGCAATCGCGATAGGCTACAATCCGACCTTTATCAAAATCGGAAACGCGATGGTACGCATTTCTCCTCCTCACACGAGGCATCACAACAACGTTTCATCAGGCAACGCCGGTCAACTGCTGTTGGTGTATGAAAAATCGCTTGGAAACTTTCCCCATGTCAGCACGATGTAGGTGTCGCCACCGGCGCCAACCTTGTGTGAATGCTCTGAAAAGCTAATCATTTGCATATCACAGCATCTTCTTCCTGTCGGCTAAATTTCGCGTCTGTACCATGTCATCTTCGTGGTGTAGCAATTTTAATGGCCAGTAGTGTACGTAGCCTGGCATAAGCGTGTTTATGACGCAACAGCGTTAGAATATTCTTCGAAAGAGTTTCAGTTACAAAGTTAACAGGCATTATATCACTTTACTCGTCTTCTTAAGAGCTTTCGGATGCTGTTAAAAAAGTACATAATTCTATTTTAAGAAATCATACTTGGTTCAATATCTAGAGCGATACAAGAGTTATAAACTTCATTACGTACAAAAGCAAGTGCCTCTTCGTATACTTTCATTTGCCGAAAACCTCGTTGCGATATCTGGAACCACACACGAAATGAGTGTTACGTCTTACCCTTAAACCCACGGAAATGCGAGGTAGTCTGTTGAAAATTCATTGTGTCTTACGCACACAGTTGAGCAATGCATCCTGAAAAGTGTCGTGGCAGTAAAAGACAAGAGAAACAAGTAACTGTAACAACGCACTCTTACGAAAGTTTGGCTAGCTTCATCACGCTATTCGCTTGATAAGCAAACCGTTGCTTTTCTACGAATTCACGACGGAAATGTTTGTGGATTCACTACTAACCCAATCTGTCAGGTCCATACTGCAGATAAGAACAGTACGCATGCACAAAAGCATATAGAGGGTGAGTCACCTAACGTTACCGCTGGATATATTTCGTAAACCACATCAAATACTGACGAACCGATTCCACAGACCGAACGTGAGGAGAGGGGCTAGTGTAATTGTTTAATACAAACCATACAAAAATGCACGGAAGTATGTTTTTTAACACAAATCTACGTTTTTTTTTAATGGAACCACGTTAGTTTTGTTAGCACATCTGAACATATAAACAAATACGTAATCAGTGCCGTTTGTTGCATTGTAAAATGTTAATTACATCCGGAGATATTGTAACCTAAAGTTGACGCTCGAAACCTCCGACGTTCAGTTGCGTGTTGTAACAAACACGGACCACGGTCAGCGAGCAGCATCTGCAGGGACATGTTTACGATGACGACCGTGTTTACGAGTGTGGCTGTAGTGCACTGTTGTGGTTTGGTCTAGCTGTCGCAGTGTCCGCATGTAGCGCTTGCTGCTATTGTAATTCTGAATTCGTCTCCGCACGCAGACCAACTGTAGTACACCGTGTTACCAGACGTCTGTGATAGTGTAGTGTTGTAGGAACTGTGACCATGGTGTATTCGAACTCTGAAAAGGCGGAGATGATACTCGTCTATGGCGAGCGTCGACGAAATGCAGCTGAAGCCTGCAGGGTGTATGCAGAACGGTACCCGGACAGAGAGCATCCAACGTGCCGCACATTGCGAAACATCTACCGCCAACTGTATGTAACAGGTATGGTCGTAGCACGCAAACGGGTCAGTAACAGGCCCGTCACAGGAGAAGCGGGTGCAGTTGGTGTGTTAGCTGCTGTTGCCATGAACCCACACATGAGTACACGGGACATTGCGAGAGCCGGTGGACTGAGTCAAAGTAGTGTCATGCGCATTCTGCATCGTCACCGCTTTCACCCGTTTCATGTGTCGCTACATCAGCAATTACATGGTGATGACTTTAATCATCGAGTGCAATTCTGTCAATGGGCATTAACAGAGAATGCGTTGCAGTTCTACCTGTTTACCGATGAAGCGGGTTTCACAAACCACGGGGCAGTGAATCTACGGAACATACATTACTGGTCCGTGGATAATCCTCGCTGGCTCAGACAGGTAGAGCGACAGCGACCGTGGACTGTAAATGTATGGTGCGGAATCATTGGCGACCACCTCATTGGTCCTCACTTCATTGCAGGGGCCCAAACAGCTGCAACATACATCGCGTTTCCACAGAATGATCTGCCAACGTTGCTCGAAAACATCCCACTGGAAACGCGTCGACGTATGTGGTATCAGCGTGATGGTGCAACTGCACATTCCGCAATTAACACTAGGCTGACCCTTGACAGGATGTTCGACGGCCGTTTCATAGGACGTGGAGGACGCATAAATTGGCCATCCCGTTCTCCTGATCTTCTTTCTGTGGGGTACGTTAAAGGAGAATGTGTACCGTGATGTGCCTACAACCCCAGAGGATATGAAACAACGTATTGTGGCAGCCTGCGGCGACATTACACCAAATGTACTGCGGCGTGTACGACATTCATTGCGCCAGAGATTGCAATTGTGTGCAGCAAATGATGGCCACTACATTGAATATCTATTGGCCTGACATGTCGGGACACACACTATCCCACTCCGTAATTGAAAACGGAAACCACGTGTGTACGGTACCTCACCCCTCATGGTAATGCACATTTGCGTCAGTGAAAAAGACCAATAAAAAGGTGTTAGCATGTGGACGTAATGTGCTGTTGCAGTCTCTTCTGTACCTAAGGTCCATCACCGTTCCCTTTGGATCCCTCCGTAATTCGGTGCTTTCCGATACACACGATCGAACAGCGGAGGAGTGGTACTCAAGTGTCAACTTTAGGTTACAATATCTCCGGATGTAATTAACATTTTACAATGCAACAAACGGCACTGATTACGTATTTGTTTATATGTTCAGATGTGCTAACAAAGCTAAGGGGTTCCATTTTAAAAAAAACGTAGGTTTGTTTTAAAAAACATACTTCCGTGCATTTTTTTATGGTTTGTATTAACCAATTACACTAGCCCCTCTCCTCACGTTCGGTCTGTGGAATCGATTCGTCAGTATTTGATGTGGCTTACGAAATATATCCAGTGGTAATGTTAGGTGACTCACCCTGTATATGGCGACAAATTTGCGTTGTTGTACGTCCGAAGGGAATTCCAACCACGAACAGCAAACGACTAAGGTCGAAAGGTACTTTCTCGCCAGCTTTGTTACCGAGGACGCAAAGAGGAGCCCACGGCCAACCTAAACAGGATGAAAGCATCTGTTCTGGCCAGTAAGGTTTGCTCAGTTAATAGATTGGGTTTTCTGGAGCGGTGGCAGTTCTGCGGAAGGGCGGGACGAAGTAGTGACCCTGCGCCGAGAGGAAACCGTGGCAAGAAATTCAGTGTAACGACTCGACCAGCCTTTGTGGCTATTCGCCTTTTGCTACAGTGCTCAGTGCTCTGATTATGGGAGTCTACTAGTGGTCTCTGTTCAACGGAGAACAATAGTTGCGTACTGTTTAATTAATTCCTTATTTCATTAATTTAGGTATATTATTCGGAGCGACTGACGTCGTATATCAGATAATTCGTGAATTTGCATGCAACCTGAATCTACCATCGGAAATATAAATTATATTTTATTGTCAGGAAGGCTGGACAGGTTGGCAGTCGTCCCTACTGCAAGGCTTTTATTAGGCTAGAGAACAGTCTCTGATCTACACCATTTGTCGTAAAATCTCTAAACCACTTCATCGTATGCCGATATTTTCCTTAGAAATGAAAGTAAGCCAGATGATACCGCAGTCTAAAACTTTCGAGAAACTTTTAGACTACAGTATCGTTCTACCTGCAATACGCGATGTTCCTTCTCGTGTTAGTGTTACCATCCAAACACCACAAAAATGTGAAGCGAAGAAAGTAGTCTCGTGTAACTGAACATTACCTGCTATACAGTAAAATAGTAACTATACACATATTTCACTCAAACCATATCTCTCTGTTTAGGATACTGTAGATGTCATATATTTAGTATAAAATATTAGGGTTATTAATTTTAGTTTTAAGAGGCAGACTTTTCAGTACTTTTGAACTTCATTTTTCAGAAAATTATGCTATGTTTCCTCCTTCCCTGTCCCTTGATATGAGTTGTCTTCCCCTTTCTCCTCCACCCCTTCTGGCTGAGATTCTGTGAGCGCTTTGGAAGAAAGGAAGATTTTAAGTTTAACGTCCAGTCTGTAGAGTCACAGTACATGTTGCAACAATGGGGAAGGAAATCGGCCGCGCCCTTCAAAGAAACAATACTGCCATTTCCCAGTAGCGATCTAGGGTAATCGCAGAAAACCTAAATCGGGATGGCTGAATGCGGATTTGAACAGCGTCCTCCCTAATGTGAGCCAGTGTGCTAACCACTGCGCCACCTCATTCTGTGCGCTCTTGTAGTTCAAACTAATGGGTATCTTGGGGAAGAACGCCATTTCAATCGTACTTAACACGACAATGATTAATAAATGCTTGTTTTCAAAACAATGTCTTTTCGCCACAATCGCAATAGTTCCAGTACGGAATTCCCACACTAACAATGTCGTTTCTTTAGCGGTTCGAGTGATCTTCGTCTGTCTGAGATACGAGGACGGCCGGCGGCGTCCTAACGGTGGTAATCTCGTTCTGAAACTGTTGTAGAATTAATTAATAATAAATTTCAAACAGGTACCGGATACCTCGAATGCTTTGCACAACTTTGTTATAGCATATCCCCCACAGGACGCACTTAGGCTTTTGGACGAAGTATAAGCATGCCTTCGCCAAAGGATCGATCGAGGTAGCCACTTGGCGACCGCAGTGGACTCGCATTTGGGACGGCAGTGGTTCAAGTTCCCAGCCGCTCGTACAGATTTAGGTTTTCCATAGATTCCCTAAATCGCCTAGGCAAACGCTGAGTTGGTTAATCCAAAAGGAACTCGGACGATTTTCTTCCCCAATACTAGCTTACCCTGCGTCCTCTAATGACATCGTCCTTGTTCTTTGTTCTTCGTAGAATATGTGTCGCCATTCATGTTATTGATATATCCACGATCACTTTTTATTTTATGATGTGTATTTACTGGCTTACTCACTTTAATATTATAATTATTATTAATAATTGTTATGTAACACATTTTTGATCCTTGCCATACGAATCTGACCATTGGTCTCGTCAAAACAAAGCGGATGTTACTTCGACTCAGACCCACACAGATTATCATCACTTCGCTACTTTTGTATGTAATACGATTCAGAAGGGATAAATATGAACGATAAAATTCAAATTACTTGTTGTAAATTCAAACTGATTGCATTATTTAGGCTTCCAGTAAAGTTCTTTAAGTCCTAGCAAACAGCAGACATTACATTACATAATGTAGCACACCAGACTTAGTAAACATTTGTGCAAATGGACTTACAGAAATTGCCTGGAAAAAGAAAAATTACTGCCCTTCATTTCATTACATTTTCACTTCCGAAAGCATCGGACAGAGCACACGGAAGTGTTAGGTGGACGATGGCAGGACAGAAAATTATAAAGGTTAAGAATCTAGGAATGTGCTAATGTTAATCATTTAGATACTAATGAAGCTGCTCCCTTACACTTCCATTTGGAGCACAATGTCGTATGCAAGACTGCTGTTATTCAACGTCACATTGTATTTTTTAGCGCTCTTGACATGAGAACATCATAATCGTTTTTATTTTTATCTTCAAGCAATTTCTAGTTTTGCGACACTACTCACAAAAATGATACATTGCTATTACTTAGAGAGCAGTTAAGTTTTCACTTTATACGAAACGGTTCATAAGCACTCAAGTCTCACTGACAAAGAGCCCTGTGCAGATCGACAGGTGACTTTGCCGTGTTAAACAGTGCTTTAGGCCAGTCAGAAGATACAGACATATCTCCATCATCACATGCACGATTTCATCAGAATAGGAAAACGAGTCGATACAGTTTTGAAAATTGAGAAGGTTATTAAGTTTCTTTCTGTATGTACTAGTAGCGGAACTCCTAAAAGAGGCAGACATTTCGCCCGATATTACAAGAGAGGGACGCCACGGCTGGTGCATGCCCAACGCCTACGCCGGCGATTAAACCGGTGTCGGCACCTGTCGTCATGCCTGTCTCCCAGCCTTTCTGAGAAGATGGATCGCCCACCTACATCGCGTGCGTGTCGTTTGTAGCTGAAACGGACGTATCAATTAGAGGCATGGACGCCGGTGTTTAAACGCCAGCCACTGCTGCCCACAACTCTCTCGTTGCTTTACTTATCGCACTGTGTATTGATCTATTACAGAACTCGACGTCGGTGTACATATCTAGCAACACCGGGCTGAGACTCAGCGAGAAATATTAGTGCCGGCAAACGCGTTTTTACGCCCACATTGTTCAAGGCTGCTGTGTTGATATGCCTCGCGTAACGCACTAGAAACACCTTGGACTCAGTTTAAACTACACCGACTACTAAATCTACAGTATGAAAACCACTGTGAAGCGCACGATGGTTTTGTCTTTATTATATTCACATGTGGAACGCAGAAAGATTGACAGCTTGAATGGTACTGAGTACTTTATCATCTTCAATGTCTCTACGGAGCGATACATCCGGGACAGTAGTCCAATCTTAGATTCCCAACTTCAAACTTCGTAAGCAGGACCGCGAAGCATTGTTGGATTCTATTTTGAAATATCTGCCTGTGACTGTTCAATGCATATTCGCCAGCATTTTCGATTTGAACGATCAGAAGATGGTTGTTATACACAGCTGAAAGTAGTCATCATCTTTTATTAGTCTACTTTTTTTTATAATTTTAATAAATCGTTTGGCTTCAGTCAACACAGACAAGTACCTGAGTAGTGGGATAGTGGGATAAACTATGTTCTGGTTCGTTTTTTAATGCGAGTTGCAAACATTCAGGGGCAAACTTGATTGATTTGTGACCCTCTCCACCTCCCCTTTTGCGACCCCCTTCCATGAAAGCCTCTTCATCCCTCCCCCTCCTCCTCCTCATCCCCTACCCTGTGGGAACTCCCCTAACCATTACAAGAACACGTTCAGGTCAGAGTTACTTGGACAACCCCCTCTCACCCTATCAATTTGATTGACTAATTAATTAAATCAGTGAATTAATTAACCCCTCCCCCCGTGAGAAACCACCCATAGCTCACCCCCTCCACTTCCCCAGAGGGAAGTTGGGGGTAGAAGCATTCATTTGATTGACTCTTTGGCTGGCAAAGGATTGCAGTGAATGGAATATTGTTTAAAAAATTTCTGGCAGAAAAGGCAATGTGTGGAATATTGTTTATTTAAACAATTTATTGGCTACAAGGTGATGTATGGAGTTCAATTTATTTACTTATTTAAAGAATTTGGTGGGAAACCGATTTAAGTGTATTGAATATTGTTTAAACAATTTGTGGTAGGGTAGCCAATGTGAGGAATATTGTTTATTTAAATAATTTACAGGATGCAAGGTAATGTTCAGAATATAGTTTATTGATTTATTTAAGAAATTTGTCGGGAAAATGACTGTAATGTATGGAATAGTGTTTATTTTAAATATTTTGAGGGTGACAAGGCAGTATGGAATATTTAAACAACTGTGGCACTTTTTTCTGATCACACAAGGAATACCATCAGCCTAACTCATCACATGTAATTACACTATTAAAAATCTTTGTATCGTGAAGCACATGTAGTCTGCCATATGCTGGACCGGCCGCTTTGCGTAGCCTGCACATGCAGGCCTCATGATTACTGTCAGCCAAACCACACGCCAGCCACCTCATGCAGCTCACAGAATGGATGTCGTGCTAATCTCTAAACAAAGTGTCAGGTGGCTGCAACCCTTTGATATTTGATACTGGAAAAATTCCTGTCGAAGCACATGCTCTCTCTCTCTCTCTCTCTCTCTCTCTCTCTCACACACACACACACAAGTGGCCAAAGACTACCACGTGCCACAGTTGGACCTGCACAAGCCATCTCTTACAGTCAGACCAATTCACAAACAAATCAGCGTCTACCTGACAAACCCCCAACTTTGCACGTCTTGGAAGTGTTCTCTCACTCTATTAGATTGACTGAGCTGCTCTACAGTTCGTTGTCTGTGCCAAAATGCTGTCTTCATAGCCAAAGTTCATGTGAGCAGAGATGAAACTCAGGGGGAGCCAATTACTGGCTGTATTGCCAGTTATGTTATGTGGGCTGTATGACATCACGTAAATCTCTCACGAGGCCCTCATAATTGGCGGGAGACACTATTTATGTACTCATCTTTACGTGCTTACTGTGAGCTCAGAACCGAGAAGAGTGACGTGACACGATCAACGGACATGTTAGGGACATTACACAGTAAATCTGTGCAAAGCTTCATCGGATTTTCACTGTGATTTTCGTTTTGATTCCGATCACACCTTACTTTCTTACCCTCCTATTTAATGAATTTGGTGGGAAATCGATTCCATAGTATGGAATATTGTTCAAAAAATTTCTGGTAGACAAAGCAAAGTGCGGAATATTGTTTATTTAAACAGTTTATGCGATACAAGGCAGTGTTTGGAATATATATATTTTTTTATTTAAAGAATTTGTCAGGAAATTGACTGCAGTGTATGGAATATTGTTTTTTTTTTACATTTTGAGGGTCACAAGGCACTACGAATTATTTGAACAATTAGGGCGGTTTTTCATTCCGGTTGTGCAAAGTATACCATCAACATAACTCACCATACATAATTACACTGTTAAAAACCTTTCGATCGTGAAGCACATGTCACCCGCCGTCTGCCGGGCCAGTCGCTTCTCATATCACCACATGGGCAGGCTCCACAACGACTGAAGTGGCACCATACACCTCCCACCTCATGCAGCTCACAGACTGAATGTCGTGGTAAACCCTGGACAAAGCGTCAGCTGGCAGCTACCCTCTGATATCTGATACCTGAGAAATTCCGGTCATAATACATGCTTTCTCTCTCAGACACACAAGTGGCCATATACTGTCATGTGCCACTGCTGGGCCTGGTCGTACCATCTGTTACAGGTAGACCAAACCACAAACAAATCAACATTTACCTAGTAAACCCCCAGCTTTGCATGTCTTGGAAATATTCTCTCACTCTATCGGATTGATTGACTAATTAATTAAATCGATACCCTTTGTGTGGAACAATTTTTCTTTGCTTCCTATTGGCGGATACTAAGATTGGAATATTTGGCGGGGTTCGATCATGCTACCCCCTGGTTTTCTAACCCTACTGAATTTTTTTGCCCCTTGCCTCATATCAGTGGATACTGGCACAGTTAGGCCATTTGTTAGGAAGTCCATTACACTGGAGGTAACTGAAAATTCCAAATTTCAGATCAGTTGCATACTATGTCCTTAAACAATCTGTGAATGGGTTGGACTGGTGTGTGTGTGTGCTTGTAACACTACTATCGGAAACAATAAACGGATCAATCGGCAATTTGATGTTGCGACTGGGTTTTTAAAGCACTATATAACCCTTAAGTTGGTTCTCTCAGCTACACCAGGACGAAGAATGAGGAGTAGGAGCAGGAGGAAGGGGCTGCCATATGATGGGATACTAATAACAGTGAATACCACTGATATCTTTCTTTTTCAAGACAGAGTCCACTGGACCGTATTGAGGAGCAGTAAATACCACACACTTAAACCTAGTTCCATTCCGTAGTAGTAGTTGACATGGCTAGATGTCAGAGATCGCTGAAACATTCATGCATCCCACACGCTCAAGTCTCAAAGTCTAGACGCAGTGCCCCAGGACAGAAAGTCACACTGCGCTAGCTGCTGCAGTGTATACACGCCTCAGCGATCAGCAGTCGGTCTCGACCTGTCGGAAAGAACCGCCTAGCCAGATGGATCTCATGACCCAGGTTAGGCCTGAGGTAGTGTTAGAAAATGGAGCCACCTGGTGTAATATCCGGAACGGTGTCTAGATTTGGATCCACAATACTCTAGTTCCCGATGAGGGTTCGAAGGTGGATCCACCTTCCATTATATCTGGAACAGTGTCTAGAGGATGGGCCATAATGCGGTACATCTGGGATACAGTTTGAAGCTAAATCCTCCAGCGAGAGGACGGGCTAAGGATTATAGGAACCATCCACAACATACAGAAAATAGAGCAAACTCATTACATCTGCAAAATATTTGGTTTTGAGTGATTGCATACATTAGAGTACAGTGCTATACTATACAGTCCGAGTAAGGTGCTGTTCTGTCTCGTACATAAGAATAATGCTCATGAAGGACTGTTTTTCTCCTTACAGACATATAGCACACAAAATAACGAAATTGGATGATCGTGTGCTGTCTTTGTGGATCTTTAAGAGTATAAAAGGAGGTGTGACAGGCTCAGCAGTATGTCTTGGTTTGTTGTTATTACTGTAGAATCTTGACAATATTGCTGCCAAATATCGGTAATATAACTTGCATCTAAGATGCTATGCTCTTTAGCAGGATGAATTTAAGTGTGCTTACATTCCCTGTAGACTCGTTTTGCGAAGAGTTTTTCGTCAATGAGGGGCTGTAACACTGTCGGAAATAATGTGCAAGCAGTTGAAGTGGAGACTTCGTGATTAGTAATATGCAGGCGTAGTCTCTATGTGTATGTGTGTAGAGCTGTCAGCGGCGGATGGTTGCGGTTTGGATGCACAACTTGCTAACTGTTCGTCGATAAATTACGCTGCCAGGGATCTGCAATCTGGACATATGGAGAAGGGAAACTCTCACATTCCAGGATGATAAGTGCAGTAGACAAACTGTCAACTAACAAATAACTTATTACTAGTATAAAAAATACCCGAAATCTACAGTTTTTAGATGTCTTTACAAGTGTTGTGGGGACATATCAGAGTTGTAAGGTATAAAGAAAAGTAGCGAAGCTCATCTGGTAAGCAACAAGAGTATATACTTACGGGAAAAATATCAGAGCAGCAGTAGGAATCAACTCTGTACATATATCAACTCCCTATTGCAGATCCCTACATTGTAGAGTGGAAGTCAAATAAACATGTATAACTGTGACAGACTTCGAATTTCCATCAAGTGCAGCTGTACATGAGTCTTTACCCAAGCTATCTGATGTTTTGTAGCAGTACAGGGATTTGTTTCCAGACATCGAGTTTCCAATCTGCACGACTCGTTCACCTGCATCTAGGTACGAGGCGAGTGTTACTATATTTTTCATGATTGTCTTATCCAAAATGTATGCATATAGGTCATCGGGAAGAGGGGAAGTGTTATGATTTTTTAGTAGGCTTGTGTATAGGCACGGAAATATTCTCGTAAAAAATCAAACACGCATGCCAGCAATATGACCATATACATAAGGAAAACTATCAAAAAATGAAAAACAGTGATACAAAATCGATAAAAATCGATGAAAACCTGGTATAAATGAGACAAATGGATTAGAAATACGTAAAATTTAGGTAAATATGACGAAATATATAAAATCGTGGTAAACTTGCAAAACAGACTGAGAATACATAAAATTAGAGAAAAGTACCACGGAACGTGGGGAATTGAGGTGGGCTGTGGGTAATATGACACTCAAGATCAAGATAAGCTTAAAAATTATACTCCATCTGCATTTAGTTTTAACCCTCCACCTCGGCCTGTAAACTACGTCGATTTTCTTAGCAAATACTTCAACGAAGGCGATGTCAGTACAGTATTACAGAGAAACGCTATATTAAAGTAGGCGAAACATATGCATCCCAATCCTGAACTGTGTTCTCACTGCAGTCGAATAAAGATATTACCGAGTTATGGTTGGTTCCCACAAGCAATGTTATTCCTTAAATATTAAGGAGAAGAATCAATAGGTTTATCAGACTTATACCATTCCCTAGAGTGTTCTGGAGAAGAGTGCACTGGTGACACATATATCAGAATTAATAATGTGAGGAGAGTGTACTCGACAGATGTGGCGTTAGGATGAAATTGCTATATTATCCTACACGTGAGCAAACCTACCTAACATCGGACCAGGACTTATGTGTGCATAAGAAGTGCTACTGTAAACAGCAATGTAACTGTTACATCTCCTTTGGCTACTGATCTTCGTGCTTACTCCTTTGCAAGAAGTTGTTGCTTCTTCATGTGCATTTTCATGGAGCACGGCATGGGTGGTAACTCAATGTATCAACTATCGAAAATTATCATGCCTTTTTGTATCTTGCCCTATTTTCTACTACTACTAATAATAAACATGAATGAAGAGGAAAGTGTGAATGAAAGTACGTATGCTTCCAACTTAAAAAGACGCATAAAATCCATTAATTCCCTGAGAGAAACAACATAGGTCTCCTGACTTCATTCTAGTTGTTTTGTAAGCAGTTGGAACGGCAGATGTACACCAATGATGTCTTTGTAGTGAAGAACAGGTCGGTCACTTCCTAGGACACCAGGTTAGTGTAGAAGAAAGTAATTTTAGCATTTCAAAGTTTGTCACTGTATATAATTGAGGTAGGAAGCTTGCAGGGTTCTTGCATGTCTGACGTTGGACAAAGATATCCTGCATTAGAGTATTAAGAGCGTTGAACAATAAAACATTTTTAGGTGCGGAATCGTGTGGACATAGCAATATGTGTTCATGCACCACGATCACTTCTCTCATGCCCGTACCGCCTTGGTACTGAGTCCAGACACTGGAATAATACTTCTGAATTGATAGCGCAGTTGATTTACGTGAAATGTTTCTGTCTATCTGTCTGGAGCTCCATCATGTATAAACCACACGTTTCTTCTTAACTGTCTCTTAAATCACCACAATACCTCCGTGTCTACTGTGCACCATTAAGGGGTGCTACCATCCTCAATACACATACATCTGGAGAAGTCTTGTGTACTTGGATGGGTTCTGCGGCTAAGAGTCTTCGCTGAACAGCAGTTATGGACGCAACTTTCTCTGTTCTTTCATGAGATGTGGACTGTGGTGGATATAGGGCCCTCATACGTCTAGCCAGTTGCAGATTAAATTGCCGATCATGTTGCAGGGAGGATTGTTCAAGGACAATGTGGGGATTCTGTCAATATCTGACTTCATCCTACGAATGTGAAAATACTCTGTGACTCTATCCACACAAGCACAGATGGCCATTCATAATTGTAAACTCTCCGCTATGACTGATGAGCTACAAAGATATAGATAACTTAATTGCATAGTTATATGATGCTGTCTGATGTACTTTGGGATATATGACTGAATGGATGTACTGCACAATCATCTATCTGCATTCGCAATCTAGTATATGTACTTGCAAAGTAGTGGAGGGGAGATTTAGCGGTGATACAGTTATTGGGAAATATTTTACTGTGTCGCTGGCTTGTGTTGAAATTACCCAACAACTGGTAAAAATGCTAAAATTGATCGTGCTATCAACTGTGTGGCTTATTACAGTACATTGACCCATTTCAATGGCGTCTTTCACACCCCATCCGTCCAGCGGTACATTGTTGATCACCATATTATGATTGAGTACACCAGTTATTTGAGGTGGAGAGAGCCTTGGCGCAACATTGGAGATCTTTTAATTATCATTGTGGAGCACGGGATTAAATGCAGAGGTCATCACTTTTAGACAGTTGTTTGGAAGGGTTCCTCAATGACACAGACTCGTCCTGTTTCCATATGCTGCGATTCCCTCCGTATTTTTTTTCACCAATAAGGTAACGGTATCTCTTTTTATTTCTACCACCCCAAGCATGTTGTGAACAGCAACTTCTGATGATAGTCAACACCGGAACAGTAATCATGTACATGACTAAAAAATGAAGAAACCATGCTTTTCGAAACGGACCACAGAGACATCTGCTTACCCTTCACTGTGGTAGATGAGATTATCTATATAGCTCATCATGTTCAGACGGCTCTTTGGAAATGTTCTACAGTCTCGCAAGCTCTTCCAGTTTCATATGTTGCAATGTCTTCCAAATTTTTGTCAATGAGGAACATCGCCTCCATGTTTCATTTCTACCATCCCATGTGTTGCGGAAGCAGCATAGGCTACAACATGCGATGTTTAGCTCTCTGTGAAAGTCAATGGATCGAAACATGTCAATGGTAGAAAAGCGAAGGGTACGGCAGTGTACAAAGCTGTGGTCATATATAGCTTGGGTGTGTTATAGCTGAAAAAACGATGTATTAAGCTGCTTATGAAAGAACAACACAGGAACCCTCTCTTGTGATTGATAGTCTGTTCGATATCGTCTTCCTCCAGTACAGGTGACCAAACTTTACACAGATTTGTGCAAGCGACTTTGACCACTGGCCACCTGCTCTAACAGAGGGAAACATGTATATGTAATATGCTCAATGTGAACACACAGACGATATTTGTTTTTCGACGTACTGAAAGAGAGAGATGTGGTAAAATCTTATAGGTGGTTCTATTACAAGGAGTGATACGACTGATTAAAGTTTGGATCCAGATGGTTCATGAGTTTTAACCTACTCTGGATATTACAAAATTATGATGAGGAGTGATCTCGAACATACTAAATGGCTATGATACATGCTGAACTGTACTGGTATTTCATATGCCTGAAATGAACGTAATGCTCTCATGCACGACAATTTGTAATTTGAACATGTAGAATGCTCTCAAACTACATCGATTTTGCTCATAAAATTAATAGAAATCGACTATATGTATTCTCATGAAATATTGTTTTATTATTATTGTCACGACTGCGTGTTTAAAAATAGGTGTTACCACAAGTCCTGTGTTGTTTCATACTTTATAACCTGTAATTATAAAGCAGACACCACTTGAATTATTGCTCGTTGTGGAACCTAGGAATGATAATGTTGCTCCAGACATGTGAGTAGATTGCATGAAATAGGCTGTTCTGTGATGACCAAATTACGAAATTTGATGCAAAATACATATAAATCTAGGGAATATATACCAAAAGGCGGGGAAATTGCGGGGAAATGAGAGAGTACTTGCATGTCTTCTGCTTGGTGCAGGAAAGTTCTTGTACAGTGGGACGAATCTGTGTCAACAAGAGGAATATGAGAAACCGTTGCCATGAAAACACTGCGAACCAGGAAAACAGTCATTTTTCGTCGACAGTGATAAGATGGCTGGAATAGAACATCTAAGGTGGATGACCAGCAAATGTAGAGTAATAAATTTGTATATGTCGAGCCACAAGCCCATGTGTGACCCCAGAGTTATAGAGTACCACCATATAGATTTTTACAAAGTATTCTTAACTAAAGAGCGTTGTTTTATCAGTTGAGGGACTGCAATACACAACTACAGAATTGATTGCGTGTTTGACCCTGTGCAGTACTTCTTAGGAGTTTTAAACCCTAACAAACAGTACTTACAATGGGCTAGTCTGTACGCTCCAACAATCACAACCATGCTGCGTCAGCTAACAAATAATTCATAGAACAGTTGCTGTATGGTTTTTTAACGACATTCTACTGTATGTCTATTGAGGTAATAGTGATACATACAAGTTGACTGCTGTCTTTGATGTTTTCCTGGAAAAGAGAACCATCTGCCTCTAAATTAACCTGGATCTGCGTTAAAGTATGACAGAAAGTGGTTGGCATCATTGGTTGTGAGGGGTTTAATGAGGTGTGATTTAACAATAGGCTGACGATGCAGTCTAGAGAGAGAGGGAAATGTTGCTGCAAGTCATTTATCGCCCATTTAATCATTTTCCCCGTTGTTCTCTCAGTGTGCATCAGTTGTGTGGTATAACTTGTTATCGACTTGCATACAACTGCGTATTCTGTGTGTGAGTTAGAGCACTGTCTACTGCAATCGTTAACAGCAAACGTCTCCATGCCACGGTCAGCAGAGGGCTTCCAACGCATGTGTGATGAATCATGTCCATCGATGGAAAACCCATTTCAGCACCCTCCTCTAGACGAACGCAGATGTAAGCGAAGTAATTCCTCGTCTTGGACATAAATCGAGTCTTCAGTTTCATAATTGTAGTGATTCTAAGTTAGTGACAAGTGTTTGTGAGGTATTGCAAACCCGATGTTTACATTTGCTTGACACTTGTCCTGCTTCTGGAATTAGTACAGCATGGGTGATTTTTCACATGTCAGACACTGCTGCTATGCGTCTGTCTGTTTCCTTGTAAGAGGCATTCTCCGTTGCTGTCAATCATTTTAAAAGACTGATGTGAGCATAGTATAATTTCTGAATCGTAATTGGATGTGGCTCTGAGCACTATGGGACTTAACATCTATGGTCATCAGTCCCCTAGAACTTAGAACTACTTAAACCTAACTAACCTAAGGACATCACACAACACCCAGTCATCACGAGGCAGAGAAAAAATTGGATGTGAACAGTGGGCACTGTACATCTGTCGTAAGCTTTATTGTGCATGTATCACAAAGACTCTATGTTTTTTTTCTTTTTGGTGTAGAAGGAAGTAGTGTTGTCATTTTTAAATTTGTCACCATAGTGAGTGGGATAGAAAACTTACAGGATGGATGGATGTCAGACTTTTTGCGTATATTTTCTGCATTAAGGTATTAAGAGCGTTGCAACCCACATGACTAATATTAGCATGGATTTAGCATTATAGTGTGTTGAAGTGCAGAACTGTGTAACGTTATGAGTACATATGTTTATGTTCTATTATCATTTCTCTCTTGCCAGTACCTACTTGCTACTGACTCCAGACACTAAATCAATTGATAGCACAGTTGATTTATGTAATGTGCTTCACACTCCATTCATCTGGAGTTCCGTCATGCATAAACTACACATTTCTTCTTAACAACACTCGGTAACAGGTGCTTACCTCCTCAACAAGCGCACATCTGGAGCGATCTTTGGATGGGTGCCTTGATTAAGACTGGTGGGAAACAGTCATCAGTGAATAGACGTTATGGACTCAGCTTGCTCTCTTCCTTCACGAGATGTGGAATGTAGCAGGTGTAGTACCCTCCTAGTTCTGGTCAGCTGCAAACAAAATCTGTGACAGAGTTTTAGGGAGGGTTGTTCAAAGACAGTGTGGGGAGATCTTTCAATCTCCAACTTTATGTTAAGAATGCAAGAATGTCCTGTGGCTCCCATCCACATAGGGAAAGATGGGCAATCGTAAACGCAAATTATGCACTAAGATCGAAGTGCTAGAAGTTTGTAGATAACCTAACTGCATCGGTATAGTACGCTGTGTGGTATACTTTGGTACTTCTAACATGACTGGACGTACTGCACAGTCATCTACCTTCATTCGCAAACTAGTATATGGTCTTCACAAACTGATGGAGGCTTAGTTTAGTGATGATATAGAAACTGGGGAGCATGCTGCCATGTCATTGGTCGGAAATTAAGGAAAAACTGGTGAAATTCATAAAATTGGTCGCACTATCAACTACGGTGCTTATACATTGTCCCATATCAACAGTGTGTTTTCCACACCATGAGTCCACTGGAACACTGTTGATTACCACATTGCGATTGACTCATGCCAGTTTTTTGAAATGGAGAGAGTCTTGGTGGGAGCAACACCTTCCAGGGATGGCTGGCACTAAAACAGTGATCGTGCACATAGATGCAATATAAGAAATCAATGCTCTTAGTCTCTTCGTAACAGACATCTGCTGCCCCATCACTGTGAAAGATGAGATTAAATATAGAGGTCATCAGCTTTGGGCAGCTGTTTGAAAACGCTCCACAATGCCTCAAATTCTTCCAGTTTCCATATGTTGCTATATCTCCTACATTTCTGTCAGCAAGAAACATCGTCTCTGTTACAAGATGCAGAGGGCTGTTTAAAACCGTGTTGGAATTTTGCTGTGTTGGGTCCACAACAGATAGGTTAGGAAAAGGTGACTTGTTTCAAGATATGAGTGTGCCACGAACATGATTCACCAGTGGCTGTAATCATCAAAAGACATTTCCTTAGAATCCAACACTAGTGTGGGGATGAATGAAGAAACTTGGTTCCAAATTGCAGACAGCTTTTCTATCAGAAAGCGTAACACTATCGATCTGAAAAGCCAATTTATTGGTCATAGGATAGTGTATTGTTCTTACGACTTCAATCTAGCACTGTGTTTCTTAAGTGATTCCTCACGTAGTATACCATCTACTGTATGTGATCATTCTCAGCCAACCATCGTCTTCCCTTGTCTATAACCATGTGGGTGTATCGCAGCACCTTTGTTACACTATCTACATGGCGTCGATATAGAATACTTTATAAATACTGTTTGTTAGCGTGGCAAATATGTACCAGCGATACAAATATTGCAAATATCACGTTCCTCAGCCGAATCACTTCTTAAATTGAGTGATGAGGGTGACATTATTACGAATTTACACCGTTGGCAACAGGCACCTGCAGTTTTGGTCTGTTAATACATACTGAACGGTCACCATCTATAACACTTGTCGCAGTATATGTGTGGAAGACCACTTCATTTGGAAGCAATACCATACCTCTATTTACAAAACATGTATAGTTTTTTCTATGGATATCCGTAGCGATACTTTTGTTTGCCTGTGGAACCAAGACTTCTTTTTATGCAGGGTCGTTGTGACCGTGTTTCTAAGAGTTGTTCGCTTATAAGACGATTACGTCTCGCTTCCTAGGACACAAATGATGCATGTCCCTTCATCGCGGATTTTAGCTCAGTATTAGTTTGTTGTCACCAGAATTGAGTTATTGCTGAAGCATTGCACTTGGCAGGGGATGTGTGATAGATGGGCTGTGATTGGCAAGGTATTAAGCTAGTGGTGGGGTGTAAAGTCACTATGGTCATTGTTCCAACATGTACAAAGAAAATGACTATGTCCGGGCATAAGGGGGTATGTATTTGATGTGGGAGATTGCGACTTCAATGCACCGGTAGCTTTAAGGGGAATGAAGGATTTTACGTGGGAAATTATATCCACTCATAAGACGGAGATAGATACTGATATTTCCAGAGTCACAGGAGGAGGTATTTCAGATACACTGCTCATCATCGGATGTCATCAGATTGGTGCTTCAATCGTAACATTTAATTGTAATTACAGTGATAAATAGGTGTCTGGTTTTCGAAGACGACAGCGTTTGATATTCAGGACGCATGATGGTGTTACCCTGTGGGCAGAATGAACGGGCGTTTCTGGCTTAAGATTGTTGCGCATGGTGGGTACAAAGAAAAGTTCTGGCCGGCTGCCTAGTAGGTTCCTGCCCTAGCTGCAGGGGCAATTCCCGGTGGCGGTGCCTTCTGGAAAGTTGAATAGCGAACTAATACCTGGTATGTGTTGGGCAGCCTTCGCGATGGCGTGCGTTTCGAGTAATCTCTGATTTTTATGTGGATGTTTGAGAAAATTCAATACCGATCACTGACAAGTGTTGGCGCTGGATGTGTTGATAAAATCTAAATTTATATTTCTCCAATTATCTCCAGGCGCCCACCATTGCTGGGCAGTCTTCTCCAGTGGGCTGAGTGCAGCTGCTGACCTGGTGCGATAGCCGAGACGTGCGTGCACTGCAGCAACTAGCGCTCCTCAACTGTCACGTGTCAGTTGTTATTATAACTTGTAGTTTTCATGCAGCCTTCATAACGTGATTTGATTTACTAGTCGGATATGTAAACTGGATTGTTAAAAAGGTCATGGGACAGTTTGAAAAGAAAAAAAAAAACTGTGATGTAATACATGCAGGACTCTCATGTCAGGGATGGTATCGATGTTTTGAAAAAACTACAGAAAAACTTCAGTTATCTAAAATGGGACCACATCGAGGAGCATGTGCACTTTCGACCCAAGATAAATAATCTCTAATTTAGCTGATGACATTACTATCCTCAGAAGAAAAGAGGAAGAATTGCAAACCATGTTAATGGAATGAACAGTACTGTGCTCACGATATAAGCTGAAAGTAAACAGCAGAAAGATGAGAGTAATGAGGAGTAGCGGAAATGAGATTGGAGATAAATTTATCATAAAACTGGGGACCACGAAGAAGGTGAAGAAATTTTGCTACACTAAAAGCAAAATAACACGGCAGAAGATGCAAGGAGGACATAACAAGCAGATTAGCAAACAAGGCATTCATGGCCAAAATAAATCTACTCGTGTCAAACATAGGGAGCAATTCGAGGCAGAAATTTCTGAGAGTGTACGTTTGGAACATATCATTGGATAGAAGAGAATTGTGGACTGTGGGAAAACTGGAAGAGGAGGGAATCGAAGTTTTTTGAATGAGGTAGTACAGAAACATGAAAATCAAGTGGACTGCTATGATAAGGAATGAAGAGTTTCATTGCAGAATCGACGAGGTGGGGGACATTTCTGAAACTTTGACAAAAGGGGGCAACAAGGTTGGACATGCCTCAGGATACCAAGAAATAACCTCCAAGGCACGCGAGGGCGCTGTAGAGGGTAAAAGCTGTAGCTCAAGACAGAGTATGGAATTTATCCAAGAAATAAACGAAGAGGATGCAAGTGCTTCTCGGAGAAGAGGCACGCCCTTGGGCGCCTGTGCATGCTGCTGTGGCTTCGGTGCCGGGCTGCAGAGCGCCGGGGTGGCGGACACCAACCCGGCCATATATGCGCACGCACATTCATCTCGCTTAGCGTTGCCTTTTTCAGGAAACAATACGGTGGCGCGGCCGTCCTTCGCTGGCCGGCCTTGCTTCGAGGCCCGGCAGGTGCCGCGGGGGGAAAAATAAAGCAAGAGCGGCAGGTGGCACAGCGGCCTCTTTGTCGAAGCGAACGGCATCCCCATATGTCCCTACAACAGCAGTTTCTCACCGGTGCTATGTCTGTCACTTCTAATCTCACTGTTCCTGTTATTGCGTGTTTTGTGTGCTACAACATTCTCTTTATTTCAGTAGCGTCGTCTTGGCAAACTTTTGCTATTGACATTTAGTCTAAAACTGACATGGTGAGACCGTGGCTGTGCACAATTAATGTACGTTAATTCTTACAAAGAAGGAAACAGCAACCAGCCACTATTGATACTGCTATTTATTTAGGTAAATAGCGCCGATACCGGTTTCGAACTCGCAAGTTCATCATCACACGGCTGTTCACATGATTTTCAAGATACACTTTACATTATCGTCCGTTTTTGATTTTTATTATTCCACTGTGGCGAAGTATTCTTGGTGTGTTGTTGCCCTACGGTAGAAAAACACTGTTAGAAACGTCCTATCTGAAAATAACTAACCTCCAAACGATGAAATACAGCGTAAATAAATATGTAGGGCTAAGTGGTTATGGTACTTACGTCGAAAATTCCGCTCGATTTTGTTGCGAAGTTGCCGGATTGTATTTTTCGCATATTTCTAAATATATCCAGCACTTATGTAATGTGTACAGCACCATATTGTGCAAAGCACCACACACACAAGCACACCAAAAAGAATTTGCCACATGTGAAGTTGTCACAGAGATTACAGATTTACAAAATCAACAGTGTCAGAGACGTTCTCTCTCAGAGACATCACAATATACAGGTTGCTCTGATTTCACAGAATGACTGTTTTTAAAGAATGACCTAACTTAATGAAAATTAAAACACAAAGATAAACCTTACATTATGAGCGTATAATATTACAAATGAAGTTCACAGATGTAGTAACCAGCTTGTGTGAATGCTACTTATATGGTATTATGTAAATACTATGCTATATACAATGCAATTTACGTAATACCACATAAATAGCACTCACACAAGCTGGTTAATACATCTGTCAACTTCATTTGTAATATTATACGCTCGTAATGGAAGGCTTATCTTTGTGTTTTAATTTTCATTAAGTTATGTCATTCTTTAAAAACAGTCATTCTGTGAAATCAGAGCAACCTGTATATTGTGATGTCTCTGAGAGAGAACGTCTCTGATACTGTTGAGTTTGTAAATCTGTAATCTCTGTGACAACTTCACATGTGGCAAATTCTTTTTGGTGTGCTTGTGTGTGTGGCGCTTTGCACAATATGGTGCTGTACAAGTTATATAAGTGCTCGATATATTTAGGGATATGCGAAAAATACAATCCTGCAACTTCGCAACAAAATCGCGCGGAATTTTCGAAGTAAGTACCATAACCACTTAGCCTTACATATTTATATACGCTGTATTTCATCTGTTGGAGGTTAGTTATTTTCACATAGGGCACTTCTAACACTGTTTTTCTACCGTAGAGCAACAACACACCAAGAATACTTCGCCACAGTGGAATAATAAAAATCAAAAACGGACGATAATGTAAAGTGTATCTTGAAAATCATGTGAACAGCTGTGTGATGATGAACTTGCGAGTTCGAAACCGGTATCGGCGCTATTTACCTAACTAAATAGCAGTATTAATAGTGGATGGTTGCTGTTTTCTTCTCCGTAAGCATTAACCTACATTTTTGCTATTGAGTTTTACAAATTGACATTTCGTAACGTTGCGTTTATTACTCTTAACTGTAATTGTGCAATCTGCTGCCGTATGTCAAGTGTGGGTGTTGTAAAGTTACTGAGACGTTGCGATGATAAAATATAAACTGTGTCCTGTTGAGGAAATAAACGTAAGTTACTGTCCCTGTCCGTTTATCTTCGGATTCTGGTTTAATGGTTTAAAATATCCTGACCATGTGCCTAATACGAATAAATGTCTCTTAACCTTTCCAAATACTAAAATTGCTCAAAGAATGAAGAATATCACTTTGAAATAGTACAAATCAAATTACTTTGATTTATTGTTTCTTTTGGACTTAACGCAATTCCCTGACAGAGCCTATGTTGGTTTAACAGATTAGTTTGTTTCACATTCACACTAAAGTAACCATTGCCACGTTGCGTTTCTACATTGATTAAACAGATAAGACTGATTATTAAAGCTTCTTCAAATTCGAGGTGTAGGAAAGGGAAGCAGTGGTTGGGAATGGAGTGAGACGGGTTTGTAGCCTATCTCCGATGTTATTCAATCTGTATATTGAGCAAGCAGTAAAGGAAACAAAAGGAAAGTTCGGAGTAGGTATTAAAATCCATGGAGAAGAAATAAAAACTTTGAGGTTCGCCGATGACATTGTAATTCTGTCAGAGACAGCAAAGGACTTGGAAGAGCAGTTCAACGAAATGGACAGTGTCTTGAAAGGAGGGTATAAGATGAACATCAACAAAAGGAAAACGAGGATAATGGAATGTAGTCGAATTAAGTCGGATGATGCTGAGGGAATTAGATTAGGAAATGAGACACTTACAGTAGTAAAGGAGTTTTGCTATTTGGGGAGCAAAATAACTGATGATGGTCGAAGTAGAGACGATATAAAACGTAGACTGGCAATGGCAAAGAAAGCGTTTCTGAAGAAGAAAAATTTGTTAACACCGAGTATAGATTCAAATGTCAGGAAGTCGTTTCTGAAAGTATTTGTACGGAGTGTAGCCATGTATGGAAGTGAAACGTGGACGATAAATAGTTTAGACAAGAAGAGAATAGAAGCTTTCGAAATGTGGTGATACAGAAGAATGCTGAAGATTAGATGGGTAGATCACATAACTAATGAGGAGGTACTGCATAGTTTTGAGGAGAAGAGGAGCTTGTGGCACAAGTTGACTAGAAGAAGGGATCGATTGGTAGGACATGTTCTGAAACATCGAGGGATCACCAATTTAGTATTGGAGGGCAGCGTGGTGGGTAAAAATCGTAGAGGGAGGCCGAGAGATGAATACACTAAGCAGATTCAGAAGTATGTAGGCTGCAGTAGGTACTGGGAGATGAAGAAGCTTACCCAGGATAGAGTAGCACGGAGAGCTGCATCAAGCCAGTCTCAGGACTGAAGACCACAACAACAACTTCAATATGTTTCTCCACGACAATGACTGATTCTTAAACATGGCACAGAATGATTCATAAATCTCTTAACTAATCCCGCCTGCCTTTCCACGAAATAAATGAAATACTTTTCTTCTAGAAATCCATGTAACACTTTTAACTGTTAATCCCATCTTTTACCAACTTCTGCACACTATTTACTAGTGACGCGGCAGCGCGAGCGACACCTCCGTACAAAAGCTCAACACCGATTCGCTCCCTCACGCCGTGACTACTAGCGTTGGCATTATAAGGCAAGACAATACTCCCTTAGAGGAAAGGCGCGCCAGCTGCGAAAGCTCCGCAAGCCAACGAAAGGTACGGAGTACAATATCGATACGCAATGACATCAAAGATAGCAGTACACCTTACAATGTTCGTATCTATTTCACAGCTGTTTTATTTTTTATGTTTTTATATTTTTTGAATTTGCAAGCGAGAGCGATAGCCCTTACTTTCCACATTTTTTTGAACAGAAATATTCTTTGTTTCGTCTTGACCATACACGGTGTGGAAATCTGCCTATGATCATCCTAACTATGTACATTTTTGCGCAACTATGGATACTCTGACGCCTTACACAAGCAGAAACTGAAAATAAACACAAACATTTCTAGAATAAAGGCGATAGACAAATCTAACAACAAATAAGAGCAAAAATTAATATAGGAAATACAATATCAATTTAAGTATATGAATTTCCCTACTTCGGAATGACAGCAGAAGCATAATGGATATTAAAAGACGATCCACAGTAACCAAACAAGCTTCAGACATAAGTACAATTTACTAACAAAAACTACATTAGTATAGAACCAAGAGATAAATTCATCAAGACGTTTATTTGGAGCATTTCAAGCTTTGGTGTGAAGGTTGGACTCTACAGAAAACAGGAAGAGAAAAACTTCTAAAAGAAATTAATGAGAAAAGACATCGATTAACATGGTGCAGAGAAAAAAGAGAAATTAACTGAACACGTAATTCGATATAACAGCTTCATAAAAAAATCATCTTGCAAAAATACTGGGAAAAGAACCAAGAGTCAGATCCACAACATGCGTACAAAGTGTTATAAATGGAATAAACTGCAGCAATAACGAATAAATGCTAAAGACGATGACAAACAGAGAACAGCTACATCAGCAAGGCATTGCCTGTAGTGTCTGATGATAAAGATGGTAGATATAAACACAAGGAGACTCAGCTCGACATCACATCCCGAAGATTCTCTGCAGTATATCGCGAAAGGGTTGAGAAATATGAAGGTACAAAATCCCTTGCACGGGTTTGCTGCTTCTGTTGATTATTTTTCCGTCCTTGCGAATTAAGTTTGGTTATGGCTAAAATTTCATCTTATGCGAAACACTATGTACTTCCTCTTTATGTATCCAGACATGTTTCGACAGCTATCTGTTATCTTCTGTGGATTTCGATTTATTTCTGAAATTACACTACTTGTGAAAATTGATTTTTAGAGTTCGGCTTTATTATGCCTTTTTATCGTTTTGACAACATGTCATATTTTCAGTCCACTTGTGCAACACTGGTCGATTTCTCTCTCTACTGCTACTGTGTGCACCATATTCCACACCGTCTCCGTACTCATAGCGAGGCTCTGTGAATGGATCAACGGGAACGAAATTAAGATGCAATGACATTAAATGATATCAGTGCAATACTTTTAGATACACTGATTTTGCAACGCAATGAATATATAGTCACTGTATTTTCAGTATATCCTTCTGCTCTAGACTAATTTGTTTTTCTCAGAATGTTTTAGATGAATCTCTCACAGTCAGACATGACGTCTTCTTGTACACCATGCACATACACTCATGACACACTCTCGTGCGAAAGTTGTTACCGTTTAACAGCTGGAGCGACAGTAGCGCTCCAACCGGTGAGAAAGCAGACCGTCACGTGCATCGTAAGGGTAATGTTTCCTTTTAATTATTTTCTAAATTAATTAACGTAATGTTTGTTATATTGTTGGATAATATGCGTTAATAGACCACCAAGGGACATGTGAAATACTTTTAAAAACTGCCGAATCACACTCATTCATTGACATAAGCTACAACTTATTCATGAAGAAATGCTTTAGAATATGTGTATATAGACATGCATCTTATCCCACTGAAAGCAAGGAAATATAAACACATAGTTCATGCATGAGAAGCGAATGTTTCTGTTCTTGAATGTGGTTATTACCATAGGAACTTCCCTTGACACTTAAAAATTCTCCCATTGTTACACTTCACTCGACTCTCTAATACACAAATACTTTTGTATTTATAGTTATTTTTGCTTAAAAACTGAATGTGTTGAAGGTACTTGCCGTTTACGGCACAGATGTAGCAACTATTGTCGCACTGGTTTCTGCAGAATTGGGGAAACAATTTTATTGCTTTCGGCGATTTATTATCACATCTGTGTGGTTGTCCCTTAAGCTGTAGTTGTGGTGGCTTATTTGGTACGTTAAATAATGTGGGTATTTCATTCCACATAGGTCCCCTACGTTCCTCATTAACTGATCTGGCTAAAAATGTGGCGAGCAAAACTCTGCTTCGTTGGGTAGATACAAGACGTCTTTCAGCAAAAAGTCAGGTTTTCTGGTACATACTAACAATTTTTTTAAAGCAAACGAAATTATTCAGTAAATATCTGTATGTTACAAGAAAAACCGTAAATAAACTGTCCTGTAATGTACCGCTTCGTACCACCCAAGGTCATTAGGAAACTAAATAGTGACAAACGTGGTGTCATGATTTTAGTTATTACCATTTTTTATGGCACTGAAACCTACGCCACAAATCAATATAGCGTTAATATTCGCACTAAACAAAACGAAGTGTCGCGACTTCGGTTACACGATAAATCACTCAAATCTAAAGGCCGTAAAGCCAACTAAATATCTAAGAATTACAATTACGAACAACTTAAATTGGGAGGAACACATAGAAAATGTTATGGGGAAGGCTAATCAAAGACTGCGTTTTATTGGCCGGACACTTAGAAAATATAACAGATCTACTAAGGAGGCTGCCTACACTAAGCTGGCCTGTCCTCTTTTAGAATGCTGCTGAGGGGTCTGGGAACCTTACCAAAGCAGGACGGACGGAATACATGGAAAAAGTTCAAAGGAGGGAAGTACGTTCTGTACTATCGTGAAGTATGGGAGAGAGTGCCACTGAAATGATACAGGATTTGGGCTGGACATCATTAAAAGAAAGGCGATTTTCGTAGCGACGGAATCTTCTCACGAAATTCCAATCACCGACTTTCTCCTCCGAGTGCGAAAATATTTGCTTGACACTGGCCTACATAGGGAGAAACGATCACCACAATAAAATAAGGGAAATCAGAGTCCATGCGGAAAGATATAGGTGCTCGTTCTTTCCACGCGGTAAACGGGATTGGAATAATAAAGAATTGTGAAGGTGGTTCGGTGAACCGTCTGCTAGATACTTAAATGTGATTTGCAGAGCATCCATGTAGATGTAGATGTAGAGTGCTATATTAGACTGTGGCTGTAGTTTTCTAGTAAGGTTGATTGCTACCATCGAACAGATTGTTAAAGTCAGTAGGCTATGATTCCTATACAAAAATGTGACTGAGATCATTAGCCGTCAGATTTCTCTAGCTCTTCACCGCCTTCCACACTGTGGAGTATCTATGTACTGAAGATTTTTATTCCGCTGATTTTCTCTTTTTTTGAATCTTACAATTTTTATTCACTACGATCTCTTATGATCAATGAAGTAGTAACATTATAACGGTAGATTTAGGTGCCCGACTTCTAATAGTTATGTCATCGAAACATAGCTTTCACAAGCTTTGACGTGCTGGAAACATTTGCAATTCAGCCAAAGTAATGTTTCCACTTTCTCCTTTATTACTCTATTTCTCTTCGTATGGTAACCTTTCAATAAATCTAACCATCGAAATAAAATTCGAAAAAGTAAATTACATTTTAAATTGTCAATAAAATATAAGATTATCAGTAGATATTACTTTAAATGGTGGTGTGCGATTGCCATCAGTTCTTTTTTAAAGTTTTGTGCATGATTACTTCAAGACATCACTTTCCAAATTACATTGTGTAATATTTACTATCGCTTAGTGTGCCTGCACGATCAGCCATTGACAGTGGGAAGGACTTGGAAGATTTACTGGTAATGAAAATCATGCTGCAGATGTTAAAAGGCTATGTGATTGTACTGAAAGACGGACTTATGCTGCCAAGGAGACACCACAGTGATCTCTGTATTCAAATTGTCGGAGTAACGCATTATGGACAATAAATAATGTTGTGTTCTATTCTTTGTTGTTAAGACAGCTATGTGATTTACTACGATTACGTTATATAAAATATGAAGCAGAGTTGGTAATCCCGTGCTGCCTTTTGCCATAAATCCTATGACTAGCTTAAGTGGGGCAATGTGGTTCAGAACGGAGTCGGACAGTTACCTTGTCCTCTCGTGGGGGAAACTGGCTTTCAGCGCTACTGCAACTGGTTGTCGGTGTCCTAAAGGTCGATACTGGTCGAACTTGATGCTCGGACTGAACTGACACGTGTCCCACCGCTGGCACATTGCGAGACTCCGTTGGCCGAGGAAGTTTCTGCGCTTGAACCGATATGCTTCTTCCCCGTTAGCTGAGTGTACGATGCGACGAATGTTTGAAACGGTTTGTAACTGTAGGCTGCATGTGTTCCGATACACAATTTCCATCTTCCACAAATGGTTATTTCAGAATTTTGCCGGTAATCCATGTATGGCGCGAGTACAGCGTTGGCCTTTTAGCAAGATTATGTCATGATCCCACTTCCATAGCTACTCATTACGTACCACAACATTAGTATAACTATCAGGGGGAACACCAGACACGAACTGATGTCATGCCTAATACTGCCGGTCATCTTCTTCGACACAAAACAATCGCACAACGTCAACTGTCTCCAAATAACAACCGTACTGGCATTCAACGGTCATTTGAGGCGATGCAGAATGAGATTTGTAGCTAAGATTGTTGAAACACAACTTTACAACCATTCACTCGCAATCATAAACTCCTCCATTGATGATATTCTGATAATGGCAGTTCTCATTTCATAAGATGGCAACGAGAATAAAGTTTTTGATGACTACTTGTTAGATAATGCACGATTACTGCAAGACATCGCTTTCCAAAAGACCTTGTGTAATATTTACTATCGCTTAGTGTGACTGCACGATCAGCCGTTGACATTGGGAAGGACTTAGAAGAATTACTGGTAATGAAAATCATGCTTCAGATGTTGAGAGGCTACGTGGCTTCAATCCACATCCATCGTCAGCATTTTTTTTTTAAAATCACATACAGTTGTAACTCACGTTCAGTTTCAAACCAGAAAATAATAAATGAACATGTACAATTGGAATGAAAAGTTGTCTATTTTTTCGGCGTGGTCAAATGTTTTATTGAAGTAAAAACATCTTTTTATTGCACAGGAATTCTCTCTTCTCCTTAAAGAATTCTAAGGCCTATCTGTTTCGCCAACGAATTGTTTGTCCTAAGTCTCGATGTAGTGACTAACAGTGGTCTCTCATAACTTTGAGAATATCCCGTTATTAAACAAAGCTCAAAAAGTAACGTTATTTCATGAATTTGAATTACACATAAAAACGAAACAGTACGCTAATATCTGACACCTGTTACCAGAGCAATCAACGTTTGTGAATCTAACAGTCGTTTTCTTCCCTTCACTCCGACAGTCAGTTTCTTGCCTCTAGTGAAATTCTTCGATCACCATGAACGTAGCAGTTTCGAATTTCTCGTCTTACTGCGTTTCTGCTGAAAACTTCTGCAATAACATTCTTGTATATACGGGGACGGTTACAGACAAAAAGCAGCACGAGGAGCGTTCAGTAAGTAATGCAACGCTTTTTTCTGAAATCAGATTGGTTTTATTTGAGATTCCAATACGCCGTACTATTCCCCCCTATTTTGTCTGCAAAAACTTATTTTTCAACATAATCTTCATTCAGTGCGACGGTTTTGGCCACCTTACTGGGGGGACCTATATGCACGCGTGGTATCTCTCTACTGCTCGAAGTCGGAGCCAACGTCTTGCTGCGTCAATGACCTTCCCATCATCCACGTACTGCTCCTCGCGGAGTGAGTCCCTCATTGGACCAGACTGAAGGAAGTCGGTATGTACGAAATCCTGGCTGCAGGGCGAACGAGGAAGAACAGTTCAATGATGTTTATGAGCTCCTCTCAGGTGCGCAGAGACGTAAGAGGCCTTCCTTCGTCATGGAGAAAGAGAAGATCGTTTGCATTTTCGTGGTAATGAACACGCTGAGTTGTTTCTTTAATTTTATGAGGGTAGCGTAACGTATTTCAGAGATGAGCTACGCACCGTGAGGGAGGAAATCGAACAGAATAACCTCTTCTGAGTCCCAGACAATCGTTGTTATGTCTTTACCGGCTGAGGGACGGCATTCAACAGTTTCTTTTGAGTAGAGGTGGTGAGGCGCCACTTCATGGATTTACGTTTCTTTTAGTTCGAAGTCGTAGCGTGTGGCGTTGTTCGACAAAACGTAACGCTAAGCCATTCCACACAGATGGTCCTCCGTTCCTCTTTATGACCTTCTGTTAGGCGACGAGCATCCCACGACGGACGACCGTGTCAGCTCTATCACCAGAGACATCCAGTCGAGCAGCGAGATGTTTGATTGTGCTCCGCCGATCACTTTGAATAAGGGTGTCCGCACGTTCTAATATTTCAGGAGTCACAGTTGTATGCGGCCGGCCGGCAGGTAGGAGGTGGGACAGGTTTGTGTGACCTTGTTGCGATGGTGACAAACACCTCACCAAACGACTCACCATGCTTTTGTTCACCGCCAAGAATCCGTAGACGTTCTGCAGTCGCCCATGAATATCTGCGATACTCTGGTTTTACGCCAAAAGAAACTCAGTGATAGCTCCCTGCCTGGAATGCACCACCGTTGCAGACGCCATTTTCAAGACTACGCATAGCGCCACCACATCGAAACTACAGAAAACTGTAGGGGCGGAATCTGGATTATTTCACGATGTCCCACAACAAATTCTACATTTTTCGAACCGAAACTGGCCTAGAAAAAAAATGTATTTGTTACTTATTGAACGCTCTTCGTAGAATTTGTATAATTCACTACGAATAATCGTTGAGGTAGCCTTCCTATTTTGTGTGTCCTACTTCACAGTGTCGATTTATTAGTGGAAACAGCTCAGTCACACTTGGGAAATTGTTTGAATAGAAAAAATAAGAAAAGCTGACTTACTCCGGGTCATAGCATCTAAGAACGAAACGACAAGATGGCAGCAGACCAATAAACTAACATACTTTCATAAAAAAAACATAGAAAACCATTCGAATTACTAACACACTAAGGGGAATCTATGCTGGGAGGGGTTGAAGTTCTGACTAATATTGAGACTCAAGGGATTCGTTGCAAGTGATTGGATAGACTGTAGTACTTACCGACGAATCAACAGCACGTAGGTCGCCAGCAACTTATAGTTCGATCCAACTTATAGTTCGATCCTAGGCGTGCTTATAGTTCGATCATAGGCGTGCGTAGTCCCAAGCGTCTGTCGACACCTAGGCGTGCGTAGTCCCAAGCGTCCGTCGACACCATGTTCTCGAGATGCGATGGAATTTATAATAAGCCTGCACGCCACATATCTGACTGCGAGGCAATGGAGGTTAGAGCGTCCTGTTATCTAGCATGTAACAGTGTATCCGTTGACGAGAAACGAATCCGATAAATGAGCTGTACGAGTGACCTGAGTGCGGAGTGCAGCGTCTCCGTCAGTTCTGTAGCTTGGGTAGCCTGATCTTCAAAGGCTGAAAACATAATCCACATTCCCAAAGCTTCAGGGCAGCTGGTCTCAACTACGTCCGTTTTGTCTTGATTGGGGGGGGGGGGGGGGGGGTGAGGAATGTTTAGCTCAACGTGGCACCAACGTGAGGACACGCAAAGAAAAGTCTTCCTCCGCGACTATGCGAGTCATACACAAGATTTGAAAGTAAACGACTTTCCCTAATAGCCACCACCATACTTTCTTTTTCCGTGGAAATGATTAACTGTAATCACACTAAGGTTCTCACATCACTGCCTGATAGTTCAGTCCTTCCACATCACAATGATAATTTAAGAATTTGTCGTATATGTGATTTATTTGGAGAGATTTTCGCATTAGTTTGTAGCGTCCCCTTAGAAAAATTAATGAATTACTGTGCTGATAAACCTCTTACATTATTTGATTTTTCAAACAGCTGAGCTGAACTGAACATACTCAGACATTTCACTCTTTGCCTATTCTGATCAATACTAAACTGACACACAATATTTTTAGCGCAACGCAACCTGACTTTCAAAAATCCCTACAAAAGAATGGTCCTGACTAACATTAACCTATACCTTTCACAAATCACTTACCTCACAAAAACCTTCGTTACTCGAACTACTGCAATACAGCGAGTGCCACTAATGCCAGCTAAATAAAAGATACAAACTACTGTAGGCACTAACTACTGATAGGCATAGTTAGCAAGTGAAAGATTTTGATAGAGAACAACAATGTATTTACCTTAACAGTGTTCAAAATTCATAATATATCTATATCAATTCATGACATCCAGTCTTACAAATTTACTGTCTCTGAAGGACACACGTCCAGATCCACTCTCATAACTCCGCCGTCTCTCTCCCCACGTCCACCACTGCTGGCGGCTCACCTCCAACTGCGCAACGCTACGCGCTGTTCCCATCCAACTGCCCAACACTACAATAGCAAATTCCAACAATGCAAACCAGCACAGCCAGTGATTTTCATACAGAGCGCTACGTGGCGTTACCAATATAAAACAGCCTCCTTACATGCAAGAGTTAGGCCTGGATTTAATTGTCTAGATTTACAGATATCAGAAGAGGTACCACCACAGCTGTGTCTTGAGAATATCTTTATTCTATGACACGACTAGTTTCGGTGGCACATTACCACCATCGTCAGGCCCCACCACTACCAAAAGAGTATTTGATATCCTTGGCGCATTTACTGTAGAATCCTTGTTACTAGCATATGTGCGTTAGCTTTCATCAGGAGTCTATACTCTTTGCATGGGTTGGATGTAATAGTTGTCTTGTCCTTGCCAATAAGAGTGTGTGTCGCCCTGGAAAAGTCTATCTTTGCAAGGTATATAAATGTGTGAGTTGGGAGACACCTTGTTCTTAGTTGTTTATAAATAAAAAGTTATTTCTGCTCTCCTTCACTTACGAAACTTCCACATATATTACACTACTGGCCATTAAAACTGCTACACCAAGAAGAAATGCAGTGATAAACGGGTATTCATTGGACAAATATATTATAATAGAACTGACATGTGATTACAAATTGGATCAAATGGCTCTGAGCACTATGGGACTTAACAGCTGAGGTCATCAGTCCCCTAGAACTTAGAACTACTTAAACCTAACCAACCTAATGACGTCACACACATCCATGCCCGAGGCAGGTTTCGAACCTGCGACCGTAGCAGTCGCGCGGTTCCGGACAGAAGCGCCTGGAACTGCGCTGCCACCACGGCCGGCACATGTGATTATATTTTCACGCAATTTGGGTGCATAGATCCTGAGAAATCAGTACCCAGAACAACCACCTCTGGCCGTAATAACGGCCTTGATATGCCTGGGCATTGAGCCAAACAGAGCTTGGATGGAGTGTACAGGTACAGTTGCCCATGCAGCTTCAACACGATACCACAATTCATCAAGAGTAGTGACTGGCGTATTGTGACGACCCAGTTGCTCGGCCACCATTGACCAGACGTTTTCAGTTGGTGAGAGATCTGGAGAATGTGCTGGCAAGCGCAGCAGTCGAACATTTTCTGTATCCAGAAAGGCCCGTACAGGACCTGCAACATGCGGTCGTGCATTATTCTGCTGAAATGTAGGGTTTCGCAGAGATCGGATGAAGAATAGAGCCACGGGCCGTAACACATCTGAAATATAACGTCCACTGTTCAAATTGCCGTCGATGCGAACAAGAGGTGACCGAGACGTGTAACCAGTGGCACTCCATACCACCACGTCGGGTGATACGCCAGTATGGCGAGAACGAATACACGCTTCCAATGTGCGTTCACCACGATGTCGCCAAACACGCATGCGAGCATCATGATGCTGTAAACAGAACCTGGATTCATCCGAAAAAATGACGTTTTGCCATTCGTGCACCCAGGTTCGTCGTTGAGTACACCATCTGTGATGCAGCGTCAAGGGTTCTCCAATCCGGACTGAAGCGCCTCGAACTGCGCTGCCACCACGACCGGCACATGTGATTACATTTTCACGCAATTTGGGTGCCATGATTAATATTAAAGGTCAAATATTAGGCAAATCCATGAAACTGGAGTAACATTCTGCATATGGCCAGCGGGAAGTAGAGCAAGCGTGTGAAACAATTAGTACATCCCAGGTGAAAGCAGCATGCTACTGTACTCACAGTCACTGCTGGGGCCACAACCCCCTATAAGCAATGGAAATAGCCACTGCCAGCTGAGTGAGGTCTAAACAAGGAAGTGTTGGCCCAGGTTGGGCGTTCCTATACTATTCGATAAGGTCTGAGAAGCTTCTGGAAAAATTTCGTTCATAAAAGTACCTTCAATGGAAGGAGGTGAAGGTAACCGCCAGCCGGGGTGGCCGAGCGGTTCTAGGCACTACAGTCTGAAACCGCGCGACTGCTACGGTCGCATGTTAGAATCCTGCCTCGGGCATGGATGTGTGTGATGTCCTTAGGTTAGTTAGGTTTAAGTAGTTCTAAGTTCTAGGGGACTGATAACCTAAGAAGTTAAGTCACATAGTGCTCAGAGCCATTTGATTTGAAGGTTACTCTCGCGAGTGAGTCTCAGTCATCACGAGAGAGCAGCTGTATAGTGACAGTTTTATGATGCTGCAGTCGAATACGAAAAACTGTACACTTTCGACGGAAGCACTAATCATCCAGCCACAGTCCGTACGCTCAGTTTCTGACTGTAAATAAATAAAAATTTGTGTGTAATCTGCCCGTAGAAGTAGGAAGGAGTAACAGTATCCCCATGTATAAGAATAAGCAAATGAACAAGTGCTGCCTTACACTTGTGTCCTAGTGTGTTGTTGCGTGAGTTGCATCGCGGAATGATTTGTGGTTTTCTGTATTTAACAAGGAAGGAGCGCTGTCTCGCATTCGTCTCTCATCTCGGTTCTAGAGCTTGAGTGTAACATCGGAAAGAGTCGTCAGCAAAGCACTCATCTGTAGTAGTAAAAGGTAGTTCCCAGGAACAGGAGGTTGCTAGAGTGGTACATTGTAATCACGGATGGATAAAAAGCCACGGTAAGACACCTCGCCGAGTAAGATTGAATTATTGGGAAATAAAGTGTTTTTAAATTGTATTTGTAAGTGTGATTCCTCAGTTTCTCCAAGCGTATTTGTTGGCCGAACAGCCCACGGGTGTACTGCCGGTTCGAATTGTCCAACGGGCACAATATTTCGACGATCAGACATGTCGCCATCGTCAAGTGCGCTAACGATCTCAACAGACAGCTGCCACTACCCTCTGCAGAGGAACGGGGTATTAAAAGCACTAGTACATAGGGCGCACGCCATCTCAGAAGCAGAGATTCTGCCACAGGAGCTGGAATACCTCAAAACTGATTCCGAATACAAGGATACCCAGGTTGACAGATAAGGTAGCGCTGCCAGCGCGGAAGAAGTCACGGAGGAAGAGGCATCCTCTGCCTTTATACCGTACACTGTGGCACTACCGGAAAGAAATGGCCAGATATAGAAGAAGCACTGAGTGAAAACTGTCTTTTGCCCGTGCAATAAAACACGAGCAGTATTGAGAAGAGTCAAAGAAGACCTTGGTTTGCGGAAGGCTTGCGTATACCAGATTCCCTTTCAACGTGGAAAGACATGTATTGGACAGACAGTGCGTACCATCGAAGATCGTTGCCGAGAACACCAGAGGCAGACTCAACTGTCAGCGTCTGTAGAGTTTTGAGTACGAACGTACTGGGATCTTGGCACAAACTTCCAGATATTGGGACAGCATCGATAGAGAGGCCTTAATAGTTCGCACAAGGGAGGCTGTCATCAACTGAGACTGTGGCTATGATCTTAGTAAGGCTTGAGAACCACTACGGGGTTTAATTTAGAAGACTCTCAGGAAAGAAACCGATCTGGCGACCAGGGCGGACAGAGCACCTGCATCAACGCTACCACAGACGCCGACACTTGGGACTCGGCGACCGCCGACGTGCGACCGCAGGCACGAACCGCGGAAGGGACGGCTCGCGGGCGGCAAGTCGCCCGCGCGCCATCAGGAGCTCAGTTCGTCAGCGCACCTGACGGTAGCAACATATCTGAGCATGTCTGACTGAACCGCCAGCTTGAGGGTAACATTTTATGAGACGGAGTGTGGAAGGTTAAAGGTTTGAACTTGTTCTGGAAATTAGAAAATCTGAAAAGGAAAATACAAAAACTCAATTTATATGTAGTGAGGGTCAGTGAAATGAAGTGGAAAGATACCATGTACTATACGATATACTATGCTATGCTATACGATGTTGTATACGATGATAATTCTCAAACAAGAGAGGACGTGATAAAATGGGGATAGGATTGATTACGAATAGGAATGTTGGGCAGACGGTGAATTACTGTGAACAGTTTAACGATAGGGTTTTTCCATCAGAATAGACAGCAGATCAACGCCAAAAGCAGTAGTCCAGTAATACATGGCCACTGTCACAATCAGACGAAGAAGATATGGAGAAACTACATGACAATACAGAAAGGGTAATTCAGTTTGTAAGGGGGGATAGGTAACATAGTTTCAGAGTTTCTAAAATCTGTGGGGTAAATGGCAGCGAAATAACTATTCAAGCTGCTTTGTAGAATCCACAAGGTTGGATAAATACACTACTGGCCATTAAAATTGCTACACCACGAAGGCGACGTGCTACAGACGCGAAATTTAACCGACAGGAAGCAGATGCTGTGATATGCAAACGATTAGCTTTTCAGAGCATTCACACAAGGTTGGCGCCGTTGGAGACACCTACAACGTGTTGACATGAGGAAAGTTTCCAACCGATTTCTCATACACAAACAGCAGTTGACCGGTGTTGCCTGGTGAAACGTTGTTGTTCAAATGGCTCTGAGCACTATGGGACTTAACATCTACGGTCATCAGTCCCCTAGAACTTAGAACTACTTAAACCTAACTAACCTAAGGACATCACACAACACCCAGCCATCACGAGGCAGAGAAAATCCCTGACCCCGCCGGGAATCGAACCCGGGCGTGGGAAGCGAGAACGCTACCGCACGACCACGAGATGCGGGCGAAACGTTGTTGTGATGCCTCTTGTAAGGAGGAGAAATAGGTACCATCACGTTTCCGACTTTGATAAAGGTCGGACTGTAGCCTATCGCGATTGCGGTTTATCGTATCGCGACATTGCTGCTCGCGTTGGTCGAGATCAAATGACTGTTAGCAGAATATGGAATCGGTGGGTTCAGGAGGGTAATACGGAACGCCGTGCTGGATCCCAACGGCCTCGTATCACTAGTAGTCGAGATGACAGGCATCTTATCCGCATGACTGTGACGGATCGTGCAGCCACATCTCGATCCCTGAGTCAACAGATAGGGACGTTTGCAAGACAACAACCATCTGCACGTTCGACGACATTTGCAGCAGCATGGACTATCAGTTCGGAGACCATGGCTGCGGTTACCCTTGACGTTACAGCACAGACAGGAGCGCCTGCGATGGTGTACTCAACGACGAACCTGGGTGCACGAATGGCAAAAGGTCATTTTTTCGGATGAATCCAGGTTCTGTTTACAGCATCATGATGGTCGCATCCGTGTCTGGCGACATCGTGGTGAACGCACGTTGGAAGCGGTATTCGTCATCGCCATACTGGCGTATCACCCAGCGTGATGGTATGGGGTGCCATTGGTTACACGTCTCGGTCACCTCTTGTTCACATTGATTGTTCACATTGACGGCACTTAGAAAGTGGACGTTACATTTCAGATGTGTTACGACCCGTGGCTCTACCCTTCATTCGATTCCTGCGAAACCCTACATTTCAGCAAGACAATGCACGGCCGCATGTTGCAGGTCCTGTACGGGCCTTTCTGGATACAGAAAATGTTCGTCTGCTGCCCTGGCCAGCACATTCTCCAGATCTCTCACCAATTGAAAACGTCTGGTCAATGGTGGCCGAGCAACTGGTTCGTCACAATACGCCAGTCACTACTCTTGATGAACTGTGGTATCGTGTGGAAGCTCCATGGGCAGCTGTACTTGTACACGACATCCAAGCTCTGTTTGACTGAATACCCAGGCGTATCGAGGCCTTTATTACGGCCAGAGGTGGTTGTTCTGGGTACTGGTTTCTCAGGATCTATGCACCCAAATTGCGTGAAAACTTAATCACGTCAGTTCTAGTACTGTATAATATATTTGTCCAATGAATACCCGTTTATCATCTGCATTTCTTGTTGGTGTAGCAATTTTAATGGCCAGTAGCGTGTTACAAAATTTTTCGAAACATGTCATCCACACAACCCTGAATATAGCAGGGACAGCTAACTGAGAAAAATAAGTGGCAGCAAGCTAGACACTTAATTTCGATGCTTAAGTTGAACTTTACTCCGAATTTGTATCTTTATTCTTGTAGTAGTTGTTATATGAAATTGGATGAATCTTATTGGTAAACTCTCTGTCTTTACAGTTCAGGAAAACAAACGCAAATAACGAGATGTGCTGAAAAAAAAAAAGAAACAGGAAATTCAAGATGAATTGGATCGTAGTCGGCTAAAAATGTTATTATTTTGACTGCTCTGGAGGAACTGTGCCATAATTACTTATTTTATTGTGATTAAAGTTAACAGTAATTTCTGAAATTTTGTTTTAATACCAATACAGTAAGAAATAAACGAAACGAGAGAAAAGATCAAGGAAAATTCAACGAAGTTACGGGACACGATTTGGATGTAGACTGTGGATAAATATCAACCGTCAAGTGGAGGTCTCTCGCAGCGATAATGTGTGACGCTGTCATCGTGTCCCTTGGTAGGTATCGTTGGCAGCAGGCGCTCGACGGTTGGGAGGGACGCTGGTTTGGGTTGGGGCCGGTGGGAGCTTCAGGTGAGAATGGTGATGCCGGTCAGGTTTTTGCGGCCGTTCGCCGTGACGCGTCGCCAAATAAAGGGGAGCGCCGTGTCGCAGTGCCATTGTGTGTGTGTGTGTGTGTGCGTGCGTGCCGCGTGCCGGCCGCCGCCTGATTCACCCGATGCTGCTGCGCCTGGTGGGTGACTCAGCCGGCGATCAAAAACTGGAACAGCCGCAACGCTCTCCCGGCCCATTGTCTCCGGCGAGCAGCCCCCGGCGAGTCTACGCCGGTTTGTCGGTTATTCGCGACGGTCCTCCGGACTCGGGAAAGTTAAGGGTATCGTACGCAGAAGCTCCGCGGATCAGAGAAAACAGCTAACAACTTCATCTGGAGACATTCTCATTCAGACATTTTATATGAAACTAGTACAGACACATGGTACTCACGTTTCAAAGGAATAATTTACGTAGTGTAACGCTGAAAGATTTCCCAGCCCAAAACGCTGTCTATAGAGGGTTTGTTACAAAGTTTCAAGTTGTTGTTGTTCTTGTGGTCTTCAGTACTGAGACTGGTTTGATGCAGCTCTCCATGCTACTCTATCCTGTGCAAGTTTCTTCATCTCCCATCATCAGTTATTTTGCTCCCCAAATAGCAAAACTCCTTTACTACTTTAAGTGTCTCATTTTCTAATCTAATTCCCTCAGCATCACCCGACTTAATTCGACTACATTCCATTATCCTAGTTTTGCTTTTGTTGATGTTCATCTTATATCCACCTTTCAAGGCATTATCCATTCCATTCAACTGCTCTTCCAAGTCCTTTGCTGTCTCTGACAGAATTACAATGTCATCGGCGAACCTCAAAGTTTTTATTTCTTCTCCATGGATTTTAATACCTACTCCGAACTTTTCTTTTGTTTCGTTTACTGTTTGCTCAATATACAGATTGAATAACATCGGGGAGAGGGTACAACCCTGTCTCACTCCCTTCCCAACCACTGCCTCCCTTTCATGCCCCTCGACTCTTATAACTGCCATCTGGTTTCTGTACAAATTGTAAATAGCCTTTCGCTCCCTGTATTTTGCCTCTGCCACCTTCAAAGTTTGAAAGAGAGTATTCCAGTCAAAAAAAGTTTCAAGTATCATCTCGAAAACATCAAACAGAGACAACCCACCTTTCAATGCGACAAATTTTCGTCAAAGATGGGTAATTTTGCAGAATGCTGGTGACTACTTTGAAGGTCAGTAAAACTTTGAAACACGTATCTATTTTGTACATTCTGTAAATAAATAGTTGCCACTATTAAAGTTCCAACCATCGTACATATTGTCCTACCCAAACCCACTTTAATAATCTATACAAAACAAATCGCAAAAATAATAAAACGTGCAACACATTGAGAACACCCTTGGCCTTAAAGAATCGGAGTATGAGGTACATGGTCCTCCCAATCCGTTGCTCACTCTTCCGCTGTTTATTTTTTGTTGTCTTCTTTGGTGCTACCGAGATTCCCACTGGGATTGATACCGACGCACGCTTGAATGATCCAACAATTACGACCGCTGACAATTGTAGCTTCACAATTCCAGGTGACGGTGTTTCAGTAATTGGTATGGACGCTGATATCGTGTAACAAACTTCTTTATTTTCCCTTTCCGAGTAATGGACTTGACAGCATCGTCAACTGGTCCACCTTGTATTGAGATAAAGTTCCGACACACTTCACTGCCTTCTCTTGCCTTTATAATGCCTCGGTGTGTGTACTTTTTGGACTTCCTTCCAGATTTCTTTCACAGTTCGCGCAAACTCTAGGACGGCCCCCTTGTTACTGATACGACTTGTGCTGGTGTGTACTTTAGAATTATACACGCTCACCACAAAAGACAAATACGTATCACAGTCTGTATGGTGGAATTTGACGTAATAACTGAGCATTCTCCTCATCATTCGATGAACCTGATGTGTCCTTCTGTTTGACTGAGTTTGAAGTGTTCTATTTTAATTCGTTCACTCTCAACAACTGACATGACTCCTTCATCATGTCCGACATATAGTTCTCCCCGAGAGCCATGATTATTGTCTCTGGCACTCCAAACTTCAACACTCATCTATTCAACATCGCTTGGACGACTAGGCTGCCTGGTTGTTCAGCACGGGCACCATCTCGATATAACGAGAGAAATGGTCTATTATAAGCAGCACAGAAGGGTTCCCTGCTACAGTTTGATGAAACGATCCTAACATATCTCTCCCAATCCCCGAAATGGTTCCATAGCTGTTGGTAATCTTTGCATGAATACCGGTACTTGTTTTCGTCTCAAATCTGCACTTTGTGCACACTGCACACAGATCTTGACATGTTGATTGATATCACCTTTTCTTTCTTTCCAGCAGTACATCTCTGCCACCCTCTGATTCACCGCTCTGCACCCTCCACAGGTCGACGAAACGTGATCATCTCCTTAAGCACCTCTTCCCTTAGCTTCGCTGGTACAACCACTCGTACTCCGAGTTTTGTATCCTTAAATAAGAACCAGTTACACTCACTGAACTGCTGCTCCTTACTATATTACTGACATTCTCAGTCAACGCTCTGTGCGGCTTGCCACTCACAAGGTCCTGACCTGGTGCTTGTACCGCAGCTAACTTTCTGCTTAGAACATCGACATTTCTGTGTTTCTTCCCCAGGTTGTGGAAAGATTCGTACTCAAATTCACTGAATTTTAATGCTCATATCGTGAGGATGTAATGTCTACTGGATGGATCCTTCAAACCCAGTAACCACTTCAAGGTAGCATCATCGGTCACTATTTTAAACCTTTTCTCATGAAGGTAACACCGTAAGTACGTTTCTCCATGCACCAGGCAAAGCACTCCTTCTCCATAGTAGAAGAATTTCTTTCGGCTCCATTCAGTTGTCTCAACGCAAAAGCAAAATGAGCACCCAAGAGCAAGGTTAAATGCATCATTTGACAATATAAATTCTTTCTGAAAAATCTGGGAATTTCAATACTGAACTTCACGTCAATACTTCCTTTAACTCGTCAAATAGTTTCTGACACTCGTCAGGCCGCACAAATTTGACATTTTTTCTTAGGAGTTGCGTAAGTAGGCGAGCTGTGTGTGTGAATCCTCTTATGAATTTTCTATTATAATTTCTGAGGCCCTGGGATAACAGTGTAATTCTTTGCATTTTCGTGGTGCTGGAAAACCTCGTACCGCTTCTATCAATTTTGGATCAGTCCACACGCTTTCCTTACTAATTACATGTCCCAAGTAATTCACTGCTTCCAATGCAAGATGACAACTTTAGTACTCAGTGTTCAATGTACAGTCTAAGATCTCCTGAACACTTCCCTCAGTCGCTGCCAATGTTCTTGTATATCTCTTGAAACGACAATTATGTTGTCCAAATATACTAAACACTGACGAGGCTATAATCCTTTGAACACGCTCTCTGACAAATGCTGCTGCATTTAAAAAAAAAAATGGTTCTAATGGCTCTGAGCACTATGGGACTTAACATCTGAGGTTATCAGTCTCCTAGAACTTAGAACTACTTAAACCTAACTAGCCTAAGGACACCATATACATCCACGCCCGAGGCAAGATTCGAACCTGCGACCGTAGCAGTCGCACGGTTCCGTACTGAGGCGCCTAGAACCGCTCGGCCACCGCGGCCGGCGGCATTTTTCATACCAAATGGCATTCTTATATACTGGTAATGACCTCAAGGTACCGAAAATGCAGTTTGTGGTCTGTCCACTGAAAATACACCCAACTGATAGTACCCATTCCTCAAATCCATCGTCGAGAAATACTAGCAGGGGGAAAAATTATCAGTTGTTTCCATAATGTTTGGAATAGTGTAAGCATTCGTGGTCATGTTGCTGTCCAAATGGTGGCAGTTGCAGCAGAATCGAAACTTCCTTGAACTGTCCGTAAACTTTCTGGTGCGATTACAACTTCTACTTCCCATGGGCTACTACTCTCTTCTGTTGTGCCATGGCTAACCACTAAGTGATAAATTCTTCTAAAACTGGCTGCAAGGACCGTGAAATTCTGTATGGGTTCCAGTACACTGGCACTTCATTCTCCATAGGGCTTTTGAATTGAGTCATGGGCGTTGCAGGCAAAACAAATTTCGAAACTCTAACAACAGTTCTTCCATCTGTGGCCCCTCTGTTAGATTCTTAACATTGTCACGCAATGCAGTCTTAGCGGCATTCTCTGCCTTTTCGTAGCTCAAACCTTCTGTGCAGCAATCTTCTTTTTCTGGAATTTCTAACGATGCTGCAAAGGTTCCCTATAACAATTTAAACTCTTCAGAGCCAAAATTATCCAAATTGATGGGTATTATCTCACATCCGTTCTTTTCCCATATGCGTGCAATACTTCATCTCACTAAACAACATGCTGCATTCAAAACATCACTACTCTCCAGCGGTTTCACTATACATAGCACACTAACAGGTAAGTCACTTGCCACACTCACTCACAGCGACTTCCCAGTGCTACTCAACACACAGTCATGTAAATGAAGCCTTAATACCATTGTTCGTGGTTTAACTGGATTGCCAACTGTAACAAATGTTCCTCATGGCAGGCAACATTGTTGACAGTGTTTCCCCTAGCCAGAAGGTCTTCCAACTAAGTTCCACCATATGCCGCTTAAAGCCAGTTATGCATGATGCTGATGCAGAAAGTGTAACGCAAGGATCTTGCTGTAGCCCTCATTTACGTGAGACAACATTTCTACACATTGGGCAAACTTTGTTTTCTGCAATTGAAAATTCACTATTAGCGATCCTGTGGCCATGTATAATTAACCCCGACCCCATGCGAACTATAACGCTGTGGATCCCCTTGCCTCACACCTGCTAAATCTCTTGAGGCAACTTAACATGCACTACTGTGTCTGACAGAAAGTTATACCTTCTTCCACATACTATACCCACTGCTGTACATTCTGTCTGGGATATACTGCATTCACTTTTACTGGGAACGCCCTACTAGATATCCGTTTTGAGTTTGATGGGTGATTATTATCATCCTGACCAACTCTATTATTATTCCCTTAATGCTGCTGATTATTCATCTCACCCCTATTCCTTCGTGGTTGGCAGCACTGTCTCTGTACATAGCCACAATCGAAGAATTTTACATTTGCTGGAAACACTTCATCTTCACTTATCCCTGTTGCAATATCAGTTTTTTTCAAATTCTATCGCTAGCTTACTGCTGCATGGAGATACCTAGGTGCCCCAGTGCACATACTGCTAGACATTTCCAGTGCTAAACTACTCAGTAACGCACTGAGTTCACTTTGCTCAGTTCCCTGTAAGAACACCATACTTGCTTCATCATTCTGTCTGTACCTAGGCACATTAACTTCCCCAATCCTATCTGCGAAATCCTCTGTGGCTTTGTTTGGACTCTTAGATTACAATTACCTGGTCATGAAAAAGCCACGCATTGTTCTGTTTCTGATACCTTTACATTAATCCCGTCTGAGTTGCTCAAAAGTCTCCACCTTATTTATTGCTTCCGTGCATCGAACGAAAGACTTCTTCCGAAAGGCGCAACAGCTCTTTGCCCGGGCAATTCCCTGTCTCAGTGAATGACAGGAGAACCTCCATAAACGATAACACATCCTCGGATTACCTACTCGAAAAGGGAGCAACATGGTTTGTAACCGCTGGGTCTACCACTACAGTCTGTAATTCAAATAATACCAACTCATTATTTGCAAATGTATTTTCCGCTCTTAGCTGTGGTGTTTCATTAATTAGCAATTGAACAGCTTCTGGAATGATGACACCTTGTGTCTCTGATTCCATCGCTGCAATACCCTTACTCTTAGGTTAGGAATTCAACAACAACCACACAATAACCAGATCGCAACATTTCTTGGTTGATAATACTACCACACTTACTGCTTACGTCTAATCATGAGCCAACTGGACTCACTGCATTGTCTTAACATACGGCCGAAACAATGACAAATAAAACACAAAACTGCCACATATTCGGAACTAGGGGCAGATTTCAAGTAAACTTCGCTGTGCTCATTGAGTGGGCTCTAACGACTGATCTCTACAATTACTCCTAGATTGGGAAACATCCAGCAGTTCTCCTAGCCTCACGAAAGTAACATGGCAGTTATGATTACCGTTAATTTTCAGCTCTATGACTGTCACCAAAACACAAACAACGTTCCTCTCACCCTACAATGACGATATTGTAGGCTGTAATTTGGACGTCATGCTGCAGGAGATGGTACACTCTCCACTGTCCATTGGTAATGACATCACCTCTCCGACATCACTTTGTAGAACCTGGGAGTGAGTGGTCGGGGTGGCAGGACGGTGGGGCCGAGTGACAGACTGGTGGTCGAGAAAAACACTTTTTTTTTTTTAGTTATCAGTCTGGTTTGATGCAGCCCGCCACTAGTTCCTTTTCTGTGCCAACCTCGTCATCTCAGAGTAACACTTGCAATCTATTCCTCAGTTATATGCTGGAAGTATTCCAACCTCTGAGTTCCTCTGCACTTTTTACCCTCTACGCTTCCTCTAGTACCATGGAAGTTATTCCGTGATGTCTTAACAGATGTCCTGCCATATTGTACGTTCTTCTTTTCAGTGGTTTACACATACTCTTTGCCTCGCTTTTTCTGCGAAAAATATCCCCATTCCTTACCTTATCCTTCCACATTATGTTCAGCATTCTTCTGCAGCACCACATATCAAATGCTTGGTTCCTTCTGTGTTACGATTTCCACACAGCCGTGCTTCGCTACCATACCTCAAACTATGGCCTATGTTCTACAATAATACACTTCTCTTGGCCGGGAAAGCTTTTCTTGCCAGTGCTGGCCTGCCCCTTGCTCCGTCTGACATCGGTTATTTTGCTGGGTAGGTAGCAGAATTCCTTTACTTCATGTACTTCGTGATTAACTGTTCTGATGGTCAGTTTCTCGCTGTTCTCATTTCTGCTACTTCTCAGTACTTCCGTCTTCCTTCGATTTACTCTCAATTCATATCCTATACCCATTGGACTGTACTTTCCATTCAGCAGATCCTGTAATTCTTCCTCACTTTCACTTGATATAGCCATGTCATCAGCGAATCTTATCACTGACATCCTTTCACCCTGAATTTTAATTCCAATCCTTGAAATTTTCTTTTATTTCCGTCATTGCTTCTTCGATGCACAGATTGAACAGTAGGGGCGATAGACTACATCCTTGTCTTACACCCTTTTTAGTCCGAGCACTTCAGTCTTGATGTTCTTTTCTTATTGTTCACTCTTTGCTCTTGTACAAGTTGTACTTACCCGTCTTTTCCTATAGCTTATCCCTGTTTTTCTCAGAATTTCAAACGTCTTGTACGATTTTACGTTGTCGAACGCTTATTCCAGATCCACAAATCCTGTGAAAGTGTCTTGATTTTTCTTCATTCTTGCTTAGATTATCAACAGTAACGTCAGAACTGCCTCTCTGCTGCCTCCAACCCTCCTAAAGCCAAAATGATCGCCATCTAATGGATCCTCAATTTTCTTCTGTATATTATTCTTGTCATAAACTGGATGCATGAGCTATTACGCTCATTGTACCATCACTCTTGCACATATAGGGTCTTGCTATCTTCGGAACTGTGTGGATGTTTAACCGAAAGTCTGATGGTATATCGGCATTTTCATACGTTCTACACACGAAAGTGAATAGTCATTTTGTTACCACATCCACCAATGATTTTAGAAATTCCGGTGGAATGTTATCTATCACTTCCGCCTTATTTGGTGTTAAGTCGTCCAAAGCTCTTTTAAATTTGGATTGCAATACTTAACCCCCTATATCTTCCCTGACGACTGTCGTTTGTTCTTCTCTCATGCCATCAGACAATTCTTCTCCCTCACAGAGACCTTCAATGAACTCTTTCCACTTATCCGCCCCGTACTCTAAGTTAAGCAGTGAAATTCTCTTTGGACTCTTAAAGCTATGGCCCTTGTTTTTAATTTCACGGAAGAGTGTTCTCACTTTTCTATATGCTAAGCCAGTTCTTCCAACAGTCACTACTCTCTGTTTTTTTTTTTTTTTCGCTTTCTTCATCCAACCTTTTCACCGTAACTTCCTAGCACTTCCTATTTATTTCATTCCTAAATTACTTGTATTTTAGTAATCTTGAATTTTCCAGCACATTTTTGTGCTTCCGTTTTTCTTCGATCAGCTGAAGTATTTCTTCTTTTATCGATGGTTTCTTCGTAGTTATCTTCCTTGTACCTCGAGCTTTCTTTCCAACTTCTGTGACTGCACTTTTTAGAAGTGTCCTTTCCTCTTCTACTAAACTACCTACTGAACTGTTCATTATTGCTGTATCTATAGCCTCAGAGAACTTCAAGAGTGTCTCTTCACTCCTTAGTGCTTACATATCCCACTCATCTGAGCATTGATTCTTCTTGGCTAGTCTCTTAACTTCAGCCTGCTCTTCATTGCTAGTGATCTATTTAGTCTCCTGGATACGTCTTCTTTGTAAATTGATTCTCCCTGACTAGTTTCTTAAACTTCAGTCTGATCTTCATCATTGCTAAATTGTGATCTGGATACGCCTTACAACCCAGTATCTGATTTCGGAATATCTGTCTGACCGAGATGTACTCTATCTGAAATCTTCCCCTGCGGCCGGGGTGGCCGAGCGGTTCTAGGCGCTACAGTCTGGAACCGCGCAACCGCTACGGTCGCAGGTTCGTATCCTGCCTCGAGCATGGATGTGTGTGATGTCCTTAGGTTAGTTAGGTTTAAGTAGTTCTAAGTTCTAGGGGACTGATGACCTCAGAAGTTAAGTCCCATAGTGCTCAGAGCCATTTGAGCCATTTTTGAAATCTTCCCGTACCTCCTGGCCTTTTCCAAGTATATCTCCTCCATTTGTGATTCTGCAACACAGTATTCGCTTTTACCATCTGAAATTTATTGCAGAATTCAATAAGTCTTTCACCTCTCATTCCCTGTACCAATCGCATATTCTCTCGTAACGTCCTCCTCTACTGCTTCCTGTACAACCGCATTCCACTTCCCCATGACTATTAGGTTTTCATCTCCATCTACATACTGAATTATGCGTTCAGTATCCTCATATACTTCCTCTGTTTCTTCATCTTCAGCTTGCCACGTCAGCATGTATACCCGAACTGTAGTTGTCGGTGTTCGTTTGCTGTCGATTCTTATGAGAACAACCCTATCACTGAACTTTTCACAGTACCTCACTCTCTGCCCTACCTTCTTGTTCATAACGAATCCCACTTCCGTTATAACGTTTCCTGCTGCTGTTAATGTTACCCTGTACTCATGGTACCAGAAGGTACCAGAAGTCGTTGTCTACACGCGGTCACGTAGCGCAGCACATAACATGGTTCTTGCCCCGGTGTGGTGCCACTGTCCTGCCCGACCCACCTATTATTACTATGCAGTGCATGTTTTGATGAGCATGGCTAGCCCATCTCGCAATCCTGTTGCGTTTATGTTGCTGTAACCTACATATCGCCACACTGCACTTAGCAGCCAACAGTAGCTACTGCAACATTCCATGGCAGCTTTCTTACAAATTTCTACAAGTTTCACTTGAAACTAGGCAGCGGCGCTACACTTTTAATAAAAGTGTTTCTGTAGATGGCGTCCAACATCTCTATGATAATGTCTATGCACTATTGTAGTTCTCTTCTGTAGGCAGTGAAGGATATACTACACAATGAAACTGTTTTCCAAGGCAGTCAACCTGTAAGATAGTTATCATAATATGTGTAGTAGCTTCGTATCGGACAGTTGCTTCAGTGTGTTCGATTTTTAGAGTTGTGTTCCTGCTATATCTCAGCGCTATTTCCAGACTCTCTTTCAGGAGTTGGTGCCGTAATGGTTAAAACTCTGTATTTCTATTTTGCATGAGTGCTGTCGAAAACACAGTCCGGTCAACAATCATGAACTACATTTAGAATTCAGATTTCATTAAAAATGATAGTGCTTGAAGACTCTAAAAAAAATTGAAATACCGATATATTTTCCATTAGCATACGTCATAAATCTCGATACAATTATAACCTATCATTTTCTGTCTGCATCATAAGACAGCGACTTGGCTGTTGTGAATGACAATTTCTGATACCCATAAATAGAGGCTTTTCAAAATGTGTGTGAATTTCTAAGGGACGAAACTGCTGAGGTCATCGATCCCTAATCTTACACGCTACCGAAACTGCTGAGGTCATCGATCCCTAATCTTACACGCTACTTAAACTAACTTATGCTAAGAACAACACACACACACCCATGCCCGAGGGAGGACTCGAACCTCCGGCGGGAGGGGCCGCGCTGCCCGTGACATGGCGCCTTAGACTGCTCGGCCACTCCGCGCGGCAATAGAGGCTTTTGTCCAGCTTGGAAATTATGGGCAGGTCTTTCCATAATCTTTTTAAGTGGATTGTGATCTGGGCCTGTTATGCTGTTTGACAGGGTGAGTGCATGTCCCAGGTCTGCCTTCGCTTTCCAGCATATGTTCGAGAAAAAAAAAATTGAGAACCCCTTGTAAGAAGCAGTATTTTACTGGGCAGTCATTTTAGCGGAAGAAGGAATTGGCCAATTGAAATCACTGGTTCCATCGTGAGGATGATTTGGGGAAAGCAATGAATGGTAAAACAAATGCTGTGGAGAAATTTGCAAGGAGATAAGTCTTCTGTCCGGAGTGGGGGGAAGGGGGGGGGAGGAGGAGGTGCCGACGCGGGAGGGGGTAGATATGGTAAGGAGATGGTATTTTAAAGTGTATTTCTGAGATTGATCATCGGTGGTCCTTACCAATCAAACGTCTTGAAATACGGCAAGCCTGCAAAGATCCGATGAGATCAAAATGAATCTTCCGATCTTCATAGCATGTTGACGCCGCTGCTGCCTGTTTGTTGGATTTCACGTCACATCTTGGAAGTTATGAAGACGGAATGAAAGTAACGTTCCATAGCGGCAGCTGACTTCAATCTAGGTATGACATGCACTTACTGTATGTAATTCTAGATGCTTTTTAAGCCATAACGTTGACATTGTTGACAAACTGTAAGCAATTCTGCGATCCTCGTGCCGCAGCGTCAAGGGCCACGGAGTTTCTATGGCAGCGCCACAACACATGAATCTACTGGTCGACACAGTGCCTGCTGAAAGTGGAAGACATGTCTTATTCTTCAACATATCCGAGAATGAGAAAACATATGCTCCCTAAAAATCACTAGACAATCAGTTCCTTTAATAAACAAGCACTAACGTCCCCAATTCTGTGAGCACTCTGTATGGACTGTTGTTCAGCGGTAACAAATGACAAGAAATGCTCGCCAACTACACATCGGGAGGCGCGGATCATTGTGCTTTCTCTGATCATGTTAGTAAGATGGACGAGTTAGTTAGGTGGCACAGGTAACACGTAAAGACAAGCTTTAAACAGTTACCAATGAAGTGTGATAGACGATTATGAAGATCAGCTTTACGCCCTAATTTCCTTAAGTAACAAAAAAGAAGAGAATAAATAAAAAGTGAAAAAATAAAAGATATGACCGCTGGTAAAGATAATCGTCTGCAGCACGAATTGACGTTTCGGCTGCAAACGCTCTACTATGTAACGAATGGTGAATGATTCAAACGTCACTGGTAGACTTCCATACATACCACCTTGACGAGAATTGTGTGCTCAGCAGTCAACGAGGTTAGACATCAGGTGCATGCAAAAATAACGTCGTAGGTACTTCGCGGACTTGGTCCTGTGCTTCGAAAGCTTAACGGCAAATATCCGTCATCGGCGCATGTTGTTTCCCTTGCTCTGCTCTCGGACCGGAGCTGTGACTAGAAAATACCTGTATTTCCACGTTTTGTGAGGAACTGTAGGGAATAGAAAATACCTGTATTTTCTCGTTTTGTGAGGAACTGTAGGACGAATGTAGCAATTATAACTCTACCGTTTACTACTGCAAGAACAATTCGCAGATAATATCACTCCTATGAAAGGAATTTAGAATGACCGGACTGTGTAATGGAAGAGGCATCGTGCTGTGTTTCGTTATGCAAAACATTGTGTTCATTAGGGAGCAGTAGCTGAACTAGCGGGGATCGAACCAAGGGTCTGGTGATCATAAAGTGAACTGTAATTACGTTACGGAAAGCAGTCGTCAGCTTAATCAGACAAAGTGACAGCAAATACTTATAGTGTTCATTAAGAGAATCAACTACTATATAGCTTACTTGGTATTAAACTCTCGTTTGTACATAGGACACGAAGCAGTAGCACAACCTAGCAAGCCTTGGAACAGAAGTTTGTCAGGAGTAACAGAGGTAGAATATATATACATATATATGTATATATACATATATATGTATATATACATATATATATACATATATACTTTCTGTATTCGACTCTAGAAAACTAATGTACAATACAGAGTTTCACTACATGAGAGAGGAGCACCACTAACTTGGACACGAGGAAATTTTGCACATTAATTACGGAAAAACACTGACATAGAATTGATCTTTAAATGGTTATGTAACGAATTAGTAGCATTTACTTCTATAAGCCAAATAGAGTACTAATGAAACCTGTAGTCCCAGAATCTGTTGTGGTATGAAAAGTTAGCAGCTACTTAATCTTTAAAGAACACAAAAACTATTAAAATGATGACTGCACTTCATAAGTAGCGTTACTAAGACAATGTTTGTAAAGTGGCTCAACCTTTCGCATGGGGTCCAGAAACTATTCTATTAGTTGGCGAAGTTCCAAACCAAACACTTCAGGTCAGGCACGAGGAGGAAACACTTCTAAAGAGAAATACATGAAAAGAGACACTTTAACAACTCTGTGAAGCAGGTGTTCATTAAGTTGGTCTTAAATTGTAATAGCCAGCAACCACTTCTTATGATCACAGTTCTACGCAGATACTTTTAATACAGAACTGTGATTTTAGTAAGAATGGTTTTTTAAGTAAAGTAATTAGTTCTTTTCTTTGCATCTACACTTATGTAAAAAACTTTAACTCTTCACTTACGATTGTTTACATGGATTATTTCAGCAACAAAACTAACTGGGCACGTAAGGAATTTACTGCTCCACAAAAGTTGTTGAACATAGTTAAAACAAGAATCTTTTTGCAGGTTGATAAAAAAGGACACTCGGATATATTGCATTGCTAGGAAAAGGATCAAGTCTAGGGAAAATGACTAAGGATCAATAAAAGGTTCTCAATACAAAATTAAACGAAAAGCAGTGATTATTTGCAGATAAAGCAAGTAATTGAGCCTTGAAAGATTACAGTATTCAACTTACCTCTTGAGACGAAGGTGGTGGCTGTCGCCCGCTTTTGTGGGGAAGATAGGGCGACAAACGTATTGGTGGCTCTTGATGTACAAAAGGATCTGAAAATTACCTTTTTGAGCCGAATTTTTGTAATTCAGAGTCAACCAATTAATGCCATGAATAATTAGCCAGTAATCTACCAAATCCGAGGCCCTAATGTTCAAAATAGCTGCTTTCCTTATGTTATTCACTACGATGTGGTCAGTTTGCGTGCTAGCCACAGACTGCTTGTGCCACAAAGATAACATGCAGGTCTACCGCTATGTACATTTTTTCTATTCCCGCCAAGATTATTTCGTTACGAAGCGACTTCCCCCCAGATTTTACATGAGTACGATTCTCTTATCCTTATGCACGAACCAGTTCTCCAGATACGGTCTTAATAATTCAGTACTTTGGCAGAACATTAGTTCAAAAATTACATGCTTTCATTCACTACAGTGATATAAGCTGACACGAAAAACAAAATATTTACGTATGAGGTGCACCAAAGAACATGTTGATAGCAAAGTCACATTAAGCATAAGCAGACAAAGAAATTATTTGAGATAGATATATGGGATATTGACGTAAGTGTTACACAGTGAACCTAGATAGTATATCAGGCCACTGAATATTGTATAGTCTTGAAGCAAGAGAGAATTGGGCGTAATACACCGCCGCTCAGAATCGGCACGAAAAGGCCCCAAGGGGTGGCCGTTTCCTAAGATGTTGATTTCCACACATTTCGCGGCTGAAAACGAAGTTCGCAATGCAGTGAGCGACGGAAGACGTTCTTGGCAACCTTTGGCACTGCTGATACCCTAGGATGCTTCAACCCATCCTCTAAGGACCTTGTGGGGCTGTATCCTTATTAAACATGATATGACCACTTTGGAGCGCAGCGCGACCGCAATTTTTGATCTATTGTACAGCCTCGAACCGACGAAATCTGTACGCGACCCGAAATAGGAAAGGTTGCTTATGCCTTTTCATTCATCCTGTTTCACGTCCTCCTGTACGTAGTTTTGGGGGAGGGAGGGGGGTGGGGGTTGACGGGATACAGCCGGCCAGTGTGGCCGAGCGGTTCTAGGCGCTTCAGTCTGGAACCGCGGGACCGCTACGGTCGCAGGTTCGAATCCTGCCTCGGGCATGTTTGTGTGTGATGTCCTTAGGTTAGTTAGGTTTAAGTAGTTCTAAGTTCTAGGGGATTGATGACTTCAGATGTTAAGTCCCATAGCGCTCAGAGCCATTTGGCCCATTTGAGGGGATGCGACATTGATAAATGAGTGAATAAAAAAAAAGAGGCGAAAGTTCCCCCTGAGATCCTCCACTGCGGTAAAACCCACGGTGGCACCCGCTCATATTTATTAAGAAATTTAAAAATGTATCCATGCAGACAGAGCCCGTGAAGAAGTTCTAGGCGCTTGCAGACTGACAACTCCTTCGACACCCTCCAATTCCGGATGACCTACTACCAGGCGCATGAGCAGCAGTGTATCGGCGAAAGGGCAACAGTATAGCATGCCGGCAGGCGCCTGCCACTCTCGTCACGATGGTACAGGTACATGTTTAAGGTGTCCAACGAATGGCGGGTCGGTGACACCGTGGGTATTGTCGAGCTGGGAAAACTCAGAAGGACCTTTTGCCGATTTATTCACGCATGTACCAAACATCGCACCCCTCCCCATTCAAACTCTCCATCGCCAGATCATGCCACAGGAGGATCCGAAATAGGAGGGATGAAAAAGCATCAGCACTCTTTGCTGTTTCGGTTCACGTTCAAATTTCGCCGAGTAGTTTGGAATGGTCCCTGGAGGTTCCAGTCTGTACACGAGAGCAGAAATTGCGGTTGCTCTGCGCTCCAAACAGTTGCGATGGCGTTTAATGGGGATGCACCCCGACAATATCCTTAGAGAAGCCCTGAAGTATCCGAAGGTGTTGTCAGGAACGTCTTTCTGGCTGCTCATCACACTGCAAAATGTCGTTTTCGACACTGTAACGTGTGAGCATCAACGCCCTAGGGAAAAGGGTGGTTTCACTGGTGTCCTTTATGCCATTCCCAAGACCGCTTAGTGCCGATTCTGAGCGGCGGCTTATGTGGGTATTTACCTCAGGTAAAACCGTGTGATTTCAACACTGTGTATCGTCGTTCTAGTCTCCGTGACAAAGGCGTCAAAAGAAGAGGTGAAACTGGGTAAGAGATGCTGTGACGACCTTGCCATCGCGTGACAAGCCCACGGTGCATTCGGTAGAATTTTAGTTTTTGGTCCAATGTCACTTGATTAACTCACCTAACACGTCACATGAACTCCTGAGCTGTGGCTTTTTTCCCCCATATGTTCGAAGCTTCATAAAGCCCGAGGTTGATGTCTCCGTGCGTCACACTTTTGGACGATTACAGAGGAAGGTTGTATGCACCTTTGAGCCAAATTTCAAACTTAAGCGTTGCAGTGGGAGGGAATTACGTGGTTTCTAAAGAGTGAATCTTCGATTCTGTTGCCCATTGTTCTACATACGCACTCAGATCCGGCTACTAAATTGTAAAACGAGCACATTAAAAATTCACAACTTCTCCCTAACTGGTTTCTAAACACTCCCGCCGATAATCTCCTCCATAAACAGAACAGGGTAACATTCTAACGAGAGAAACGAATTTATTGTCATCTAACAGACCTCATCAACTCCATCTCGTTGGTCAAACAGTACGCAGAGCTATCTAGGGTCTCCATGCTCTGTTATGTGGCTTCTTCCTACAGACTAAGTTTACGTCCACTAAACTGCTGCACTTATCTTGAAAAATGGCAAATTATTGAGCCAGGCCCCACATCCAGACACGGGAACGCAAAAGGGAAATCTTTAGAAATTAACCGTAAGGGCAGAACAACGTTTCTGATCACTGACGATAATTGACCACCGACTGACGACATACAGTCGGCAGCACCACCAGCACCCCAGACGGGACAGTAGTTGTCTCCACCACCATAAGAGGGCGACAGGCCGACTTCCGAATTCAGCAGCGCCAATACCACTCCATGAAACTATTCTAACGATTAGGCCCTCGGCTCAATCAGCCTCAAGGAAAGAAGCCACACATTTTCATAGATAATACCCAGATCCCACTAATATCACACGGCAAAAAGCTACTGGCAACTAGGGCTTCAACAGGTACCGAAAAGCCGCGCGGGATTAGCCTAGCGGCCTCAGGCGCTACAGTCATGGACTGTGCGGCTGGTCCCGGAGGAGGTTCGAATCCTCCCTTGGGCATAGGTGTGTGTGTGTTTGTCCTTAGGATAATTTAGATTAAGTAGTATGTAAGCTTAGGGACTGATGACCTTAGCAGTTAACTCCCATAAGATTTCACACACATGTGAACATTTTTTTTTTGGCACCAAAAAACAATGGCCATTCCACAGAAGTATAGTCAGTCCAGACCACCAGAATTAAGGGAAAAGCCGCCCATTCTCTCCAGTCAGTGCAAAGCCTTTCTTTTCCTATACCCTAAAAACCGAATGTGGTGATCACAATAAATAAAACACAAGCAGGCGCAGGTAGGAAGTGATATGTTGCATACAAGGGGGGAGGGGGGGGGGGGGGGCACGACGTTGAGGTCACAGATTTAATTCAAGCTTTGTGCACCTTTAGTGGACTACTAAAACAACATAACGTGCAAGTAGTAACGTGCACTACTCTGGCTTAAAGTAAAATACTGGTTCAGGGCAAAGTAACGACGAAGTGGTGAAAGGTACTAGAAAGAAGAAACTTCAACTCACTAAACGCATTAAATTTGGCAGGAATAGTATAGTAGGGAGCATTGAGGGGGCAAGTAGACCGAAATAAGCAAAATACTTACGCAGGTACCTGCTCTACTTCCTAATTTAGTGACGTCGATGAACATGCATTACGCCGCAATAGAACTAAAAATAAATGCTACTCTTTTAATGTTACTGTGTATGAAGTGTAAGTTTTCATGTACAGTCATAAGCCTGTGAGCGAAGTCCTTGTGATGATGAGCTTCGCTCTGAACCGATAATGGGATAAGTAAAGGAAATTAAAAAGAGATTGGCCTATTTAACAATCATGTCTTCCTATAGAACGAAGAGAGAGCGTTTTGTCACGGGATCGTCTGGTAAGTGCGAGTTAGACTCGTATATCAGACATCACAAGTGGCGCTATGCTTCATGGACAGGCTTGGTACTGAAATTCCGGGACAGTATGTCCCGAAAAGAGTTGAACAACGTATTAGCTCCTCCCACATACATATGGTTAACTTTTGATGTAATACCCAGATTTACCGATAGTAATTCTTCCTAAGAGTTGTTGGCGAATGGAATAGGGAAGAGGGGAAAACGTACCAGTACATGTACATCAGTACTCCCCAATTCGCACGTAAGTGCTTGGTAGATGGTTCATAGGACCACTTTAACAATATTTCTCGACAGTTTCACTCTGATTTGCGGTGGAAGTGTAGCTTAAAGTTCAAATTATTAAAATTAGCGCCGGTTTTCTGAATGATCGTCACTAACACCTACACAAATACAATGTCGCTCAACTGCTGCACCGACTACCGACTGCAACATGTCGAGCTGGATGTCTGCCCAAGAATGTTCGATACATTCTCGCAGTTTATCCAGCATGCGTGGTTTTTGTCGATAAACGACGTCCTTTACTGTTCTCCATAGGCAAAAATCCACAGATGCTCAGTGTGGAGAACGTGGTGGAGACTCGATAGCGCCTCTTATGTGTATCCATCGTGCACGTACATTTTCGTCAAGTTACTCGCCGACACGATTATGGTATAAGGGTGGATCACCATCGGGTTGAAAGTAAAACCTTTCGTCCCCATACAGCTCACAGATAGTCGGTAAACTGTATGTCTCAAGCTCCTCTAGGCTCGCCTCATCGGTCTCTGCCGTCAATGATGAACGGTCCAGTCAAACCTCGATAAGAAAACACACATCACACATTCGCTGCCGGTAAATTCCCGTCTTCTTCCGCACTGACCTAGGCATCTGAAGCACGCCAGTGGACGCAACTGTGGCATGTATTTGTACCACTGATTTTAAATTGCGTCTCGTCAGGCCACACAATCATCTCGGCAAACACTTCATTCTTGTTCAGCATGTTATTAAAGCAGCCGTAGTACTCTATTCTACTGTCTTGGTCCTCTTAGTTCATTACGTGTAGTGTCAACGGCCTTGCCACTTTGGTAGCACCGGTTTCCCCCCGATGACCGAGTTTAGGCAACGTTGTGACCATCTGGATAACGTCGGGTCCCACTGACTTTCATGACGCGCAATTCGCCGAAGTGGCTTAAAATTGAAAGACTTGCATTAGGCCCTTGTGCTACATAACATTTATTCATTTATTACATGAAACAATGTTGGTAAGTAGTATATAAACTTCGCTGTCTTCAAAATGCAATGAATACTTGAGCCTTCACGCTGGTTTCATGGGCAAACTGTCTCACACGGCTTCTGTGGTGAGCGAGCGTATTGTCGTCGCACAGAAGGGGAATTCGATGGGACTTGTTGCCGCTACAGGTCGTCCAGATTGCAGTTTGTCTGCATGTGTAACACAGCTTTCTATTTCAAATTTGTCTGCAATGCGTGCAATTGTTACGCGTCGATGGCCCTGTTGGAAACTCATTTTCGCCTTTGGCGTTGAACCTCTTTAATGTTTTCGTACTGAATCCTAGCAATACCAACGTATTTTACATAGCGATTATTACCAAGGGGAGCACATTATGCCCACCTTAAAAAAGTTGTACGAGGAAACAAAATTCTTTAACTTTTGTTGGTTTATAATAACGACATACTTTTTAAAGACGTTTTGACATGTAAGTAGGATACAGCAACTGAAAATATATATTTCGCATACTCCTAGCAATATCAATGCATTTTCAGTAACGTTAATTTTTGTGGATTTTTTTACTGAAAACATATTTCCTAAAGAGATTCTGATGTGTAAGTAAGGTCCTCAAACAGGAACCATTGAATAATGTTCACGATGGAAAGTGACCCCTACTACTAAGAATTAAATTTTTGGATTCTGTTTAGCTGAAAAATTTAAAACATTTACGTCATCTAGTAAAGGAGTTCATTAAAAACAATTAATGTTTTGCAAAGTTTTCAAATATAAAGTAAATGACTAAATCACAATATTCTCCAAAGACGGCCACAAAGTAACTCCTCCTTAGTATTGCGCGGATTAATGTACTATTGTTGAATGTGCGCCTTGCACCAGCCATGTCTAACTGAAAACAAAACAATACAACGCTTATGCGGTGACTATCACCTAATAAAACAAAACAATGCTTATGTGGTGAACGTCAGGAAAAAAAAAGCTACGTGAGAACTACCAGAACAAGAACCTACTGAATAATCAAAATGAGACATTTCTGTCACTTGGTCTCTATGGACCATTAACACTGTAATACATTTTTCGGGGCCACTTTCTTTGAAACGAGTTGACCTTATTCAAACTTTTTCGATGTCCTCCTCGAATTGTATCTGGTAAGTCTCTCATACCGCGCACGGACAAGCGTAGTGTAGGCAGTCTCTTTCGTAGATATGTTGCATCCTCAAACTATTCTGCAAATAAAATGAAGCCTCTGATTCGTATTTCAGACAACATTTTCTATGTGATGGTGCCAAAAGTACCAGAAGTACCCGCTGCTACACACACAGCAAAGTGGTCTGCGGAGTACCGATGCAGACGACTGTTGGTAGCATCCTCCGCCAGTGTTCGTACTGCAGATATCAATTTCCATGGGACAGTGAGGTAGCACCTAGCGCCTAGCAAAGATAACGGTCGAAATAGCTGCCCCGCGAAGCCGTAATTGAAACGACCTCGCTGCAACGAGGAGGTAAACATTAATTACAAGAAATAAGCAGTTTTGCGAGAGAGCAGTGTGACGTGCAGGAACTGCTGCGTCACGCGGCGTGAATGACGGTCGCCGCTGGGAGGCGAACAACGGACCCGCGAGAGGTCGCGGGCTGCGCCGACTTATCGGCGCGTTCATCTCGCGACCCGGAGCCACACGGCGCTCCTCTGCCGATGATTAATCGGCCGGCCACCGCGCTTGTGGTCTAATCGAGCGCGGATCGCGTAATGCCAAGGACGGCAGCGAAATGCCTCTGCTGTGTAATTGAAAGACGTGCGAGCAGCGACCAGCCGGCGGCGAGCAGAGAGAACTCGGCGCAGACACGCGCGGCGCCCGGCAGGCAATAGAGATCCTCGCGCCCGATCCGGAAAAAGGCCAGTCAAAGGTCTCGTCTCCGCAGCAGGCTTTTCTGCGAAATCCGATCGATTGCTGAGCAGATACGAACCCGGCGCTGCTGATTCCGGGCGGTGGTTGCGCTCATGTCGTACGATGCGAGGAATGTCCCTGAATCCGTTCCAAGAAGCAGTTCTGGACACTCTGAGTGGAAACCCTGAACTTCGGAAACTGTCGGGCGCACAGGAGTCCTTACCGTACAGGCAAAGAGCCGCTACAGTCTTCAGCACTCTTATAACGTCTACAGCAGTGGTTCCGAACCTCTTTTAGACCAAGAACCACTTTAATTTCTTCGTTATTAGCGGTGACCACAACATTCAATAAAAATAAACCGTGTCATCTAAAAATAAACTTTGACGTAATAGCTGTAACACGTATTTAGAGGCAGGTTCACCCGGGTTCCCTGTACCACTAATTGGCTCTGAGCACTATGGGACTTAACAGCTGTGGTCATCAGTCCCCTAGAACTTAGAACTACTTAAACCTAACTAACCTAATGACATCACATACATCCATGCCCGAGGCAGGATTCGAACCTGCGACCGTAGCAGTCGCACGGTTCCAGACTGCGTGCCTAGAACCGTACCACTAATTATCGGACCTATCGGGAAAACAGGCATGTAAGTCTTAATTTGGGTACGAAGGACCGGCGTCTTAGGAAAGGACCAGGCCAGGACAAAAAGTACTGAGACAAGCGTCTATACCCGTTACAAATTAGAGAGTAATGAAATGCTATATACAGGGTGTTACGTAAGTGTCAAATACCTTGAGAGGTGGTAGGACTCTTCGAAGCAAGAAAAATAAGTTCAATAAACATGGGTCCGGAAACGTATACTTTACGAGATAAACACACGTTTCCAGGAAGGACTGCGCTCCATCAAATCTGTTGGCAGTGTATTATGATGTCTTACTCACAGCACTCTACCTGTCATCAGGTGCCTGCAGTCAGCTGTGTGATTCGAATCGTGTTCAAATTTACATTAGTTTCCGTTGTGTTTGTGTGCCATATTGCATAGTACTGTTAATCCTGGGCACGAGTCATGGCGTTTTACCTTTCCCAAACCACCCTGCAACGGTGACAGTACTCTTTTGTCCAGCATAAAAACGTAGTCCGACATGGGCAGGTAAGTTTTGAAAATCGTGGACGTGGAATGGAGGGCTGGTCCTGGCAAAGGAGGCAGCCGTGGTGGGCGTGCCAGGCCCAGCACTAGTCCTGTTCGGAAGCCGATTCCTCGAGTATGGTCAGCGGAACCGGATGGCAATGCCAGCGACGTGGATGTGTAGTCCCAACGTGGCCTAGCCCATGGACAGTGCCCTGTAGGGCATACACCTTTCTCCAAATGCAGATTCAGTTACATGTTTACTGTTATTGCGCTGTTTGTACGCAGGAATGATTTACTAAATTTACACTTTCTCTCATCCACCACTTGTGAGCACTGGAAGCCTACTACTCGACAAGTGAAATGGCGGATATGTTATTCTGCTATGGTTTAGCAAATAGACGTAGCCTGCGAGCCCGTGCTCTTTTCTCCGAAAAATATCCACAACGCACAGTGCCCTCTGATAAGCTGTTCGGCAGACTTTTCCAGGGTCTGTGGGACACAAGTACCCTTGCATCTCGGAACGTTGACAGTGGAAGGCCTCCGCACAGTGTGCACGCCTGACTTGGAGAAGCGTGTGCTACGCTGTGGAGAAGAAACCCCTGGAAACAGTGTGTCACGATTACTAGCACCAGAAGGTCTATCTCACTCCCTTATCTGGGGGTACCTCATGAACAATTGCTGTACCCGTATCATCTACTGCGCGTTCAGGCCCTAAGGGCACAGAATCACCATAGCAGACAGCGGTTCTGTCAATGGCTCTTGTGTAAGTGTGCCGCGGATCAGCTGTTCACACCCAAGATTTTATATACCGATGAGGCAGGGTTCACAAGAGATGATGTTGTGAAATTCCATAACCAGCATATATGGGCAATTGTAAATCCGTAAGCAGTTCAGGAAGGAGGGCATCAACCCAGATCCTCAATCAATGTATGGGCACGCGTACTTGGCGAAAGATTAATAGGGTCATACGTGCTACCACAAAGGTTAACTGGAGTGCATTATCTGGACTTCCTCTTTAATGTCTTGCCGTCTTTACTGGCTGTGCCATTGCAGGAAAGAATACAGCTGTGGTTCAAGCATGATGGCGCACCAGCACACCTAGGCCTGCACGTTACTCAGATCTCAATCTCCTACACTTTTGGTTATGGGGAGAATTGAAGGAATTGGTCTACGCCACACGAATCAACGATGTGCATCTTCAATGCGTGCCAGCAGGTGCAGCAACAACCGTGTATACTTCAAAGAGTCCGTCGTTCTTTACGCCGGAGGGGGAGGAGTGCATTGTCATGTATGGACGCAACGTTGAAGACCTCATGAAGACGAATATTTATTGCAGGACTCGTGTTTATTGGACTTATCTCAGAAAGTTGAATATCCGAATCCACATCTATTGGACTTACTTATCTTGTTTCGATGAGCACTACCACCACTCAAAGTATTCGACCCCTTTTTTTAACAGCCTGTATAGGCCACACTGGCAGCATGTTGAAGACCAGGTTCAGCGAGCACATGCTAACGAATAAAGGCCAGCTTAAACAGAATTCTACGTTTGCTGAGCAACTTAAGTCAAGCAGGCACCAGTCTCCCACACTATATAACTTTAGAATACTACACCTTGTTCAGAGGGGGAAAAAGTTGAATCTACTCATGGAGCTGGAAATTGCAAAATATCTGTATGTTGATAAGGAAAAGTTACTGAACTGATTAGCAGAAATCAGGTACCGGAACACTGAAGAGCCAAAGAAACTGGTACACCTGCCTAATATCGTGTAGAACCCCCGCGAACCGTAGAAGTGCCGCAACACCACGTGGCAAGGACTCGAGTAATGTCTGAAGTAGTGCTGGAGGGAACTGACTCCATGAATCCTGCAGGGCTGTCCATAAATCCGTAAGAGTTCGAGGGGTGGAGATTTCTTCTGAACAGAACGCTGCAAGGCATCCCAGATACGCTCAATAATGTTCATGTCTGTGTAGTTTGGTGACCAGCGGAAGTGTTTAAACTCTGAATAGTATTCCTGGAGCTACTCTGTAGCAATTCCGGACGTGTGCGGTGTCGCATCTCCTTCTGCAACTGCCCAAGTCCGTCGGATTAGACAGGATGCTTACGTATTTGTCACCTGTCAGAATCGTATCAAGTCGTATCAGGGATCCCATATAACTCCAACAGCACACGCTCCACACCATTACAAAGCCTCCACCAGCTTGAACAATACCCTACAGACATGTAGGGTCCATGGATTGATGAGTTAGTCTCCATACCCGTACACGTCCATCCGCTCGATACAATTTGAAACGAGACTCGTCCGACAAGGCAACATGTTTCCAGTCATCAACAGTCCAATGTCGGTGTTTACAGGCCCAGGTGAGGCGTAAAGCTTTGTGTCGTGCAGTCATCAAGGGTACACGAGTGGGCCCTCGGCTCCGAAAGCCCATATCGATGATGTTTCGATGAATGGTTCCCACGGTGTCACTTGTTGATGGCCCAGCATTGAAATCTGCAGCAATTTGCGGAATGGCTGCACTTCTTCTGCCACGTTGAACGATTCTCTTCAATAGTCGTTGGCCCCGTTCTTGCAGGATCTTTTTCCGGCCGCAGCGATGTCGGAGATTTGATGTTTTACCGGATCCCTGATATTCACGGTACATTCGTGATATAGTCGTACGGGAAAACCCCGCTTCATCGCTACCTCGGACACGCTGTGTCCCATCGTTCGTGCGCCTACTACGAGGGTCACTCCAAAACAAATGCACACCATTTTTTTTAAATCCATCTTTTATTCTACATGTTTGAAAGTCTTACAGTGTGTAGATACATCCTTCAGGAACATTATTTTCATTTCTCCACATAATTTCCATCCCTCTCAACTGCCTTACGCCATCTTGGAACCAGCGCCTGTATACCCACACGGTAAAATTCTGGACCAACCTGTTGGAGCCACTGTTTGGCATCTTGCACAAGGGAGTCATCATCTTCAAACCTTGTTCCACGAAGAGAGTCTTTCAGTTTCCCAAAGAGATGATAGTCACATGGAGCCAGGTCAGGACTGTAAGGCAGGTGTTTCAGTGTTGTCCATCCGAGTTTTGTGATCGTTTCCATGGTTTTTTGACTGACATGTGGCCGTGCATTGTCATGCGACAGCAAAACATCCTGTTTTTGCCGAAGTGGTCGAACACCACTCAGTCGAGCCTGAAGTTTCTTCAGTGTCGTCGCATATGCACCAGAATTTATGGTGGTTCCACTTGGCATGATTTCCACAAGCAAGAGTTCTTCGGAATCGAAAAACACCGTAGCCATAACTTTTCCAGCAGAAGGTGTGGTTTTGATTTTTTTTTTCTTGGGTGAATTTGCATGATGCCATTCCATTGATTGCCTCTTCGTCTCTGGTGAAAAATGATGGAGCCATGTTTCATCACCTGTCACAATTCTTCCAAGAAATTTATCTCCACCATTCTCGTACTGTTCCAAAAGTTCGCTGCATACCGTTTTTCTTGTTTCTTTGTGAACCACTGTCAACATCCTGGGAACCCCCCAAACCTTTTTTTTAACACCAACACTTTCAGTATTCTGCAAACACTTCCTCCCTCTATCCCAATGTAGCGTGACAATTCGTTCACTGTGATGCGTCTGTCAGCAATCACCAATTCGTTAACTTTATGCACATTGTCTGGAGTGTGTGCAGTATGAGGCCTGCCGCTGCGAGGACAATCCTCAATATTGCCGTGCCCGCTTTCATCACGTAACCTGCTTGCCCACCAACTAACTGTACTGCGATCGACAGCAGCATCTCTACACACCTTTTTCAATCCCTTGTGGATGTTTCCCTCTGTCTCGGTTTCACAGCACAGGAATTCTATGGCAGCACGTTGCTTCTGACGAACGTCAAGTGTAACAGCCACCTTGAAGACATGCTGTGACGGCGCCACTCACGGGAACAGATTGAACTAAGTTTGAAAACAAGCGGGAAGGATGTATCTACACACTGTAAAACTTTCACATATGCAGAATAAAAACTATATTTTTACAAAAATAGTGTGCATTTCTTTTGGAGTGACCCTCTTATAACACCACGTTCAAACTCACTTAAATCTTGGTAGCCTGGCCCAGACACGTGTCTTATATAAGCGTTGCCAACCGCAGCAGCCATATTTTGCCTGTTCACGTATATCCGTATTTGAAAACGCATTCCTATACCAGTGTCTTTGGGGCTTCAGTGTATGTTATAACACAATGCTATTATTGCTTGGAATGTTGTTGTAATAATACCTTTTATTATGTTGACAGTCTAATTTTTAACTTATTCGTTTTGTTGTGAGTGAAGTTAAGGGAGTTATTTTTCAAGAGAGTCTTATTAATGACCTTATTTTATCGTAGGTGACATTAGCTGTTTATATTCTGTATTTATATATATTTTTTATTTTAATGACGAAAATAGGTCTTTGTCTTTAGTGTCCAACACTTACTGTTGTTCCTGATTCTCATACCTTCATGTTTTGGTTGTCGATCTCGTATCCATACGCGAAGCAAGAATTTTAAAATTTAACTATTTTACTCCTTATGAGAGTTTTGACATATTTTGACTTGCTTTATATAATTTTGGTTTCATGCGATTTCAATGATTTGCGTGTATATTAGTTTCACCTAGTTTTTGTATTTCGTAAATGAGCCTAACACCCTCAAGCACGCAACCTGGTACGTCTTGCCGCAGTCTACGCGGCGTTTGCAGCTTGATCTGTCGTAGTAATGTTTGTATGCACGCCACACGGAGTTTGTGCTCATTAGTTAAACTTTTCGTGCTGAGAGGCCGTGATCGATCTGTAAACCTTCTTCTTCCTGACGTTTCATTGCCAAATGCGGGAAACATCTTCCGAGATGAGTCAACGACTCAACCCGGAAGTTTTAACTAACGAAGGCGCCAGCCGTGAAAGCCTACACGTTATGATTGAACACTGTGCTGTTTGCGACCCATACCGCGTTTAAACTGTAAGCGTGACCCTATTTTGTACTGCTGTGGCGGAGTCAACGTGAAATGCGATAGTCGTTGACAAGTTTTTCTACCACCTTCTTGTACCTTCTTCACGATATATTGGCTGTTTTCTTTTCTTTTAACTAGATCCACCTTGCATTTTATATGCTTTTATGACAGATGTATTTCATGTCCAGTCAGTTTTGCGTTCATTTTGCATTTTATATGGCTTTATGACGGATGGGTTACACATCAAGCTTCTTTCACTTAAGTTTCTATTACTTTTAGTCCCTTTTACCTATATAGTCGTACAAGATAGGACCGTGACCCTTCATCTATTTGCTTGTGATTGATTGGTTTCTTGTTCTTATAGACAATCTGATGAAGCTCCAAACGGATGAAACACGTCATTGATATTATAGCAATTTCGCACCCAGGACTATTTTTATTCTGAAACAGAAAACACAACTTTTAAGTTGAAAATTAAATTCGGTTAGCGTCAGTGTGAGTTTTGAGCTTTCCTCATCTGTACAAGTTCGGTTATCCTGGCGCTAATACTATTGCTGAAAACTGTACACCTATTGTCACATACTTTCAATCAGTTCATGGACTTGTTTTTAATTACCGCCAAAGCAGAAAACCTTTGTTCACATAAATAAGTGTGGAGAAAGGCATAAGGCAAAGCGATTTCTCCAATTTTAGTGCATGAAATTGCTTTTTTACGACAAAACGTTTCAAGATAATCCAGTTCAGATTCGTTCTTATACCTTGTATCATTTTCCAGTTGAGTGAGCTCTTCCTGCATTTCTTCTGAAACTTCTCCAGAATTAGTGCTAAAAGGGCTGCGAATCAGTGGGGGGGGGGGGGGGGCAGTTTCAGCTTCTTTCTTGTTATATTCTCTGACGTAATGATTTAATTCGTCAGTCAAACATTTACAGATGACTCTTGATGTTTTCTTGTATGTTTTTCCTAGTCGTATCATACATTTTTTATACATTGACGAGTGTTTTTAATGTCGCGAATGTAGAATTATTGCTTTCGCCAATTTTACCAATCCGTACAGAAGTATGCAAATAAAGGCACGAAGTCTATCTTGAAAAATAAAGATACTTACAACGCCTTCTAAAAGTCTCTTTTCGCATCCTTCCAATTCAAGTTCATCTTATTCAAGCGTGTGAAAAAATCCACAAGATAAGCCAAATACATCTGAGATGTCAGATTAGAAAACTGCTGTAGTAAGTCTTCCTTTTATTTCTCATCTAGAGACGACGTTTCTGAGTTCCTATAATCGTCCCAGCATGTTATCTCTCGACATCCCTTGAACTTCTGAGTTATAGAGAAGCATCTAATGGTCGAAGTCTATTTTAGTGCACAGTTCTTTTCTAAAACGAGCTTCTATTTAAGGACCTTCTTTTGACAAAGTTTACCACATTTATGGCAATCTACACTGTTTTACTATGGCATTCAGGAAGAATCTTGGAAGCTAACGTCTGGCGATGTATGATGATGGTGCCGAAAGATTCTCCTATTTTATTAACGTCGCTAGACCAGTGCGTGATCCTAACATAGCTGGAGCGCCTTCCGTACGGTAGCTGACTGGTTTTTCCCGCATAATGTTATCTTTTTGAAAAGATTCCGTTATTGTTTCCATGACGTCGACACCTTCTGATGCCGTTTCAATTTCTCGCGAAATCAATGATTCTCCTTTTCTTAAGTTGTCGTCGTACAAAAAGCGGACAGCACTAGTAACTGACGACTATTAGAAATGTCAGTCGATTCATCACACTGCAAAGCGAAGCACGGCGACTTTTGAAATAAGTTGCACATCGATATCATTTGACATTAGTTCCAGCTTTTACCATGTTTTTCGATAGAGATGTTTCTTGTATATTTTTTCTTCTAACCCTAAAACTTCTACAGCTTTCATCAAACAAGGTTCCATAGGTGTTTCTATTATTGTGTGAAGCTTTTTTGATTGCGCTGTCTGAAACGACGCACCTAGCGATTTCTCCAGTGACTCGAATCGTGTACCGCAAGTGCGGAGTTTCGTTTTTTTCAGATTCTCTAATTTTTCTACAAATAATTCTGGCGGTCGGTCAGAGAAATTAGGATGAACCGTTTCTCAATTTCGCTGGCTATAGGAATCGTTCGCCGGCCGGAGTGGCCGAGCGGTTCTAGGCGCTTCAGTCTGGAACCGCGCGACCGCTACGGTCGCAGGTTCGAATCCTGCCTCGGGCAGTTAGGTTTAAGTAGTTCTAAGTTCTAGGGGTCTGATGACCTCAGAAGTTAAGTCCCATAGTGCTCAGAGCCATTTTTTTGAGGAATCGTTCGCGAGAAGGGTTGTACATATAACGCTTTGTGGTTTTATTTTTCCATTACTTTCTATCGAAGTAAATCCGAATATAACGTAATTTTGTATTTTCTCCTACGCCCCATTTTCTGAAACTAAAACACAAATGCAGTGAAATGTAAGCATAGCTGTCAAAAGCACAAAAAGGTGTATTTGTGGTAGTAAAATACTTAAATAACATAGTAATAGATAAATGTGCTTTTATTATCTTTATTTTTAATTGCGTATCGCGATGTAATGGACATATTAATTACATAGTCAACAAAACGTACCTAACTGTTCCACACTTTCTGCGGTACAAACATACATAGGTATACTCAAGCCTATTTTTGCTTTTGTAACACCTAGTTTTGATAAAAAGTGTTTAACATAGAAAATGTGTACTTACCACTTTTGCGTGTCATTAATAAGAATGTTGAGCACATTAAAGTACTGATGCTGTCGAACCACTAAACAGAATCACTAGCAACGCCGAGAAAGACAAAATGAAGCGTACGACTGAACGACTGGCTCACGCCATGCTGTTACGTCGATCGGTAGCCCTCTCCTAGCCGCCCACAAGCTGCAGTCGTAATTACTGCGCTGACGTCGCTTATAGCCAGGAATAAAGTCACTCTCAGAACTTACTGGACAGACTATGCAGGTTTTAAACTACCGGAGACACCACGCTTCGTGTCACTCATTTCATCCCATTTTCCCTTCTTTTTTTCTCGTTGGTTTACATGAATATCGGTGCATTAGTCTGCTGCCATAACAGCCTGTTCGACCTCCATTACCTCGGAGTGAGACTTACAGAGTCCAGGCTTGCTATTAATTCTCGCATCACGAGAGTATGACATCAACAGACGCTGGAGAAGAGGCCATGCACGCCTTGGGTCGGCGCTGTAACTCGTTGGCAACTTACGTGCTGTCGCTAAGCTGGTAGCCGCCACGGTCTGTGCCTCCCCTTGCAACCAACTCTCATGGCTAGTTAACAGACCACACACTCTCTCTCTGGGTTTACTGTGCCACAAAACAGTATAGATAGATGACAGTGAAGTAGAAACAAGAATACAGAACGTAAACAACTGCAACATGCGTTAGGGTAGACAACAAGTTCATAGATTTTTCCAACTTAACAGATTTGCACAGACATTCCGATAACTGGTTAATGTGCTCAGTATGTGGTGTAGCCACCTCTGGCATCAATACAGGTCTGCCAATGACGGTATTTACTGTGGATGATGTCATAAATCTCATCTTGAGGCAATAACACCCTTTCCTACCACAGAGCTGCTAGCAATACTTCGAGAGTGGTTGGTGGATGCCGACTTGAAGCAACCCTTCTCCACAGTGCTCTATGTGATTCAAAGAGCGAGCAGGCCACGCCATGGGTTCAGTATCATCCGTTTCCAAGAAAACAACCACCCGTGCTCTGCGACGTCGAGCATTGTCATCCACCCGTACACAGTCTGGGCCCACAGCACTTCGCAACAGCCTCACTTGAGTCCCAAGATGTTGTCATGATACCTGACAGTTAGTTACACCTTGTCAATTGACCCGTGCAATTTCATGAACGGTTTGCGAGCGGTCAACGTGATCCCTGCCCACACCATTAGGGAGCCTCCTAACATAATCCCTGCCCACACCATTAGGAAGCTTCTTCGATGTCGGTGATTTCTCACATTGTTTGGGTCCATAAATCGAGTTACAGGTTCCCTCCATATGCGAATCCGTAGAGAATCACTCTCCAGGCAAAATCGGGACTCATCTGTGAAAAGAATATTGGCCCACTTTTCGAGCGACCAGGTGGCATGTTAACGACTTCACTCTAGACGTTCCCCTGTGCGAATACTTATCGGAAGTACACATCCACGGGTCTCCGACAATAAAGGCCACTGTGCCAAAGCCCTCTGTACACCGTTTGTCTCGATACAATACGTCCATTGGATGCTGCGAGGTCAGATGCCAGTTGCCGTGCAGTGTCGTCGTGCCCTTACAGTGAAATAAGGGTCCTCTCTTTCTGATATCACATAGTCGGCCCTACCCTGGTCTTCGGGACACAGTTTCGATCTCTATAAACATCCGAGAAACGACAGAACCATTCACATTAAGCCTTTGGGCCATATCAGTTTGCAATTGTTCCGCTTCAATTTTTCCTGTGGCCCTACATCTCACAGACCTGGTAGGCGTCTTCTCTGTACCATGCTGCATCGTTTGCATCTGTGCACACAGCGGTTGTGGATGTGGGACTACCTGGCAAACACTGTCCCGTTCGATAGGTGCCTTGACGTCATCGCTGGCCGTTGTCCGTTGACCAGAATGCAATCTCCCGTGCAGAACACATTCGTTGCAACAGGGTTATTTCCACTAACCATACAGTGTTGTCGATCAATAGCTGACGTAATGGAAAGGCTGGCCCACCTTTCATTTGCCGGCCGCGGTGGCCGTGCGGTTCTGGCGCTGCAGTCCGGAACCGCGGGACTGCTACGGTCGCAGGTTCGAATCCTGCCTCGGGCATGGGTGTGTGTGATGTCCTTAGGTTAGTTAGGTTTCAGTAGTTCTACGTTCTAGGGGACTTATGACCTAAGATGTTGAGTCCCATAGTGCTCAGAGCCATTTGAACCATTTGAACCACCTTTAATTTGTGTTGAAGAATGTATCTAAACTACGTTAAAATGCTACTAACTGTATTGGTTAAAAACAGTCTTGGTTACAATTTTAGTTTTTTTGTTTTTCAACTACGCATTTCGCCTTATTTAAGCATCTTCAGGTTGATCTTAATTTGGTATTTCTTAGAACGGTCTTTTAGACAGTGTAGACAAAGGGTATCGTCGAATACAGCAGGCCAACATCGCCTTCGTTAAACTCAGTAAAAACTTTTCTAGATGGACGAGAGTGACTCCAAGACCTGCATAACGCGTCCCCGTTCACAGGAGAATTTTTCCACATGTAATGGATTAGGAACGAGACATGGGGAGAAAAGGTATAACAAGTGAGAATGTAATAATGTTGACTTTATTATTAACTGCCAACTACACACTCCTTAAAATATGAGCACCAGAGTATTGGGATAAAGTTAGTGTAGGTTGCATACTTTCAGGGGCACCCCACACCCCATGATGACATCATGGGTTTTCCACTGCCAGCATGTGGGTCCGTTCCTCCTCCGCTAACCCTCCACCCCCTTTCATGAAAATGGCAAGAAACTGAAATTTTGTTGGGAAATTCAAAAAATGGTGGGAAAATAGAATATAATGATGAGAATATCAAATTCTGTGTGTTCACTTTGAGGTCCAGAGACCAGCTGACCTAGTTCACATCATTACCCCCAGAGGACACTGTTGGCCCTCCCCCACTCCCCTCAGCCCCTCCTCCCTTCCCCTCCCTTCCTCTGCCCTCCCTTCTCCTACCTGGAAATTGACGGGAAAAGGACCCAGTCTGCGCCAGGGTGCCATGTGAAAATAATCCAAGATGGCAGTCCAGGAAAAGAGGGGCAGGAACCAATAGGAGTGCTAAATCTGGTAATGTGATAGGCTTCAGCCAGTAGGATTGCAGTATCTGGTGACGTCATTGGAGGAGATATAGGGCAGACTCCGTCAACTAGCTGCAGCGGAAGAAGTAACATGAAGTGTCAGCAGCAGCAGCCGAGGTACAGCACAGCCCTGCAGAACTGGAAGAAGTGGAAAAGTAGGTATCATATATTATATCTTTGTCTGCAGTTAGCATTATTATTGCTTGTTTCAAGTCGTGGTCTGTATGTGGTGCTTCCTCTTCCTAGTTTGGCAGTAACCTTTGTGCAGCTGCCGGCCGGTGTGGCCGTGCGGTTCCAGGCACTTCAGTCTGGATCCGCATGACCGCTACGGTCGCGGGTTCGAATCCTGCCTCGGGTATGGATGTGTGTGATGTCCTTAGGTTAGTTAGGTTTAAGTAGTTCTAAGTTCTAGGGGACTGATGACCACAGATGTTAAGTCCCATAGTGCTCAGAGCCATTTCAACCTTTTTTTTTTTTTTTTGAGCAGTTGATGCCTGCAGGCTGACCACCAACATGTCGACCTCTGTCGCATCCAGGTCCGCAGCAATCTCAGCCGGCATTTTGTTGAGACCTGTACCAACCTCTGGACCAGCAGCAGCAACCTACAATGTGTCCAAACCTGCAGCGACCACATGTAATCCTGTAGTGCACACTGTCCACATGCTGGAACAGGACAAGCTTCTGTTATTGTGTGTTCCACCCATCAGTTTGTGTATTGAGGATGCCTGCTCTGTTCCCAATGCCTCGAGTGCTGCTGGTGGTTCTGAACAACAAGATGGAAGACAGTACAGGTCACTTACTTACGATCCGCCCCCAGAACATTACTGTGGTAGCGCAGGGACATAGTGCAGATACTGTGGATAAGAAGGTACCAGGTGTGCACATGTTTTTCGGTTCTACATACAGTTTAACTCCTAGTGGAACAAAACATGTAAATATGGACATAGAAGCACATCATGAATGGGGCTTGTGTGTGAGGATAGGAATTGAAAATGCATTGAAGGATGTTAAAGTGCCTATTTCTAAGTCCGACTGCATTACACCAATCAGCAGATGACCACAGAGTATTACCCAACTTGTACCCCACTGGGCATTTTATTGGTATGAAGCTATCTATTAAATCAGTGTATGAAGACTCTCTACGTCTGAAATGGGGTGACATGTGTTTATCACGCCAAGTTACGAACTTATACGATGTGGATACTATGCTGTGCCTTGCACTGAAGAGACAGAGTCAGTGGCTGTCAAGGATAGAATCCAAATACAATGATGTTGTAAACGTTCTACATGTGCAAAGTGTATTTGTTGATGATTTGGAACAGTACCTTTGCTTCTGCATCAACGCAGAGCCGAAAGAAACACAGGTTAAATGTACATGTGAAAACTGGAGTACTGTGGGGTGCCCATCGGTTTAAAGGAAATATGTGCGGAATTTATTGCATATCAAAAGATTAATTTGGGAAATATTGTACAGGTGCAAAGAAGACAGGGTCTGATGATTTTTTTAATTACTGCATCTGACGTATGACGTATGAATAATAATGAGTATATACAATCTCAAACCGTGTTTTCGGTTTTATTTCATACCTTTCTCATTATAGCCCAAGTATTACACTTATTATCCAAAGGGCCTGGGTTCGATTCCAGGCTGGGTCGGAGATTTTCTCCGCTCAGGGACTGGGTGTTGTGTTGTGTTGTCCTAATCATCATCATTTCATCCCCATCGACGCGCAAGTCGCCGAAATGGCGTCAAATCGAAAGACTTGCACCAGGCGAACGGTCTACCCAACGGGAGGCCGGCCCTCGTCACACGACATTTCATTTCATATCATTATTTTCGATGCTGCGCCTGTTATCGTTACAGCAGCAGACAATTGCCTCAAACACCTCCTCATCACTTCTCAGCAGATATTGTCAAACTGAACGAATAAGATGCTAGCTGAATTCTCTGTGTAGTCATTGTAGCTCAGTTTGTTAAATGACGGAGGTACAGTGGCTACACATATTGTTACTATCCTTACAAGTGTGTGTGCATGAGTGTGCAAAAAATGCAAATGCCTCTGAGCACTATGGGACTTAACTTCTGAGGTCATCAGTCTCCTAGAACTTAGAACTACTTACTCCTAACTAACCTAAGGACATCACACACATCCATGCCTGAGGCAGGATTCGAACCTGCGACCGTAGCTGTCGCGCGGTTCCAGAATGTAGCGCCTAGAACCGCTCAGCCATTCTGGCCGGCTGTGTGTGTGTCTTTCTGTATATGCCCACTACTTGTTGGTACCTGACATACTTGGTACCATGGCAGGGTGGGTGAAACATCCTCGTCACAATTACTTTGTGATAGGTAATTGGTCCTGTGAAGATGTAAAAGGAGACCTGAAGAAGAAGAAGAAGAAGAAGAAGAAGAAGAGTGGAATGCTCCTTCGTGATAATATACGAGCAATTATTGTAGGTTTATCCACTTGATGCAAGACTAATGTTTTCATGACGCTGCTAACACACATAGATGGAGTACGATTGGAACATGTTTATTTTAATAAAACACTGTTTCAGCCCAAGTATCAACTATTACAGGTGGCATTGCCTGGTGTAAAAGACGTTTCATACATGACATCCAGTAAAAGCAGTGATATCGCCCCACCTGAAAAAATAAAGCCGAATACGGCGTTTATATTTGACTATGTTGCTGTGGAAAACGAAGACCAAATTCGAAAATATTTCTGTTTCGGTAGTCATATTGGTGTTGATATATTTTATCTAAGCAAAACATTTACCAGATTCCCATAATAGTTGGTTAGGGATAATGCAAATCTCATTATAGCCTTCAAACAAGACAATCTGAATTTAAAACACATTTACCAAGCACATGTAGGAACTGACATGTCGTTCAATGATTTTGTAAAGATATGTGTTTATTGCTGGAATCATTCACAGTATAGGTTTCTTGTTATTGATAAAACAAGAAAACAAAAACAGAGTGATTGTAGATATAGATGAAACTTTTAAGAATGCATGCTTAAAGTTTGTGGTATATGCAGGGAGCAGCTAAGCGTTAGTTAATGAAACTGGTAGGAAAGTAACTGACTTAACTGGAAAGGTTGAGGCTATTGAGCGGAAAATAAATGCAGAGACCCTTGCTATGAGAGGGAGGATCAGCTACATAATAATAAGAAGAAGAGTGGATATATAAAGCCTCGCGCTCCAGATAAGTCTGACTAGTATACATCGAGATGTCGATGCAGCAGGTCATTCAGGAGCGGAAAGCCGTTGAGAGAAATTACGGTTGCTGAGATTAGGGCATATGTATCGACAGCAAACACTACGAGAGACCTATAAGCCGATTATTGAATCTCTCAGGCAGCTCTCAGCAAAAACAAAACCGCACGATAATGGTGGTGTTGCCATTGACGCCTCTGGCCACACAGATAGAACATTCGGCGTCAGGAGGGGAAGACCATACATGCTGGGTAATAAACGTAACTGATGGCCAAATGCAGATTGGTGACAGGCAGTTTGAGAGAACACCTAGTTTAATGAACCTTATTTTCCTAAGTATAACGAAAAAACCCTTCAATTATTCAGTTAATGATAGGGAAGTGTACCGTGAAATACTGTATTGGACTGATGATCGCAAAAAGCCAGAGCAACATGAAATATAAAACCATTATGAAACCAATACTCGATGCTGAAAACAACAGCAGCAGCAGCGATGATGGCACTGACATTGATCATAAAACATAACCTCACAGGTATGTTATGTTTAAAGGCTGCAAGGCTTGGATGACTTATGGCAGACGGATCTTATGGACATGCTGTAATATTCTGATGCGAGTAATGGATTCAAATTTATTTTAACAGTTATTGATGCATATTATAAATTTACTTGGACTTTACTTGTAAAAACAAAAACCGAGGGAGACGTCGCCAGGATGTTTGCATAATTGCTGCAGATGGGCACGAATCGATGCCTCAACAATCTTCAAACAGATCACGGTGGAGAGTTATACAGTAGATATTCCAAGACTGTGACAGGCTGGTACGGGATGCACCACTGCTTAACATTCACTGACCTGAAGGCTAGCATCGTTGAACGGCTGAACCAGGCAACAGAAGATACATGTGTATGCGTTTTAAACTTCGTGGGTCATACAAATGGACAGGCACTTTCCCAGAAATAATTGATCTGTACAACCAAACTAAACATCATACAGAAAAAATAAGACCTATCGATGTTCGTGATAATGAGCTTCTGAATACAGTATACAATGGCATTAAAGTGGTGGATCGGCACAGACAAAAATTTAATGTGGGTGATTTAGTGTGTGTTTCAAAGTATAAGAATGCCTTCGAGAAATCATGTCTGCCAAACTGGTCAACAGAGATATTTACAGTTTTCAAGATTCAAAGAATGAATCCGAGAATTTACATCTTGAAGGACAATAATTGTGAAGAAATTGCAGGTTGCTTCTACACCGAAGAGTTGCAGAGAATCTCAGAACTGGATGTGTTTCTCGTGGAGAGAGTCATAAGACATCGAGGAAACAGAGCGTTAATCAAATGGCTTGGTTTTCCTGCAGCACAAAACAGTTGGATTGACGCTAATAGTTTGCTTTATAATCGGGTACACAGTCCACAACCACAGGAGTAGCATGACATGCATGGTAGAAGAGGAGGTGGTCTTATTCTAGACAAACTGCCACTGTAATTACATATTACGTGGTATAACTCCTGCAGACCTGCAACAAAGCTTCAAAAATTGTTGGCACGAGTGATAAGGGCATTAACCTGCTTGATAAGGCGCGTTTGGAAGACGGCATTGCTTACGCTTCAAATAAAACTCTCCCAAGTTGTCAGATCCAGACCGGATTATAGCTGGTAAAGCCAAAGCAATACATGCGAGAAAGGGTATTGCAGCATTTGAAGTTGATAAAACCATGCGTGGAAAAATTGTTGGGCTTAGCGATGATGGATTTCAAGCAAATTATGAATGCTGTATGTCATTCACTGAGGAAGAAGAAGAAGAAAATGATCAAGAAGCAGAAGAAGGCAGGGCAGGGGTGTTCAAAAAATCGTATCCTGTCATCGATGTATGCAGCTAAAAGTGCTCTGCAGCGAGAAGGACCAGTTAAAGCACCTAGAATTCTGCCAATACCCAAGACATCTGGTGGTTTTCTTCCATTCCTTACCCCAGCCGTCTTTGTTCTTTCGGCGCTGGGGTCCCTCGCTGTTGGTAGTGTAACTATTGCTCCAATAGTCAAGAATGCGCAAAACTCTCAAGAGCAGTTAGAAGAAGCAAGAAGACATAACGGCATGATGGAAGCCACAGCCATCGTAAAAGGAATATACTTGAAACCTTACAGGAAAAAAGATATGCTACTCATAAAAAAGCCTGTTAGCTGTACTGCCAAATTAGGCACTCACAAATACTAATCTGATTAAGTTCGTCAGAAAAAAAATTGGATATTCCAAGATTCCGTGGTGTATTTATATGGGATACACTACCGAAGACTGTGTGGAAACTGATGAATGTGGTGTTCTGAATCTAGATGTTTCTGGAGGTCTCAGCACCCGGTGGGTGTCATATGCCATGAAAAATGCAAATTACGCCTACTGTTTCGACTCATTTGGTGACCTGCAACCGACAAAATTACAACGATAGTTCACCGACAGAAAACGTGTGTTCTACTATTTTTGATGCCATCAGTATTTGAATACACACCTTTGTGGGCACCTATGAATCATGTTTCTCTTGACTTTTACGAAGAAGAAGAATGTATAAGGAAGAACTTCAAACATTCTTCATCGAGGTTCAGATGCAGTTGAATTTAATTCAGTTGCCTTGAAACCTCGCAGTGATGTCCTGACTCAGTATAACCAGTTGGGTAAAATATGATGAACGAGCTATACATCAGGAGTAATTCTCTCATAAACCTTATCCTTCAACCACATTTAACAGGAAAGATTAAATTAGGACTGTCATCCAGCACCAAGACGCACTGACCCTTCCGTGCAAGCATTTCATATGTTTGGAGGGATCATTCAAGAATACCGATGGCAGCGCTACAGTGGGATCCAAGCTTACACAATGCTTTAGCATTCCTGTTTCAAGAGAAACGCTGCGATCGCAATGTTAGCATATGATCAACCCTTAAAACGCACATTTTTGCATCACCCACGGATCTGAATGATTTAGAAAATGCGGGAAGGTTCATAGACGATCCAGTGGATAGAATAGTTACGAGTACAAACGATTTACTGCATGCATACCTCCAAAAATGCTTATGGGCAACTTTGAGGACATGAAGCAGGTCATTATGAACGCTAAACAGGAACTCATTCTGGTATGGAGAGCGACGGATACTAACTCATACATTTAAGGAGCTTAAGAGGAGAATATGATCATAATCAGCAAGATAATATAGAAAATGCCTCACATGCGTGTATCAGACGACGAGCCGTTGAAGCTTTTAAAAGTACTGAATGCTGGTACATATCTGTCACAAACATTCTGCTCTTGGGAGCATTTTGAATACCCTGTGCAACCAACGACATCCAGACAAACATCGGTTATTAAAACCTTTGTTCAAGTGGAGGCGCCAAGATTCATCACCCTAGCGTTTCAGACTGATATAAGGATAATGCAGCAGCTGATTCCACTGAATTTGTCAACCGCAAGTTAACTAATGCCAGAGCCTACCTGAATTGAGAATTCTACCCGTCTGACAATTTACTTCTGCGATGAGATTAAAACGTATAAAGCCTAGCATTTGACTTGTATGCGAGGTTCTGTGCTTCTTACTATGAAAGTGCTGAAGAAGAAGGAGGATGTCACACAGTCCACGGAATTTCAGGGAGCCATCACTGACCATCGTGATAGACTGTTCTAAACAGAATGATATAAATAAAACTGGACCTATAGACAGACTAATTAAATTTTAATCTTCTGCAGATTTCCTTGAACACACTGCACATATGCTCTTGTCACAAATGACAATGTAATTAACTATCGCCGACTCACAGGTGTTGTGTAATGTGCTGTATAAGTGACCAGGTCTCTTGGTACATCTCCAGTATTTCGTGATGGCATCTCAGAGTGTGAACATCATTGCAGGCATTGAAGGTTTCCGTGATGAGTGGAACCAGTTGATATTTAAAGATATTGCATTCATTGCATACATGGAAGATCCTGATATAATAGTGACATAACAAACATTGCATTACTGAAACCTTTCAGATAGGTAAGAAAGGCGACCTGCTATGCTTTTAGCTACATAATTTCAGCTACTTTCCCAGGTCACCCAACTACTCACATTCTGCTGCTCTGCATTATTACCATGAGAAGGACACACATGGTTTATTGTAGGGAGGACACTATTTATGGATTTTTGTCAAGACAAGTTGTTCTTGCAAGAGAGTGGGGATAATAGCATCCTCTGGTGGTGGTGTTGCAAACTAGATTAGTTGGTCTCCAGACCTCAAAGTGAAAACACAAAATTTGATATTCCCACCAATAAATTTGAGTTTCTCTCCATTATTAGAATTTTATGATGACGTTTCAATTTCCTACCATTTCCAGGGGTGGAGGTGGAGGGGGAGCAGAGTGGATGGGAATGGGGAAGGGGCCTATGTGTGCACCAGGGAAAAACCATGATATCAACAGAGGGTGGGGAGGGGTGCCCCTGAATATATGAAACCCCCCACAAACACAATGTGCCCATGCTAGTGTTATCCCACCACTCACCAGAACGTCGATGAGATGTTGTACAGCATCCTGCACTTGATGGCTAGCGTAAATTGTTTCCACATTAAAGCATTAGCATATTACCAAGTTTCAATGCACATGTTAATTGCAGCCCACACTGCTCCGTGAGTAGCTGCTGTTTTATTGTAACAATACGGTGCTATCCATTTGACATAACTACTATCCCCATCAAGAGATAGTAGTGTTTCTACAATCGTATGGCATCCTTCTGGGCTCTGCTGGTACAAGTGTCCTTTTCCATTTTTTGGCATAGAGCTACAGTGTATCGTCCATGGAAATTTACAGTACAGGTTTGAATGAATTGGACTCTTGCATGCGTTGCCGAGTATATCCTTTGTGTTCCTAGGGATCAGCTAGCGAAGTCTGAGCACTTTGTTGAAGCCATTTTGCAAAATCACCCTGTATGTATCCCAGAACGAACACGACGAAGCGAGGTGGCGCTTTGGTTAGCACACTGGACTCGCATTCGGAAGGACGACATTTCAGACCCGCGTTCGGCCATCCTGATTTAGGTTTTCCGTGATTTCCCTAAAATTGTTTCATGAAAATGCTGGGGTGGTTCCTTTGAAAGGGCATGGTGGACTTCCTCCCCCATCCTTCCCTTATCCGATAGGACTGATGACCACACTGTTTGGTCACCTCCCACGAATCAGTCAACAACAACGAACGCGATCGTATCACTTTATTGTGTGAGTAGTTGTTTCCAGGCAACAAGAAAACAAACTGCATACACGACAGTTCCTCAGATATACAGCCTAAGAAAAAAATGAGGCACCCAGATGGGGGTAGGGAACGAAATGAAACTTTATAGGTTGAAATGGTATGTGAATTTCTTTCAATGATTACTAAATCAAGTCAAATAGACAAATAACTTTCCAGTATGAGCTCACTTATCCATATGATGTACGCCCCCTCTGGCCGTAGTATCATGTTGTATTCACAACATAAGCTTGGCGTCCAACATAAAGATGGCAGGAAGCTGGCACAGGAGGTAACTACTTAGATGGTGTGCCTGCATACCGCAGTTCTCTTGACACAGGGCAAACTGCAACAAGAACAAAAACAAGCATGCCAACACAATGAGCACAATTAACAATCATTTAGTAAAAGCATATATACTACCTGATAAAAGAAGTGAAACACTCACAAGTCGAAGTCGATGTCAATGTAACTTCGTACACACACACACACACACACACACACACACACACACACACACACACTCACACAATCTAAAACCTCTGTGACAGACTGTAAGAAAACGAAACGCCTACAGCCGTCCGTATGATCCTATTAATTGTTGGCAGTCTGAAATTGTTGGTGGAGAAAACACTCACACACACACACTCATTTGTCTCCTAGACATAATGAAGGGAAATTTCGAAAAAGACAGACATTTACATCATAAGCTGCACAGGTTGTAAAATGCATCTTCAACACATCCTCATGTAACACCATTATTTGCTGAAAAGTACTTCCCTTATGCTCAGCCAATATTTTTCCTACCCAGTCTTCAAGTAGACAGCTTTGGACACAGTTGCCAGCTGTGTGCTTACATTAGTAGACTTATGAAAATCCTCCCTGCTTGTCACCATCATCTTCTCAATTGAACGTATTCATAACAAGTTGCCTACACTGGAGCAGACTGGTATCTTGGGCGCCGGCCGCTGTGGTCGAGCGGTTTTAGGCGCTTCAGTCTGGACCCAAGCACCTGCTACGGTCGCAGGTTCGAATCCTGCCTTGGGCATGGCTGAGTGTGATGTCCTTAGGTTAGTTAGGTTTAAGTAGTTCTAAGTCTATGGTACTGATGACCGCAGATGTTAAGTCCCGTAGTGCTTATAGCCATTTTTAGCATCTTGCGTCTTGTGCTTTGAAAGATTGATAGGACTTTTCATTAAAGGTCTACAGTTCCAGCACAAGCATCTATCAGCATGAGTTGCAAAATGTAACTTCAGTCCATCCCATTGCATCTTCATTATTTGATAAAATGTATTCATACACTCATCCAATGTCTCCACTTTCTAACCATTGTGCATGGAGTCGTGGATACAGTCCTCAGCCGCCTGATTACCACTAATATAGCTGTTGAATTCTTCCTTGTCCAACACCAAATCTTCTCCATTGAACACATTGCACATACAATAAAGAATTACATCCATCCTATTTGGCAGCCCAGTGCAGACTGAAGCTTCCTCACTAGTGGAGGAAGAGGAGGGAGGAGGAAGTGGTGGGAAGTGAGGAGTAGGGAGGCCCAACAGTCCCCTGTTGTGGCAGTACTGTGAACTAGGTCAGCTGATATATGAATCTAAAGCAAACACATAAAATTTGAAATTCCCTTCACTTTTAAATTCATACCATTTCCATGGGGCAGAAGGGGTGGATGGCATTTAGGAATGGGGGAGGGGAGGAGGAGGGGGTGAGTTCAGTTAGTGGAGGTACCTCAGCTGCCCTATTTCCCGACAAAATTTGAATTTCCCACCATGATGTCAATGCAGCATTGTCACGTCTACAGCCGCCATGTTGGCTCCGCCATCATGGTATCTGTCCCAGAAACTGCCGAGCCCCACTACTATCATGGCTGACAACTTTAACTATTTTAAAAGGTATGTCAACAGTTGTGTTGCTTGGTTGTGACTTTTTTTAAAGAAAATTCATTAAGTAGAGGGTTATTTTCAAATTTCAGCCTAACAAAAAGTATTTACCATGTAACTATAATTATAGGCAAAAGATGTGTTATATCAAAGAGGAAGTTGCTCCTTTTAATGTTGATCATTTGAGGAAGGTAAGCCTTGGCAAGTACTGGAAATGCTTGGGGAATTTTCCGATGTACTAACTGATGAGCTAGGATTCGTCGATGAGATTGAATACAAGATCCTTCTCATGGGTCAAATCCCTGTCCGCCAATCCCCTTGTAGGTTGTCGCCATCTAAAATGATGGTGTTGCATAAAGCCATCTACCAGTTGCCAGTGGATGGCGTGATTAGGTGGCCAGTGTCTCAGCAGGCCTCCCCTATTTTTAATCCCCAATACAAACAGAAGGGTGCTAGAAGTTTAACAAGTGTATCTGTGTATCTGTCTGTGGTATCGTAACACACAGTCGAAAGGTCGGATTTTAATTCTTTTTTTATTTGCTGGTTTCATCTGGACGGTTTTCAATTACATTCCATGAAAACCTGTTGAGACGTTTAAATTTCATCAACTAAATTAATTAAAATGTTTTCTATCAGCGAGTTCTCTTCATACACGCTACGTAATACATAAGGGCTACTTCAAGTTAAGTAACACCCGGCTGTAGAGCTCAAAAGGATTAGAGCTCAAAAAAGATCCAAATAAAAGTTCACGAGAACATGTGTTTATCTTTTACGATGATTTCTGCCTTTTGAAGTTGCCCGATTAAGCACTTACAAAGCAGGAAAAGGGTTACTTTGAATCAGCTGTAAAAGATAAACATGCTCTCGTGGATATTTTATGGTTCTTTTTGAGGTGTACAATCCAGCAGTAAATCAAATGATTTTGCCCTAACAGTTCAGACAGCCCGTTGCAAGAGATCGAGGTGGCAGCCCCCTTTCTTCTAACTTGATTTAGAATTATCGCCAGCTGGTCGATGCTTATGTTACCTAAATTAGCTAAAAGCATAGTTAATGAATATATTTTGAATTAAAAAGTGATGGAAACAAATTGCATAAGTGAGAGTGGCAAAATATGATGATAACATTTAATGCATTTTAATTACAAATGGTAGCTGTAAGTGAAAATTGCAAAGCATTCTAAGTGTAAAAATATTTTTTTTAATGATAAAGTGCGACACTTAATATAAAATTGAAGTACTGAAGAACCACTTCTCAGTCTTTGCAAAACTGCTAAAGACGAACTGTCATGAGGATTATTAAATAGCTTTATTTGATTGAGTTCACGGATAGCAACACCCTGCATGTATTTTGTGCGACTTAAGGCCACGTAAACTTGGACTTCTGCAAAAGTACTTTTGCTACTTTTGCCTAAGTAAATTACAGCTTTTTCTACAGTGGTCATTTGCAACGTATGAATTGTAACAGCTCGACTTAAAATTATGGTAAATATTGTGGCGTAACCACAAGCGCCAGAACGGAGACTCGGAACGCAAGACCAGAGAAGGCGGTGAGGAAACGTTGGTCAATCGTGCACAGAATTGGACCACACCGTGCCAAGAGCGACACCTGGAAGAAGTGAATATAAGCACTGCTCCTGCCAGCCTGACCTGCTGAGGGATTAAGTTTTACTAATCCCTCAACAGAATGTGTCTTTCTCTTTTCAGGTTAAACCAGACAGGACCTATCGACAAGACTGGTAATATATATTTCTCTCTCTTACAGGAACCGCAGGAATGACAAATTTTGTCTAGACTGCACCACCACGAGCCAAGGACAGGCTCGTCATTCTAGCGTCAGCGTCAGCCTCGGGGCTCAGATCGCCGAGTCTGCAACAGACTTTAGTGGAACGTATGGTGGAGCGTGCTACAAGTACCACTAGTTGTGATCTGTATCAAGTGCTTACTTGGACTTTGTGTATAGCAAGAACTGTACTGTTTTCTTGTCGCCTCTCGCTAGCGACATTTGCTTTAATCAAAGTTAAGTTTTGTCAATTTGCTTACTAGAAATAAAACTATTAATGTTATTTGTGTGACTCGTTGTATAGCATTCCGAGAGCGCTGCACCCCTTAGGCAACCTATTAGCGACGAGGGGGCAAGATTCCACAGGAAACATTATTCTTTCAACGCCACAACCTCTAAGGCCCTGAAATATTAGACTTTTTGTCTCTATTAGAATCCATTCAGTTCCACCTTTAAAACTCCCTCCAGTCGATTTGTCGTCGAGTTCTATAAACATCTTTTTCGGATGTTCCCCTGCTTCCAGGCGGCCTCTACGAAGTCTATTCCATTCCAGTATTTGAATAATACCCATGCTACCAGTGACAACCCTTCATTCAAAACACACCTCTAATTCCAACTGAAATTTTTACTGAATTGAGCAATTTTTCCATACAGTTTGGATCTTGCGGAACAGAAGGTTGATTGGATTTTGGACCATAAGTGGCAGGTTGTTTTGATTCATCGAGAGCAATTAACGTATAAATTTTTACTGTTTTGGCCATTAGTTGTATCATTCCGTCCTTATAATCATCAAATAGTATCACTGTGGGAAAAATACTTGCAGTTTCGCCGTCGGCAAAACCATAAATAAAGACACACTACTTCTTTCAAGCAAAATCTCATACTGCTCAGTACTCAAATCATCTCCTCGAAGACTATTAAGAGGTTCTATAAATTGGCTACCATTCTGTAGTCGGACGTTGGTTTGTAACTCGCAAAGCCTAAAGTAAGGCCAAAAATGCGGCTGTCCTTGGTATACAATTGGTTCCCTGAGCGTCAATTGCCCTTAAAAAGCGAAAACTGCATAATCAAAAACTAAGCTATTTACCCCACCAAAATCGTCTTGACAGTTTTTAATTCTTGTAAATGGAGATGAATAGATCCTAAAATTTCATAAAAACAATTGATATGTCTTTTGTTATAAACCAATGAATGTGACGACATTTTCTATCCCCCAGGTGCTGTCCTGTCATCTGTCTATAGACTGTTGTTTTGCCTTTCTCGGCTCTTAAACCACATGCACTATGAATGGTTTTTCCGTTGTCAGGACGCGCTGCAACTCATGATGGTGCGGTTATTTCAATGAAATTTTCGTTTAACAACTGCTTTGTTGTCGGAATGTAACATCGACGAATATTATCCTGCACATAAAAAGATTTTCTGCTGCCAGCTCCTCTTGTCACTAATAATTTTAAAGGAACATTTATGTTTGGTAGATCTGTCACCTCATCCCGAATTCCTTATTTTTGTTCTATAATCATACTGGTAACGATAGGACGAAATTCTTCGTCTGTGATACTGACATACATTTTTTCACCAGCGTCTTCTACTTCGACGTCAACATCATTATTCCCGGGTCGTAACCATTAACAATCGTCGCTACATCCTTGTTTTGTGTATTGACTACTTGGTTATTGGCTTCATTAAATGCTGCATATTCGGCAGTGCTAGCACTTGGCCAATTTGTTGCTGAATCTCATATTCAATGTATCGAAATTTCTCAGCAGAATCTCCATGAAAGGGACGTAATCGATCTCGTTGTGACGTTAAAGCTTCTTCGCGCGTTTCATAGCCCGCTAACAAATTGCTTTCATCTCTCAACGGCTCAGGGGCAATAAGACAGCTATAAAAATAGCCTTTGACTGTCTCCCATTTGCGTGTAATAGCGAGTCCTCAGAGTAACAGGCTTTCTTTGCTTTTTCGTTATGTTTCCATTTAGAAGTCTGATAGTCGGTTTCAGCACCCTCTTCTGATTCTTCTTAAGCTTCCATGTCACCATCTTCGTTGCTATCATGTCGAGTTGACTGTTCACAATTTATGGCAAATTCTGAAGTGCTCTAGATTACTTGGCTTGTGAATATACCTGTTAAATACACTCCTGGAAATGGAAAAAAGAACACATTGACACCGGTGTGTCAGACCCACCATACTTGCTCTGGACACTGCGAGAGGGCTGTACAAGCAATGATCACACGCACGGCACAGCGGACACACCAGGAACCGCGGTGTTGGCCGTCGAATGGCGCTAGCTGCGCAGCATTTGTGCACCGCCGCCGTCAGTGTCAGCTAGTTTGCCGTGGCATACGGAGCTCCATCGCAGTCTTTAACACTGGTAGCATGCCGCGACAGCGTGGACGTGAACCGTATGTGCAGTTGACGGACTTTGAGCGAGGGCGTATAGTGGGCATGCGGGAGGCCGGGTGGACGTACGGCCGAATTGCTGAACACGTGGGGCGTGAGGTCTCCACAGTACATCGATGTTGTCGCCAGTGGTCGGCGGAAGGTGCACGTGCCCGTCGACCTGGGACCGGACCGCAGCGACGCACGGATGCACGCCAAGACCGTAGGATCCTACGCAGTGCCGTAAGGGACCGCACCGCCACTTCCCAGCAAATTAGGGACACTGTTGCTCCTGGGGTATCGGCGAGGACCATTCGCAACCGTCTCCATGAAGCTGGGCTACGGTCCCGCACACCGTTAGGCCGTCTTCCGCTCACGCCCCAACATCGTGCAGCCCGCCTCCAGTGGTGTCGCGACAGGCGTGAATGGAGGGACGAATGGAGACGTGTCGTCTTCAGCGATGAGAGTCGCTTCTGCCTTGGTGCCAATGATGGTCGTATGCGTGTTTGGCGCCGTGCAGGTGAGCGCCACAATCAGGACTGCATACGACCGAGGCACACAGGGCCAACACCGGGCATCATGGTGTGGGGAGCGATCTCCTACACTGGCCGTACACCACTGGTGATCGTCGAGGGGACAATGAATAGTGCACGGTACATCCAAACCGTCATCGAACCCATCGTTCTACCATTCCTAGACCGGCAAGGGAACTTGCTATTCCAACAGGACAATGCACGTCCGCATGTATCCCGTGCCACCCAACGTGCTCTAGAAGGTGTAAGTCAACTACCCTGGCCAGCAAGATCTCCGGATCTGTCCCCCATTGAGCATGTTTGGGACTGGATGAAGCGTCGTCTCACGCGGTCTGCACGTCCAGCACGAACGCTGGTCCAACTGAGGCGCCAGGTGGAAATGGCATGGCAAGCCGTTCCACAGGACTACATCCAGCATCTCTACGATCGTCTCCATGGGAGAATAGCAGCCTGCATTGCTGCGAAAGGTGGATATACACTGTACTAGTGCCGACATTGTGCATGCTCTGTTGCCTGTGTCTATGTGCCTGTGGTTCTGTCAGTGTGATCATGTGATGTATCTGACCCCAGCAATGTGTCAATAAAGTTTCCCCTTCCTGGGACAATGAATTCACGGTGTTCTTATTTCAATTTCCAGGAGTGTATGTTTTAATGCGTTTGACCTTGCTTACTGTCATATTATAGAATTCTGTATCATTCACGAGGGTGGCATGTTTTGACGAAAACCACTTTCCGTGAACTGTCTCTTAATTTCAGATGAAATAATATGTATGCACATTCACAAGCTGATACTCTACGATGGTTTAAAATTGCCATAAAAGTGGCAAACAATTGCCTACCGATATCCCCATGATACACTTGCTCTCCACTAACGACATCTTTCACCGCTTGACCTGTAACCAGGGCCTCGTGTTTGGAAGTATATTTGGCGATGTAATAAGATACGGTTGTCACATTTCCACGTGGCCGAATATCCATATTAGCTATCCATAGCTTCAGTATCTGCGGATTGTAATTGTTTACGTACTGTTCTTCAGGATTTCTACTCAAAACACAAAATCGTCCATTGTCACAAAAATGTTCGTCGGTCCTAAAAAAGCTGTTTTATCGCATACTGGTCTTAGAAAATTAAATCTACAGTTATGATACTTCCTGTTCTTACAGCATGTTATTGAATGAGAGCGTTTTTTAACTCGTTTAACTGTTTCGTTTAACCCGTCATATTTATTGTGTAAACAAGATGAAACACTCTCATCAAAGATCTGTTTTTAGGAGTGTCAAAATTTGGTGCATTTTCAGTCCAACATGATGTATATAAGTGCGGACTTAAACGATTCTGAAACTCAATCCTCCACCAGTAACCTGTAAGTGTTCCTTCTAATACTCGATCGTTACCCTTCAAAAATCTCATGAAAGCTTTAACACGTACCGTAAATTGACGACGCAGGTTTCGACGAGACAATTCCTCGCGTCACAATTTCGTGTTTCGTTCCGGGAAGTATTTGTGTGAATGTTAGTGTCGATCGTGCTGTGTCTACTAGTAAAAAGTACGGAATAAAAGTTAAATTAAAAATTACAAAAAAAGACACAAAAATATCTAAAAAGTAAAAAAGATGTAGTGTTCTTTTAAGTTTAATATAAGTAGTAATAATCTGATCAAAGCGTCGCCGCGTCGGGGGACCGTAAGTAAATAAAATAAAAACACAACACACCTAATAAATGATGAAGTATGAAATTTAGATAAATTACGCTACCTAGGCAACTTAGGTAAATACGAAAACAACAGTATCTAATCGTTGTGTCTAAGTCTTAATTAATTTACTCCCTTCTCGATTGTCCATCGAGGTGACTGTGTTGTCACGTTTGTTGGACTCGATGCTGGTAGAACTAAAATTTAAATATGTTTTCAATTATCTAGATGACATTGTAATACACAGTAAGATATTCGTTGAACATCTTGACCATCTGCGCCATGTCATTTACGGGAAGCAAGGCTGACTGTCAAATCTACCAAAGTAAATTTTGCGAGCAGAGAGATTTCTGTAAAGTGTACTAAAGCTATCTAGCAGTCCCTCCACCTAGAGACAAGAAGGGCACAGTCATATTCATAGGGACGCTAAATTTTTTTCGAAAATTTGTCGCTGATTTTGCCCAGCTACCACGCCACTGAATCAATTGCCCCAGAAAGATTTAAAATTCGGTGAGCCAACATCCATTGATCCGTGTTTGATGCCTTGAAAGTGACGTGAAGAAAAACAGAGGTTTAGATAACCAGGTGGTTGATGCTCTCAAGCACTTGTTCCAAGGTGACCCGGAAGTAGTTGGGAATCCACAAGTTCATCATCAGGACTCCCTACGTTTTCGGCTGTTTGGTAACTTAGGAAAACAACATGAGTACAGTATTGGGGCAACCTGCATTGTGACGCACTTTGCTTTGTTGCCAGATGTATCCAAGACGGCGGCGATGACGTCAGCCATGATGGCGGCGAGTAGACTTGTCAACAGTGCATGACATCGTCCAAGACGGCGGCCATGATGTGAGCTGATGATGCAAGTACCATTATCCAAGATGGCGACTTCTGGTGGGAAAGTGCCACGCCAAGTTCAAAATCCAACAGGATAATGCATCATACCAAGGTTATCTCTACTAACCTAAGAAAATCGCGGAAAGATAGGTAACATGGGCTACCTCCACTAACCCAAGTCATCTGACCACCACCTCTTCCTAGGAACTACCGCCAAGTTTGAATTTTGTCGGTAAAGAAAGACCAATTCGCGTATCTCTACTGTTCTAAGAAAATGGCTTGAAAGAAAGGATACTTGGACTAACCTGAGTCACCCAATTGCTACCTCCTCCTAAGGATTCATGGGAAAAGGACTTGGACATAAGTCTTTATCTAAACAATTTCGTGCAGTATGGCCATCCAGTGTGTTCACCACAAGGTCTGGACTCCAACTGACTTAGTACACAGCGCCACCACCAGAAGGTCCTCTTGTCTGTGACATAACCCAAGATGGCGGGAAACAGTGTTTTCACCACGAGGTCCGGACTCAAACAACCTAGTACACAGCGCCACCACCAGGGAGCAATGTTGTCCAAGATGGCGGCCATGACAAAGTATATATCCAAAATGGTGGTGGTGGGAAATTCAAAAAGTGTCACACCCCACTCCCAGGTGGGAAATTCAAATTTTGTGAGATTTCACGAGTGCCATTCCCACCTAGACTTTGAAAGAAACAGTTAAATTCTCCACCACGATCCTCAATCGACCGCCATGTCCTCTTAACAACCTACGTTGGTGGGCTAATGTGTACTAACGTGCACCAATGTGTACTAATGGGCACTAAGGTCCAGTAATGTGTACTAATGTGCACTAACGTGTACTAACAGCCACTAACATGTACTAATGTGTTCTGAGGTGCACTAAATTTTGGAGGCAAGATAGGTCAATTGGGCTACATCTGCTACTCTAAGAGAATGGCGTGAAAGAAAGGACACTTGGACTACCTCCACTAACCTAAGTCACCTGACCACCACCTCCTCCTAGGGATTCTTGGGAGAAGGACTCAGCCCACACTGGGTTGGTGGAGAGAGAAAGGAGTGTACTTAATTTATTTTGGAACAATTTACTTAGGGATGGAATATATTTATTACATTGATGAAAAACACATGCTTGGGGGCACATCACACAGCTTACAGACATGCGAACCACTAAAAGACTCTGCAAACATGCTTGCTAATCATCAACTGTCGAAATCATGCACCAGTCTTTATTTAAATAATTTGAGCCACTACCGCCATCCGGTGTGTTCCCCACAACATCCAGAGCCCAACTACTATAGTGCACGACACCACCACCAGAGCCCGCTATAATCCCTCTCATCTGTTTGACCTCTATCTCTCTCATCAGGACACCTCAGAATCGCAGTTAAAGGCGTCACAGATTGTGTTGTTCCACCGCTCACGACGTGTGTGTGTGTGTGTGTGTGTGTGTGTGTGTGTGTGTGTGTGTGTGGGACATGCATGCAGACGTCACAGTTCGTACTGTATAAAATCTGTTCCACCACTCCTGAATAATTCAATACACTGATATGCAGACATGAAATTGTAAACTGTCCAAATAATGCCTAGCACATCCTAAGGACCTGCTCACAAAATAATCCAACAGATGCGCACAAGCATCCTCCACCACCCCTTGTCCACTAGACCGCACAGGAGGTTGATGGCAGCCCCTGCAAAGTTATATGGCCGTCAGATGTCAAACCACACACAGACGCCAGTTAAGGTCCCACATGCGTGAGGTGGTGGAGCCCCTATCATACCTGAGAAATTCCTCGTGAAATACATGATCACCCAGGTGTCAGATGCAGGTGAAAGTTGCCTTTACTTTGGAATACAGTCACTGTTATACTGATGTCACAGAACTCCAAGGCATGCTCACACAGCCACACATATGCGAGACACCTCCAAGCAGCATGTGTCTTTATTGTTGATGCTAGAGTAGCTACAAACCTTTGCAAACGCATCTAACAACATTCTCAATCTTATACTCATGTCACATGACTATGTAAAACATAGGAACGTAGTCGACCTCACAGAAATTGTATAATGTCCCAGAAATAGTTAACACTCGCTTTCTTGATGTCTCAGCTCGTATGCACAAATATTCTTGCCCTAACAAAATATGTTTACGAAAATAACGCAGAATAACTTAGAATGCACTCTTCCTCACAGAGCTAACGTGGTACCCACTCCATCACATGTTACCCTTCCTGCTTTCGACACTCAAAAATGTTCCCTCCGCTATGTAGAGGCTCCTATATCCCAGCACAAAGGATGAGAAGGGGAATCGAGAATTATGATTGGTTCTTATCGAATTTACCCACTGAATTGCAGATGCCGCCAGTATCAAAGCACCATCCACCTTTTCTTTCTTTCTGCAGACGGGACTTTCAGCGGTAAAATTATTTTGCACAGATTGCTAAATCGCACTCACAGTTAAACCCACAAAGTTGTCGCCAGATCATCAAATACGTACGAGACTCACAAGAATTTTGTAAGCCAGAAACATATTTACCAGTCTAACTACAATTAAATATTATTACAATTGCCACAACAGTCTGACACCTATCCATGTACACGTAATTTCTGCTTTTGACGGTTGTGCTTCTGGAATGAATCTCACTAGCTATAGCACACATAATTTTCCACATAAAAAATCTCTCTCATACCCTCATGATTATCGATGTGCTAAATCTATACGTCTCTCACAATAGAACGCACAGTCATTCTCTCTACTCATGTCACAACATAAAGTATTTTAACTTTACAATGCAATATATACATTTTTTTCATGATATAGGCCATAATAACTTTACAATACAATATATACACATTTTACACAAACAGTATATCTGTACAGCACCCAAAAAAATTATGGTATGTCTACACTCACACCGGCTATATGTCACAATGCTCCTCAGTCCTAGGGAAGCACCGTCAGCCTTTTCTTACTTTCTACAGATGCGACATTCAGCAGTAATGAACTATTTTACACTGATCACCATATTGCACTGACAACTAAACCTCACAAAGTACCATACATATCGTCAAATTCGTAAAGACTGTTACTCAATTACACTGCCCTCCCACTGACAACAGGTGCTTGAATATTAGAGCATGAAACCGATATCCAAACCAGCAATATATTACCGCATACTGTGTCGATATAGTAAACATACAGTTCATATCCTCTGCCATGCAAAATCACCCCTTTTACATCAGAGCACCCTCAGCAGACCGAAGTCACTCTCAGAACTGTTCTATAAATTCGGGATCATTTCCGCTCAGCACACATGCATTACTGTTTCTGCTACAAACTTGCTTCCTTGTTGCTCGCTTTTCTATGCACGTCTCCAGACTCGAGAATTACAAGAACACATGTATTTTCACATTCTATGCCATAATATTAGAGCATTTTCGCGGTGCTTCTCGATATCAAGCACTGGGCAGCATTCTACCGATCGCTAGCGCAGCATAATTCCCAAGATATATACTGGAAATTATTTCTTTACAAACACCAAACTTCAGAGAGATGCAGTGTGCTGTAAACCACTGAGTAACTAAAAACAAATAGAGGAAACTGATATTTCCACACTCGAATACCAATGTCAGTGATGTAACAGATGATATGGAATCTGTTATGGAATCTGTTATATGGAATTCCATATCATCCCTATAATTTATAAGCCAACTAAGTTCTTTCCCATGTCTAGAGATAACTGTGGTGTGATACATTATCCTGTAAGAATTCGAATTTCCCACCATTTTGCTGGGGAAGGGGGGTGTGGCACTTCCCCAACAAAAGCCGCCACCTTGGACAATGGTAGTTGCATCATCAGTTGACATCTATGCCGTCATCTTGGATGGTGTCATGGGCTGTTGGCAAGTCTACATGCCGCCATCTTGGATGACGTTATCGCCGCCATCTTGGATACATCTGGCAACAATGCAGAGTGAGTTCATACACAGGCTGCACCAATGCTGAGGATGTTTGATTAAAGGAAGTGAAAAAACAGTTTTAAGATGGTAAATAGGTGACAGGTTGCCCATGAATAGAGGTCTCCTATTTTACCATACCCACTATAACAGGCAGCAGTTTGAAATACTGTCATTAATGTGTATGCAAGGGACATGTCGGTGTTATAAGCTTTGTGAGTATTAAAGGACGTTTAACTTGGCCAATTCGGAATGGTGATTTAAGGAATTTGTTCGACTAATGCCAGAATGTAATATGTCTAAACGTAATTCTTATATCTGCTGGGGAGATCTATATTCCAGTCGAGCAGAGGACCCTATGGATTTGATTACTGGCTGTTTGGGACCAGTCTCCCGCAGTAAAAGTGGCAACTGATACATACTGTTGGTGGTTGATGCATTTACTCAATTTGTAATTAATTTATTTATTTTTGCGAGATGCTTCCGAGTAAATCCAAGGCTACTAGTCAAATAAACCACTGGCCTTTTAGTCCTAGGAATTGAGGAGTTTTTGTGTTAATAGTGCTATTTCTCATATAACACCACTCCCTATTAGCTGCAGCCATGATCCAGAGAACGAGTTAATCGTAAGCTGAAATCAGTCCTGATTATTTTTCAGTCACGGTCTCAGGCAAAGTGGTGCATCAACTGACTTCATTTCGCATTTAACACAGCTGTGCATGGAACCCATAAGACTAAATGAGCCAAGCTGATTCTTTTGTTTTTAGTTAACTCACCGATATCAAATCTGTGGACTGTAAATGACTTCTTTCCTGAGGATATTAATCCGAAGTTCCTCAAGAAAAACTACGAAGTTGCTGGGAACAATATTCACCCTCCACACCAGTGGCGAGAGGTGGGGCGGGGTGGCGGGGGGGGGGGGGGGGGGGGAGAGACGGAGGGGGACTCACCGTCGTTCCTGTATCAGGCCAAAGAGAATCATGAACGGTGTATGTGGCCATGTCAACCAGTAAAGGCAGCAGGAATATGTCTGAAGTCCAGTTCCAGAATATGGCTCGCCACTGCACAGGCAGCACAAAGTTGCAACTACCCAGCAGGCAAAGGCTAAGTCCGCGATGTAATACATTAAAAGTACAGACATGATGCATGGCCACCCGGCTCTCAGGTACAAGCGCGCTACCATGGGAGGCTGCACGAAAGCAATGCAACCCCCAGCAGTTCACTTGTGAGCTGTGCATGCACATTAATCGCTTGCCGAGTAGCCAGGGTGCCATTACTTGAGACGCCAAGGGAACAGCAGCTAAGCAGTGCTAAGCAACGAAGTTCTTCAGGAAGAGGAATCAATATAACACTGTGCATGGCTCAAAGACATTAAAGAAACACTGTTCCCAGATATTCCATGGTAACAGAAACTTTTCTGTTTCAAGGGGCAAGATGGTACTTAATCGAGTTAACTGACCGCATGTTATATTCAAAGTTCTAAGAAACATAGCATTTTATTCATCATAAAATTCTGTTCCAAATAGATTTAATATATTATACAACAATTAAATGTGTAGAATATGAAATATTTATAAGTGCTCCACAAACGTAATGTGTCAAAACTATAATAAATGTAGAAAATGGAAGAAACTGCTTCTAGTATCTCTTTTGCACATTCCTCCAAGTGATTTTAAATCAGTCACTAGACTGAAATACCGGCCAAAAAACAATGTTTTTCGCTAGTTACACTATCATCCAAGCACAATACTCTCCCCTACAAATACTCAGTTTAGTGTGATGATGATGCAAAGGCGTAGCACTACGTTAAATTTCTAAGTACTAAACCTGTCTCAGTGAATGGTGGCTATCTAATGTAATAGTAGCTCATTTTGTTGCTGACAGTATCTAACAAGGAAACATCTTCAACTCGACCTCATAGTTTAAGGGGGAAAAGAGTACACTTGCGAGATATCAGCCCCAGCAATCAACCCCACGCGAAAATTAGGCCCTTCTATGTACATCTACATCTGCATGACTACTCTGCAAACCATTTTTAAGGGCCTCACAAAGAGTTCATCGAACCACCTTCACAATAATTCTCTGTTATTCCACTCACGAACAGCTCCCGAAAAAACCAAACACTTAAATATTTCCATTATTTTATTATGATGATAGTTTCTCCTTATGTACGTCGGCGTCAACAAAATATTTTCACATTCGGAGGAGAAAGCTGGTGATTGAAATATCTTGAGACAATCCCGCGGCAACGAGAAACGCCATTGTTTTAATGATATCCACCTCAAATCCTGTATCATGTCCGTGACCCTCTCTCCCCTATTTCTCGATTATACAAAACTTGAAGTGTTTCTTTGAACTTTCCCAATGTACTCCATTAATCCTGCCTGGTAAGGATCCCACACCACACAGTAGTACTCCAAGAGAGGATGGACAAGCGTAATGTAGGCAATCTCTTTAGTTGATTTGTTCCATCTTGTAGGTGTTACATTTCGCTTTTGTTTCAAGCAGAAAGAGAATAAATTGCTTACAGCAATGATGACACTTCCTTATTTTTAAATAAAATTTTCTGCTAGCCAAGTAGGTTCGTATCACAATAGAACTTTAAGATACGTTTTTGCAGCGAAGGAGATTTCGATACTTTGCTATCACACTAGCTCAAATATATTCACTTCTTTAGGTTTTGTAGGATACACGGTGTAAACGCATTTACATTGCACGTATTACATCCCTATGGTGTCATTCATAGGCACAGACAGCGAGAAGGTATGTTGAGGTATGCTATATGGATTATAGTTTCAGTTTCGTCTTGGTTTAGCTTATGTTAAACCCACTTTTAATTATTCCATTCCGCTATCAGAAAATTCCTTGTCACTGATGAGCCACATTTCATATAAAAAGGATCGTTACAGGGCATTGAAAACTGGGGCATAGTTTCATACATTCGCGTGTAATTCAATGATAGAATTGCAGACTCAATAATGAATTCAAATACAGACGTACTGAAAAGCATCTTTTCAGTGCCTATAGTGATTGTCTGCACGACGAGTAATTATTTCATCTACCATACTGAGGCTTGGTGGAAAGTGGTTGTGTTTCTTTGCCTTCTTCGTCTTCTGGTCCTTCCCTGGTGGAAAACTTCAGGTGTTCCCTTAGTGAGTGAGACTTATGGTTTGCATTTTGTGGTGGACTAAAAGCCAGTGGCAGTTTCCAGCTGTATGAACAATGGTACTGCATATCATCTCGGATATGTCATATGTCATAAGAGTGAACTTATTCGTTCTGAGTCGACTGTCTGACGATTGACAATTCCAGCATGCACCATCTTGCCTGTGAATCTAGTTGGTTTGGTCAGACCAGCGAGCGGTTGTACCTCACACTGAAATTTTCCAGCATTTCAGGGCTCTGATAGAGAAGTTTGCCGAGTTCTGAAAATCAGAATGCCAGTCACAAAGTTTGCAAATTTTCGTGGATGCGTTAGAACATTACAACTGCCACATCACACCGCACCTTGCCCACAGTGCGCCAATTTCTGCTGCCACCTGAATCAAGGTGAAAGTGTAAAATAATGCTCTACCAAAAAAGGGTTGTTAACAGGGGCGGCTCCTGTATAGGTTTCCAGGTTTGCACTACCTCAAAGGAATAATTTTGTTCAACTGTGTTTGCCTTCTGAGCATTCTATACTAGTGGAGAAGTAGAGCGCCGTTCATCTCTTTTGAAATGCCCGGGCTCCAAACGCCGAACTCAGCGGAGTTGGACGAAACGTGCCGACGGTGACAGCGGGTTGCACTGTGGCTGCAAACGCGGACTTGGGTGTCTCAGAGTGGGTGCGGGGTGCGGGGGCAACGCTTGGCATCACTGTACTCATATGCAGGCCTTGTGTGTATAAACACCTCACCCTGGCCACCCTGCCAGCCGCAGGGAAACGGAACTATCAGATCTTCGAACAAAGAGGGATTCTCGGGCCACCTTACCAGTTCAGGTGTAGCTGAGAGCGAACTAACTATTTCCGGTGAGTTATGTTAGTTATTTTAGCGTGTGCTACAGTGGATTTTTAGGCTCAAGTGATAAGTGAATACGTGAAATAATGAATCAGTTAATTTCATTCCTCTCTGAACTCTTCAGTTCACGGAAGTTTGAAGAGAAATTAGAAATCAAGAGGCTAGGTAGGCCGACTTGTACTTTAACAATTTCGCAGACAGTTAAAACAAAAAGTCGCCAATTAAATGGTAAATTTAACTCTGAATTGTACGACAAACATGAATGGCTGTGTGGTTGTGACATGAAAAATGCCTTATTTTGTTTTCCTTGTTTATTATTTGGAGTAGATCTCTCATGGTCTAAACACGTAGTCTGTGACATTCAACACCTCCATAACAAAATTAGGAAACACGAACTTTCTTCAGTCCATGTAAATAACGTTTTGAATATATCAAGTCTAGGCAATGTAAATATAGCTACCCAATTAGACAGTGGGTACAGAAGGTCCGTGGCATTACACAACTAGAAAGTTACCGATAATAGGTACATATTGAATCTAATTATTAACTGTATTCGTTTCTGTGCTGCGTCGGAACTTGCCCTTAGAGGACATGATGAGACTGAATCATCTTCCAATCCTGGTGTTTTTCGTTCCTTGATTAATTTTAGTGCAGAATTAGACTCGATATTAAAATCGCAATTAGAGAAAGGAACCTCAAAAACCATCCAGAATGAACTCCTCGGATGCATGCTTCAAGTGTGCCAAGAGGAAATTAGAAAGGAAATTAAGGGTGCTGAGTTGAAAGATTTTGGGACTTCATAGCACCAGAAAAGCATGACGCCCAGTCTTTGGCAACGTCTATCATCCAACAGATAAATCATCATTTGGGGAATTGTCCATATAAGCTAATAGCGCAAACATATGATGGTGCAACAGTCATGAGTGGTTCGTCACGGGGGATGCAGGCTCTTGTTAAGGAAAAGTTTCCCAATGCTTCATACATTCATTGCTATGGCCACCAGTTGAATTTCATTATGCTTAAAGCCGCTTCCTTTAATAAAAATGTGCGAATATTCTTCACTAAACTTCAGGGACGTTGCAGTTTCTTTTCAGCATCTCCTCAAAGAACAGCAGTTATCGACGAAATAGTACGAAAACGACTGCTACTTTAAGTGCCTACTCGTTGGAATTTTCAGCCAAGGAGCGTCACTACCATTTTCGAATATAGGCAAGATATTATCACGTGCATGAATAATATGAGCCAGGGGGAAAAACTGTGTAATGAGAACACGATCCTGCAAGCCTGTGGCTTAGCAACAGTTTTGGAGGATGAAAAGTTCTTTTTCTCATAAAATCATGATCCATATGGATATTTTGTATAACCAGCTACAAAAAAGGCATGTTGACCCAACTTACGCACACAATCAACTGACAGCTTTTGAGCGTGAAATTGCGAACATTAGGGAAGGAGTGAGCGAAAATTCAACAGATTTACACGAGTACCATAAAAGAGGGAGAACTAAAGATGGCGCAGCGATGTGTAATCTACTGCAGGAGGAAAAAGAAGTATGTAATGTCGTAAGTTACGAGGCAAAAGAAAGATTCAAGTTCACTGGACACCTAGTTGCAGCCTCTCTCTTTCTACCAGAGAAATTCGCTACTTACTCTGCCAGTTTTCCAGAAACTTACTTCAGAGCTGCTACTGAATGTTACTCTTTTTTGTAAGCAAAGAAACTTCGAACAGAACTCTCTGTTATTTATGGAAGAGATGAGTTCAAAAGCTTTTGTGGAGCTTAGAGCTTTCTGGATTACATAACAAACAATAATCTTTGTGATGCACTGAGCGAATCTGTGAAGCTCCTGAAAGCGATAATTACAATTCCAATGACCACATCAGAAGCAGAACGTTGTTTTTCTTCGCCGAAACGCACCAAAACCTTCTTGAGGAATACTATGGACCAGGAAAGACTATTAGCACTCGCGATGCTCTCTATTGAACGAGACCTCGTTTTAGGAATTGCAGACTTCAATCAAAGAGTGATTGAAGGATTTGCAAATATCAAGGAAAGAAGAATAGAGTTCCTGTACAAGTGGTCACTACCACATCCAAATTCAGGGATATAATCGAACGGCGTTAACATCAGTCCTGCTGAAAAAGGTTGGTAAGGCATGCGTACCACTTTTTGAGTACATAGAGCTGCAGTTGATTTTAATTCCTTTTATTCTGAAAAAGTAATACTTCTTTCTGCGTACAGGTTTTGGTTTCATTATGAGTAGATGCAGGAGTGACACGAGCGAACGGTCTGTTTATATCAGGCATTACAAAAGCATTGAGCAGTGTACTGATTTTCTCTCTTTTGTTGATGTTTTCTTTCGTGAGTAAAGTGCACCACCATCTTCTTCGGCCACGAGCCGCCACTGGTTGTTAAATGATATTCACAGTTCCCTATTCTCAAGTGAACCATAGTTTGTAGTATACTTCGTCGTAGTCAATTCCATTTGAATAGAGTTGGGCCTCACAGTGGTTTCGTGTAAAGAAATGTCGTATTGCGTTGAAAAAGGATTAAATCAGGGGAGAATTTGCATGCTTTGATAATCAAACACCATTCATTTCCTGTTTCGTGTTTGTCATTTTTTTTTGTAGGTAGTTGTAGCTTCAAAAGGCTTAATAAAGCTTGTCACTATTCTGTAAACTTAAATACGCCACTGTTCTGATTCATACTCCCTCAACTCTTCACTGTTTCTATGTTATTGTGGTGGTATATGGGTACATCAGCAATGTAAGGTACAGTTTTATTAAATAAAATAGTCTGATTATTAATTTGAGTTCCGAAAGTGACCACAGGCGAAAGTAACGAAGGTGCCATGATAAAATTCACTAAATCATATATAACAAATTAAGGGTGTTGCTCGCTATTTGAAGGTTATTGAGAAGATAATACTTTCCTTCGTGTAACAATAATAACATTTAGCATCACTCAGACATATACTTATGATTAAACCAAGCGACTGCTTGCAATAATGGAAGTAAAGAAGTGGGGAAAGTTGAAAGTTGGATCTGGTGTGTCCCAGTTACGTCTCGAGGATCGTAAGTGCAATGCGCGTTATCAAACAAATATTTGATCATACAAGACGACTCAGTGCAATGCTCATTCTTTTCACTGAAATCTTAATGTAACTGATGACTGAGTTTGGCCACTGTACACAACGAAAGGACCTTGGAGAACAAATTCGGTGTACAATATGTTATATTTGTTATTTGTGAACCGCCTGTAAATCAAAACGTCGTAGGACAATGAGGGATGTTGAAATCTAAGTCAACACTGAGTTCAACAGTTGCACTACTGGCCATTAAAATTGCTACACCACGAAGATGAAGTGCTACAGACGCGAAATTTAACCGACAGGACGAAGATGCTGTGATATGCAAATGATTAGCTTTTCAGAGCATTCACACAAAGTTCGCGCAGGTGGCTACACCTGCAACGTGCTGACATGAGGAAAGTTTCCAACCGATTTCTCACACACAAACAGCAGTTGACCGGCGTTGTCTGGTGAAACGTTGTTGTGATGCCTCGTGTAAGGAGGAGAAATGCGTACCATCACGTTTCCGACTTTGATAAAGGTCGGACTGTAGCCTATCGAGATTCCGGTTTAACGCATCGCGACATTGCTGCTCGCGTTGGTCGAGATCCAATGACTGTTAGCAGAATATGGAATCGATGGGTTCAGGAGGGTAATACGGAACGCCGTGCTGGATCCCAACGGCCTCGTATCACTAGCAGTCGAGATGACAGGCATCTTATCCGCATGGCTGTAACGGATCGTGCAGCCACGTCTCGATCCCTGAGTCAACAGATGGGGACGTTTGCAAGACAACAACCATCTGCACGAACAGTTCGACGACGTTTGCACCAGCACGTACTATCAGCTCGGAGACCATGGCTGCGGTTACCCTTGACGCTGCGTCACAGACAGGAGCGCCTGCGTTGGTGTACTCAACGACGAACCTGGGTGCACGAATGGCAAAATGTCATTTCCTCGGATGAATACAGGTTCTGTTTACAGCATCATGATGGTCGCATCCATGACTGACGACATCGCGGTGAACGCACATTGGAAGCGTGTTTTCGTCATTGCCATACTGGCGTGTCAACCGGCGTGATGGTATGGGGTGCCATTGGTTACACGTCTTGGTCAACGCTTGTTCACATTGACGGTATTTTGAACAGTCGACGTTACATTTCAGATATGTGAGGACCCGTGGATCTACCCTTCATTCGATCCCTGCGAAGCCCTACATTTCAGCATGATAATACACGACCGCATGTTGCAGGCCCTGTACGGGCCATTCTGGATACAGAAAGTGTTCGACTGCTGCCCTGGCCAGCACATTCTCCAGATCTCTCACCAATTGAAAACGTCTGGTCAATGGTGGCCGAGGAACTGCCTCGTCACTATACGCCAGTCACTTCTCTTGATGAACTATGGTATTGTGTTGAAGCTGCATCTGTACATGCCGTCCAAGCTCTGTTTCACTCAATGCCCAAGCGTATCAAGGCCGTTATTACCGCCAGATTTGATTGTTCTGGCTACTGATTTCTCAGGATCTATGCACCCAAATTGCGTGAAAATGTAATCACATGTCAGTTCTAGTATAATATATTTGTCCAATGAATACCCGTTTATTACCTGCATTTCTTCTTCTTGGTGTAGAAATTATAATGGCCGGTAGTGTATTTATGTGCTGTAATATGATAAACCTACAGTGAAATTAACAGACCACCAAGTTCCAATGTGGAGAGGTACCAAAAGTATGGAATAATGTATGAGGAGAGCACATCAAGATCTCTTCAATCGGGCAGCTTGTGGAATCAAAGTTGATAATACAAGAAGACACCACAAATTAGAACCAAATGAAGCAACACAAATTGCTTGGCAATGTTAGCAAGTAACGAGCTGCTCAGAGTGTAGATCTTGCTACCGCAATTTGCGACACTTACATCTCTACAAATCAGGTACTGTGTGCCAATCTGCACTACACGGCAGGCAGAGACGAAATCCTCTCAAAACCGACCTGGAGACAAATGCAGAGAATCTAAGTTCACACACCTCCCCTCTCTATTTCCAAAAAACTCTACATGGAGGGGATGACTAAACGCTTTTGCCAGTGTGACAGAAGAGAATATTGCTTAACAAAGAACAGGAGAAGGCAGCAGGAAATTTATACTCTTGGCGTAAAAAATACATATTATCAAAAACAAAGTTAGTACCAGCCTAGAGCTGTGTTTCCTCGATTGGTCGGGCACCATGCGCCAAGCATGGTGACGGAGAGACTGAAGTCAACTGGATAAGCAAAATTTTGCAGCAAAAGTAGGCTGCTGCTGCGTGTTGGCCTTTGATGTGCATTCAGAGAAGGTAAATATGACAAACTCAATTACTCTCTAGGGGCGGCTCTGACGGAATGGCATCCGCTGCCCACAGGTAGGCCTGGGCTCCAGTTCTGGCCACAGAAGCACAATGCAGGCAGGAGCCTCACCTCTGCGATAACTTCACATCTCACTGGAAAGGTCCATCACTCTTAATGAGTTTCGCTAACTTCCTTCTGCCGACTATGGGACCCTGAGATAACACCAGCTGCGCACCAACCCACTGCGAAACACACACAGCTTTTCTCCAGAGCACACAAGTCAAGCACTCACAAAATAATAACCATGGAGAAGTGGCAGGGAATGAAACAATGTCGCATTGCGATCTGTGATAGTGAAGTCACAAAATAATTGGAAAGAAAACAGGGCGAGACAAACAAAAGCATAATAACTTACTGATCGGGGAGGAGCATGGAATAATAAATGATCCACAACACCTAGAAAACCCTGTGAACGGGCATATTTCAAGTATTGCAGAGAAATTACAACAAAATTTCCCCAAAACCAAAATATCACCAGAAAATAATTACTGATGATGCTGTGGTGTAGGGGAAGGTGTCGTCGTTGAGTGACTGTAGGAGGATACAAGATGACTTGGACAGGTGTAAAGAATGGCAGCTAACTCTAAATATAGATAAATGTAAATTAACGCAGATGAATAGGAAAAAGAATCCCGTAATGTTTCAATACTCTATTAGTAGTGTAACGCTTGACACAGTCACGTCGATTAAATATTTGGGCGTAACATTGCAGAGCGATATGAAGTGGGACAGGTATATAATGACAGTTGTGGGGAAGGCGGACAGTCGTCTTCGGTTCATTGGTAGAATTTTGGGAAGATGTGGTTCATCTGTAAAGGAGACCGCTTATAAAACACTAATACGACCTATTCTTGAGTACTGCTCGAGCGTTTGGGATCCCTATCAAGTCGGATTGTGGGAGGACATAGAAGCAATTGAGAGGCGGGCTGCTAGATTTGTTACTGGTAGGTTTGATCATCACGTGAGTGTTACGGAAATGCTTCAGGAACTCGGGTGGGAGTCTCTGGAGGAAAGGAGGCGCTCTTTTCGTGAATCGCTACTGAGGAAATTTAGAGAACCAGCATTTGAGGCTGACTGCAGTACAATTTTTCTGCCGCCAACTTATATTTCGCGGAAAGACCACAAAGATAAGATAAGAGAGATTAGGGCTCGTATAGAGAAATTAAAAGTTATAGAGTCCCTGGGACAGATATCTTGCCAGTATTAAGTTAAAAAATCGTCAGTATCCTCGATTTCTGGAACTGATAACATTTTCGCATACTTAAGGGGAGGTTTACTATCTTTGGCCCGAAAAAAGCATGTTCTTTGATAATTTTTTTCTCGGGATGTGTTATAGATATCAACGTCAAATTTGGTCAAAATGGTTATTGATATTTCCTCTACAAACTTGAATTTCTTCGGCCGAAAATGTTGAAGAGCAAAGGCGAAAGTGCGTCGCAACGAAACAAACTTTCGATGTAGACCTTCACGCGCGTTATGTCACAGCTCAGCCGGCTCGTCGGGATATCAAAATTCAGTCGACTTTAGCGAAGTATATAAGATTCTTTAGGAGTTGTACCTCACTTAAGTTATTTGGACCGTAGGAAACAAAATGGCGGCCATTTGAAAAAATTGGGTTTTTTTCATCAATTTTTCGACTTCGTAGGTCAAGTAAAAATATGTATAGTTGATGGATCGGAATAAACGTGGTACAACTCCTAGACAATTTAATTAGATTCGTCAGAAACAAAGAATCGTGCCAATCGGTTCAGTAGATTTGAAGTTACCACACCGCGCGATAAAAAAAAAAAAATAAAAAAAATAAAAGAAAACATCATTTCCGGAAAAACGCGTTTAAAGTTTTGACTGCAATCTGTTTTCCCGGGTCCATAAACTTGTCCTTCCTCTTCCTCATAGAGGACGTTCTGCACGATCTGGGCCATCCTGCGCTGCTCCATGCTCCAGAGCCGCTCGTACTGCCGGTGACAAGCGGTTTTCGGCCGCTTGAATCCGGTGGTTGTCCGAATGCTTGGCGAACTGCGTCGAATGGAATCCCAGGGTGACGTCCATCATTGTCATTGTCTTCAGAATTGCTGAATAACCATCGTTGAAGCTGCTCACTGCCAGGAAAGTCTCTATCTCCACAGTCTTCCCACCAGAATGCAAATGCTTGAGGGCTAACTTCCAAATACACGCGTTCAAACATACATTTGAATTTTGTGTGTTTCCTTCCATGCGTCGGTACAATAACTCGTCCTCCGAAAGAAAAGAACTAGTGCGTGAAAAATGCCGGTTTCAGGCTGGTGCATTTTTTTGTTCAAACGCCAATAACAAACATTTCCGTTCCGTATTCGGAAAAACCGTTTCAGGGGTGGATTCTAAACACTTTTATGGATAAAAACATGCACTTTTAAAAAATCGATTTTTTGAACCAAAAGATAGTAAGCCTCCCCTTAATTATGTTTGTACGTAACGCTCAGTGCCTCAGACTTACTCCCAAATGGCCTTTTTTTCTTTTTTGATGCGGCCCGCAGTGAATTCATCTCCTGTACCATCATTTGGATCTCAGAGTAGCAGCTCCAACCTCCGTTCTCTATTATTCGCTGAAAAGATTCCATTCTCTGTCTTCCTCTAGAGTTGTTATCCTCCACAGTTCCCTTTAGTACCACAGAAGTCATCCTCGGATGTCTTAATAGATGTCCTACCACCCTGTCCCTCCTTCTTTGTCAGTGTTTTCTACATATTCTTCTCCTCGACAATTCTGGGGAGAACCTCCTCATTCCTTACCTTATCAGTTCAGATAGTTTTCAGCAGTCGCATTTCAATTGCTTCGGTTCTCTTGTGTTCCGGTTTTCCCACAGTCTGTGTTTCACTCTCATACAATGCTGTGTTCCAAACGTCCATTCTCAGAAATTTCTTTCTCACATTAAGGTCAATGTTTGGTACTAGTAGAATACTCTTAGCCAGGAATGTCCCTTTTGCCAGTGCTAGTGAGCTTTTTATGCCTTCCTTGGTTTATCCGTCATGGGATATTTTGCTGCCATAGGTAGCAGAATTCCTTAACCCATATCTGTAAATGCATCTGTGTATCCGTCTTTGGAAGGTATACATCTTTTGGAGATATATTTACAGATGACGCTGTTGTTCCAAAGACGTATGAACGCGTTTCAGTTTTGTGTACCTGTGGTCTTTAAGTAATCATAGAGTTACAACCTACGCTGTTCATGTTTGACCACCAGTCAACAAGTAACTTCGATAATATGAGATAATGTTCACTGCAAACGTAACGAATATAGGAATGTTTATTCGATAGCTCAATTAATCTATGGTTGGAAAATATGCTTGCTATCTGTGTGGCACATATTTTAGTGACTTTTGACATATCTGCACTCTGGGACACCGAGTTATTACTTGACGATAACTTTACTTGACAAAGTCTAATTATATCCAACATGTCAGTGACAATTTTAATCTGACACTGGAATTGCATAAAGTTACTAAATTTTGATCTTTCTCACTTTCGATTCATTTGCGCAAATATCTTTTCAGAACTGATAATGACTAAAGGCTGAAATCATGATAATAATATAAAATGAAGAAGATTGTACAGGCACATGGCGCCAATATTATTCCAAATTATTACACACCTATGAACCCAAAATATGAGAACATCATCAATGTGTGTGTAGCGTACGTAGTGTGTGCAGTGACTCGGCGTCAGAAATAAATGAACAGTATAGAAACATCCTTTTACATCACTAAATAATTTCTTTGTAAAACAATATTTTATATTAAAGATAAACCGAATGAGGTACCATAGTTTTAAATACACGTGCCTTGTATTCAGGAGGGTGTAGGCTCCAATCCTGATCTCTCCATTCTGATCTAGATATTCCTTGGTTTCCCGAAATTTCTTCAGAGAAACGCCAGGATGTTTCCTACTATAAGGATACGACCGACTACTCGTTCCATCCTTCTTAAATTACACCTTTAATTATACAAACGCTTATATATTTCAATTACGTTACTTTTATGTTAAATTTTAATATCATCACATATCGAGTACCCTTGTAAAAGTGATCTACAGATGAATAAAACTATTACTTTATGAACATAAACAGACATGACACTGGTTCAATAGTCTACAATATTTACGATTTTGTGTTACAAACACATTCTCGGCTGTTACGGCATCATTAAGTAAAAACGTACCTGCTGAACGCGTAAGGACGGAAAGTCAATTTGTAACACAAAATAATGAACGTTTTGCAACATTAAACTAGAGTTGTGTGTGTTTTTCTACATAATGTGTTGTGTAACTTGATCTACCAAGAAGCGTCGGAAGAGCCAGTCAACGTAAGCGTACTACTACTACTACTACTACTACTAGTACCACGTAACTATTTACCAGGAGTAACAGTAGCGCGGTGATCATTGGAAAACTAAATGGGGCCCTAGTTTCTCTGTTGAGTGCGTACGTCAGAGATTTAACAGTACAGAAGGTATGTCTTGTAATTTTGTACGTATAAATGCCACTGTCTGCACTAGATACTAGACAAATATCGACGCAGAATGACAATAGATGCAGTTGACATCTTGGATATTCGGGAATCCAGTCGGATGTTCGCGTCGTTCTCGCACGATATTTCAACAGCGTGCCTCGCTGTCTTCTTCAGGTGCGGCCCGAGTCTGATCCTTGGGTCGATCGACTCCAGTATTTATGCCTGGAAGGAGCTGGGCGTTCCCTAATTGGTCCGCGTCGAGTCGAGTGTTCCGTCTGTGGTCCGCGCGAGAACGACTCGAACATCCGGCTGGATTCCCGAATATCCAAGATGTCAACAGACCGCCGGGAAAGCATGAAGAATTACAATAAATGCAGTTGTTTATAAATTCGGTATCATCTAACAAATTAATTAAAGTATTTATTGCCCTATACCTCTTTCTCATTTACAGATCAAGAAAATCTTACTTTGCTTCCGCCGGCCGAGGTGGCCGAACAGCTCTAGTCGCTTCCCTCTGGAAGCGCGCGACCGCTACGATCGCTGATTCGAATCCTGCCTCTGGCATGGATGTGTGTGATGTCCTTAGGTTAGCTAGGTTTAAGCATTTCTAAGTTCTAGGGGACTGATGACCTCAGAATTTAAGTCCCATAGTGCTCAGAGCCATTTGAACCATTTTTACTTTGCTTCCATGATTGCCCCGACTCCTCTCACACTAGATACACGTATTACATAGGAAACGAGACAATCTTTAATCATTTAAGGACTAAAAAGAAGTGTGAGATCACAGCTGCTGCCATGAGGTGTTAATTTAGTGGAAGAGGAAGAGAATGACAATACTATTTTCTGTAAACAGTCTTTATTACTGCTGCTCCTCGCCGTCACTCAAAGGAAGCATTAACACATGCAATATGTAAATGTAATAGTACTAAAAGTGGTAGACAACTTATTTGGACAGAAAAGTAATATGATCGGTGAACGAGAGAGGATATAAAAAGGCCGGCCGAGCGGTTCTAGGCGCTACAGTCTGGAACCGCGCGACCGCTACGGTCGCAGGTTCGAATCCTGCCTCGGGCATGGATGTGTGTGATGTCCTTAGGTTATTTAGGTTTAAGCAGTTCTAAGTTCTAGGTGACTGATGACCTCAGAAGTTAAGTCCAATAGTACTCACAACCATTTGAACCATTTGATATAAAACGCAGGCTGGCTATATCAAGTAAGCATTTCATAAAAAGTGGAATTTGTTAACATTTATTATAAATAAAAATCACCCTCATTCTACCAATGACCTTGTCGAAGAGAGCGGTGGAGCAGACAGAGGGTCAGGGCACTCTCTTGCCCTTGAGGTGGGAAACTGCCCCTAAAAGACGAACGAATCATCAATGGTCAACAGCACGATGATGCAGAAGGTTCATAGCCTGTATCCAAAAGTGGTCTGTAATTGGAAAAGTGTCATAATGATCTCTCCATTGGCAAGAGATTCCGAACTAGTCCTCGTTTCGGATATCTGGGAGGGGACCGCCAAGGAGGAGATGACCATGAGAAAAAAGACTGAATAACCAACGAAAGGGTACGTTCTCCGAGTTGGGGCGCGGAATGTCATAAGTTCGAACGTAATACGAAAGCACCAGAATCCTAAAAGGGAAATACTAAGGCTCAATGTAGATATAGTGGGTGTCAGTGTTGTGAAAAGGAATGAAGAGTATAGGGTAATATCAATAGCAGCAGAAACGGTATGATGGCTATAGGATTCATTGTGACTAGGAATGCAGGACACAGTGCCACTTCTGTGACTAGTTTAGTGACAGCGTTGTTTTCATTAGAACTGACAGCAAAAATCAAATGGCTCTGAGCACTATGGAACTTAACATCTGAGGTCATCAGTCCTTTAGAACTTAGAACGACTTAAACCTAACTAACCTAAGGACATCACACACATACATGCCCGAGGCTGGATTCGAACTTACAACCGTAGCGGTCGCGCGGTTCCAGACTGAAGCGCCTAGAACCGCTTTGCCACACCGGTCGGCGAAATGACAGCAACCGAACACCTACAACAATTGTTCAGGTATACAAGCCATCGTCACAAGCAGGAGAGGAATACATACAGAAAGTTTATGAGTATGTTGAACGGGTAATTAAACACCTAAAGAGAGATGAAAATCTAATAATCTTGCGGGACTGGAATGCGATTGAAGAGGAAGAAGTAGAAGAGAGGGTTACGGGAGGATATGGACTGGCTAATAGGAATGAGAGAGGCAAACGGCTAATAGAGTTCTGAAATAAATTTCAGCGAATCCTCTGTTGTGGAGGTACACTTGGAAATGGCTGGAAGATACAGAAAGATTTCAATTAGATTATATTATGATTAGGCAGATGTTCCATAGTCAGATATTGGATTGTAAGGCGTACCCAGTAGCAGATATAGACTCCGATGATGAAGAGTAGACTGAAGTTTAACAGACTAGTAAGCAATAATTAGTGCGCACAGAAGTGCGATATGGAAATACTAGGAAATGAAGAGATACGCTTGAAGTTCTCTGAAGCTATAGATACTCCGATAATGAATAGTTCAGTAGGCAGTTCAGTTGAACAGGAATAGGTATTTCTAAAAGGAGTAACCATTGAACTTGGACAAAAAAAATGTAGGTACAAGGAAGGTAACTTCGAAAAAACCATGGGTAACAAGAAATACTTCAGTTTATCGACGAAACATTGTGGAGTGGATAACAAACCATCGGAGTTTTTAAAATCATTGGGGGGAAGTATCAACAAAACGACTTTACACGTTGGTGCACAGAATGTATGAGAATGGCTATATACCATCAGACTTAAGGATAAACATCCACACAATTACGAAGACAGCAAGAGAGAAGTGCGAAAATTATCGCACGATCAGCTTAACAGCTCATGTACCCAAATTTCTGACAAGAATATTATGCAAAAGAATGGAAAAGAAAATTGAGGATATGTACATGACGATTAGTTTGGCTTTAGGAAAAGAATAGGTATCAGAGACGCAGTTCTGACCCTGGGGTTGATCATGGAAGCAAGACTGAAGAAAAATGATGACACGCTCATAGGATTTGCTGACGTGGAAAAAGCGTTCGACAGTGTCAAATGGTGTAAGATGTTCTAAATCGTGACAAAAATACTGCTAAGCTACAGTTAAAGAGTGGTAATATACAATATGTGAAACAATCAAGAGGGAGCAACAGGAGTGGAAGACGAAGAATGAAGTGGACAAGTTAAAAAGTAAGACAGGGATGTAGTCTTTCGACCATACTGTTCGATCTATACGTCAAAGAAGTAATAACGGAAATAACAGAAAGGGTCTAGAGTGGGATTAAATTCAAAGTGAAAGGATATTGTTAAGATTCGGTGAAGAAATTTCTACCCTGAGTGAAAATGAAGAATTAGAGGATGTGTTGAGTGGAATGAAGAGCCTCAGTAAAAAATATGGATTTAGAGTAAATCGAAGGAGGGCTGAAGTACTGAGAAGTGGTTGAAATGAGAACAGGGAGAAACTTATCATTACTGGTGATCTCGAAGTAGATGAACATAAAGATTTCTGCTACCTAGGCAACAGATAACCCATGACAGACAGAGCAAGGACATAAAAAGCAGACTAGCACTGAAAAAAAGAGGACGCCAGACCAGGGCAAGTCTGCTAGTAACAAACATACGTCTTAATGCTAGGAAGAAATTTCTTAGAATGTACGTTTGGAGCACAGCATTGTATGGCTGTGAGACATGGACCGTGGGAAGACCGGAACAATAGAGAACAGAAGCGTACGAGATGTAGTGCTACAGAAGTATGGTGAATATCAGGTGGACTGATAAGGTAAGAAATGACGAGGATCTCCGCAGAATCGTTGACGAAAGGAATATACGGAAAACACTGATAACATCAGAGAATAACACTGATGGTACAAGAGGGAGCTGTAGAGAGTAAAACCAGAAACTGGAATACATCCAGCAATACCCGAAGACGTAGGTTGTAATTGCTACTCTGATATGAAAAAGATTGCCACAGGAAAGGGAATCTTGGTGGGCCGCGTGAAACCAGTCGTAAGACTGGTGACTCAAAAAAAAAAAGATATCTGTCGCGAGTGTAATATTGTACGGAGAGGTTATATGGACGATACGCAGTTCATACAAGAAAAGCTTTTGAAAAGTGGTGCTGTAGATTAGACCGATAAATTGGGTGATCAATAAAGAGGTAGTTCTGAGAAAGAAAATTTATGGCACAACTCGACTAAATAAGGGGATCTGTTGATAGGGCACATTATGAGGCATGAGCAAATCACCACTTTATTTACATAAGTAGGTGTGTGTGGGAGGCAGGGATTATAGAGAGAAAAAGCAAGAATTCAGTAAGCTACATCAAATGAATTTAGGTGATGCAGCTATGCAGAAACGAATATCTTGTACAGAACAGGCTAGCGCGGTGAGCTGCGTCAAATCGCCTTGAGACTGGTTACCAGAACAACAAATTCCTCTTGTTCTTTCTTCTTTTTGTTCTTCACTTCATGCTTTAGGCAAATTGCCTGTTATGGTTCCCCGTCTCTTGTATGGTGTTCCTAAATTTCTTCTTCCAGTGGGTATATAACTAAGAGCCTTTACCGGGAATCTTTCTCCACCCTTACAGTCTACATGCTTCTTCCATTTTCTCCTGTTTACCTTTGTTTTTCGTGTATGTTATATATTCCTGACTGTTTTGTTACATCTTCATTTCTTTTTCGATCTTGCCGTGTACGTCCTTCCACTCTTCTTAGAAATCTCATTTCTTGAGCCCGTATTCTACTTTCTTAGCGTTTTGTTGTTACCCACGCCTCACTTCTACAAGTTGCTATTGTTTTGCAAAATTTTAGCTGGGGTTCTTTCCTGGCTTTATTCGGCAAAAGTTTTACACTGGCTCCACATATGGACGTAAATTTAATTTTTAGTCCCCGTCATGGTTATATTCTTAAGCGATATCGCATCCTAGATATTTAAAATGTTTTACTTGCTCCTAGATTTTATTATTCAAGACTATTTTAGAGCTTACAGGTAGTCTACCCTGAAATGCCATCACTTTCGTATTACCTACCAATAATCTGCTACAACTTATAGACTCCCATATAAAGGTCATCATCATTCTCTGTAATCAGAGTTAGGTCATCTGTATATAAAATACGAGCGTTGGAACTTAAATGGTGGCGACTATTTATTCACAACCGATACAAAAGAGTTACATGTTTTCACCTGTTACTGTCCTTCAAAGTAGCCACCAGCGTTGTGTAGAACCCCTTTCCAGCGATGTGGAAGGCGTAGTATACTGTTAGCAGAGCCTATTCTGTTGATGGTGCGAATGGAGCTACTGGTTATCGAATCTTACGCCGTATCGTAACACTTTGAGACATGGGCCACATCGTACGAGCCAAAACTGAAACGCCAATCCAACGAATGGCGTCATTATGGGTCGCTGCGAAAGTCGAAAGTGCGCCAGAGCCCCAGTATGGTGAAAGTTATGGTGATTCTCGTTCGTGTACGACTGTGATGGTGTTATCCTGATGTATTACGTTCCTTCAGGCAGACCGTCAGTGCACAGTATTACTGTTCGTTTTTGGAGTGTCACCTGCGACCAGCTTTGCGAAAGAAGCGGCGACACTTCCTGCGCGACCCACCCATCATTTTGCACTACAATGCGCGGACGAATGTAGCGCAAGCTGTGGCTGCTCTGTTCGGTCGATGGGACTGGGAAGTACTGTACCATCCACCATACTCCCCAGACTTAAATCCTTGTGACTTTGATTTGATTCCTAAGATGAAGGAACCACTTCGTGGTATTTGCTTCAGAACTGTTCCATAGATTCGACAGGTAGTAGACGGCTCCATTAGCACCATCAACAGAACAGGCTCTGCTAACGGTATACTACGCCTTCCACATCGCTGGCAACGGGTTCTACACAACGCTGGTGACTACTTTGAAGGACAGTAACGGGTGCAAACATGTAACTCTTTTGTATCAGTTGTGAATAAATGGTTCCAACCCTCGTACATTTAGTGTCACGATCTAAAAGAACTCCATTTATGTTCATCACTTTCCATTTACAGATAACTTCATCTATATACACGATATCCAATTTTAATCTATACTGGCCGATATCTGTGAAGCGGCACAATTCCGCAAAAAAAGCCTTGACCTTGAACCCTGTCTTCAAAGTCAACCAATGCCAAGTTAATTTTAACGAATGGCAACCCCTAATTTTTTTATTCCATATTCAAATTCTACCTGAGAGAAACTTCTTGTTTATAGGTAACATTTTTTTCGAAAAACCAGTGGGTTGTCGCCAGGGAGCACTTCACTGTAACTTTTCCAGGTTACCAGTATCTCGAGAACGAAGCGAGATCGGGACAAAATTTTCAATGAAAATCTTATATGGTTTCTGAACTCTGACTACTGGTGCAATTTTCGTGAACTTGAAATCGCCTTGAAATTGTTCAGTAGGGATTAATCTGAAAGCAAATATCGTCGGCATCAGCGGAAACCAATGTGCACCACTTGTAGGCTGCTGAATCAGAGAACAGCATTGTGATTGTGACGGAACAATCAGAGAAGAGAAGGGTGGAACTTTGAGGCTAACTAATAAGCCTCACTGTCGGGGAGTTTGAAATTATGACTGGGGTTTCTGAGAAACTTTACCTTTGGCGACTGAAAATACCTCGGCTGTGTTCATTTAGAATGATTGTTTTCTGGCGTGACTCTCATAAATTTTTTTCTCTTATGGACTTGGTCGAACTGTGATGAATTTCGCCTCGTGGGGCTCAGAACAATCTCGTCTCGCGAGACTCTAATGAGTTCATGAGAAGTGAATTTTTTCCAAATGCGTACAAGCAAAATTATTCTCAACACTAATGTTTGGAGCCCATAAGAGAAAAATTTATCTTAGTCACCTTGTCTCGCAATCGACTTTCTCGGGCCCGTCTTTCGTTTCTGTCTTCTCTCCATATTTGAAAAGGACGGATTACAATGGGGTGTTTCTTTACTTTATTATGTACGTCAGTATCGAGATATGTAAATGCACCCTCTTGAAAGACACACACCCGTTAGACACCTGAGTAATTTTCTGGAAGAGCGCGCTTGAATACTGCACGTTTTGCCTTCATGTTGTGGCGTAAACAACAGCGAGGATGCGTAAAACAAACGGGTCGCGTATAAGTCAGCTGTCTTGCAACACTCTTGTCGGATGTTTCGTTGAAGGAAAAACCTAAGAAAACTAATAATAGTAAAAGCGATCAGTACAATTTATTTTTCGGCTCTAATCTGTCAGCAATGGATGATTACACGCCGTTAATAATAGTGAGAATGATAAAAACTGTTAGCGAGTGTCGAGATAATTATGCAGCCTCGCAAAGATCGTATGCCGAAAGGTACCCCGATGCCCGTCATCCCACGAAGATTACGATTACGCCTCAGGTAAGACGACTTGAAAGAGGTACCTTGAAAAGGCAGAGACGAAAGACGGGCGCGAGAGAGATGATTGCACTTGGAGTTCGTGCTATTGTCGCTGATGATAAACACCTTTCGACTCGTCAGATTCAGTGAATGCATGGCGTGACTCGATCGACAGTACCTCGTGTTTTAAGATATTTTGAATTCCACCCATATCACCCCAGCAATTGATCCTGGTGATCCTATGAGACGCCTGGCATTCTGTCGATGGGCCGATACGCGCAATCCCTTTTTCTTTGCGCGCACTCTCTTTACAGACGAGGCAAACTTCGACAAGATGGGAGGAGTCAATCTCCATAACGCACACTACTGGGCGGAAGCAAATCCTCGCTGCCAACGAGATCACCGAACACAGAGACGGTGGTCAATCATTATCTGGGCGGGCGTAGTTGGAGGTTACCTGACAGGTCCTGTTTTTTATGGCGAAACGCAGAATCTGGTGCTTTCTTTACTAGAAAACGTCCCCCTAGACATACGAGCACGCAACAGGACGGCGTCCCTGCACATCAGTCCTTATCTGTCAGAAGGTACCTCAATGCAGCTTACCCGAATCGATGGATGGGTATCGGTAGTGCAATTCGTGAATTCCCTCCAATATGCCAGACTTAACACCACTGGATTTCTTCTTATTGGGAGTTGTGAAGCAGAAAATGTACTCCACTGCCCCGGCGCCGCCAGACGATTTGAGAGAAAGGATTGTGGCGGCTTTCCAGGCAATCACCCATGAGACATTGAATGATGTCGAGACCAGTTTCCGACAGAGTGCAAATGTGCATTAGGCAAAATGGGCAGTTGATAGAGCACCTGAGATCCTAAGTTTCCACTGAGACTCATGTTAATCAACCCTTTTCAGGGCTAACGATGTGCCGAGACCACTGGGTAACCTCCACGTCGTGCACATTGGGTTCCGCTAATTCCGACGGTATTTGCTTTCAGGTTAATACCTCCTGAAGAATTTCAAGGCGATATCAAGTTCACGTAAATTTCACCAGTGGACAGAGTTCAGAAATTATACAAGATTTTCATTGAAAATTTTTCCCCATCTCACTTTGTTCTCGAGATACTGGTAACCAGGGGAAGTTACAAGGAAGCGCTACCTGGCGACAAACCAGTGGCTTTTCGAAAAAAATGTCGCCTACAAACAATGAGTTTTTTTTCACGTAGAATACGAATATGGAATAAAAAATAGGGGTTACTATTTGCAAAAATGAACTTGACCTTGGTTTGACCCCGAAAACAGGGTTCAAGGTCGTTTCGAGGTACCCACTACATGACTCTGTTCAAACCTTACAACTTTTACTGCAGACGTTTTCTGAAGAATTGTGCCGCTCCAGAGATATCGGGCGACATAGATTAAAATGGGACACCCTGTATATGTATAGTGTTGGAGAAATACAGCATACTTATCGTACCCCTTCTTTTCTGTTCACTGGCTTTGTTGTTATACGTCCCATATCTACCACAATTTCGGTGTTTGTGCATAGACTCTTAATTGCTTTATGAGATGAGATAGATAACCTCGCTCAGCCATTATATTCCATAGCATTTCTCTATTCACGTTATTTTCTCAAAATCCACAAAAGATGGGTTTCCCTATTAAACTCTCTTCTCTTTTCTATAGCTTGTTGCAATGCAAAAACATTGTCAATAATTGATCGTCCTGTCCAAAAACATAATTCCCTCTTCATAAATCAGCTTTTCTATGGTATATAAGTCTTACATTCAGGATTTTGTCATATGATTTATAGACTAAATCCAGGAGGCTTGTTCCTCCATAGTTTCTACATTTTTTTATCGCCCTTTTTGGAGATAGATATTACTTTGTCTATCTGCCAGTCTTTTGGTATCTTCTCATTTCTCGAACGTTGACTAAATATGATAAGAAGTATTAGATGTAGGAATAAACCTCCATATTTCCAGAGCCCCGTATTAACATTTAAACCAGTGGCTTTCCTATCCTTTGTAGCTTTCATAGCTTCCGTCAGTTCTCTCATATCAGTATCGCCCAGGTCTTTTGTGTCATTGAGTTCAGGAAACGTCTGAATTAAAGTTGTAGCGTAACACCATTTCTTACAATGAGTTGCCTATTAGTTCTCTACTATCTAGTAAAACGTATACGATCATTTTTTTGTCTATTCAGTGTTTTCATCACTTTCTAAGCTATAGTTCGCCAGCCGTGTAATCACACTCTGTATTATTAATAAAGTGTTTCCATGATTCTGCGTGCACTTTACGAATTATGTATTTTATACTATTTCTCTTCTTTTTATATTCCTTATACTTTTCGTTAGTGGTTTTGAAAGCTTCTCGTTTTCCTTGAATTGCTGTTTCCATCTCTGGCATCCAAATCATTCCACAGAACCTCACTAGCTATGTTAGATATGGGTATTTTCAATTTTTTCTATTCTTTGTCTAACTCTTCTACCATTTTTAAATTGGTAATGCTTTGCCATCCGCTTTTGGTAGAGATCTCTTACGCTGCTATCTTCTAATAGGTGAACTTTAAGAACTTTATCTTCCTTTTCATCTTTAACTGGTTTCTTTGATTTTCTCCATTTTGCACAGACATCAGTTATTGACGTCAGTAAGTAGTGGCCTGATCCAAACTCCACTCCTCAATAATCTCCTAACCTGTCCAGGAAGTCCATCATTAGTCAGTATATCATACATAATAGATCTGTATCCTCTTGCTGACCAGGTAAATTTGTGTGTATCTTTCTTCCTAAAGAATGTGTTGGTAATTTTTAAATGACTAGAGGCAGCAAAATTTTTCCGTTTTCGTAGCACATGTCCTTCTCTAAATGTGCCTACTATTTTTAGAAATGGCATATTTTAAATTCTAGCATTATCTTCCATAGGTAGAATCTCATTTTTACTGTATCTGTTTAAGAGCAGGTTGTAATTGTTTGTAAAAGGCCTTGGACCAGTCAATTTTTCCTTTTCCCGGGCTAAAGTTGCTAGTATTTTTATGAGTCCTCTTTGGCCTTTAATTCCTACAAGTACAATTTGTTTTATTTACCATTCGTAGTCTAGTATTTTATCTTCCCATTTTCTATGAATGTAGATGGCAACACCTTTACTTGCTCTGTGTTTCTGCTTCATTCGCTGTCGATAATAATATAGTCGTCTACATTTTTAGTTCCAGAAGTTTTCTTCTTCTGTTCTGTAACTGCTGCAAAATCTGTTTCCTTTTCTTTCAAATATTTGACTAATTTGACTACTTTCAGAGCAATTCCCCTGACGTTCCAGGTGGCAAATTTCCAAGCTCCATTAGACCATTTTCTCTCGTTCTTATTTCTTGCCCAAGTCGTATCCCGGAAATGCGTCCTGTTGCCGAAGTTGGGATGAGTATTGAAAGTACGTTTATTGAGTCCTTGAATGGAGTACTGGCCCACTGCATGTAGGACTGATGATGGGATTGTATCTCTATGCTTAACTAGCCACAGGTCGTAATTCGCGTGAGTGGGTGTGGTACTTTCCTCTGTACTCGATTTTGTAGCTACACCGCCAGTACTCAGTCGGCAGAGCCTCGTCTGCATGGCAAGGATACACCACTGGCAGGCGAGGTTGACAAGTGGATGAGACAGGCTGTATATTCGCATCATCATCCCATTAGTACCCCACCAGAACAACGTATATCAATAACGTTGCTGAATGGGTGATAATTTGAACATAGTTCAATATACGTCTTTAGAAAGATAATATTCTGAGCATTTTGTAGTCATAGAATAGCCAGAGTATGACGATGATCAAAGGAGAATGGAGGAAATGACCTTAGAACGCATGTTCAAACCAGGAAAGTACTGATCAAAAAGAAGTTGTAACATGTTAGGCGAGGACATCGTAACTACAACTCTATACGTCAAGTGACTTGTTTACATGGTTTTGATATTTTTCTTCCTAATGCTTTCCGGGCGGGAAGGCGTGCCGGTCCCCGGCACGAATCTGCCCGGCGGATTATTGTCGAGGTACGGTGTGCCAGTTAGTGTGTGGATGGTTTTTAAGGCGGTTTTCCATCTGCCTCGGCGAATGCGGTCTGGTTCCCCTTGTTCCGCCTCAGTTACACTATTTCGGCGATTGCTGCGCAAACATTTTCTCCACGTAAGCGTGCACCATAATTACTCTACACGCAATCATTGGGGTTACACTCGTCTGGTGTGAGACGTCCCCGTGAGAGGGTGGAGGGGGGGGGGGGGGGCTCACTGGGGGCCGAACCGCACAATAACCCTGGGTTCGGTGTGGGGCGACGGTGGGGTGAGTGGACTGCTGTAGCCTGTTGTGGGGTTGTGTACCACTGCGGGCTACGGCAGGAACGAAGCCTCTCCGTCGTTTCTAGGTCCCCAGTTCCATACAATACAATACCTAATTAAGTTATTACAACTTGGACTATTTATGGTATTGTACGATGATGTGGTTTGAAATTCCCATTATTTTAAGTGCACGTGTTTTCCTGACCAAATTTGAATTCCCAGATTTACCCTTTTAAGTTACGCCGTTTTCCACTTTGTATAGCACAAATCGACCAACTGCGCTTTTGTAATATTTATCCCACCAGAACATGGCATTTTTGCAGAGAGGGAGGTGTACTGGAACTAACATTGTGGAGAAGGGGGAAGGGAACCAGAAGTGACATCATAGATTAATCGAATGGCAGAATCCGTCCACCTGTTAAGGGGGACTACAAAAACTAAGTTACACGTTACTATGGCAGGCCAAGTACCTTTTATCGAAAGCACTAGTACCTTTCGAAGGGACACAGGTACATGATACCATTTTTCAAAATAGTCACCGAGTCACTGTACACAAAGTTTGGAATGTTCTACCAATCGCTCAATTTTTCGGCGACAGAAATCCGCTCCTTGGTCACGTAGTCGTTCAAGAACCACTTTGTGAGCGTCCTCATCATTGCAAAATCAGCATCAGCCACGTTTCTGCTGCTATTGTCAAGTTACTGATGGCATTTCACTACGAATGAACACAACACTGGACTAGGTTCATATGCCGCCAGAATATTTTCGTAAATCTCTGTGCAATTTAGAACCCACAAGAATTGTACTGTCCCACGTACTTCAAATTTTGAGCACTTTTCCAGTTACCGCGCCATTTAGTTCCCACACTGTGATGCGCATGTTGTCCATACCGCAGCGTAACTGTATTTGTAGGAAACCCTGAACATGTACTCTCTTCTGACTACGCGACACGCTTGTTGTGCAGTAGTCTTAGCCTGTTAGCGTGGGGCGACGTAATTAACTTACTTTCTATAGTCCTTACGTATAAACTTGAAAATCTTGACATGACACTACAATTTGTAGATTTTCAAATGGGAAAAAATGGAGCACTTGCGAAACAGTTCTCGAATATAAACTGAATAATGGGTGACGAAGAACGAGTAGAGAAATGAACAAGGAAGTCTCACTAGACAAATACAAGGTGCCGACTGTCTCTAAAACAAAAAAGATATATGTCGTACTTTATTATATTATAGACGTTATTAAAACAAACGTTTTAGAGCCGGGGGAAAGGTAGGGTTAATGAAGACGTATTTCGGAGACATGGTGGGAATTATGTAGCGGGTAAGAGAGGACAATGGAACCATGACAGCAAGGCGCCGCCGGAGATGGATGGAGTACATTAGACGCAGCCGATTCCACCCGAGCAGCATTATAAGCGCCTTAAAACGGCCACATTGTGACGTTTATGTTAGGAATTCTCGAGATGTCCATTCCAAGGTGTGGAATTCGAGCTGTGGGTATTGTCTGTAACTGGAAATTGTCAGCTTTATGTACACTGACAATGCGGGCTACTCAACATTCCTGTGGCGCCACTCCTATTCCAAACTATGTAGCACGTTTGTAAAAAATGAATACATGTAGAAATGAGATCCCCGTTTAAGGCTGGTTATTATGCGGTACTTGGGACTTTTTCTGGTAATTTGTCTGAGTTTAAGGCTTAGCTCAAATGGTCTAGTCTTCCAAATTATTCTGTTCTCGCAACCATCTTTTTAGCTAATTCCCCCATAGTAAATTACACTGAAGCACACAAATCATAAACGCATGTAATAACATTCCGTCTAAGGGTAACCAAAATAAACACAGACAAACGCAACACATCTGGTATTTACAAACTGACGTACCAGGACTGAAAATTAATTTATATGGGACAGGCAAACCTAAACTTTAATACCAGGAGGATATTGTAATTTCCTGCACCGTGCATTGTGCTTAGAAGAGACAGTCAATTAGATGCACTCGAATAACAGTAGCATACTACTACATATGGGTGGTAAATCTCTCTTGATGGCGGAATACACAAGTTGCATTAGGATTTTCGAAATCCCAGACATGGCTTTTCTGGCTAAAAGCAGGCTCGCCGTTAAACAAAGCAAACGTTGTGAATTCAAAGGTGTTTGCAATTTGTTGTAGATACTAGCGGCAGAATTATAAGCGATGGCAAAATCAGCAGCTGAATGGTTTGTACCATCAGATTCTTGAATGGATGCACAAGTCTCGCGTACAGGGATATCCACACGTTGCCGTTGGGGCTATTTTTGGATCGTGTTCTGGGGCTGGTGTTGAACCTAATGTGCTGTAATGTAACGTAAGATCTAAATTTATCCCAGCATGTGTAATGTTTAAGTAACCTTCTGATATCCATACCACTGACGTCCTCGGCAACCTCCGATATTTCGACAGGAGCACAGCCCGTCATTTTCAGTGTAAAACTGCAGCAAGTAAGAGCTGTGCAAGGGTGTTTAAAACCTCGGTTTACAGAGAATTTCTGGAAACATAAAACACACACACACACACATAAATTGTAAGCCCTAGCGCCACCACACAATCAAAGATGACCGAACCCAGAAGTATCGATACAGAAAATTACAAAACAACGGGTGAGGTAGCATTACCTCTGTCCCTCTGTCTTTTGGCAAGTGAGACAGCGGGATTCCAAGCAGAATTTAAGCAAACCTCAATTTCTATTTACAAGGTTATTTGCTAATTTAATGTGAACTGCATCCTTAAAAACACTATCCCAATAGCTGGAAGAATAATTGTAAGCATGTGTGACATTTATGTTCAGTACCCCGGTAAGCATCACAGACGCTTACAACAGCCGAGGAAATAGGCTACTGCAAAACATTGTCTTGGTACCGGTCATCCTAAGGAATATAGTAACACGGAGATTCTTGCATGCACTTCTAGCCATACGGGTAGCGTCATTAAGGAATCAGCTGAGATTTAATTAGCAAGGAACCATGTAAATAGAGATGGAGGTTTTTGTTTAAATTATGCGTAGTATCTCGCTCTCACTTTCACACCGAGGGACAGAGTTAATGCTACCTCACAGTTTGTCTAGTAATTCTCAGCATCGATACTTCTAGCATCTATGGTTGTGTGTGTGTATGTTTTACCTTTCAGGAAATGCTCTGCAACCTATGTTTTAAATTTCTTTGCACAGCGCTTACTCTCTGCAGTTCTGCCTCAAAAATGACATGCTGGTCACCTGTCGAAATATCGGCGGTTGTCGACACGACATCACTCATTTACGCACCCATAAGTTACTTGAACGATGTAATATCGGTTCCTCAGTCTGGAAACAGTTCGCACTGTGCGAGAGCTACCAGTTTCCCGTATGTCTGGCCAGAGGGATCATCTTTCACGATGACGGTCTTTTAGTCTTTGGAAGATGACATGATCTGATAACCTCCTCCCTTGAAATTGTTCCGCCTACAGGTACCTTGTGCCAACCATAAATGAAATGCACGTCAACTAACTCGATTAGTGAGTAATCAGCTATGAAGAACCCATGAACATCAGTAGAAACTTTCATGTAAACACAATATACCGTAAACAATAAAAATGTAGTTGTTTATCTAGGGAAACGGACACTGCTAGCAGTTAAGAAAACTTACCTCTCCTTGCAGTGAGACGTAATCGTGTTGCAAATCAGATTCCAATGCATGGGCGTACCCAGCGAGGGGCAGAGGGGGGAGGGGCAGCTGTATTCGCATTTTTTCACTAGTTTACTGTTTTATGCAATAAGAAATGCTGCATGTTTCCTCGGATTGGCCGGCCGGAGTGGCCGCGCGGTTAAAGGCGCTACAGTCTGGAACCGCACGACCGCTACGGTCGCAGGTTCGAATCCTGCCTAGGGCATGGATGTGTGTGATGTCCTTAGGTTAGTTAGGTTTAAGTAGTTCTAAGTTCTAGGTGACTTATGACCACAGCATTTGAGTCCCATAGTGCTCAGAGCCATTTGAACCATTTTTTTTCCTCGGATTGTACAAGTGCATTCTTGTATTTAAAATGTTTATTAAAAGCATTTTTTCACTGGTTTACTGTTTTATTTAATAAGAAGTGCTGTATGTTGTCTCGAGTCCTTGTTTCCTGAGACTAGTATGACGTGCCCCCCCCCCCCCCCCCCAGTTCAGATCCTGGGTACGCCCTTGTTCCAATGTCTACGTGTTGTACACGAAGCAATGAAAAGAGCTGTGAACGTTATCATAAGGGAAGTCCGCCGTCAAATCGTTCAAGGACGCCTAGCTTGGAAACGGTATACCTGTTGAATTTGTGTCACACAAGCCTCTCTTTCTATCTCCTGTAGTAAGTTTACATTGTGGTGTTTTTACTCCCTGTGTTATCTCCGGCCGTGGACATGACTCCATCACCACTCTTCCTGTATAAAAGTAAAAAAAAAAAAAAAAAAAAGAGAAGTCCAACTTCGGCCGCAGATCGCGAGACGGAAGTACGGAAGTTACAGAAAATCCATCAGTCATACGTCAATACCTAAAGTGATCGAACTAAGCTACAACTCAGGTTTGTAAAATCGGAAACAGATTTGAACTCCACTCTTGCTGAGTACAGGTAACTAGAGAAAGCTTTCAGAGTCATCATATTAATGAGAGATCCGTTGGGAAACGAAAATTTATGTATGTTACGCTGCCGTAGTGCCGGTGTACAACAAAACGATATTTCCAACAGCAGTGCGAGTCGGCACTCTCAGACAATTGCTTTTAAAGGCAGACACGGCGGTGATAATTTATAGTCGCGGCCAACATATTTAGCCTGCAGCGGCAACGAAACTCGCATCGCGCGCTGCTGCCGTCCTTGGGGCGCGGCCGCGACCTCTGACACCTCGCGTTTCCCACGGCTCGCCACGCCGGCACAGGCGGTGCACCAGAGTGCAGCTGCGTCCCCTGACGTGGTCGCTACACGCCGTGACCAAGGTTAATAGGCAGGCAATCTTCTCTTCCCACTGACGGTCATCCGGTTTCTCTCCTCGCAGCCTCTGCCTTTGGATCGGTCAAGGTGTCACCGGCGCCGCCTCATTACTCGACGACGGACGAGTGTGCAATTCACTTTCCCTATTGTAGCCAGTGGTGCACGAAGGGAATGCAGAACGTTATTCCGGTGAGCTGACATTAAGGAGACAATTAATGTCGTTGGGAGGGAAACGCGCAGTCGGCAGTAAAATGTAAGCTGCTTGGATGCTGCCTTAATAACGACACTGTTCTCAAGACAGAAGAAAATGTGTTACAGAGTGTGGATCACCTTCATCCCCTGATATTTTACAAATGATTCGAGATATCGAATTAAGGTTTACGTAAAAGTAAAATGCATTTGGGAGCAAATTCATACACACACATATATACAAGTAGTAGGAGAATGGGGGGATGGGTGCAGTTTTGATATGAAACTGATAAGAAAATTATTTAAATTGATCAACTAATGCTCCCTCGACAGCCACCCTCAACTCCAGATGAAGTCTGGTGTTTTTCTCACCCTACAATTGGAACCCAGCACCCTCGCCCCTTCTCCACTCTCCCCCACTCCTTCCCCCTATCCCAAGCTATCCTATTGGAGACAAATTAAAATTGGTGTTGCCCTTTATGGGACTTGTCAAAAATGGGTCAAATGGCTCTGAGCTCTATGGGACTTAACATCTGTGGTCATCAGTCCCCTAGAACTTAGAACTACGTAATCCTAACTAACCTAAGGACATCACACACATCCATGCCCGAGGCAGGATTCGAACCTGCGACCGTAGCAGTCGCGCGGCTCTGGACTGAGCGCCTAGAACCGCTAGACCACCGCGGCCGGCCTATGGGACTTGAACTGTGGTCCTTCTGGACTGAAAGCCCAAGTGCACCGCCCTACCACAATTATACCACCAGAGGTTCTTGGAATTAATGGGAAATTAAAAATGGTGTCCTTTCCAGGACTCCAACATTGGTTCTACTGGATGGAAAGCCCAAGTGCTAACTGTCCAGATATAGGAGAGGAAGGTTAGGTTAGTGTACTTACTTTTTTGGTTGGGAAAATAAAATAAAGATAGTTACTAATTACGTAATTAATCATAAACATCTGATGAAGGTTAGGTTAGTGTACTATATTTATTTTGGCCAGGAAAAAGAAGTAAAGATAGTTCCTAATTACATAATTATTCATAAATATTGGGCCTAATTACACAACTATATGTGTAGCACTACACTAATATGGCCTAAAGTCCCACTGCAGCTCAAAAACTGATGATAATATACAACCGATTTTATCCTGCTCGGAAAAATATCACAGTCCACCCGAAGCCAATGATAAGCACACTCAAATTTTACCTTTCACCTACAAGCTGGCAGGAAAAAGATAGAGGTGAATGGTACTATCTTTATTCTTTTTGGCTGGAAAGATGTTCAACTGACGAGATGCTGGTGTTAGACAGAGAGTTTAAAGACTGTATTACCTGTAAGCATACAGCTGGGGGCAGTATCAAATAATTGTTTCACGTCAGAGTTCACTACAGATGCCTACACGAAAACCACCCTGCAGCCCAGGTAACCGAAGCCATTGTTGGAAAAAATACATCACAGTTTTAATTATACTTCAAAATTGTGAAAAAACCAGCACTCATAATGAACGGATAATAATGTAACACTTGCACTGGTGAAAATCATCATCCTGAAAGACTGCAGAGGGGGTGGTAGTTAAATGTGCATTCTCATCAATAGGCATCTACAAACTGCCGAGAATCGAGACCCTCTTTTCTCCCTGCCTCCCCTCCCTCCCTCCCTTCCTCCATCCACCTACGGGGGGGGACAAAAAGTTTTTCAAATGGGCAACTGCCCCGCTGAGCGCCTCATAGTTTTTCTATGGCCAACAACTGTCCGCTCATGCTCGCAGGTCGCACTCGGTCTTCCCGTCTTTGCTATTTTCTGTGGGCCCACTACCACCCCTCTGCAGTCACTGGTCTCACCAGGCCTTTTGCTACCCTTCGTGGTTGCGCGGGGCATGTGGCTTGCCTTGAGGCAGCGACCCTTAGCCAACACAAAAAGGAAATTTAGCAGCATCGCCATGCCCCTAGTTAGAGCGCGACTCTGTCCGGCAAACACCAACAGTAGACACGCCATCCTCCCCCAGATAGCCCCCCGTTCTGCAATGGAGAATAATTGTATTTAACATCAACGCAACTCTTTCTTGCACTCTGTTAAAGATATTTCTCAGAAAGACTGGACACCTCTGGAACAACAACGAAATCTGGAGGACGGTCCTGATGGCTTATTCAACGTTGGCTGCTAGGAAAACAGGAAGCCTTCTACCTAAAGCGACTGTAGACTCACACCGCAGTGTCTTCAGCATACTGCACTGGGAGGTCAGCGTTATCAAAGCCGGCAAAAGCTACACATACAATAGAGTGCGACACCAGCACAAACAAAACCGTGATAAATGAGGGCTATTCCGATCGTGTGTTGTTTGGCGAAAGGGTCGGCTGTGACCTCTTAGGGAACTTGGCCACCACCCCACCATTTGTGTTTAACATCAGTGCAACTCCTATAATAAAGCAACTATTAAAAAATGAAAACACAATTGCAACAATAATAAATATCCTCTTTCCAAAAAAATAGGTCAGTTCTATTTTCTTATATTTTTATGAGAAAAATTGGTATAGTTTTTACATTCAATAGCAGGGTACAATTCACAGCTCATTAGTTTGTGACATTCAATGAAGCGCACTGCTGCCGATCACAAATGATAACGTGTGTATTAGAAATATTTCAGACACATGAAATAACATTAGAGAATAAAATCTTTCACGCCATTAGCTCACATGTCGGAAAAAGACACAATCATTTTACATTTTACAACAACCAGTTACAGTTCAAGAGGATGTATCCGTTTTGTACACTATGGCAGGTCTCGTTTGACCTTTGCGAGCTATACCAGAAAAACATATACGAAACAAATTCTGAGAGTCTATTTTCTAATAGAACTTCCTATAAGATTTTACCTTGCGTTCTTCCGTTACATCGAAACAAATTACCATCTGCATTCTTACATTTGACATTTTTGATGCATAACTCACCTGTGCTAATGTCTGTAAAGTTTCTGTCATACAGTAGAGATTCTTGGGTTCTAGTTTTGTAAGAAATTTGATCAGTACAACCTGTTTCATGCAATCTACTCACATGTCAGGAAAAAACACTATCATTTGTAAATTCCACAACAAGCTACAATTCAAGTGGTGTCGAATTTATAATTAGAGGTTATGAAGTACACTATGTGATCAAAAGTATCTGGCACCTGGCTGAAAACGACTTACAAGTTCGTGGCGTCCTCCATCGGTAATGCTGGAATTCAATATGGTATTGGCCCACCTTACCCTGGATGATAGCTTCCACTTTCGCAGGTATACGTTCAATGAGGTGTTAGAAGGTTTCTTGGGGAATGACAGCCTATTCTTCACGGAGTGCTGCACTGAGGAGAGGTATCGGTGTCGGTCGGTAAGTCTTGCCCTGATGACGGCGTTCCAAAACAATCCACAAGTGTTCTATAGGATTCAGGTCAGGACTCTGTGAGGGCCAGTCCATTACAGGGATGTTATTGTCGTGTAACCACTCCGCCACAGGCCGTACATTATGAACAGGTGCTCGATCGTGTTGAAAGATACACTCGCCTCCTGCGAATTGCTCTTCAAAAATGGGAAGCAAGAAGGCGCTTAAAACATCGGTGTAAGTCTGTGCTGTGATAGTGCCACGCAAAACAACAAGGGGTGCAAGCCCAACCTATGAAAAACATAACAACACTACAACCTCGCCGCATCCGAATTTCTCTGTTGACATGATGACATTCACTGTGCGTTCGCCATACCCACACCCTGCCATTGGATCGCCACATTGTGTACTGTGATTCGTCGCTCCACACAATGTTTTTCTACTGTTTCATCGTCCAATGTTTACGCTCCTTACACCAAGCGAGGCGTCATTTGGCATTTACCGGCGTGTTGTGCGGCTTATGAGCAGCCTCTCGACCATGAAATCCAAGTTTTCTCACTTCTCGCCTAACTGTCATAGTACTTGCAGTGGATCCTGATGCAGTTTGGAATTCCTGTGTGATGGTCTAGATAGATGTTTGCCTATTACACATTACGACCCTCTTCATCTGTCGGCATCTCTGTCAGTCAACAGATGAGGTCGGCCTGTATGCTTTTGTGCTGTACGTGTCCCTTCACGTTTCCACGTCGAAAATAGTGGGGTTAGGGATTTTTAGGAGTGTCGAAATCTAGCGTACAGACGTATGACACAAGTGACACCCAATCACCTGACCACGTTCGAAGTCCGTCAGTTCCACGGAGCGCCCATTCTGCTCTTACACGATGTCTAATGACTACTGAAGTCACTGATATGGAGTACCTAGCGGTAGGTGGCAGCACAATGCACCTAATATGAAAAACGTATGTTTTTGGGAGTGTCCGGATACTTTTGATCATATAGTGTATGAAATAACACCTACTTTTTAAACATTTTATCGTGATCCTGTTAGTTTTTTGAGCAAAACTGGTGTAGTTTTGAAAGAATTGCGTGCGTCCAAACTTTAACCAATTATAGCACTCCTTGTAATAGAACCTCATTTAAAACCTTACCAAATCTCTCTCTTCCGATATATCGAAAAACAGTTACCGTCTGCGTGTTGTCAGTGAGCATATTACATTTAATGTATCGCTCTATTTGAGCTGGAGGCCAGTGCTCGGAGTCTTTTGCGCAAATCTGCCAAAATTTTGCTTCTGTACTGGAGGAAGACGACCATTAATCATACAAGAGGCCCGTGTATTGTTCCTTCATAAGGATTTTTTTAAAAATCTTTCATCCCCTTACGGAATCGCAGTTATCCTTGTCAAATCCATTCTTTCTCTTATGACAGGACATAATATTTTTTTTTTTTTTGCACATGTCGGAATACCCACACACTTTATAGGCCCGCTGCTCAAGGCAAATCTAACACTCATCCTCTAGTACTACTAAGTATAATACTTTACCAGTAACTGCTTGCTGGCGATATGAAACAATATGGAGCAAAAATCAGCGAAGGATGGACAATGACAAAACGCAGACGATAATTGTTTTTCGATATATTGGAAGAGAGACACGTGGTAAACTCTTATAGGAGGTTGTATTACAAAGCTTCGATGCAGATGGTTCTCTCAAAATTACACCGATTTCCTCAGGAAACTATTAGGAATCGACTGTCTCTATTCTGAAGGACTCGTGACTTTAATTTTAGTATAATATTATCATAACGATTGCGCGTTTAAAAAAATGGCTCTGAGCACTAAGGGACTTAACTTCTAAGGTCATCAGTCCCCTAGAACTTAGAACTACTTAAACCTAACTAACCTAAGGACATCACACACATCCATGCCCGAGGCAGGATTCGAACCTGCGACCGCGTTTAAAAGATTGGTATTATTTCATACTTCATAAACTTCTAATTAGAAAGTAGACACCACTTCAATTGTAGCGCATTGAGGAATCTAGAAATGATACTGGTTTGTTTTCCGACATGTGAGTTGATTGCGTCAAACAGGTTGTGATGATCAAATTGCTTACAAAACTAGGACGCGAGAATCTGCTACTGTATGACAGAAGCTTTACAGACGTGTAGGCAGAGGTGAGTTATGCATCAAATATGTCAGATCTAACCATGCATATGGTAATTAGCTTTGATGTAACGGAAGAGGCGCTTGGTAAAATCCTATAGGAAGTTCTATTACAAAACAGACTCTCAGAATTTGTTTAGTAATCGTCTTTCTGATATAGCATCGCAATGGTCAAACGAGACCTGCCACTGTGTACAAAACAGCTACATCCTCTTGAATTGTAACTGGTTGTTGTCGAACATAAAAAGATTGTGTTTTTTCCGATACGTGAGCTAATGGCGTGAATGATTGTATTCTCTAATGTTATTTCATGTGTCTGAAATGTTTCTAATACATACATGATCATCTGTGATCGGCAGCGGTGCACTTCGTTGGATGTCACAAAATAATGAGCTGCGAATTGTATCCTGCAGATGAACGTAAGAACTATACCAATTTTGCTCACAAAAGTAAAAGAAAATAGAACTGGCCTATTTTTGTGGAAAGAGGACATTTATTGTTGTTGCTGTTGTTTTTTTCATTTTTTAATAGTTGCTTTATTATAGGAGTTGCACTGATGTTAAATACAAATGGTAGAGTCCAATGCTCGGTATGGCGTGGTAGCCAAGTTCCCTAAGAGGTCGCAGCTGACCCTTTAGCCAAACAACCCGCGGTCGGGATAGCTCTCATTTATCACGGTTTTGTTTGTGCCGGAGTCGCGTTCTATTGTATGTATAGCTTTTGTCGGCGTCGATAGTGCTGACTGCCCAGCAGCATGCTCGATGGGACAGCACATTGTACAGAAGACATTGTGGTGTGAGTCTGCAATCACCTTAGGCGGAAGGCTTCCTGTTTCCTAAGCAGCCGACTTTGAAAAAGCCATCTGGAACATTCTTCAGAATTTCGTTGTTGTTCCAGAAGGGTCCAGTTTTTCTGAGAGATATATTTAACAGGTTGGAAGAAAGAGTTGCGTTGATGTTAAAGACAATTGTACTCCATCGCAAAACAGCTAGCTGCTGGGGGTGAGGGGGACGTTTCTACTGTGGGTGATCACTGGACAGAGTCACGCTCTAACTAGGGTTCTGGCGGTGTAAATTTCCATTTTGTGTTGGATAAGGGCCCCCAGCTCAAAGCAGGCCGCGTGCCACAAGCAACCACGGAGGGTAGCGGAAGGCCTGGTGAGACCTGTGACTGCAGAGGGGTGGGCCACAGGAAAACAGCAATGACCACAAGGGGACAGCTGTTGACCACAGAAAAAGTACGAGGTGCTCAGTGGAGCAGCTGGTCATTTGAAATAGCCTATGTTACCCCATGTAGGTGGATAGAGGAAGGGACAGAGAAAGGAGAGGCATGAGGGGAGGAAAGAGGGTCTCCATTTTCGGCAGTTTGTTGATGCCTATCGATGAGAAAGCACATTCAACTACCACCCCCTCTGCAGCCTTTTAGGATGACGATTTCCCCCAGTTCATGTGTTGAATTTTGATCCATTCATTACGATGCTGGTTTTTTTATGATGTAATTGGAACTGCGATGAATTTTTTCCATCAGTTATGGTAGTGTGTGTTGGCTTCGGTTACCTGCGCTGCAGGTTGGTTTTTGAATAGGCGTCTGTAGCAAACTCTGATGTGAAATAACGATGAATACTGTTCTCAGCTAAATGCTTACATGTAATTCAGTTTTTAAACTCATCTCTGTCCAACACCAGCGTCTCGTCAGTTGAACATATTTCCCGCCGAAAAGAATAAAGATAGTACGTTCCACCCCTACCTTTTTTCTGCCACTTTGTAGATGAAGGGTAAAATTGGTGTGTCTCTCTCACTAGTTTCGAGTGGTATTGTGAAATTTTTCCCCATCAGGATGACACCAGTTGTATGGTATCGTTAGTTTTTGAGCTGTATTGGGATTTTAGGCCGTCTTTGTGTAGCGCTACACATATAATTGGGTAATTAGTCCTGATGTTTATGATTAATTACATAATTAGGTATTATCTTTAGTTCATTTTCCAGACCAAAATAAATAAAGTGCACTAACTTAACCTTCCTCTCCTGCATCTAGACAGTTTTCATGTGTTGGGGGGAAGCACATGAGCTTTCCATCCAGTTGAACCAGGGTTCGAGTCCTGGAAACGGCAGAGTCATTTTTAATTTCCCATCAATTCTAAGCACCTCCGGTAGTATTCCGTCCATAAGGACCAGGATATGAGCCCCAGAAAGGACACCACCAATTTAAATTTCCCGCCAAATCACGGGTAGGGGGTAGGGAGGGACATCAGCATAGCCCTGGGACAAAGAAATTCCCACCAAAATTCGAAATTCCCTCCAAAAATTGAAATTACGTAGGTTTTGGGTGGGGGAGGGGGGTGGGGGAGGGTGGAGAGGGGGGGGAGGATACTGGGGCCCACCTGCAGGGTAAGAAAAACATCATCCGGAGGTGGGGATGGGCTTGGTTGGGGGTGGAGGTAGGTGTGGTCAGGGTTGATGGTGGGCGTTGTTGGGGGAGGGGGAATTAATTGATCAATTTAATTAATGTGCATATAAATTTTATATCAAAATTGTAACCATGCCCTCATCTTCCTACTACTTATACATATGGATATATACATCCATACACATATACGTACACACTCCGCTGGAAAAAAATAGTACATCCTTTTAGACATTTCCAGTTCACTCAAGATTTATTTTTTAAACAGTGCACATGGTTTACATGAAATTACATTTACAGATGAAAAGCACAAGCGATATTGATGTTTCAGCTATCGACCCATGGTAAAGGATCTACGTTAGTAAGCGGTGTAGGCTCCTAGAGTGTCATTGCAGGCGCTGACTCTGGCATCCAGGCGATCTTATATATGGAGAATACTGTCGTTGTTCTACCATGCCTGCTCGACCTGTTCATGTAGTTCTGTAGGAGTTGTTGGTTGACGAGTTGTACAAGTCACTTGTCGCCCCATCATATCGCACATGTGTCCGATTGTAGACAAGTTTGCCGATCACTCTGGCCAGGGAAGCTGCTGCACATTGAGTTTCACTGGCAGTTTGTGGGCGAGCATTATCATGTCGGAGCAACACATCACCTTCCTGTTGCAAAAACAACAAATGAATGGGTCACAACATTGCGGATGTTCTGAGTACTGGTTAGCTCCCCTCCAGAAACACCGAAGGTGAAAGAGAGTTGTAGCTCACCGCATATCGCGTCCCACACAATAAGGCCTGGACTGGGACAAGTGTACCTTTGACAAGTGTAATCTACGAAACAGCGCTCACCAGTTGAACGTCGTAAGCACAAATGACCATCACTTGCGTGCACGCAGAATATGCTTTCATAGCTGAAGACCACGGCATGCCATTCCATCTGCCAAGTGATCCTCTGACGGCACCCGTGAAGCTGTGCACGTCGTTGCTATGACATGATTGGAAGATTGGCTACGGCTAGACATGTGTCTGCCCTTTTCCTGCTGTTCGCAGCAGTTCGTGTTGACAAGTCTGGGCTTACAAACTCTCTTATCTGCACTGAGGTAGCTGTACAATCTACAACTGCTGCCGTTAAACATAATCCCATGGGGCGACTGTGCTGCATTGACATCCAGAACCTCATCTACAGGTGTGAGAATTTTCACTTGACCATTGAAACTAGCACCATTACACAATTGACACAGCACGTCCAACTTACGTGGAATTTCTCTTGTGTGGAATTTCACAGAAGGGACCATCATGCCACTCGGAAGGTTCCTTTAAAACTCGCTCAGTAGGTTGTGGGAAGGAAGAATGCATTTTTGTAGCATGATTACCTGCCTGTTTCATACATTTGCAATACACTGAGCCTTCCAGGTATGAGCATTCCCTAGTAAAGGCTCGACACAGATGGCCTCTGGCAGCTGTCACTATGCTATCTGTTGGTGAATGATGTTAAAACCATAATCGGTTAATCTACTAACCCTGGAGTGGCATATGCTGCCATTGGGTCAAAAGCGACGTCTTTTTTATCCCAGCAGTGTGGGTACACACACACACACACACACACACACACACACACACACAAACACACACACATCTATATACAGGGTGAGTCACCTAACATTACCGCTGGATATATTTCGTAAACCACATCAAATACTGATGAATCGATTCCACAGACCGGACGTGAGGAGAGGGGCTAGTGTAATTGGTTAATACAAACCATAAAAAAATGCACGGAAGTATGTTTTTTAACACAAACCTACGTTTTTTTAAATGGAACCCCGTTAGTTTTGTTAGTACATCTGAACATATAAATAAATACGTAATCAGTGCCGTTTGTTGCATTGTAAAATGTTAATTACATGCGGAGATATTGTAACCTAAAGTTGACGCTTGAGTATCACTCCTCCGCTGTTCGATCGTGTGTATCGGAGAGCACCGAATTACGTAGGGATTCAAAGGGAACGATGATGGACCTTAGGTACAGAAGAGACTGGAACAGCACATTACGTCCACATGCTAACACCTTTTTATTGGTCTTTTTCATTGACGCACATGCACATTACCATGAGGGGTGAGGTACACGTACACACGTGGTTTCCGTTTTCAATTACGGAGTGGAATAGAGTGTGTCCCGACATGTCAGGTCAATAGATGTTCAATGTGGTGGCCATCATTTGCCGCGCACAATTGCAGTCTCTGGCGTAATTAATGTCGTACACGCCGCAGTACATCTGGCGTAATGTCGCCGCAGGCGGCCACAATAAGTTGTTTCATATCCTCTGGGGTTGTAGGCACATCACGGTACACATTCTCCTTTAACGTACCCCACAGAAAGAAGTCCAGAGGTGTAAGATCAGGAGAACGAGCTGGCCAATTTATGCGTCCTCCACGTCCTATGAAACGCCCGTCGAACATCCTGTCAAGGGTCAGCCTAGTGTTGATTGCGGAATGTGCAGGTGCACTATCATGCTGATACCACATACGTCGACGCGTTTCCAGTGGGACATTTTCGAGCAACGTTGGCAGATCATTCTGTAGAAACGCGATGTATGTTGCAGCTGTTTGGGCCCCTGCAATGAAGTGAGGACCAATGAGGTGGTCGCCAATGATTCCACACCATACATTTACAGTCCACGTCGCTGTTGCTCTACCTGTCTGAGCCAGCGAGGATTGTCCACCGATCAGTAATGCATGTTCCGTAGATTCACTGCCCCGTGGTTTGTGAAACCCGCTTCATCGGTAAACAGGTAGAACTGCAACGCATTCTTTGTTAATGCCCATTGACAGAACTGCACTCGATGATTAAAGTCATCACCATGTAATTGCTGATGTAGCGACACATGAAACGGGTGCAAGCGGTGACGATGCAGTATGCGCATGACACTACTTTGACTCAGTCCACCGACTCTTGCAGTGTCCCATGTACTCATGTGTGGGTTCATGGCAAGAGCAGCTAACACACCAACTGCACCCGCTTCTCCTGTGATGGGCCTGTTACTGACCCGTTGCGTGCTACGACCATACCTGTTGCATACAGTTGGCGGTAGATGTTTTGCAATGTGCGGCACGTTGGATGCTCTGTCCGGGTACCGTTCTGCATACACCCTGCAGGCTTCAGCTGCATTTCGTCGACACTCGTCATAGATGAGCATCATCTCCGCCTCTTCAGAGTTCCAATACACCATGGTCACAGTTCCTACAACACTACACTATCACAGACGTCTGGTAACACGGTGGACTACAGTTGGTCTGCGTGCGGAGACGAAAGTAGAATAACAATAGCAGCAAGCGCTACATGCGGACACTGCGACAGCTAGACCAAACCACAACAGTGCACTACAGCCACACTCGTAAACACGGTCGTCATCGTGAACATGTCCCTGCAGATGCTGCTCGCCAACCGTGGCCCGTGTTTGTTACAACACGCAACTGAACGTCGGAGGTTTCAAGCGTCAAGTTTAGGTTACAATATCTCCGGATGTAATTAACATTTTACAATGCAGCAAACGGCACTGATTACGTATTTGTTTATATGTTCAGATGTGCTAACAAAACTAACGTGTTTCCATTTAAAAAAACGTAGGTATGTGTTAAAAAACATACTTCCGTGCATTTTTGTATGGTTTGTATTAAACAATTACACTAGCCCCTCTCCTCACGGTCGGTCTGTGGAATCGTTTCGTCAGTATTTGATGTGGTTCACGAAATATATCCAGCGGTAACGTTAGGTGACTCACCATATATATATATATATATATATATATATATGTGTGTGTGTGTGTGTGTGTGTGTGTGTGTGTGTGTGTGTGTGTGTGTGTGTGTGTACACTGCAGAGCCAAAGAAATTGGTACACCTGCCTAACATCATGTAGGGCTCCCGTGAGCACGCAGAAGTGCCACTTGGATTCGACTAATGTCTAATGTTGGAGGGAATTGAGACCATGAAACTTGCAGGCCTGTCCATAAATCCGTAAGAGTACGAGAGGGTGGAAATCTCTTGTCAAAAGCACTTTGCAAGGCATTGCAGATATGCTCAGTAACGTTCATATGTGGGGAGTTTGATGGTCACCGGAAGAATTTAAACCCAGAAGAGTGTTCCGGGAGTCACTATGTAGCAAGTCTGGACGTGTGGGATCTCGCATTGTCCTGCTGGAATTGCCCTTCAGGAAACACAATGGACATAAATAAATGCGGGTGATCAGACAGGCTGCTTACGTATGTGTCATGTGACAGAGTCGTGCCTAGACGTATCGGGGTCCACAGCTCGTGGTCGTGCGGTAGCGTTCTCGCTTCCCGCGCCCGGATTCCCGGGTTCGATTCCCGGCGGGGTCAGAGATTTCCTCTGCCTCGTAATGACTGGGTGTTGTGTGATGTTCTTTGGTTAGTTAGGTTAAGTAGTTCTAAGTTCTAGGGGATTGATGACCATAGATGTTAAGTCCCATAGTGCTCAGAGCCATTTGAACCATTCGTATCAGGGGTCCCACATCACTCGAACTGCACACGCCCCACACCATTAAAGAGCCTCCACCAGTTTGAACAGTCCCCTGATGTCATGCAGGGTCCATAGATTCACGAGGTTTCCCCCATATACGCACATGCCCATCCACTGGATACAATTTGAAACGAGACTCGTCCGACCAAGCAACATGTTTCCACGGTCAACATCCAATGTTGGTGTTGATAGGCCCAGCTGAGGCGTAAAGCTTTGTGTCGTGCAGTCATCAAGGGTACATGAGTGGCCCTTGGCTCCGAAAGCCCATATCGATGCTGTTTCGTTGAATGGTTCGCCCACTGACACTTTTTGATAGCCCAGCAGTAATTCTCGGAAGGGTTGCACTTCTATCACGTTGAACGATTCCGTTTAGTCGTCATTGGTCCCATTCTTGCCCAATCTTTATCCCCGCAACGATGTCAGAGATTTGATGTATTACTGTATTCCTGAAATTCACGGTACACTCGTGAAATGGTCGTACAGAGAAACCCCCACTTCATCGCTACCTCGGAGATGCTGTGCCCCTTCGCTCGTGCGTCGACTATAACACGATGTTCAAACTCACTTACATCTTGATAACATGCCGTTGTAGCAGGTAACAGCAGATGCTTGCTGTCTTATATAAGCGTTGCCGACCGCAGCGCCGTATTCTGGCTATTTGCGTATCTCTGTATTTGAATACTCATGCCTAGACTAGTTTCTTTGGCGCTTCAGTGTATCCATATTTAGATTTAACCACCATGACCCCACCGAAAAACTTACACAGGACTAAAATAGTATGCACCATAATCAGGAACAAATGATCAGTAAGTATGGGCTCTAAACTGCATATCTTAAGAGCTATGAACACTTGTTTATCTTCAATGATGTGAAACGTATCTATTCTATTGAATAAGTGCTCATAGCTCTTAAAGTATACGTTTTACAGCCCATATTTACTGTTTTTTTCTTGTTTTGGTCCATAGCACTCCCCCAGAATATGGAAAGCAAAGAGCTTGCAGTAGAAAAGATGTGTTTCGCATATCGAAAATTTACAAGTGTTCATAGCTCTTATGGAATGCTTGTTAAGGCCCATGATCACTCTTTTTGTAGCAAATTTAATGTAGTTAAATTTTGTATGGGGATACATTTTCGCTAAAGGCCATAGTTTTCAAATTATTCGAGAAAAATGTACAGAAGTTTTTCTTGAATAACTGGAAACCGTGGGCTCCTGCGAAAACGCATTTCAATCAAACGTTATCTCCTCAAAATTTCTTACAAAAAATCTTGTTCATTTTTTCCTGTAGGACCAACATTTTGAGCTAAGGGAGTGACATAATATGAAAATCTCATGCATTGTGTTTGAGGGGTTGCGGGTTGCATAAAACCCACGGGTAGGGGCAGCTGAATAACCCTGCGTATACAAGGTAAATGTGGATATTTTTATTGGTGACCGAGGGCAGTACACTGAACAACATTAAATCAATATTTACTTCATTTGCAGACTAATAGTTTTAGCTATTGTGAGTAGTATGTATTTTAGTTTGGTTAGGAAGCTATTAACGCTTATTTTTTGCCGGGTAGCAGGTCAGGTGTTGAAGTATGGTTGCATGGACACAAAACGGTTAGCCTATACTGACAATCACAGTCCACTTACTGGTGCGTTTACGACCGTGTAGAAAAATCATGTAGTATATTATGTGACATGTTTGAGGGAAGGCTGTTAGACGCAGGGAAAAAATAGCTGACAGAAATAAAGCAGGTACATATTAATGTACCAGTGACCACAATGTATGCACTTACACTACTAACAGCGTGTAAATATATGGTGGTCGGAATAGTCTGAAAAGCTTGTAAGGGTATTGCGAGGTAGGTTGCGCTGAGCAGTAACTGTTACGAAAAAAATTCGGTACATTGCGTGGTTTACTAGTTAATCAGCATTTAAGTTAGCCAGTCAAGCCGTTGGGAGCGAAAATTTACGTGGCCTACCACATATATAAACGAATGTATAAATAGAACAGTATTCACTGCTAAGTGATCAGCCATTATATTGATGTATAACAGTCGTCATGCCCAACGGTTGTGTGAGTAGCAGGCAATGCCGCGAGTCCTCGGTTATAATTGCGAAACTACTGTACTCGCTCTCGTTCTACACTGGTATAGTCCACTTGTACTCGACGATTTATTGCTAAAATTCAGAATTTTTTTTCACCGTATTGGAATGTAATAGAGAAATGGGGTTTGATGCAATGAATAAAGTATACATGTTTTTTTGCTGAAAATTATTAATATCTTCATTGCGTAGTTGGGATTTTCCCGAGGTAGCTCTGTGAAAGGAGGTAGATTGACGGTTGTCGCTGTAACTCCAGTCATGGTTATCTGAAACGTGAAATTAACATATTGCCCTGATCGATATCAGCATAAAAAGTCAGCTAAGATGAACTGAAGGAAATTCAATTTTCTTCAAGGGAGACCAAAAGTCATTAAAATCGGATGGGGATTGTAGCATGGCTTTGAGAGAAAAAAAGGGGACAAAGCCTGAAACGTATGGGATATCATCGATGCCTAGTCGATAGTAACTGTCGCCCCGGGTAGTGGATGGCCGCTCTCTGCTACTTCCACCTAAGTCCCAATTTTCGTCCTCAAAGCCCTTTTCGTCGCTGAGCGCATCACCGCTGGCGTCTCTATCTTCTCAGAATCGGCGTATTTCATCGTCCATTTAGATTTGAAGGGCGTTTGTCATTGCATCAATGCAGTGTGGCCTACATTGAATATACATACGGCCAAGTTAGAAGAAATGTTGACAATTTCGCGTGGGCCGGATGTTATTTTTGGATCTTATCTCAAAATGAGACTATTGACACTTTCGTTAACGTTTTGAGTAAAATCGTCCAAACAACGCTCCAGCAAATCAGGTTACTCAAATCGGTGTAAATAGGGGAGTGAGCGCGAAACCGGTTCTCTAACGCCGGGGCTTGCTCGGATTCATACGACCACAGAATCGTTTCTATTTGGAGTTAGCGCATAACATTTTGGGGAATAATTCTTCAATTCGCATATATTCCAACCCGTAATATAAAACTGGCAGCGCCGAAGACTGGCGAGGCGAGCCTCCGGGCGTATGGAGACTGCGTGTTGCGAAATAGCGTCACAGGACCCGCTGACGAGCTTAAAGCGAATATACAGAGCCAACTTCTGATGTCTAGGCGTGAGTCGTGCTTGGAGAGCTAAGTCAGTTTGCCCGTCGAAAGGCATAAGTCGCAGGTTCGAGCCGGCAACTGTGGCCCAGCGGTTCTGGGTGCTCCTGTCCGGAACGGCGCTGCTTCTACGGTCGCAGGTTCGAATCCTGCCTCAGGCATGGATGTGTGCGATGTCCTTAGGTTAGTTAGGTTTAAGTAGTTCTAAGTCTAGGGGACTGATGACCTCAAATGTTAAGTCCCACAGTACTTAGAGCCATTTGAACCATCCCAGGTTCGAGTCCCGATCCGGCATTCTCATGTAATAGAATGTTTTCACACTACTTTCCTCCTTTGTCTGAACGTTAAGTATTTTCTCTCGAAACAGGTCATTCATTTGTCCTCGATAAAATTTCACTTACTAATACTAAGAGCACATAATCATCATTTTTATATTTGCTATTTAGCGAGAGAAGTGCAATATTCGCTCCTTCCTCCTCATTTTCATATTACTATTTAGCGAGAGAAGTGCATTATTCGCTCCTTCCTCTTTCCTCATTTTAGTACCTCGGGGCTAATTTATACCTTTAGAGTACATCATTTTTCTTACATACTAACTTATAACTAAAACTGGAAATCGCCTCTAGGACATGTCCTCCTGTTTACATAAAGATTATTCGTATAAATACTTGTCTACAACTTATTCTGTATTTTATTTTCCAGACACGTTGTTTTAATACATAAGGTTTCCTTTTAGCACCGGTTAACGTCCGTAGTCACTTCAGTTCAGTTCTTGTCACTCATTGGTTAATCCTGATCTCCAGTACCTTAGAATTTTCTTACAGCTTAAATTAACTTAGTTCCTGGCGTTATAAAATTTTCTTAAATCATGATGGTGGAACAATCCTTTGATTTTATTCGTGGCAGGGTCAGATAACATATAGCTACCAATGTGTGGTTTCCTCATTATCACAAAGCGACCTTCATAAATGTGTTGCCACTTACGATTCTTCTTTAACAACACGGATGGTTTAACGTGAGTCGTGACTAATACCTTTTCTGCTTCTTTGAAATCGATAACTCTGTTCACCTTCTTATCAAATGGGTCATTCCATGCCAAGTGGTCTAAACCTTCCCACCATCATGTCTCCAATTTTCTTCAAATTTTATCTGTAGCACTAGTCAAGTGCTAAATTAAGTTTCTCAAGATTTCAAGCCTCTAGCTGCAATACTTGCTGATCTACACCCCCTTGTCTGAAGGGTAGTAAGTTCGCATGCGCGCGACATCAGACAAAATGCCATTTTTGGGGTCTCATAAAATTGAAACCAATTCATAAGAATGGTTAGTAAGATGAGACCCTGTACAGTTTTTTGTGCTGATTCAAACGAAATTAATTATAAGATTACTGATGCAAAATCCGGTCAAACAAGTCGACTCAAAGTGTACCCCTAATTCTGTCGTGACTTAATGCGACAAATTTTGACCAATATTCAGACTGCAATAATTTCCTTGCAGATAAAGATATGGACTTGAACTTTTTACCAAGTCTTATCTTTGTGCTGGACATAATACAGCTGGATTTCCAACTACCCAGGCTTTATAGTCGCCTTGCAAAATCTCTTCAAATTTGGCAGTGTCAGCGCAAATGGCTTTATTTACCAAAGTTCAAAGCCCATTACTACAAAATAGTCAGCCTGGATTTAATTGTGAATAGTATCATCTGAAAGAGAAACTCTTGCTCTACAAGATGGATATATTTTTCTTTTGCAACGCTTCCATTAAGTGCTTATTTACTCAGGTCAAAGTATCTTATATTTTGTGTGCGCAGTGCCCTGCGTTGGTCCATGATGGCTGAGCCATTACTGGTTATCACAATAAAACCAGCATCCCCATCGCCATAGGGGCCACGCCCGATAGCCATGCAGTAACAGCCACGGGTGGGTATCTTTACTGCAGGTTCCCAAGCCTGATTACAGGGTGTCTTTACCACAGGATCCCAAGCCTGATTGTGGGTTTCTTTATGCAGGTTCCCAAGCCTGTCTTCCTCAGTTACTTCATCATTCTGGAAGCATCGTTGATTTGCAAGAGAATGCTTTCAGGAAAACTGTATTGCCGACCAGATGATGTCACTGATGGAGCTGGAATAACACCAATGATAAGTTGTTCTGGAATCCAGCAAGTATCACGTCTTAAGGGCCAATAAAATGAACTTGCAGGACCATGAGGATGCATAAAGCTTATGAAAGCATCTTTCTGTTCGACTGAGATTTCAACGATGTTTCCAATCCACCATTTCTTTTCATAAATGCAAGCAACATACTGCCCAGGCTGAAGATCCATGACTTGAACTACTACTTCAGCAGCACTAATTTTGGCCAAAAAAGATGTCGCATCATTAGAAACTCTACTGACCTTAATTGTCGTCATATCAATGGGCAAAAAATGGTGGTTTTCTCTTGTGCCAGCTAGAGTGTGCCCTTGCAGGAATCTTTCTTCTTGAGAAGCTTTTTCTTCTTCAACTTCCTCTTTGCTGATGAAAAAGAATTTGATTCCATTGATATTATCATTGCAGAAGTTGAAAAGATCTTTGGGTGTTAGAATCTGGTTTTCATATGGACGTTGCAAACTTGCTCTTGCTGCCAACCGTTTTGTTGTGCCTCCAATGCCATCACAAGGCGACTTTCCATGGCTTGTTCCAAAGAAATTCCATTCTGCTGTTATTTCAAAATCTTCTTTGTGATAGCATAAGTTGAGAAAATTCTTGAAATTCTTATATTGTGCAGCTGAACCATCACTGAAGTAGTGGATGTGGCTTATTTTGGAAAATTGCATCTTCAGGTAATTGATTACTTTTCCAATGTAAACATGGACAGTAATCGTATCGTGTCGAAGGCAGTCACTAATAACACAAAGATTCACACATTGCACCTCTTCGTTTTCACAGTAGTAGACTACAAATGGATGAACTGTTGCTTGACTGTTTTCCCAGTGAAAGCCTTGCACTGCATCTTGAACAATAAATGAATAGTTTTCAGCAAAATCCATTAGTATTATGAATTCGCCTTCTTTCAAATCAGTTTTGAGAGCTTTCAGGTGCTGGCTTTGATGCTTGGCAATGTAGTGATGACAAGACAGGTTCCAAATTTTTGCTGCAATATCTTCAACATACTCTTCTGTTGAAAGCTGCTTTGTTTCTAAAGTATCCCTGTCGGTATGAATCCATTGTTTGTACTCAATCAGTTCTTCAGGGTCATTATCTTCAAAATATGTTGCAATAACTGCTTCTACACCTTCTGGACCAGGGCAGTTTTCACAACGATGAAGCATACAATCCTTGTTTTCCAAGCTGCAAATAGCTTTGCTAAGAATTTCCTTGTAGTCTTCATTGATTGATGCACCAGTGAGCATAAGCTTGACATTTTGGTGTATTGTACAGACACAAACTGAGTGCATTCCAGCAGAGCCAACTGTAACACACCATTTTGGTCTAAGCTCGCAAAACTTTGAGAAGCCAATTTCTGGTCCATTTTGCTTCTGATAAGACACGTACATTTCCTTCAAATTGCAAAGCAACAACCGCTTTTGCTTGTACACCTTTGTTCCTGAAATTCTCACAGGCACACAGTCTTTCTTCCCTGGACAAAGTCTGCTGAATTCGTCATCTTGAAAAAAGTCATGTACTTTCTGGACAACTTCATCTGAAAGCTTCCTTCCTTGCCGATTTGCTGGAAAAGCTAGAACACCTTGCTCATTCTTCAGTTTTCTCGCTTGCTTTACCATTCTTTCTGATACATTAAATGCTGTTGTCGTATCTTTAATTGTCCAGCTTCTTGGAACCAAGGTCAATATTTGAACTTTTGTCCTACGATTTGACACTTTACATTTTTCTTTCAACTCTTCTATAAGATTATCAAGATCTGCACAATTATTGCATGGGCGACTTTTACTTGAACTTGGCTGTTCATCGTAATTGATTCCTACAGCAGCAGCAATTTGATTCCCAATTAAACTTTGTGCATCCAAGATCTTTCTTTTTGCATAGCTTTGCTTATCTCTTTTACTTAGTTGTCTTCTTTTCAATGGTGAAGCACCAATAAATGATAAACTTTTGTTGATGGCTGGTTCAGTTTCATCCGTTGTGAAATCTTGTTCAGATTGGGTTGATAGTGATGATGAATCTTCTAGCTTTTGGTTCAGTGCCGACATGCAGCGAGGGCAAAGCTTCTGACCAGGTTTTATATCAATCACTTCTTTTTTCTTTAACAGGCAAAGTTTGGCAGCTGTTTCATTATCAAGCAGTCTAAGTCCAGCTTTTACATTGTGATTCCTCTTCTTGAATGGATTGCAACATTTCTTTTGCATCGCTTGATATTCATGTAGGAAGAGGGCTTCATGGTGGAAGCAAATGATGGAATTTTCGTCAAGTTTGGCTTCTGAACGCGAAACAAGCAATTTCTGGTCACATTCTGTGAAATCACTAAACGCTTTGAATCCAGTCTTCTTAGCATAGAAGATAACATGGCACTTCGATGCAGCAGCATCTTTTCCAATTGAACAGGGGGCCAACGATTCTTCTTCTTCATTAACTTCTGACATCTCTCACTGGCCAATCACTGAATAAAACACGAATGAAATATCCAATTATATCAGTAATTCTAAGCGACTATTAAGATTCAAATTCCTAGAAATGAAGAAAAATTAGTGCATCGCGCATACAAAATATAACAACTTTGATGTGAGTTAATGAGTACTTAATGGTCGCGTTGCAAAAAAAACAAATGTCAGTCTTGTAGAGCAAGAGTTTCTCTTTTAGGTGATACTATTCACAAGCAGATTCAGGCCAACTATTTTTTAGTAATTGGCTTGAAACTTTGGTAAATTTTACCGTTTGTGCTGACACTGCCTAATTTGAAGAGATACTGCAGGGCGACCATATGGCCTGGATCATTGCAAATCCGGCTGCATTATGTCTAGCACAAGCATGAAGCTTGGCCAAAAGTTCAAGTCCATATCTTCAACTGCAAGGAAATCATTGCAGTCTTAATATTGGTCAAAATTTGTCGCGTTGTGTCACGACAAATTTTGAAGTATACTTTGAGTCGAGTTATTTGACCGGGGTTTGCATGAGTAATGTTATACATAATTTCGTTGGAATCAGCAAAAAAAACTGTACAGGGTCGCATCTTACTAACCATTCTTATGAATTAGTTTCGATTTTATTAGACTCCAAATATGACATTTTTTTTATGTTGCATGCACACGGACTAAGTACACTTCAGACAAGGGGGTCTAGATCAGCAGCTATTGCAGCTAGAGGCCTGAAATCTTGGGAAACTTACTTCAACACTTGACTAAAGCTACAGTTAAAATTTGACGAAAATTGGAGACCATGATGGTGGGAACTTTTTTCAGTTTTAGACCACTTGGTGTGGAATGACCCAAATGCCTTTCTTCGGAGGTTAGCATACGTTGTCAGTGATATAAGAGCTTGCCTGATTTTTACGTCTAGGGCTAGCCTTACGCTACCACTTGATTTTAGTACAGACAATAAAGGACTCGAATTAGGTCAATGAGATACTTCTATCACATTCCAGCGTAACATTTTCCTGATGTCGCACTTGATAGCTTCGTGTCTCGCATATGGAATGGAATAGCTTGTTCTACAGTAGGTTGAATGGGGCAGGACATCTATTCGATATTCAAAGCCTTTTATTAGTCCAGGTTTCTTAGAAAATACTTGAACGTAATCTGTTAACAAATTGTAAAACTCATTCTTCTGTTGTTTAGATAATTCAGTGGACTCACTAGCTTTACCGTATAATTCATTCTGACCGGGAATTAGGTCTTTATACTCATCGTCATTAACACTTTCAAGATCTGTCATGTCTTCTGCCTGTCGCTACATTGCAAATCAATAATTTCAAATTGAAGTTCTGCGTGTAACGCTTCTATATCGACGACAAAGGGATTTTGAAATATCTTGATATCGTTTGAATTTGCATCGATATCTGAAAAACGTGATTCAAATTAATTTTTAAAGCGCCCAAAGCTTCAATTGCGAAAGTTACAGGAAACGGAATCCCAGTTTGCTGACTGAATGTTTGGCATGTATTAAAATGCGTGAAGCATACTTTGGTCAACTGAGATTGGAACAAAGCAATCTTTTGTCGAAAGGACTTAACATGCGTGTATAAATTAGGCAGAAGCTGGTTTTCACCTTGCAGTTTTAAATTAAGGTAATTCATATGTTTAGTTAAGTCTGTATAAAACCACTCACCGTTCCGTAACTCAGCCAGAGGGCGATTCCTTTCGTTCAAAAAAATTTCAGTTACTGTTCGGAGTTCAAAAAAACGAGTCAGAACTATACTGCAGCTAAGCCAGTGCACTGCAGTATAATATGGCAAGTCGCTTTCCTCAATATCTTCAAGAAACTCGCGGAACTGGCGATGACTGAGTGCATGGGATCTGATATAATTAACAGCTGAAATAACTGGCTTTAAAACTTCTGACATATCTAAATGTTTTCCACACAATGACTGTTGGTGAATAATACAATGCACCGTCATTTTCTACGGCCTTAGAAAGGAGAGCAACAACATCTTTATTTTTCCCACTCATGTTTTTGCCACTATCAGTTGTAATACATTTTAATTTATTCCACTGAAGATTGTTTTTCTGAACTGCCCTTTCAACTCCTTTAAAAACATCTGCGCCAGTGGTCGTCCCGTGAATACTGTGAACATCAAGGAGCTCTTCATACACTTCATAATTTTTGCCAATCCTTCGAATAAAAAGTAGTACTTGAGCAGTATCTGATACATCTGTTGACTCATCCACGGCCAAAGAGAACCAGTCTAAGTCTTGATTTTTGTCACGCAGTTGTGCTGATATATTTTGTGCTATGTCATCTATTCTTCGAGCCACAGTGTTTGCCGACAAACTTATGTTTTTAAATAAATTAACTTTTTTGACACATTTCTTCTGCTGCTGCAATAATGCAGTTCTTAATTAATTCACCGTCGGTAAATGGCTTACACTGTTTCGCTACTAAATGAGCCACACGAAAACTAGCACGAGTTGCTGCATGTTGTTCAACATTTACTTTCTTAAACAGCGACTGCTGGGGTTTTAGCTGGCGTTTCATAGACTCGTACACTTCTAATCGTTCGCATCCTGTAAACTTGGAGTAATTCTGAGAGTGCTTAGTTGCATAATGACGTTTTACATTGTGTTCTTTGAAGACTGATATTGCTTCATTGCAAATAATAGACATTAGTTTGTTGCTTGACTCTACCACGAAATATTGACATCCCCAGGGGACTTCTAGAAGTTCGCGGGTGGCATCCGTGGCGCCCCGAGCTGAGTCTGATATTGCTTCCACTTACTTGTGTCAGACTCCTCCTGTTTCCTTTCCTGTCGGCCTCCGTTGGCCAACTCTTGTTTTTCGACCCAAATGGTACTAGGTTTCGAGGCCTCAGGGTGTCTTTCAGTTTCCTATCTCTCTCACCCTAGGCCTGCGGGGTTTGATGCAGGACCCTAGCCCAAGGTTGTGGGTGAAGTCCCCAACGGCAGCTGCAGCGGAGGAGGAGATCTCTGGTACGGTGCATATGCTTGGCGGATGGGGCAACGGATCCGGAGTACCGTAGGCGACAATAGGGTTCAACCTGAACAAGTCGGCAACTCCTGCAACCCACTCAACTCCACACGTAGTGACCAGCCACTCCTGTGGAAACAGGTGTTTGGGTCGAGAGAAAGCTATGAACGCTGGGCAAATTCGTGGCTTTTAAATACGACCCAGGCGATGCAGTGCCTGTGGAGAGGACACTCCGCCTGTGCCTGCAAAGGTTCAGATAACAACACGGGGAGTCGCAGTTACTGGCTTTCCAAGCCTTGCGCTGAGGGACGTGAGTGCGGGCGCCAGGGGTGACTCTCGTCGGTGGGACAGCCCATTGCGGCTGACTGACTGGCTACCGCCCGCCTCAAGCTGGGCAGCCCCCAGCCAGTAAGGTATCAGTCCGTCCCCCACCTTGCGCTTCTATGGGTGTATGGAGCAGCAAGCATCTCGCAGTGCTTGATACAAGGTGGGTTACTGAGGCACCTGGAAAAAACAACAATAAAGTAGCTCATATGAGCAAAACCAACTATTCAATAACCCGATTTGCCACCTGGAATGTCAGAACTATGTTACCCGGATATGACACTCCTACAGATGCTGCCCCTATAGTCAGAAAAACAGCCATAATTGACAGAGAACTCCTGCGTCTTCGCGTTGATGTGGCTGCATTACAGGAAACTCGTCTCTCTGGGGAAGGCAGCCAGCGTGAAGATAATTACACCTTTTTCTGGAAAGGGAGAGAAATTGGAGAAAGACGTGAACACGGAGTTGGCTTTGCAGTGCGAAACAGTCTCCTCAGCTGCTGCGAACAACCAAAATCCATGTCTGAACGATTAACAACTTTGAGATTAAAGACAACATCAGGCCCTGTCACATTAATCTCTGCATATGCTCCCACTATGAAAGCGCCACCTGAAGTCAAAGACATGTTCTATGAAGACCTGCGGAAATGCCTGGAGAATGTTCGCGGATCAGATAAACTCATGTTACTGGGAGACTTTAATGCCAGGGTTGGGAATAAACGGAACAACTGGACCGACTGCATTGGCCCATACGGCATTGGAAATATGAATGAGAACGGTCAGCGACTGCTGGAACTTTGCACCTCTCTTTCTCTCTGCATCACTAACACTTACTTCCAGAACAGAGACGTGCACAAAGTAACATGGAAACACCCACGTTCAGGCCATTGGCATCAGCTCGACTTCATCATAACCAGAAGAAGCGACCTACGTCATGTCCTTAATTCCCGCACATATCACAGTGCTGACTGTGATACTGATCACTCTTTAGTTATGACCAAATCATGGTTCACACCAAAGAACATTCACTCAGCTGAGAGCGTTTGTCGAAGAGTGAAGATCAACACCAAAGTCATTAAAGATGATGTACAAAAAGTTCAGTGAAGAAATTGAGATGAAACTGAATCTGAGCAATTTATAACTGCACAGAGCGCCGAAAATATGTGGCATCTAGCTAAAGAAAATATTATGCAGACAGCTATCGGAACGTTTGGGATGCAGGGTAGGACTCACCAAAGTGACTGGTTTACTGAATGTGAAAGTGAGTTGCGTCCATATATAGACAAGAAACGCAATGCTCATATACAGGTTATGAATAATCCTAAAGACCAACGAGCAATAGCTGAATACAAGGCTTGCAAACAGATCTACAACGAGTTTTTCGCCATTGCGCAAATAGATATTGGACCAACCTTTGTAAAACTATTCAGATCTGCCGAGACAAAGGAGATTGTAGTGGCATGTATCAAGGCATCAAAAAGCTCATTGGACCAACAAGCAGAAAGTTCTCTGCAATAAATGATCTAAATGGAGACCCAGTCAACAACAAAAACCAGCAGCTAGATAGGTGGGTGCAGCACTATGCTAAACTATACTCAGAACATTTCTTCAGAAGCTCTGGGTACTTTACCAACTTACCCAGTTATGACTGAGCTTGATGATCCTCCCACTGTCGACGAATTGAAATTCGCACTTAAAAGTCTAAAGCTAGGCAACAGTACAGGCCGTGATAACTTACCAGCAGAAATCATCAAACTTGACTGCGTTTTGCCAATATTGTATCAAATCCTACTGCAGTGCTGGGAAGAAGGCACAGTACCTCAAGACATGCGAGATGCAAATATAGTAACAATCTATAAGGGAAAAGGCGACAGAGGTAATTGTAACAACTATAGAAGTCACAGTGTGGATTTCGAACTGGCAGATCCACAAGTGACATATTCACCTTGCGCCAACTACAAGAGAAATGCCGCGAACACGGAGTGCCATTATATGTGGCTTTTGTTGACCTAAAAAAAGCGTTTGACACCGTCAGTAGGGAGGGACTCTACAGCATTCTGGAAAAAAATTGGATGTCCCCCAACTTTGCTGTCTTTAATAAGATATTTTCATGACAATATGCGTGGCTCTGTAATCTTCGATGGCAGTACATCTAAACCATTCAGTATGAACTGTGGCGTAAGACAAGGCTGTGTGTTGGCACCTACACTTTTTAGAATTTTCCTCTCGGGTCTGCTCCAAGTGGCTTTCGAGAATTGCAGTGATGGAGTACATCTGCATACTAGGAAAGATGGAAGGCTATTCAATGTCAGTCTTCTGAAGAGTAAGACAAAGCGCTACGAGATAGTCAATCGTGAACCTGTATGCTGATGATGCTGCAATTGTTGCGAACTCCGCAGAAGAGCTGCAAGAGCTAGTATCAAGATTTAGTCACGCATGCCACCTATTCTCGATGAGTGTAAACAGCAGTAAGACCGTAATTATGGTTCAGGGTACTAACACAAAGCCGAATATCACATTAGATGGCACTACTCTGCAAGTCGTAGATAACTTCTGCTATCTTGGATCTACTATAGAATCAAACATTTTTGTTGACAAGGAAATTGATGCTCGCATTGGAAGAGCTGCGACAAATTTTGGCAAACTCTCTACACGTGTTTGGAAAAACAACAAACTCTCTTTGACCACCAAAATTCTTGTATATCAAACTAGCGTCCTCAGCATCCTTTTGTATGCATCGGAAACATGGACTACCTATGCCAAACAAGAACGTCGCCTTAATGCTTTCCACATGCGGTGCCGGAGATCCATCCTCGGAGTAACGTGGAAGGACCGAGTGACCAACGAAGCAGTGCTATCTAAAACTAACTGCAGCAGTATTTCAGCTATCTTGAAGCAGAGACGACTCCGCTGGCTGGGACATGTCCACTGTATGGATCCTGACAGATTACCACGTGAGGTGATGCTTGGAGAGATCTCTATAGCCAAAAGACCTGTAGGACGTCCTGTATTGAGGTTCGAGGACTCCTGTAAACGAGATATGGAGAGCTTTGGAATCGACACAAACAGATGGGAGGCACGGGCTAGCATGAGACCAGAGTGGCGTGATGATATATCATCTGGAATGTCGAAGCATGATGAAGGCTTGTTAGACAGATTAAGGCAGAAAAAGCTTCGCAATGCTACCACTGCTCCTGCCTCAGCAGCCAGATACACTTGTGACAATTGCGGCAAGAGATGCCGTGCTGCCATTGGCTTGACAAGTCATATGAAAAAATGCAACCAACAAACACACAGACACTGCAACAATCATCTACCAAGATGTCGTGGCCAATATATATACTGCTCTTTAAAAATTCTACATTCACTGTCAACCTTTCGTTTCTTTTCCATATTTGTACAGAACTTCACAAAAGATTGTAATCTGAAAATAAAATTGTGCTATTTAATACTAATAATACTAGGCAGTAGCCTGCCTAAACAAAATCCAATGAATTTATTTTTAAGGTGCTTTAATTACTAAATTAAATAATCACAATTACACTGTAGTTCCACTAAAAAATATAGTGAAAAAATACACAAGTCGTGCTATACGTATTTCGATTTTCAGATTTTTCTTGTCTCTTCGAATTCAAACTTTGAATTGTCCTACAATTCGTCGTCTCACCTACTACTACAGCGCATAAAACACTAAAAAACTAGTGAGACACTCGCAACATAGACACAATCACGCACCAGAACTATCAAATAAATGCTCTGGCTTTGCTACTCGCTACAAGACTACATAACTAAACTTATTGTTGCACTGCTTGAAATAACAATGCGTTGACATACTCTACCTCTGTTACGTCTTGCAGTAATAGTGTTCCTAACAATGATTTTGAGATTTCGTTAACTTTGCAGGACGCTTTCGTGAAAAATGTGCAGTGACATACTTTTTTGTCGGTGAAATTCGCCAGAATAAAATACGCCAGAATTTTCGGTCAGGTACGTCCACCAATCAAAATTGTGTAATTAAATAAAAAATCGTAGTTCGTTTCAGTGCTAGCCATTCCCACAACCTTACATTTTTGCGATTTCATCTTTTCTTTAGCCTTACATTACGGTGATCATGGAGTGCTAGGGTGCTTCAGTCCAACTAGGTAGATCTTGGCCCTTATGACTTCGTGGAAGAGAATGTGACCCGCGGACTAAAAAGTTTGGAGACCCCTATGTTAGAGGACCAATTGCTGCCTAAACGGTGCAACTTTGAATTGGAAGTGATAAAACTTTGCATACAGAGAATATTTGCTTAAATAAACATAAAGATAAGACATTTATATTAGCTCCTGTATCTACAATGGCTGTTACTGGTATGTTGGAAATTGATACTCTTATGGAAGCTTGAACTTGTTTGTCCCATGCGTCATCATTGTCTTTCGTCTCAGTGTCTGCTACGAGATCATCCCGTAAGTTTGTCTCTTTGTCATAGCTAATTGCTTTAATTTCATGTGGACTAATGGACTGGGTGCCCCCATTCAAACCCGCAGCATCTTCTAGGAGGCTCTAAGGTGCTGCTCGACGCTTACTTTCCTCATCATCATCATCATCATCTTGGACAGTTTCCAGCCACTGGCTGGGTCTGTCGGGAACACAAGCCTCTCCATCGTGTTCTGTCTTTCCACCATTCCCCCTCTTCCACCTTCGTCCAGTTCTCTCCTCTTCTCATCACACATTCCTTCACTCCCTTCACCCATCTATCTCTTGGTCTTCCTCTGGGCCTCTTCCCCTCCAGTTGCAGATCAAACATCCTCTTTGGAATTCTTCCCTCATCCATTCTCTTCATGTGTCCATACCACTGCAGTCTTGATTTTTCTATCCTGTCCTGTACTGGTTCCTCCTTTAGTCTTTCCCTCACATACAAATTTCGCAATCTGTCTCGTCTTGTTACACCCAACCTGCTCCTCTGGAACTTCATTTCACTAGCCTGTATTCTACTTTTGTCGCTTTTGTGCATTACCCATGTCTCACTTCCGTATGTCAATATGGGGACAAAGTAGGTTCGGTATATAATTCCCTTGGATTTCTGTGGCACCTCCTTGCTCCAAATAAGCCCCCTAATGCATTTGTAGAACTGCCCTGCTTTTCTGCACCTTTCATTTATTTCCATTGCGTTTCCCCCCTTACTTTCAATCACGCTTCCCAGGTACTTGAAGTTCTCTACCACTTGTAGTTTTCCCCCTCCACAAGTTATATCCACATTTGGCCTATTCTTCTTCCTTGTTGTGACGATTATTTCACTTTTCTTTGCAGAGAAATGCATTCCATATTGTGCTGCCGTTGCCTCCCATGTATCTAACTGCTCTTGCACCTCCTTCACGCAATTTCCCCATAACATCAGGTCATCGGCAAAAAGCACTGCTTTCATTTTATGATCTCCAATTGCATCTGATACTTGCTGTAGGATTTCATCCATAACAATAATAAACAATAAAGGCGAAAGTGCACTTCCCTGTCGCAGCCCATTTTCCAGCTTGAACCATGCAGTACGTTCCCTCCCCACTTTCACACAACTCTCACTTCCCTCATACATTTTTCTGACTTTTCGTGTAATCTCTTCATCTATCCCTTTTGCGTTCAGCACATCCCAGAGCTTGTCCCTACAGATACTGTCATACGCCTTCTCAATATCCAAAAAGGCCATGATTAAGTCCTTCCCGTACTCATAGTGCCTTTCCTGCAGTTGCCTTACCGCAAATATGAGGTCCGTTGTTGATCTTCCCGGTCTGAAACCGTACTGCTCCTCTTGCTTACTTTCCTGCTGATTTATATTTCTTAAAGTTTCTTTCGTCTCGAACTGGTGTTGGTAACTCTGGCCGTTATTGTACTTATTTTTCTATTTACTGTTCGAGTACGTAGTGTGTTTATTTTTGAAACCGTTGTGGGGTTGGTACTGGCCGTCGCTGTGACGCGCTTTCGCTCGGCCACCATTGTTGCCTGCGTATTCTGTATTGTGCTGGCCGCCTGCACTGAAGTGGGCGTTGCTAACATCAACTCTAGCGTCAGATCTAATGAGTGTAACACAGATAGGAAGGTGTCCGTATCGCCCTCAGACACGTTTACAAACTTTTCTCTGATCGCAACCGATAGCTTAATTTTTAGAATCACAATAACGTCTTTGGCGGTGATTGGCGAATCCCAGAACTTGATTATCGCTAAATACCTTTCAAAATATCTCCTCAGACTACCGCGCTTACTGTTAAAAACTTCGGCGTTGTAAACCTCTTTTCTCAGGCGCTGCTGCACACCAGCAGTCCAGAATTTAGCTAAAAACATCTGTTCAAACTCTTTGTAACCATTTCGGTTCCACATAGGGCAGCATCGCCTACGATAAATCCAGTAACGAATTGAATTCGCTGGCGATCACTCCAGCTTTTCGGAAAAATTCCTGAAAAATTTCGGAGGAACACTATAGGATGAATTTCTCTTTTCTGTGGGTGAAAAGTCGGAAAAACACGATGTTTGATCACGCTTTCCTCCTGCATCAAACTGACAAAAGTGGGTGGGCTGGTACTCTGGTTAAATTGTGCTTCTATAGAACTATGAGTTTGAGCGTTATCAAGTGGTGAACGATAATATGCCCGCTGTTGTTCATTACATCGTGGTGAATTATTCCACTCTCCTGACACGGTATGTGGGGAATTTTCAACTTGACACTTTAATGTACGAACTTCATCAACTATCTGTTGACGCCATCCAGAAAATCTTGAGCTATCCGTCCTAATTCTGACATGTCCGTGTCTCCCGTTTTTCCAGGGGCTGCCAATATTTCAAAGGTTACGTTTTTGACAGTTTCCCTGAGTTCTGTTTTTGACCTTGTTTTCTATGAATCCGTCTTTGTTTTTAAACCACTCTTGGTAGTGGTCGGACACTGCTTCAGCATGTGCCTTAACAGTATTCTTTATTTGATCCTCTACATTAAGAGTCTCAATCTGTTTGGAAAGATCATCAACAACATTCTCGATCGTGTCTACTGCGGTTTTAACTCCCTTGACCTCATCAGAGATTGCATTATAATCTTCTTTTAAGGTCGCAGCATGTTGATGATATTCCATCACTTTTGAATTTATCTCTTCCTTGGCTGCTTCGATTTTTTCATCTAACAATTTTGAAATATCCTCTATTTTTGACTCAACTTGTGTGTCAATTTCTAACCTCATGGTCGTGATCTGACTACTGATTTGGTTTTGGACATTACCGAACAGGGTATTTAAATCAGCTGTTATGTCTGCCTGTAGTTCGGCCTTTACCGAATTGAACCGTGCATTTAGGTCATTTATCTCCGTTTGCATATCTGTTTTTGCTGAATTTATATCCGTTTTTACTGAATTTATGTCTGTTTTTACTGAATTTATGTCTGATTTTACTGAATTGGACAGATTTGTAACGACCTGATCTTTATTATGCCGTCTTTCGACCTTCTCTTTTTCTTCGCGGGCCTTTTCATCTAAATTTTCCTGCTTTTCACATTCCTGTCTTTGCGCTTCTCTTTGTCTTTGACTTTCGAACTTGCGTTCCATTATTGCTTCCATCATTGCGGCCAAGTCATTTTTTTCAAAAGCGGGATTAGTTTGCACACTAGGACCGGCTTCTAAAACTTCGGTCGAGGCTGCTTCTGCCTCCGCTCGTGTACCTATCACGCGTGATCGTAATGGACAGAGAGGTCCACTCGCATCACCGCTGTCATCTGCTTTTGTCTGCGTCCGCTGTTTACCGTCACTGTCACTGCCGTCAGTCGTTTGTCTGTGACGTAGTGCTGTGGCTTACTGGGACCCAAGATGAAATTTTCACTCTGGGTAACAACTGACGTTCACGTACGCCAAGAAGACAAGATGGTTCCAACTAATTACAGACAAATGAAATATCACACGATTTTACCAGTTTTTGAGCCTAATTATCCGCCATATTGTAAAAAATTTTTTGATGCACTGACAACAATGGTACACTTTCACTAAGTTTAGCTACATAAGAATGGACTATGGACAAATTGAAATAAAACTGTTCCAAGGCAAAGAAAGACAGGTTTACGTTCTGATCAGCTCGAAAGATGCAACGTCACTACGAAAGCTTGGCTACTGCGTATGAAAATTTCACTTACTATGGCTGTCTTGACAGTGATACGGTTGGATACTCGCGTTTTTTGGTAATTTCATCAATCGTTCTTCTGAATTAATTAAAAGGTTTTCGCACTTCTCTTTCTCGGTTGAATTGCATCCACATGAAAAAATGAAACAATTATTAGAACAAGCACTGAAAATTTTTTAAACACATACATGAAATGATTTTTGATCAAGTCCCTGTTCGGGCGTCAAGTGTAGCGTTGCTCTTGGGGGGGGGGGGGGGGCTAAAAAGAAAAATGATTGTTATTTTTTTTAAATGTCGAAAAAGTTAATATTTTGGTGGGCCACTTGGCAACAGAATCAGGGATTGATTACACGATTATAATAACATACGTTGAGCACTAAATACCTGAATAAGAGACACATTATCATTTCTGTGCATTTCGCGATGTAGTCATACCCGGAGCAACACTAAGGGACCGGAAGATTTATAGACTTTAAAACAAATACAACACTACAGAATTAAAAAAATTGGTTCAGAAATAATAGTAAAACGATAATGTTCCTTCTGCCTCATGCTGCGTTCGGCCCATCAGCGTGATCGTAATTTCTGGTGATGAACTAAGACAAAATAATTATCAATTAAGTAAATGAGGAGATGGAAATCATCAAGGTTAATTTACTAAAATAAGCACTCTTATCTTTAACACACTTTTTTTAATGCTACGTACCTTTTCATGTTAAATTACAATAGATGACCATTGTGGTTAAATACTTTATACATAACAGTGAAAATGTCCTCTTGATGCTGTCTGTTCGTAATCAGTTACGAGAAACTACATGTTTTCTGATTGGAAAAATAACAATTAGCATATTCACTCAATATTTTCACATGCAACATAAAATACCGTTGAGGAACGCAGCAAGTCCGCGTCCACCTTTCATGGAACAAACAGTAAAAGGTGAGGCGCCAATTGCCTCATTTGTCTTGAAACCACAGAATTCTTTTTTATATCATTAATCGATACATGTACATAGAGATTTACAGGCACCGCGCAAGGACGGCAAAGATAAAGAATAATAGATTCTGTCACTGCTATGCGATGGTTCATTTCTTTTACTTTACAATTGTTCGATAACTTTAGGCCATCAGGCGTGTACTAATGAGCGTATATTAATGTTTGTTAGGCGAAAATTACTAATATTACAACACGGATGAGATTGGGTGCTTAAGAAACTCGAATGTGTGTCAGCCAATAATCTTTTGTGTGGTGGGTGTGATGCGATATGGTTGTGGAGTACGCATTTCGATGTGTCAGATGCATCAGAATCATTTCATGTACATTCCTTTTCGTCATCCAGTAGATGCGGTACCGGTATCCATGTAAAACAACTTTTTAAAAAGTAAGTCCTCACTTACTGATAGTCTTACTTACAGCAAAGCACTGATTTTCTTTACGCCATTGTGATTTCTCGGAAAGAAGCTAAATATTTCTGATGTAACAAGCAAACTGACTGATATCTTACCGTGTTTCGCATTTGATACACATTATTTAGATAAACATCCTAATCGTTTTCATAAAGTTATCTGAGCAACGTTCTCGGATTTGGAATTGTACCCGAGCTCTAGGCAACGTGTTATAGTTAGAGATACAGCTACGAAGGAAATAAGAGGGGAGTATATCCCCAACTGAAAACTTCTTAGACTACTCATGTCCTTCCTGAAACAATATGAAAAATATTAGAACAGGAAATGAAAAACACCTATACATGCATCACATCTCACACGAATATCTCCAAACGTCAAGAATAGTTTAAGACGACAGTGTGAGATGAAAGATATTGCAGGATTTCAGATAATCGCTCCAGAGACGAAAAATTGAATTTGCTTTCTCATTCTCCGAACCAATTCAAGACACAGCTCTTGCTAGGTGAACGGAGCTGTATTCGGAAGCAGCTGAACTGAGACTCCTACAACATTACGAAGTTACGTTTCCGGTTGTTTGCCTGCAACTCCTTTGAGAGATACCAGGACAGTCGAAGAAGGTAATGCAGATTCATACACGGTATCCTTACCCGTATGCGACAGCTCTCCGCTTATGATAAATTCGTTGTGGTTGAGGAGTCAAGGCACTAGCCTCTTCCTCCTCCTATTCATTCGGACGCTGTACGCAACTGAAGTAAATATCAAAGTGAATCTCGTACATCAAGTCTTCACTTCTGCTGCTGTTTGCGTAATTTAGAGCAGTATGCAACTGCGTATCTTGCATTTTATAGTGTCAGTGATGAGACACGTTAAATGGAATGTCAAGACCAGCTCCATTTTACGGCAGTATGCATTAGGACTAACCGGGGGGGGGGGGGGGACACTCTAAGAAAGTTATGAAGTACGTCGGTGTGTCTGTAAAGTGAATGGCTGTCATTTTATATACCATGTATATAAAACGAACGAAACTGCTTCTCACGACGGACAACCCAATACCAAAATAAAATTGGGCAGAATTTCAGATTGTGGCTGGTGATCTTCAAAATATCCTGATTTGTGACAGGTATATTTCAGTACATTGAAAGATGTCAAAATGGTTTTTCCACACTGACCACCTTCCTTTTCAGAATTCTAGAGGAAACTAATAGAGATTTTGTATCAAGAATTCGAGGATCTCTTTTTGAAATGCTCTTGAGGCGGGATCGAAATCAGGGAAACTAACGCCTAACCACGTCAAAACATATTTGACTATTTGACAGAAGTTTTGTTCCCCAGTACGTGACAAAATCTGAATTATTATTAAATTATTAGAGTGCTCAATGTGGAAAACCATCTTGAGCGTCGTACGTGAGGACAGGAAATTGTTCATCTGGTGTTCCCAAAAGGCTCTACGGGACAGATACGGCCGTTGGACATGCATGGCATTCGATGGCGGAGATTTTCAGCTCTACTTCTGCTGAATGACTATGATGTCAGTCTCCACTTGAAAAACATTATAATCAAGCTGCAGTCAATGGTACATCATCAGTTCTCTTCGACAAGTTTTCAAATGTGCCGCAATATCACTGATACAAATCAGGACATCAAGAAGATCGACCGCCACAATTTACTAGCCCCGCTGAATTTTGGTTTGTATTGTGTTGTCCATCGTGTGTGTTATGTGAAGAAATTCCTTTCATTTTAGGTGTATACTGTAAAAAACTTTATGTTTGAAGCATAATTTTACAGATTATCATTACTGTAATGATTTAGCATCATAATAATGAGTTATTTATTATTTTTAGTTAACAAAATACACGTGTGTGAAATTATGGACTAAAAAACAAGAAAACATAAATTTAAGACGTGAAATAACAATTTAAACATACAGCGAAATTAATTGAAACAAGTAATTAGAATAATGAAGAAGTGTTTGATAATTTAATTGGGTATGTTGAAAATACTCTGACAAGATACCGTGTACAGTTTATTATCCGAAAATTGTATTTCAAAAGCCTGCTTTGTAACACATGGTGGATATGGCGTGAAAGCGTCTGTGATGTATGTTGTAGCAGAATTTTTCATTTTTCAGAATCAATTAATAATGGTGTCGTAATTTGCAAAATTTCATATTATTATGAAATGTGATTACACAGTTTTCAGGAATGTTAATTATATTTCATATTTTATGTGAAACACATTTTCTATGTGTCATGGTTTCGAAGATATTCCCTCTAAATCTAATACTCCAGATTATCTTTCGGGGTGTGTTTTACTCTTTACAAGTAAAACTGGGCAGGAACGAAAAAATACGAACTGCATAATTTTCACTCCTCTACATAGTAGTGAAGTTTATTTCCACTTGAGAATGTTCTCGTGTCAGTGTATTAAATTTTTATTTAGCAATACACTTTCTTCACGTAAGTTTCATACTTCCACATTTTCAGTGACTGATTCTGAGGTTAGTGAAAAGTTGTGTTAACAACTAAGAGATCGAATAGTTTCAAAGTTTGAAGTGCAGAAATTTTTACGGCTTGAGCTGCGGTGGTGGTGTGACGTTCGTGGTCAACGTATTACACTTAAAACCAGAACGTGCAGAAAGTACAGCAGAAAATCAATGACGATTGGGTGACTAACAGAGGCATGACAGCCTGATGTATGGAGAATGTTGCGGCAGTGCGAGTGATGACCACACGGAGCCATCGTCAGTCAATACACAGACCCTCCAGGTCAAAGAAAAGTCATCAACTGTCGACCGCGGAATCTCTGTTCTGTAAGCATTTTGTTTGTGGATTGGTGCCGGAAGATATGTAATATTACACTCACACAGCAAAACGACTAGTTGCTTTCGGTATTTAGTGGGGTTTGAAATTATTCATGATGCTGATTTTGCGAATCAACATGTCATTGGCATTACTGTGGCGATCATCATCACAACAATAAATGAAAAATTAAGAAACGTTCTAAGGCGGCCCTCGGATGATTAGGTATGATGTTGGATTATACCAAAGGCTTGTTACAAGATACCATGTACTGTGGGCACTGCCAGAAAGTTGCACCTGAGAGAGCACAGTCAGTGGGTTATCAGTGTGACAGTATTGGAAAACTTATTTTCCACAAGTGAAATAACACCGTCAACAAGACAGCCTGTTGTTTGCCAGCATAAGGACAAGTGACCTGGGAGGGAAAGCTGAGACGACCCGTGGGCAATGCAACTTCAGTTTTTACTTCATGGTGTCGTCGGTCAATATGGTAGTCCATACGTTCTCAGTTCATCTCCGAACCTTCTTCCTAGGCGTCTCTTCATTTCAGTTTTTAGGGATATTCATTATGAGCTAGGTTTCTCTTTCTGCGCTCTTAGTCTTATATATCCTGTCATCAGCGTATCAGTGCCTTAGCTCTTGTCAGTCACAGATTTCCCCTACTTTGTTCCTTATATCTTCATTTTTAATTCTGTCATAACGACTTACTCAGCTCCATAGCCGAGAGCGCTAGCGTGTCACTTGACATTAAGGTAGCCGGCTCGAATGCTGGTAATGTTTTGAGTTAGTATCTTGCGCCAAATCGCTAACCGCTCATTCATTCATGACATGCGACACTATTGGTGGTGATATGTGCATCGGTTAGGGATTGACAGCCCGGCAGCGTCTTTGCTGTTGTTCAAGAGAAGTAAGCTGTGTGCCAGTATGGGGTTTTCACCGTCATCCATCCAACCATAGCCGCGTGGGATTAGCCGAGCGGTCTAAGGCGCGTCAGTCATGGACTGTGCGGCTGATCCCGGCGGAGGTTCGAGTCCTCCCTCGGGCATGGGTGTGTGTGTTTGTCCTTAGGATAATTTAGATTAAGTAGTGTGTAAGCTTAGGGACTGATGACCTTAGCAGTTAAGTCCCATAAGATTTCACTCAAATTTGAACAAACATTTGAACCGTCATCCATCATTTCATATCACGTGCTTACAGACTGACCGTATTGAGTGTGCGTATTGAGTTGCTAAATCATTTAACAACCTGTGATTTAGCTTCTGTTTCATTACGACGATTGTAACAAAATTTTACACAACACTGCCAAATGGTTATAATGATTCACCATCTCAACTGAAAGCCCATAATTGTAATAATTGCTGACATATAGAAATTTAATTAAAATTTATATTTTTTGTATTATACAAAAATAGACTCTTAGGACGCTGGTATGAAATTTTATTGTAATGTTATGGTCTTTGTGTGTGTAGCACTTCTAGGTTCGTGTTAGCTATTTGGGGTTCGGCAGTCGTGAGTACAAGTTACCTGCCAGACCTGTGGACTCAAAACCGGATTCATTCAACTAGTTATTCAATGCCTTGTAAGTTCGCAACACCGCAGAACGAAACTGTCAATGATAATCACTGACATTGCTCAGAGCAGATGCAGGTGAAGTTATATTCTCTCTCTCTATTCGTTTAGTCGGTTCCGACTCTTCGTGACCCCATGAACCAAATCACGCCACTGTTTCCTGTCTTGCACTTTCTGCCGTAGACCTTCCAGGTTGGAAAACATTGCTTCTGTGATGCCATCGATCCATCCCATCCTCTGACGTCCTTCTAATTCCTTCAATCTTCCCCAGCATTTTTTTTTTCCAGCGAGGCATGCCTTCGCATTGTGTGTCCAAAGTAGGTCAGCTTTTGTTTTAACATTAGACCTTCCAGGGAGAAATCTGGTTTTATTTGCTCCAATATTGATCTGTTGGTTCTCTTTGCAGTCCTTGGAACTCTAAGAAGTTTGCTCCAACACCACAATTCGAAGGAGTCAATTCTTCGCCGTTCAGCCATTCTAATGGTCCAGGTCTCACATCCATACATCACAACTGGAAAGACCATAGCCCTCACAATACGGATCTTTGTTGCTAGTGTTATATCTCTGGACCTTTATATTACAAATAAATAAACACCCAAACATTCATAAATAAAATGAATGAAACAAATATCTTTCCCGATTAACTATAAAATGCTCCAGGTAATGGCATCTGTTTTACACCGGAAGGCCAACGAAGTGAGTGCACAATTCAATCATATAACGCTGTATGATGATATTTGTTTAGAGGAAGGGGTCATCTCATCAAATGATTGTAGGACAGAAAAATGATTATATTCGTTAATATTTAATTTATTCATTAAAAAATAAGAGATTCAGGTACCAAGGGAAATTGTAGTAGTAATTCATCATGTCGTGAATAATTAAATTTCTGCAAATGTACTTATAAACAGAAAGGAATTACCCAGTCATGAGATAAAATTCCTGTCTTTGTTCATTGCATTGAATAAATGCTGAAGGCACCTGAGTTCTCTGTGGAAGACTGCTACTCAACACGCAAATGACATTTCAAAGTCTGAGAAGTTCGAAAATGCGATAATACTGGAGAACATCGACTCATGATCCCAGTGCAAGAAACCCACTGTAAAAAGGAAACTCATGTCGTGAAAGAAACACGCAAATTGTGAGCTGCGCAGAGGAAAAGCAGCGCAAATGCTAACCCAACACTACTCAGAAAGAACAGAGAAAGAAGCACCAGGCTGGGCTGCACATCTTTGTGATACCTCCGCTATGTGACATCCCTCGAACGGCGAGCGCCACGTCCTCGAACCCAACACTGAGAGTTGTCTCCTATGTTCCTCACTACTCATCTATGCTAATAGTGGAGGGGAGGAATCCCGAGTTCTGACGTCATGACGACTGAGAATTTCTTCTCACATTAAAAACTGCAGGGGAAGCCCGCAGAATTTTTTTTACAAAAGCTCTTCTTGTATTTCCGTAAACTGACTAAATTGGTATTGGACGGGCTTTCACCCAGATTAGCTGTAAATTCGTCTCGGCGCAAAATACAGCTCGTTCCCACGCTGTGTGGTGATGGCTCTTTCTTTGCACATGCTTATAGAAAAGACCGAGAGCATTTCTGGATACCATCCCTAGGACAACTTGCATTTCGCATAGCTCTGCGAAGGTGCCTTACAGTACACAACCTGGTAGGGCAGCGTTACCCCTGTCAACCTTCTCACGTAGCTTTAGTATCCTCAGGGGGGAATCCAAGTAAATGTCCCGAGAATTCGCTTCTCGGCCACCCAACGCCCTAAGCTTGCAGCTGGCTTTTCCCACCACGTTCCAGCTACGGGGAACTTAAGGTACTCAATACTCCAGACTTATTAAGCCCCGTTCCTCCATCCAGAAAATTTCGGGGAATACAACAGCAGTAACCATAATTAAGGTCGCTTAGTAACATATGAGTAACTAGTTATGTCGAGGTGTACTTATTATAGAAGAAACCTAGCTAAACGTGTAGCTGGCAAACAGTTAATACAAAGCCTTTGAGAACAAAATTAAATGGTATGCCATCGCAAATATTTTTGTAATATTACTTTTCACTTCAAATTGTTCTTAATTAACAGCACACAATTTTCAGGCTCTCTGAAAGTGTGGTGCAGGAATCTTGAAATTGTAAGTTATTAAAAGTGTGTGAGTGTATATATAAGATCAGATCATTATGTTGTGGAACACATACACTGTTTCAAGGTCATAGTGTAGAAACAGCTGATATTTGGATAGAGGAAACACTTCATTTACATTAGTTCTCTATGCATGTAAAGGTATTGTTAGTTAAAGTTTATCTGTCACTTTGGAGAATATGCGTTGATAGAAAACATACACTCATTAAAGGGTTGTGGCTGGTGTGATACGTAAATTACCTAGTTGTGTAGGAATATTTACAAGCTCATTGGCCATAGTTTGTCTCTGCAGATCAGAGAGAGAGAGAGGATCACAGAATGGGTGTCCCGGTGCCGGTAGATTGACTGTAGAGATTAAAGTATGGAGGAGTCGTGATCTAGTTTTCATAGAGTAAAGATATGCCTTCAGTTGCTATGAAACTGTACGTAAAATGTTGAGCAATGCATTTTGTTCAGGAAAAGTGTAATAGAGGTCAGCATAAAACATACGTGATCGTTAATATCCGATTTGGATGGTTCCTCTGAAAGTTGAGGTAGCATAAGTGAACATTGTCCTTCTTACTACACAACCCAAGGACCCGACACATAACATCCAGACTTTGTTTAGAGAAACTAGTGTGCTGATAAGTAAGAAACTGTATAACATTTTGTTGGCGAGTGAATGTCACTATAGAATATTGTGTGAACATTTGACTATTAATAAACTGGCTTTACCGTGATTAATAATCGGAAGATCGTTGATTGGGTATGTATACTGACTCTTAGTGAGAATGCTTTTTATGAATGACCTAAATAGCGAAGTAAAAGATGGATATTAAATTTTGTACCGTGTACTGTGTGTTAGAAAGATGTACTTGTGGAGTCCTTGAGTACGGACCTGGAGGCAGTATTTGTATTTCTCTTTGAAAACAGAGCACAATTAAATTTCGAACTACTAGCCTCCTTTATTTGATGAACCTAGATCTGAAGTGTACAATAAATTTGGAACAGGATTACAATCAACAGTAAGTCAACTTGGAACAAATATCCTACGCAGACCATTTTGAGCACTATTTCTCAACTGAGGTACATTGTTCGTCACCCTATGTCAGGCCACAATCTGTGGATCTTACTGAGGTACAGGTGCTAGACAAAAATATGAAAGCGCTGGAGATGTGTATGGTTTAACGTCAATGAGATGCTAGCCAAACATGCCGGCTGTGGCTGTTCAAAAAAAAAAAAAAATGGTTCAAATGGCTCTGAGCACTATGGGACTCAACTGTTGAGGTCATTAGTCCCCTAGAACTTAGAACTAGTTAAACCAAACTAACCTAAGGACATCACAAACATCCATGCTCGAGGCAGGATTCGAACCTGCGACCGTAGCGGTCTTGCGGTTCCAGACTGCAGCGCCTTTAACCGCACGGCCACTTCGGCCGGCGCTGTGGCTGTATTTGACGACGAACGCCAATTGTGTAACGTTCTGCGTATGTTGCAAGTGTCGTCGGTGATCAGAACAGTGTTCTGTGCAGTAGTGAGTGCCCCCATCGGAACCAAGACATATAACGTGGGCAGATTTATGGCGCTCCTATGGTGGGTGCTTCCGCAGCCAAGGGAGCAGAAGTACACTACTGGCCATTAAAATTGCTACACCACGAAGAAATGCAGAAGATAAACGGGTATTCATTGGACAAATATATTATACTAGAACTGACATGTGATTACATTTACACGCAATTTGGGTGCATCGATCCTGAGAAAACAGTGCCCAGAACAACCACCTCTGGCCGTAATAACGGCCTTCATGCGCCTGTACATTGAGTCGAACAGAGCTTGGATGGTGTGTACAGGTTTAGCTGCCCATGCAGCTTCAACACGATATCACAGTTCATCAAGAGTAGTGACTAGCGTATTGTGACGAGCTAGTTGCTCGGTCACCATTGACCAGACGTTTCCAATTGGTGAGAGGTCTGGAGAATGTGCTGGCCAGGGCGGCAGTCGAACATTTTCTGTATCCAGAAAGGCCTGTACAGGACATGCGACATGCTGTCGTGGATGATCCAGCTGAAACGCAGGGTTTCGCAGGGATCGATTGAAGGTTAGAGCCACGGGTCGTAACACATCTGAAATGTAACGTGCGCTGTTCAAAGTGCCGTCAATGAGAACAAGAGGTGACCGAGACGTGTAACCAATGGCACCCCATACCATCACGCTAGGTGATACGCCAATATGGCGATGACGAATACACGCTTCCAATGTGCGTTCACCGCGATGTCGCCAAACACGGATGCGCCCATGGTGATGATGTAAACAGAACCTGGATCAATCCGAAAAAATGACGTGTTGCCATTCTTGCACCGAGGTTCGTCGTGGAGTACACCATCGCAGGCGCTCCTGTCTGTGACGCAGCGTCAAGGGTAACCGCAGCAATGGTCTCCGAGCTGATAGTGCATGCTGCTGCAAACGTCGTCGAACTGTTCGTGCAGATGGTTGTTGTCTTGCAGACGTCCACATCTGTTGACTCAGGGATCGAGACGTGGCTGCGCGATCCGTTACAGCCATGCGGATAAGATGAATGTCATCTCGACTGCTAGTGACACGAGGCCGTTGGAATCCAGCACGGCGTTGCGTATTACCTTCCTGAACACACCGATTCAATATTCTGATAACAGTCATTGGATCTCGACCAACGCGAGCAGCAATGTCGCCATACGATAACCCGCAATCGCGATGGGCTACAATCCGACCTTCATCAAAGTCGGAAACGTGATGGTACGCATTTCTCCTCCTTACACGAGGCATCACAACAACGTTTCACCAGGAAACGCCGGTCAACTGCTGTTTGTGTATGAGAAATCGGTTGGAAACTTTCCTCATGTCAGTACGTTGTAGGTGTCGCCACCGGCGCCCACCTTGTGTGAATGCCCTGAAAAGCTAATCATTTGCATATCACAGCATCTACTTCTTCTCGGTTAAATTTGGCGTCTGTAACACGTCGTCTTCGCGGTGTAGCAATTTTAATGGCTAGTAGTGTATTTGGTCTCTCAAGAAGCACCGTATCGAAGATTCATAGTGCAAACGAGGAAAGCGGGAAAACATCATCCGCTAAGTCACCATGTGGACGAAAGTGTGTACTGTCGATGACAGATCGTCGTTGAAGAGGATTGTGACGAAAAATAAGAAGACTACAGCTGCAAAATCTCTGAAGAACTGGTTGTCGGACTCTCGAAACCTGCCAGCACCAATACAACTCGAAGGAAGCTCGAGAATCAGGGAATTGTAAGGCGACCTGGAATTCCAAATCCACACATCAGTGATGCAAATGCCCGTTAACAGGAAAACGTGTTTCTGGGGCCATAAAACCTGGACTATGGAGCAATGGAAGAAAGAGACATGGTCGAATGTGTTTCATACTGTTTCCAACTTATGACCGAGTTTACGTTCCAAGAGCGAAACATAAAGAGGATTTGGTGATGATTTGGGCAGCCGTATGGTGGTTTTACATTGGCTTCGTGGCTACTCTGCAAGATCGCATTACTGCCAAGTATTCTATGACTAGATTGGCTAATAAAGTGTGTCCCAAGGTGTAATGTATTTTCTCCAGTAAAGACGCTGTTTTCCAATATTGCAGGACCCCTGTTTTACACAGCTCGTATGGTCCAGAACTGGTTTTGTTAGCACGAGGATGAACTGTCACATCTCCGAAGGTCGTCATAACCACCTGATCTCAATATTACTAACACTTTGTGTTCTACTTTGAGGTCTGAAGAGACGGATGCGTGATCGCTATCCACCTTCATCATCATCATTACTACTTCAACTTACCACTACTTTGAGCATTCACTTGAAAATCATTCAGGAAATGTATTTATTTATTTATATATCACTTATTTAATCTGACCAGATTACAACCTTAAGATCCTCTCTTATATCTTATCAGGAACAACACACACCAAAGATACTACAAAAACAATCATAGGAATAACAATAATAAACAACTCGCGCTGATAATGACAATAATAATTGTCAATAACAACATTAAAGAAAATTATGGTTAACATTAAAAATAATAATGTTGATAATTGTAAAGGCCATTAAGAATTATACAGATTAGCTTAGCACAGTTGAAAACATGTTTAGTATGATACAAGCAAGGAGGGATAAAGCGAGAAGAGAAGATCGAAATGACAGTGACAACGGCTATTAGGAACGAACATAGTTTAAAAGAACACTGCCAGCATGGGGGAGAAGGAATTGACGATATTGAGCTGCAGATCAGTGTATGGGAGAGATCGCTATAGTTACAGAAATTTCTTTGCTTTTTGAGAAGGTATATACCAAAGCCGGGTACGTGATACCGAAAATGATTTAGAGATCACGGCAGTGACATTTGCTGGTACAGAGAGGATTGTACTTTGTTAAGAATGAGTATTTCTCCTGTGCTGTTCGGTTAGTAGTGTAAGAGTTGAAGATAAATAATAGGGAGTCATATGATTGAGAAGACGATAGAGCGGATACAGAGTGTAATAATCTTTACGTTTATCGGAAGGTAGCCGTGATAACAGTTCGTAGGCAAGAGGGATATGGTCAAAGTATCGAAATACCGTACGTCACAGGTGTATCGCACACTGTCACTCATCCTCAGTTCCAGTCTGCGAGAGCTTTCGTAAGAAAGTCCTTGAACAATGGCGTCAGCACAGTCAAGTAAGGGAAGCATTAGGAAGCATTATTGGCTCTATGAGCTTCCTTTTGAGCTCAAAAGGAAACACATTTTTTATATTTCTGCAGTGAATGAAGTGACGCTGACATTTTTACAGATTGCAGAAGAGGAAAGGGCTATTTTTGTGACTTATGGGATTGTCTGAACTGCGTGTTAACAAGTCTTTTATGAGCGACTAAGACTGCTTGCGTTTTAGGTGGCTTACGTTTCAGCCTCATGCTCTATGCCCACTCAGAAAGCCAAGTAAGCCACTACTTACATGCTGGATGTAAGCCACCATTTACATGCTGGATGGCTGTGCACAAATTTATTGGACTTGGAATTAGATACAAGTGACAACGGCGATTAGGAACGAACACAATTTAAAAGAACCCTGCCAGCATGGGGGAGAAGGAATTTACGAGATTGAGCTGCAGATCAGTGTATGGGAGAGATCGCTACAGTTACAGAAATACACTCCTGGAAATTGAAATAAGAACACCGTGAATTCATTGTCCCAGGAAGGGGAAACTTTATTGACACATTCCTGGGGTCAGATACATCACATGATCACACTGACAGAACCACAGGCACATAGACACAGGCAACAGAGCATGCACAATGTCGGCACTAGTACAGTGTATATCCACCTTTCGCAGCAATGCAGGCTGCTATTCTCCCATGGAGATGATCGTAGAGATGCTGGATGTAGTCCTGTGGAACGGCTTGCCATGCCATTTCCACCTGGCGCCTCAGTTGGACCAGCGTTCGTGCTGGACGTGCAGACCGCGTGAGACGACGCTTCATCCAGTCCCAAACATGCTCGATGGGGGACAGATCCAGAGATCTTGCTGGCCAGGGTAGTTGACTTACACCTTCTAGAGCACGTTGGGTGGCACGGGATACATGCGGACGTGCATTGTCCTGTTGGAACAGCAAGTTCCCTTGCCGGTCTAGGAATGGTAGAACGATGGGTTCGATGACGGTTTGGATGTACCGTGCACTATTCAGTGTCCCCTCGACGATCACCAGTGGTGTACGGCCAGTGTAGGAGATCGCTCCCCACACCATGATGCCGGGTGTTGGCCCTGTGTGCCTCGGTCGTATGCAGTCCTGATTGTGGCGCTCACCTGCACAGCGCCAAACACACATACGACCATCATTGGCACCAAGGCAGAAGCGACTCTCATCCCTGAAGACGACACGTCTCCATTCGTCCCTCCATTCACGCCTGTCGCGACACCACTGGAGGCGGGCTGCACGATGTTGGGGCGTAGGCGGAAGACGGCCTAACGGTGTGCGGGACCGTGGCCCAGCTTCATGGAGACGGTTGCGAATGGTCCTCGCCGATACCCCAGGAGAAACAGTGTCCCTAATTTGCTGGGAAGTGGCGGTGCGGTCCCCTACGGCACTGCGTAGGATCCTACGGTCTTGGCGTGCATCCGTGCGTCGCTGCGGTCCGGTCCCAGGTCGACGGGCACGTGCACCTTCCGCCGACCACTGACGACAACATCGATGTACTGTGGAGACCTCACGCCCCACGTGTTGAGCAATTCGGCGGTACGTCCACCCGGCCTCCCGCATGCCCACTAGACGCCCTCGCTCAAAGTCCGTCAACTGCACATACGGTTCACGTCCACGCTGTCGCGGCATGCTACCAGTGTTAAAGACTGCGATGGAGCTCCGTATGCCACGGCAAACTGGCTGACACTGACGGCGGCGGTGCACAAATGCTGCGCAGCTAGCGCCATTCGACGGCCAACACCGCGGTTCCTGGTGTGTCCGCTGTGCCGTGCGTGTGATCATTGCTTGTACAGCCCTCTCGCAGTGTCCGGAGCAAGTATGGTGGGTCTGACACACCGGTGTCAATGTGTTCTTTTTTCCATTTCCAGGAGTGTATGATGTTTTAAAGGAGTATAATTTCTCTGATTTTCTGAGAAAGGATGTACCAAAGATGGGTACCTGATACCGAAAATGATTTAGAGAACACGGCATTGTCATTTGCTGGTACAGAGAGGATTGTACTTTGTTAAGGATGAGTACTGCTTCTGTGCTGTTCGGTTAGTAGTGTAAGAGCTGAAGATAAAAAAGAGGGAGTTGTATGATTGAGAAGACGATAGAGCAGATACAGAGCGTATAATTTAGTGTACAGGTGATATTTGCAGTGGCTGAGAATAGTTGTCACATCATTAACATCCCGTATAATGAGAAAAGTAATGAGGCCGAGTACTGGTACTTTTAGGGCACCTGCTACTACATCCCACAGTTGCAACCATTTACTTACAGTCATCAGACGCTGTTGGCGGGATGTACGGTATGAGTGGAACCATTGTACAGCTTTGCTCCGATGCTACTGGAAGCTGCTGTCAGTGCCAATGGTTTACCACGTTGTATCAAGGATGGTAATGTACTGCGTTTGTGATATTTCCACATTTCTGTCCACCCCTTGTAAGTGATAAATTAACTGGAAGGCACCATGCCACCACAATTTTCATAGTGAGTTTAGTACCATTTTTCAGATTTGTTAAAGAAGAATGAGTGTATTGCAGGATTTGTTTCGACTTAATTAGATGCACAAAGAATGAAGACACGCTCTTTGCGTCTGCGCGCACAGTAGTGGGGGTGTGGCCGTACTAGGCTCCTCTGAGGATGTGCAGCTCTGATCTGCCGCAGATAACCACGGCGGCAGTCCGGGCAGGCGAGTCGCCCCAAAAGTCACGGCTAAATCGGTGCCCGTGGCGGCCATTACCGCACCGCCACTAGCGCTGCCACGCGGCCGCCTCTTTCTCTTCTCGCACCATTATTTTTCTTTTCCGAGATCCGTCGTGATACCGCAAAGACTCCGCATATTCCTGCCGACTCTCTATTTATAGGCGTGACCCAAATGTGTATTTCTGTTTCCCAGAACGAACCAAATCTTTTTATTGCATCCGGGCTGAGCTGTCGATTCGTTACGCTCCCAGTCATATCTCTCTCTCTCTCTCTCTCTCTCCTCTCCCTCTTTCTAACTCTCTCTCTTCTACCTGTGTTTTCCTCTGTGTGTCCTCAGGCAACTGTGGTTTCTGTTCGACCTTCGTGATACGTTATTGCCTTGCGAGTTCGTAAAGCTCCTGTCCTTCAGACGAGGGAAGTGGCCTCGCGAAAGGTCGCACAGGTCCCTTTAACACAATATGGGCTATTTATATTTCCGATTACAAGTATATTGTAGCAAGCGAGATCAGTAGAGAGCTGGCGAGAGGAAATAGAGAATTATGATTTCGATATGCAGTTGTTTACTGCTAATGACCAAGCAAACCATTACGTTCATTACCTGCCTATCGTATCAGTTCCTTGTAATTCGCTTTTAACCGTATGCCGTTAGATTATTCGAGCAGCTAACATGTCAATTAGAGTGGTGCACTATAAGTATAATTCTTATCCATTTACTTTCTGTCAGCACAAATTGAAATGCCAATTATGCTTTGCAATTTAAATACGGCCACTATATTCATTACTGGAGGGAATAAACAGTATTTACCATGGCAGCTGTCATTAGTCAACTGTATCGTTAATTAACTCAGCAGCATAGTGAAGAACTACGAGAAACACTTGGCTGACCCACAAACAGACAGTGGCCTGTTGTCTAAATGTAAATGTCGCGTGACTAGGGCCTCCCGTCGGGTAGACCGTTCTCCGGGAGCAAGTCTTTCGAATTGATGCCACTTCGGTGACTTGTGCGTCGATGGGGATGAAATGATGATGATTAGGACAACACAAAACCCAGTTCCTGAGCGGAGAAAATCTCCGAACCAGCCGGGAATCGAAACCGGGCGCTTAGGATTGACATTCTGTCGCGCTGACCGCTCAGCTAGCGGGGGCGGACGTCTAAATGTTATCTCGTTGTTTCGTGGAGCACTTATGTGGTCCACCTATCAATGTGCAGTAGCCATGAGCGGAAAATTACGAAATTATATGTGAACTCGATACTCCCAAGAGTTCAAGTGCAAAAACGGTAAAAGTAGCGTTTAATCGCGACTGTCTGATACACCTTTCGTGTACAGACGCGCGAAATTTGGCGCGGACTTCAATCCGAGATGCATTTAATAGGTTCCACAAAGAAACATTGTCTCGAAATTTGGTAGAAAATCCGAAGAAATTCTGGTCGTATGTAAAGTACACAAGCGGCAAGACGCAGTCAATACCTTCGCTGCGCAGTGCCGATGGTACTGTTACCGACGACTGTGCCGCTGAAGCGGAGTTATTGAACGCAGTTTTCCGAAATTCCTTCACCAGGGAAGACGAATGGAATATTCCAGAATTTAAAACACGAACAGCTGCTAGCATGAGTTTCTTAGAAGTAGGTACCTTAGGGGTTGCGAAGCAACTCAAATCGCTTGATACGGGCAAGTCTTCAGGTCCAGATTGTATACCGATTAGGTTCCTTTCAGATTACGCTGATACAATAGCTCCCTACTTAGCAATCATATACAACCGCTCGCTCATCAATAGATCTGTACCTGCAGTTTGGAAAATTGCGCGGGTAGCAAGAAGGGTAGTAGGAGTAGTCCATCAAACTACGGACCTGTATCACTGACGTCGGTTTTCAGTAGGGTTTTGAAGCATATACTGTATTCAAACATTACGAATCACCTCGAAGGGAACGATCTATTGATACGTAATCAGCATAGTTTCAGAAAACATCGCTCTTGTGCAACGCAGCGAGCTCTTTATTCGCACGAAGTAATGGCCGCTATCGACAGGGGATCTCCAGTTGATTCCGTATTTCTAGATTTCCGGAAAGCTTTTGACACTGTTCCTCACAAGCGACTTCTAATGAAGCTGCCGGCCTATGGGGTATCGTCTCAGTTGTTCGACTGGATTCGTGATTTCCTGTCAGGAGGGTCGCAGTTCGTAGTAATAGACGGCAAATCATCGAGTAAAACTGAAGTGATATCAGATGTTCCCCAGGGAAGCGTCCTGGGACCTCTGCTGTTCCTGATCTATATAAATGACCTGGGTGACAATCTGAGCAGTTCTCTTAGGTTGTTCGCAGATGATGCTGTAATTTACCGTCTAGTAAGGTCATCCGAAGACCAGTATCAGTTGCAAAGCGATTTAGAAAAGATTGCTGTATGGTGTGGCAGGTGGCAGTTGACGCTAAATAACGAAAAATGTGAGGTGATCCACATGAGTTCCAAAAGAAATCCGTTGGAATTCGATTACTCGATAAACAGTACAATTCTCAAGGCTGTCAATTCAACTAAGTACCTGGGTGTAAAAATTACGAACAACTTCAGTTGGAAAGACCACATAGACAATATTGTGGGGAAGGCGAGCCAAAGGTTGCGTACCATTGGCAGGACACTTTGAAGATGCAACAAGTCCACTAAAGAGACAGCTTACACTACGCTCGTTCGTCCTCTGTTAGAATATTGCTGCGCGGTGTGGGACCTTTACCAGTTGGGATTGACGGAGGACATCGAAAGGGTGCAAAAAAGGGCAGCTCGTTTTGTATTATCACGTAATAGGGGAGAGAATGTGGCAGATATGATACGCGAGATGGGATGGACGTCATTAAAACAAAGACGTTTTTCGTCACGGCGAGATCTATTTACGAAATTGAAAGTCACCAACTTTCTCTTGCTAATGCGAAAATATTTTGTTGATCCCAACCTACATAGGTAGGAATGATCAAAATAAAATAAGAGAAATCAGAGCTCAAACAGAAATGTTTAGGTGTTCGTCTATCCCGCGCGCTGTTCGGGAGTGGAATGTTAGGGAGATAGTATGATTGTGGTTCGATGCACCCTCTGCCAAGCACTTAAATGTGAATTGCAGAGTAATCATGTAGATGTAGATGTAGATGTAGATGTACCAAAGTCGGAGCAGTCTTCCAGTCTGAAAGACAGTCACTGTTCATTTCCTTGCAACATTTTTAATCGACGTTGATTTACCCCTACTCTTGAAAATTTGGACTCGTAAAAGGAGCACTGCCTCTCATGGGGTTTATAATTTTGACATAGAGCCTTAAACCTTCCTGCTCGAACTTTTAAACGTCATTCTGTACTCGTAACCTTACTTCATGTTTGTTTATGTCGTCACTAGAAATTTTATCATTGTCTTCAAGGATTGGGTCTCGCTACCTGTTCCGCTGCAGACTTGCTCACGCCATCTCTTTAAGGGACGTCCAACATTTCTTCTTCTTCTTGGGTTAAATGGTCTTGCAGCTTTTGTTTCATCCTACGTTCGACATGGTCTTTCCAGCTCAATTCCGTTACAGTTGCAACGTGTTCTGTATTTAGTTATTGTCGAATATCGGTTTTCTTTTTGTGGTCTGGTAATGAATATCCCGTTAAAAAGTGGAGGAATTTCATCTCTGATGATTCGATTTGTCATAACAGATCTGATATTGGTGCCCAGCATTTCCTACCATACAACAGCGAAGGTAAGATTATTACTGTGTGAAATTTAATTAATGTTTGTTTCCGTATGTTATGTTTTAATGTACTTTGCATGGTCCCATGGAAATGTCTCAATCTGACCATTTTTAGTTCTACATCAACTGACTTGCGCTCTAGATATTTAGACTCTTTTACCATTTCAGCCGGCCGGGTTGGCCGAGCGGTTCTAGGCGCTACAGTGTGGAACCGCGCGACCGCTACGGTCGCAGGTTCGAATCCTGCCTCGGGCATGGATGTGTGTGATGTCCTTAGGTTAGTTAGGTTTAAGTAGTTCTAAGTTCTCGGGGACTGATGACCTCAGCAGTTAAGTCCCATAGTGCTCAGAGCCATTTTAACCATTTCTACCATTTCAGTTATTTGTCTGCCTATAAAAATTGTGGCTCTTATAAATTCCAATCCTTGAAATGTCACAACTTTTATTTTACCTGCCGATATTTTCTTTCAGTATTTAGCAACAATTTGATTCAACTAATGTACTTCAATTTGAACCTTTTTTTCAGATTTTCCTATTACAACCTGATTGCCTGTAAATCACTTCTTAATGTGCAGTTTGTCGTAATCAGTTAATTATGAATGATACCATCAATATAAAAATTTAAAGGGTGTGGACAGCAAGCAGCCTTGTCTAATTCCTTGATTAAAGTCAGTGGATTCTGCCCCATTTCTTACAGCAGGGGAGACCAGGACACATTTCCGCTTATTTCTTTTCGGAACTTTCAATTTTTGTGGTTATATTTATCATCTTCAAAATTGTTACTAAAGTATAACTTGGTACATATACTTGTAACTCAACGTTAGACTTAAAGAGTGCATAACATTTTTATTTAGTCGAATGCGTGAATAGGGCAAGGTATGAAGCACGTTTATGGACGTATGGGGACGCGTTTACCCATATCATAGAACGCAGTAATGACTAAACAAGGGACACTGCTAAACTATTCAAGATGTTTTTTGTTGACAGTAATCAAAATTACAGTCTTTCTTACACCAATAAACATGGTAAAACAACTATTTTATGGCAGAAAATTTTGTAGCATACTCCCTCCACTTGATATAATATTGAATAGGTAGAAATTTGAATATTAATTAAAGGCCTATTCATCACCGTTGTCTGGTTGCATAATGTGTTTTCTGTGGCACAATCGTTGCGAGCTCATCTTTTACGTATAAGGCACTGAACCCATTGTTTATTTCTTTTTGATTGATTGTATTATTTCAAGCAGTAAACACAAGGGCAATTTTCATCTTCTTGGCCATACTGCTGCAGCTAGTAAGAGAAAAGAAGGACTGCATACGACATTCGCTTACTAACAGGCACTTTGCAAGAACTAGTTTGTGAGAAATGATCGGCAGAAAAGAAGAGATACAAGATGATAGGCACATAAAGGGAAGCGGAAATTACAAAGACATGAAGAGGATGCCAGAAGACAGGAGAGTTACCGTGTGAAAACTTGTGTTTGGTCAGAAAACTACTGATGGCATCAGAAGTAGGCCTGCCAACATTTTTCCTTTTTCTTACTTTTAGTAACTTCTTGCCCTTATCAGTTCCTGCTTTCTTCTTGAGATTCATTAGGTTCAAAGATTTTTTTAGCAATTTCTTCTTTTCATTTCCTTATATCTTTTTTTTTTACTTCTACCTACTGTTGGCTTAATGTTTCCTAGACTGTGGTATCAGTTAGGATGACAATGCAAAATATTGCGTAAACGTGCCGCAATAAAACTGCGTAAACGAGTCCCATAGCCCTGTATGAATTAGTCTCGAAACTACAATAATTACTTTCAGGATTTCAAATTGTAGAAACGAAAATATATTCATTCATCCTCAATTCTATAAGGTTTGCTCGCCAGGAGAGTCGATATTTGGCTAGCAAAATTTTCTCACCTTCCAAAAAGCCACAAGTATGGCCTTCGCGCTAAGATGTTCACTCAACTGGCGCCGTGACATATAAGAGAGCCCTCAGTAGATAGCAGTGAACCGAATTTTTAGTCGTTGGATGTGGAGGGCTGGGTTTATTAACTGACGAAGTTGAGCTAAATATAATATACTGAAACTTTCATTTGCGGCTGGCTCATTTGCTTTCAAGGCTACAGTGTGGATTCCGACGTGACTGCGAGACCACCAGCTTGGGAGACGATGTCGGGGATGGCCACAGACACCTCCCTCCGAGAACTGAGAGACGGCCCAGTCACAAGGCCCTTAAATACTGCAGGCAACAGAATATGTGAGATGAACATCAAACAATAAGACTATATTACTTCAAGAATACTCTGAAGGGGTTCTGTGTTTAAAATTTCAAAATTGCAGTATTAACGGAATTGTATAGCCTTTAAAAAAACTCTCCACATTCACAGATTCTCATTTAATAAAAAAGTTCTAACCTGACTCCAAATGCTACCGAACTCGAGAGATTAAACTTTAAGCATGTGATAGTACACGCACAAATTTTATAATTAATGTCAACACTTAACTTTCTGATTGGAGGCATACTGCCTCGAGACGGTAGGTCTGCAACTGTTGAATATTGAGGAGATAAGAAAAAGGAGCCACATTAGATATTCTTGAGAGGTGGAAATATATAGGACGAAAGTCAGAGAACCTAGTGGACTGCTAAATGAGCAAGCAGATTTAAATTTTTTTTTAAATTCTTCTAAAATGTGACAAAGTATGAAGTGTATGGTTGACGCTCACCGATATGTTGCGAACTTGACACTGCATTTTGGTTAGTGTTACAAGGCCAGATCAGTCAATCATCCAGACTGTTGAGCCTGCAACTACTGAAAAGGCTGCTGCCCCTCTTCAGGAACCACACGTTTGTCTGGCCTCTCAACAGATACCCGTCCGTTGTGGTTGCATCTACGGTACGGCTATCTGTATCGTTGAGGCACACAAGCCTCCCCACCAACGGCAAGGTCCATGGTTCATGGGTGATAAATTTGTTCAAATGTCCGTGACCAGTTATCTGTATGCGTCATGAAAGTGAATATTATTTGTGACTGGCTGTTTTGTAGTGTAGCCGTATGTAATGATACATTACCGGTGTTTTTATATAATACTTGTACCTATGATTTTACCTATGTATGATCAATGTACAAACAATGTTTTGGCTTTGAATGCGGCCTTTGCGCTATGGATGATGATTGAGTCGGATGACGCTTAGTATGGTGCAGCAAATGTTTATTTATTGCGTAATCGTATATTTGCTACCAAAGGGCATATAAATAAAGTGTTTTGAAAATGATGTGACTGTCTTATGTCTTTCACCCATTTTATTTCTTTAGACAGTATGCGGATAACATACAATAAAAAAAAGCATGCTTTAGATTTTTGCATTGACTCCCTGTATGGAATGTAGCAATTTTCGGTACTGTTCCCTGCAATAAAAGTACAGGGCTGTACACAGTACACAGAAGATCGCGTTATATCGTCACCTCCTGACTTCGTATGTTCCATTTGGATGCAACGTTATTGTGTAAAACAAAAGTGTTAAAATTCACTGTAATGTATAACTGATATTTTCATTTGGATGCTGCGTTATTTTGTAAAACAGAATTGTTAATATATCTTGTAATATCAGATTGATACTTCTCAACTTTTCAAAACGTGATCAATAAATGACAGTGGGTGCGATAGCACCATAGAGAACTAACAGGCATCCATATGCATTCGTGTGTGTGAGGGTAACATCTAGCAAGTGTCCTGTTGTCAAGTGAAAGTAGTATTTGTCAGTTTGGTTATGTCATTCAGGTGCAACAGTAGACACTTAGGCTAGCTTATCAGTGAGAGTACTTGTTGCCCTCAATTTGACTTTCTATACGGAAGCCATTCGTGTCTTTTGGCACCATGTTGTATGACTAGTTACGGTTAGTAACAAGGTATGTCTACAACCACACAAGTGTCACTAATATAGACATGCGCACTACGTCTAAACATTGTCGTACAACATGTACTTTGTAATTCTTAGGTGCGCGGTTTCAGAGAAACCGGTAACCCTTGCAGCAAAAATTTCATTTTCATCCAGCCGAGATGGACAAAATACACAAAAAATATCAAATGCTTAACTTTCACTTTTAATAGGCTTCGGTCATAAAATAATCATAGGCAAGTGAGTTCATAATTAGTTTAGTTTGTACTCGTCGACGAGAATCACTCCTAAATAACAAATCATGCCACACTTAACGATCATCGCCGGACACGGATTTCACAGAACTATCAGTGCTCGAAGCACTACCTCAGCTGAACGGCGTTACGCGCTGTGCTCTCTTCACGCCAAAGCATCAGCAGCCCACACACGATATTTCTCGCACCTTAAGATAGTTTTATACTAAAGCAAGATAGTAAAACAGCCCCAGATTTCCACACATATCACCTACGCTAGATAACTAATAAGTATACTGGCCTAAGGGAGTGTACTGCAACAAATCTAACAGTAGGGTTGGGGGGCAGCCCCACTGGGCGCAAAAATAAATTCTTACGGTAGTGTTTGTAACTAATTTAAATAAAACACTGACAACGAGTACAGTAAGGCTTCACAGACTGCCAATGGTTCGCGAGAAAAGTGCCCTGCGTAAACGTGCCCCGTGCGTAAATGAGCTCCAGTGTCCCCTACGTATCTACATTTTATTATTTTTGTATAATTCGCGTTATGAGACGTACTGGATCTCCAGTTTCCTTTAGTGATTTTAGCATTTTCTATTTTATCTCATCTAACGCCTTTCCGTAATAACTATAGACAAAAAGATAATAAGCAAGTAATTTGAATTTTCTTCTATTCTTAGTTACTTGTGAAAAAATGAAAGCACAGTTAGAACATGATCTACCATTTCTAAAACCGTGTTGTGCATCTAATATATGTGTTTCCACTGTTGGTAACAATCCCTTGCTTGTAATTTGAGCGTACAGTTGTAAAAGGAATTTAGCAGACTTATTCCTCAGTAATTTGTGCATTGTGATTTACCGCCTTTCTTGTAAACAGGAAATATCAGATCTTCATTCCATTAGTTTGGTATACGTCCAATCTGCCGGTAAACCTTCATAAAACTGAAAAGTTAGTTGATCAGACATGTATTCAGTCAGTCCCATGTCTGTTTGTTTTTCGTATTTTGGATATCTTTTTGCAGCTGTTTCATTGCTTTCAGACCTACAGATTTACTGCATTTACAGTTTATTTGAAGTTCTTCTTCATTATGAGTCCAGAAACATTTAAAGTACTTTCATCATTTCTTTTCGGATATTATATTTAGTTGTAAAGTAACTCTTCCTCGTTTATTCAAGAACTTCACAATTTTGTACGCTTTGTTTTGTCTTCCGTGGAGGTCATTTACTTTTGCATTCTCATGTCAATCCCAAGTGTGCCGATTAATTTTATGTGTTTACTAAAGCATTAACATCAAGGTGTGAATATGTTAGTTCTATTTTAATTCCTATCATCATTCTGGATTCTAAAAACACGACCATGAAAATCTCTCCTCCTTGTTATTGCACAGGAGATCGTAAGAGGAACGAAACGACGTGAATTAACCGATTTTGGACTTTCTAAAAGCTCTCAATTCAGTGACATACGAATCTTTACTATACGAAATACCTTTGTAACGTATACCTACTCAGGTGTGTGATTAGAATAAGAACTGCTCGACAGAGAATTTGCAGCACGTTGTGTAATATATCGTCTTCTCTTTTGCGCGTAATGAATTAATCACTTGGTGAATGGATGACGCGGATATCTATGAGGGTATGATATCCGTTAAGAAATTACGGTTATACCCAGTTGTATCTTGAAAGAAAAAAGAAGGATCCATGAGATTAGCCACTATTTCTCAACGTAGTGGACTGTAAAGGGAATTCTACGGAACGTAAAATTATATTAACCTTTAAGTACAGGACTGCTGAGGGCTGGTATCAGTCGTATAATAATATGTGTGGCAATAATAATATGTGGAAACATGATGCGAAACTACTACAATAGATCATATGTACATTTACAAAACGTCAGGCTTAGAATTCTTGGGAACGCACAGAGAAACTACACATTTGCTAAGAAAATGAGATTGTTCACAAAAAAAGTTCTTGGATAAATACTGAATTACAGGATGTCCGGGTTACACACGTAATAATATAATAAATTGAGAAGTAATTGAAATAGTTATTGACAATTTGTTTCGATAAGCATGGTTTTTAAACATCCAATACCTCTCGAAACGCGCACTATTAATGGCGCGACAGACATCTAACCTGTGTTCATGTTGTCTACAAGTGTGCCGCGCCGGGTAGCCGCTCGGTTTCGGGCGCCTTGTCACGGTTCACGCGGCTTCCCCCATCGGAGGTTCGAGTCCTGCTCTGGGCATCGGTGTGTGTGTGTGTGTGTGTGTGTGTTTCGTCCTTAGCGTAAGTTACATTAAGTAATGTGTAAGCCTAGGGACCGATGACCTCAGCAGTTTGGTCCCATGGAAACTTACCGCCACCAACATCTACAAGTGTTTTTCACCTCTGCAGGCGAAACGTTTGCGATATCTGCACAAACGCGTTGTCACAGATCTTGTGGAACACGAACTGGTGCGACAAATACTCGATTGTCAGCAAATACCCACAGAAAAAAATCAAGTGGCCTAGTGTCTGCGCTTCTAGGGAGTCACGCAATCGATGGACTTCCTCTCCCAATCTAGAAACGTGGAAAGTCATGAGCCCAGAAATAATTTTCACAAAATGGCGCGGCGCGCAGTCCATACTAACGCCGAAAACGACGTTGCAACATTGTAACTGACTTTAACTCCACGGAAGAAAGCACACAGAACACCTTCTGCCGTGGACTCCACATGGCAACTGAAGCGCATTTACGTGGACAAAGCAAATAAAGGGATGCGCACGCTGTACCAACTGCAGCAAGCAAATACAAATAAATGTTATCGTACTTGTAGAAGCAAACCTCCAATGAACACAAACTGCATATTGGCTTCTGTCTCGGGTTCTTCGGCCGACGTTCATCTAATGATTTCACTGACGTTTCGCCAGCACGAGTGGCTGGCATTGTGAAAGCTTCACCCTCCATAGCCGGTGGTGAACTGGAATATCTCAATTACGTCTCAAGTTATAACATTTTATATTATATGTTTAACCAGGACATCCTCTACTTCTCAAATGTGTAGCATCCATGTCCGTGTAGAACTACTGAGTACATCAAGCATGTAGAACGAGAACAGCCAAAGGTCTGTTAGACCAACGAACGCGAAAGAAATGATGAAAAATCTCTAGTCACAGTCACTCGATAACACCCAGTGTCTCACGAAAGCAGCTCAAAAATTCCAGGAAATGGTATTTCGTACGAATACAAAAGATATCTTCAAATCACTTCATATCATGGTCGTATAGATAATATAAAGTTGAATAACTCTCAGGTTACTAAAGCAATATTGTTCTTCGCGCGGTCTGCCTGTGAATCGGACAAGAAGGTAACTTACTAGATTCCACATTAAGAAGTTTATTTGATTAGTGTAATATAGATATAAATTAGATCTGTATATTTCTTTTTCGACACAGTTGAGATTTCATGGAGCAATAAATGTACTGAGAAATATTAAGTACAAGCATTCTACAATTTTTTTCCAGTTGTCCATAAAACTTATTCCTACAGTGAAATTACATCTGATACGAAGTCTATTCTGTAATCGTCACGCTTTTGTCGTAAATACAGTTCGCTACACATTCAACACAGAGATTCCGAGTGTTTAACAGGTACGAGGAACTTAGTATCTAGTTCTTGTAGTTGTCTCTGACAAGATATTCTCGTCGGTCACCAGTACGTAATTGCATTTGAGGGTGTATGACGTGACTACAAAATGCTGTGTGCTTCGAAGCAATTAGGGTCCCCAGAGATGGACTGCCGCACTAGAAGTGCAAGAGAATTCAACAGATCACGAGTTGCCATTCCTCGTTACTGTGTACTACACCTGGTTCATGAACTGATTAATGGCCGCGGAGGTACAGACGAATCAGTACGCTTATTGTTCAGGTTGGACTTCACCTACAGTACACGGATTTCTGACTGCTCGTCTGCTCTTTAATTTATGGTATATGTCTCGTCTTGACGGCATAATGGTCACTGGGGAACAGCACAGTTCGTTACCGTAAGACGAGAAAACTGACATGAAGAACTTGAATGAACTGGCTTATATCTGCATCTACATATATATTCCGCAAGCACTGAACGAACCATGATGGAGAGTTCTGCTAATAATGGCGCTCTGTTCTGTAATCGAATAAGGCGAAATGACTATATTCCTACTTACCTTATCTCCTATATCGCTGAATGTAGACGCACTTGTATCAGATTATTTTTAGAGCTGCATTACACTTTGCCAGAAAGCTCTCAAACCATTTTCCAGTCTGCTTCTCTACTACTGATGTCACGTATTCGTCAAATTTTACATTGCTTCATAATATTGGCCGAAGACATTTACGTGGTGTACCAGGCTCCCAATTTTTATCACATTTTCCATCATTATTTTATCAATCTCGAACGCAGATAATTCACTGACTATTTTCACTATTTCAGCATCAGTTTTGTGTAATAGATGGCATTATCCTGAACACACTGACCAAATTTATAATCTCTAGTGAAATAATTACGGCCGCTATAAATTTTTTTAGTGGAGCTATTGGTAGTCCTTCTTTTCTGAATTTGCCAAATCAAATGTGTGTGAAATCTTATGGGACTTAACCGCTAAGGTCATCAGTCCCTAAGCTTACACACTACTTAACCTAAAGTATTATAAGGACGAACACACACACCCATGCCGAGGGAGGACTCGAACCTCCGCCGGGACCAGCCGCACAGTCCACGACTGTAGCGCCCAGACCGCTCGGCTAATCCCGTGCGGCTGAATTTGCCACTTACAAACCTCTGTACCAAGCAACATTACACTACACTCTTGAAAACTGGTCCTAGTTCATTGATGTGTAAGTGCAATACAGTGACGGATCTCAAAGCTGCACATAATCAACAACACTTTCGCTTATTCTATACAAAATTTTAGATTTTCATGAAAAAACTCGAAGGACAATAAAAGTATCTCCACTGCAACTTCTGTCTGATGATACCTACTACCAATATATCAGGTTAGGAGTTTTCATGACTCGCTCCTCTAAAAATTAAGAAAAACGTTGATTTTTACGGAACTATTTCATAAATCACTGGCAAACCCAGGATTTCATACGTTTGTATAAATCTGAATAGTTTAAGCTACAATTTACAGCATGTATTACTGGCGCTTTAGGCCCAGCAGAGGAGAAGAGGGGAAAGGGATTCCCACGTCTCTGACGTCCTTGGATATCTAACAAGTGAAGTAAGCGAACAAATTCACTCGTTTTTCATGAGTATTACCTTGTATTAAGCAACATTTACAGAGATACTACTCAGTAAACTAGTTTCATTATGTATAGCGCCTTCTGAATCACCCAGTGACGGCACTTGCCTATAGATCACATATTTAACGAACAACCTGTTATTGCTGGTGACCCCGCCCGATAAATTGTTTGTGCATGTCGAAAACATTACTTGTCCTACTACACTCACCCAGTGCTACTTTCATTTCTGTCGAACGTGCGCTAACTGTGTTCTACTAGTCAAGAAGTCTCTGAACTATTTACATATTTGTAAGGTATTATTCGAAAGAGTGTGTCTTGCTTATAGGTAATACAACGGCAGACACTTTTCGGAAACATCGAAATACGGAATCCAACAAACTGTTAATAAGCATTAATATTTCGCAAGGTACAGTGTGTGATAAACTGTGTTCCACAGGAGTGGTTCCATGCTAATTCTTGGACAGAAGCTGATTTTTCTCGAGTGGGAGGTTGAGAGTTACAACATGCTCTAGGAGCTTTAAAAGTACACTACTGGCCATTAAAATTACTGTACCAAGGAGAAATGCAGATGATAAACGGGTATTCACTGGACAAATACATTATACTAGAACTGACATGTGATTACATTTTCATGCAATTTGGGTGCATAGATCCTGAGAAAACAGTACCCAGAACAACCACCTCTGGCTGTAATAACGGCCTTGATACGCCTGGGCATTGAGTCAAACAGAGCTTAGATGGCGTATACAGGTACAGCTGCCAATGCAGCTTCAACACGATACCACAGTTCATCAAGAGTAGTGACTGGCGTATTGTGACGAGCCAGTTGCTCGGCCACCATTGACCAGACGTTTTCAGTTGGTGAGAGGTCTGGAGAATGTGCTGGCCAGGGCAGTAGTCGAACATTTTCTGTATCTAGAAAGGCCCGTACAGGTCCTGCAACATGCTGTCGTGCATTATCCTGCTGAAATGTGGGGTTTCGCAGGGACCGAAAGAAGGGTAGAGCCACGGGTCGTTACACATCTGAAGTGTAACGTCCAAGGTTCAAAGTGCCGTCAATGGGAACAAGAGGTGGCCGAGACGTGTAACCAAAGGCACCCCATACCATCACGCCCGGTGATACGCCAGTATGGCGATGACGAATACACTCTCCCAATGTGCGTTCACCGCGACGTCGCCAAACACGGATGCGACCATCATGATGCTGTAAACATAACCTGGATTCATCCGAAAAAATGACGTTTTACCATTCGTGCACCCAGTTTCGACGTTGAGTACACCATCGCAGGCGCTCCTGTCTGTGACGCAGCGTCAAGGGTAACCGCAGCCATGGTCTCCGAGCTGATAGTGCATGCTGCTGCAAACGTCGTCGAACTGTTCGTGCAGATGGTTGTTGTCTTGCAAACGTCCACATCTGTTGAGTCAGGGATGTGGACGTGGCTGCACGATCCGTTACAGCCATGCGGATAAGATGACTGTCATCTCGACTGCTAGTGATACGAGGCCGTTGGGATCCAGCACGCCGTTCCGTATTACCTTCATGAATCCACCGATTCCATATTCTGCTAACAATCATTGGATCTCAACCAACGCGATCAGCAACGTCGCGATACGTTAAACCGGAATCGCGATAGTCTACAATCCAGCCGGAAACGTGATGGTACGCTTTTCTCCTCCTTACACGAGGCATCACAACATTTCACCAGGCAACGAGAAATCGGTTGGAAACTTTCCCCGTGTCAGCACGTTGTAGGTGTCGCCACCGGCGCCAACCTTGTGTGAATGCTCTGAAAAGCTAATCATTTGCATAAACTGTGTTCCACAGGAGTGGTTCCATGCTAATTCTTGGACAGAAGCTGATTTTTCTCGAGTGGGAGGTTGAGAGTTACAACATGCTCTAGGAGCTTTAAAAGTACACTACTGGCCATTAAAATTACTGTACCAAGGAGAAATGCAGATGATAAACGGGTATTCACTGGACAAATACATTATACTAGAACTGACATGTGTTTACATTTTCATGCAATTTGGGTGCATAGATCCTGAGAAAACAGTACCCAGAACAACCACCTCTGGCTGTAATAACGGCCTTGATACGCCTGGGCATTGAGTCAAACAGAGCTTAGATGGCGTATACAGGTACAGCTGCCCATGCAGCTTCAACACGATACCACAGTTCATCAAGAGTAGTGACTGGCGTATTGTGACGAGCCAGTTGCTCGGCCACCATTGACCAGACGTTTTCAGTTGGTGAGAGGTCTGGAGAATGTGCTGGCCAGGGCAGTAGTCGAACATTTTCTGTATCTAGAAAGGCCCGTACAGGTCCTGCAACATGCTGTCGTGCATTATCCTGCTGAAATGTAGGGTTTCGCAGGGACCGAAAGAAGGGTAGAGCCACGGGTCGTTACACATCTGAAGTGTAACGTCCAAGGTTCAAAGTGCCGTCAATGGGAACAAGAGGTGGCCGAGACGTGTAACCAAAGGCACCCCATACCATCACGCCCGGTGATACGCCAGTATGGCGATGACGAATACACTCTCCCAATGTGCGTTCACCGCGACGTCGCCAAACACGGATGCGACCATCATGATGCTGTAAACATAACCTGGATTCATCCGAAAAAATGACGTTTTACCATTCGTGCACCCAGTTTCGACGTTGAGTACACCATCGCAGGCGCTCCTGTCTGTGACGCAGCGTCAAGGGTAACCGCAGCCATGGTCTCCGAGCTGATAGTGCATGCTGCTGCAAACGTCGTCGAACTGTTCGTGCAGATGGTTGTTGTCTTGCAAACGTCCACATCTGTTGAGTCAGGGATGTGGACGTGGCTGCACGATCCGTTACAGCCATGCGGATAAGATGACTGTCATCTCGACTGCTAGTGATACGAGGCCGTTGGGATCCAGCACGCCGTTCCGTATTACCCTCATGAATCCACCGATTCCATATTCTGCTAACAATCATTGGATCTCGACCAACGCGATCAGCAACGTCGCGATACGTTAAACCGGAATCGCGATAGTCTACAATCCAGTCGGAAACGTGATGGTACGCTTTTCTCCTCCTTACACGAGGCATCACAACATTTCACCAGGCAACGAGAAATCGGTTGGAAACTTTCCCCGTGTCAGCACGTTGTAGGTGTCGCCACCGGCGCCAACCTTGTGTGAATGCTCTGAAAAGCTAATCATTTGCATATCACAGCATCTTCTTCCTGTCGGTTACATTTTGCGTCTGTAGCACGTCATCTTCGTGGTGTAGCAATTTTAATGGCCAGTAGTGTAGCATGTCGAGAACTACCTTTTATATTTTGTTTTGGACTAACTAATTTTCCACTCAGTTTTTTTGTTGCTTACTTTATTTGCAATCAGTTTCGAATCCTTTTATGTTTTCATCTTTAGACAGAGTTACCGAAAAGAAACACATTTGTAAGTGTATCTGTCGAGTGAATGGACTGATATTTTAGATGAACTTGATAGTCTTATATTTACTATGAAGGCATGCTGGAAAGTAATGCTTCAATTTTTTCTGGAAACTCTCAAAAAATTTTAAGTAAAACAAACGCCATTAAAATTCTAAGACGTCATTTTACATGTCTACTTATTTGCAGTCCTCTACCGTTAGACGGCTTCAAACTGTAGCGTGTAACAAGGCGGTGTGTTGGTGCGTGAGGAAGAGCGGGCTGCAATCTAGTTTCGAATTCGAACAGTCCGTCCGCGCATGGAGCACCGCGTACTTCAGCATGACAGTACCACACCACACACGAGCGCTATAACGTCCGCAGCAATCCGACGCCTTGGGTTCACTGTCATCGATCATTCTCCATACAGTCTCGACCTGGCTCCACTCGATTTTCATCTGCTTCCAAAACTTAAATAAAACCTTCGATCAGTTCACTCTGATAGTGATAAAGTAGTGCAAGCAGAGGTTAGGTTGTGGCTCCGTCAACAAAATCAAAAATTCTACTGTGACGTTATCAACAAACTGGTCTCTTGCTGGGAGAAACGTGTTCGTCGCCAGGGTGACCATGCTGAGAAATAAATATGTAGACCTGAATAATAAAGATGTAGATTGTTAATAACTTTTGTTTCATTTAAAAAGCTGTAATAGTTTTCAGATAAAAAATTCGGAGGCATTACTTTTCGGTACCATACAATAGAGGATGCTATGATTCAACAACAAGATATGCTTTCGAGTATATTTCAGTCCGATAACTGCTCCTAAAACCCTGAAGATAATGCCAAAAAGGGGCATCCATACCGATTTTAAATAAAATAAAGAATAATCATAGACGAGTGGAATTAGTTTGAAATTAGCTTGTGTGCTCTAAAACAAATAGATTGCAAATATCTTAATTATACAACGTCAGCCGGCCGCAGTGGCCGAGCGGTTCTAGGCGCTACAGTCCGGAACCGTGCGACCGCTACGGTCGCAGGTTCGAATCCTGCCTCGGGCATGGATGTGTGTGATGTCCTTAGGTTAGTTAGGTTTAAGTAGTTCTAAGTTCTAGGGGACTGATGACCTCAGCAGTTAAGTCCCATAGTGCTCAGAGCCATTTTTGTTTATACAGCGTCATGTACGTAACACTGCGTTAATCGAAATCATGATAGTAGGGTGGGATCTGAATACCATACCGCCCAAATACCCTCTGCTCCAAATTGGAAGCGATTGTTGTACCGATAACCGAACCAAGCATTCCACTTATAAAATAGTTTTTACTGATACACATGACCAACATATAGACAATTAAGTTATAAAATTTCTGCTACACGGATAGTAAAAGCAAATGAGTATCTGCTTTTGTTAGCGGTAATAATAGTACGCAATTAGAGAGAGAGAGAGAGAGAGAGAGAGCAATTTGCTGAATGTTATAAACCTGCTGTGCATATATCAGTAAGTGTCCATTCAGACCTGCAGCCCTGTACTGAGGCTGAGGCATGAATTTTGTAGCAGAATACTCCAAGTAAGTAATTGTAATCAATTGAGTCAATCCCAAATACGTATGTTCCTCACAAATACGGCATTCTTGGTAAATGAGGACGGCAGCTGAGGAGGATGATTTGGGTCGCAGACCAAGTGTTACCACATATGGTGGCCGGGAGCAGAGTTATGAGCCCAGTAAATAATAAGGCGTAGCCGTATAAGCGTCGGCCAGCAGCACATTGTGTTCCTCGTTCAAAATAGGAAACCGGAGCCGACCTTACGTGGAGCGTTTCCTTATGCTGCTGCCACCTGTTTTTATCCGGATTTCTTTCGGCGCGATTCGTGTTTTTGCATTGAACAAATCACAGGAGTCTCCTTCTCGCAAAAAGGACATTAAATTCGGTAGCTCAAAGGCAGCTTTTGTCCGGTTACAGCTGCAGAATAAGGAGAAGTCATTCCAGTTAACCTTCCTACGGACCGTGCTCCTCCTTTTTCCTGGTCGCATTTTAATGACACCGCAGAACAATCACGCCTTGAGTCATGTGAACAACTACAATGACTCTCATCGCTTTTACTTTCACATAGCAACAGTACAAGGCGAGACGTGAAGTGGTGCAGACGCTTTAACCCTGTAAAGGGATGGAAATAAAACCTGTAAAATTTTGACTAACAGTACCGTTCATTCACATAATAGAGCACTGTATATTAATTAAAATATCTGCTTATCTGGATATACAATTAAAGTTCTTACAGTATTAATACGACAGTGCAATGGTTTCAAGAGGACCTGAATAATCGAAAAAAATACAAAAATGGAGAGGGAAGTAATCTTTGCGAATGCTCGACAAGATTTTCCAACTAAAAAGGGTGGTGTTACAATCTCTGAAAGGGAATACTCGTTGTTTCTAATCGGAACATATTTCAAAGACATTTGAAAAGAAGGCAGCCACCAATGTTCTCAATACACTTTCGCCATCTCTTTCTCAACATTTTCATGTGATTTTCTAGAACTTCCGCTGAAACAGCAGCGGGCCGAGGTGGAACATCCTCCCGTCCTTTCCTTCACAGAAGGCAACTGACCAATCATGTTTAAAATCTTCTATCTAGTGAACTCTGCGGAAGCACTTCCCTTCACAACGTAAGAATTACGAGACTAGTGGTAAAACATATCATTTCTGAACCTGTAGGAATGGGTGTTCAAGTAAATAATAATTCGATTTTTACTTCAATTCGTGTAGTGTTTTACTCTGATACGTAGCGGATGTCTTTCATGATATTGGCAATTTCATCTATTTAAATGCGTGTGCACACGGAAAATATCTGACGAAGTAGTAAAATCGAAGCAATACAATATAGATTATTAGTACCGGTCAGAAGATTATGTGATTTGTCTAGTATATGAACTACATACTCGCATAAAACTGCTGGATGATGATAGAAACGCTATACATCTTCAATTACAGTTCATCAATGAGACAGAAATAGATACAAAACTTAATTTATTGGATATCACGATACATAAGGAAACCGATGCATATGAATTCACAATAAACAGGAAACGTGTAGCTACTAGCGTAGCGCTCGCGGGATTAGCCGAGCGGTCTGAGGCCCGGCGGAGGTTCGAGTCCTTCCCCGGGCATGGGTGGGTGTGTTTGTCCTTAGGATAATTTCGATTACGTAGTGTGTAAGCTTAGGGACTGATGACCTTAGCAGTTAAGTCCCATAAGATTTCACACACATCTGAACATACTAGCAACCTCAGATTGTCGCCCCGAAAAACTGAATATAACTGCAAAAAAGAACTAAATGTAATAAGGCAAACAGCACTGGATATATACTACGATACTAAAAGACTCGATAAAGCAAACAAAAAGCAGAAAATCATGAAACACGCATACCGATAGACGAAACGCAGTACAAGCATTTTATGTAAGTCTCCAGGCTTTTGGGGTCATTGTAACTGAAGGTAAAATCTTCCAGGTTGTTAAGCCGTGTAGTGCTCCTCTTCTCATTATTTATTCACAGATCGATGTTTCGGCCCTTTTTCTGGGTCTTCTTCAGGGCTGTTCTCGTGCACACCCTCACCCTGTCGAAAACTAGTGTCGCGCTCAAGTATAAAAAATAGACTTCGCACGCTTGTTCTGAAAAACTAGCGTAAATAGTTAAAAATTTTCAGACTATTATTAAAGGACCATCGCCATAGGATAGTTAGCGATAATAAGCAATGAAAGACGAAGGGATGTTTACTAAAATATTATTGACATGACACAGAGCTGACTTCCTTGCCGTAGTTCGTATTTTTCGCTCACCACGACTGTGCGTTTGCTGTCCTGATGGCAGGAAGCCACAAACACGGAAGTCCATGTCAGTCAAGTCTTAGAGATCTCATTTTTTTTTTCTCGGACTTTCCTTCTTGAAATACACTGACGGGAAAAAAATCGCAACATCAAGAAGGAGTTACGCGACATTAATGAAAGTTGATAGGAGTGTTTCTACATCTGAAAGTTGGTGTCTATTAAAATTTAGTTCCAGTTCCTTAAGAGTGACACTATGAGGTTGCAAACCAGGTTCCCTTTAAATTCTCGCTGTAATGGTCGTGAGCGTTAGTTAACTTTCAGATTGGACGTGGTGAGCTGGCGTTAGTCAAGAACGCCTTTAAGGTAAGAAAAAAATGGCTCTGAGCACTATGGGACTTAACTTCTAAGGTCATCAGTCCCCTAGAACTTAGAAATACTTAAACGTAACTAACCTAAGGACATCACACACATTCATGCCCGAGGCAGGATTCGAACCTGAGACCGTAGCGATCACGCGGTTCCAGACTGTAACGCCTAGAACCGCACGGCCACCACGGCCGGCTTAAGGTAACAAAGACACCATTATCAACGTCTCACTAAGTTGGAACGAGGTCGTGTAATGGGGCTACGAGAAGCTGGCTGTTCCTTCTGTGGTACTGCAGGAAGACTTGGCAGGAATGTAGCCAACGTAAATGACTGCATGCAGCGGTGATCACGAGACGTACGATCACAAGATGATCGGTCTCCAGACGGCCTCATAGCACTATCGGCGTATGGCTCTGTTGCATCGAACTGCATCTGCAGCAAACAATTTAAGCAGCAGTTGGCAGCAGAATCGGTTACTTCAAGAACAGCTCCTAGCCAGATGCTACGCAGCGAGCGTTCCAGTGACACCAAACCACGGCCGTTTGCGACTTCCGTAGTGCCAAGCGAAAGCTCATTGGAGGGCAGTGTGGAAGTCTGTTGTGTTTTCTGAAAAAAAACTGGTTCTACCTCGGTGCCAGTGATGGCACTGTGTTGGTTAGACTAGGAGCAGGTCAGATGAGCGCCTCCAGCCAACTTGTCTACGTGCTAGACATATACCTGGGGTTATGCTCTGGGATGCGATTTTGTAAGACAGCAGGCGAATTCTCGTATCTATCCCACGCACCCTGACTGTGAGAATATACGTCAGTCTGGTGATTAGACTTGCTGTGCTGTCATTTGTGAACAGCATCAAATTTTTCAAATGGCTCTGAGCACTATGAGACTTCTGAGGTCATCAGTCCCCTAGACCTTAGAACTACTTAAACCTAACTAACCTAAGGACATCACAAACATCCATTTCCGAGGCAGGATTCGAACCTGCGACCGTAGCGGTCGTGCGGTTCCAGACTGTAGCGCCTAGAACCGCTCGGCTGAACAGCATCCCAGGGGGGTGTTCTCCGACAGGATAACGCTCGCCCACATATCGCTGTTGCAATCCAACATACTCCAGAGAGCGTCGACGTGTTATCTTGGCCTGTTCGATCACCAGACCTACCTACAATCGAGCAAATACGGGATTTCGGCAGACGACGCCTGTAGCGTCATCGACAAACAGCATTGACCGACCAAGTGCAACTGCCATGGAACCCCATTCCACAAACTAAGATCCGGAAGCAGTAAAACACAATGCATGCACATTTGTATGTTTGCAGTCAACATTCTGGCGGTTACACCGCTTATTAATGTACCGGCATTTCACGTTTCCAATGGTTTATTTGGCTCTTACGTTAATCTGTGATCTTTCACTGTTAATCAAATGGTTCAAATGGCTCTGAGCACTATGGGACTTAACATCTATGGTCATCAGTCCCCTAGAACTACTTAAACCTAACTAACCTAAGGACAGCACACAACACCCAGTCATCACGAGGCAGAGAAAACCCCTGATCCCGCCGGGAATCGAACCCGGGAACCCGGGCGTTGGAAGCGAGAACGCTACCGCACGACCACGAGCTGCGGACCACTGTTAATCACTTAAATATGCTACTCAGAGAAATGTATTACCTGAATTTAATTATTTTTTGGTGTTGTGAATTTTTTCCATCAATGTATTACATTGTCTGACTAACACTAACGTGTTGTTGAAATATATATGGCATAACAGCACACGTTTTAAAAAATTGGCAGCTTTTAAAGAAGGAAATTTTGACCGTTTTGATATAAAGGAGCTATAGCTGGACGTGTGAAATAAAGTTTCTACAGCTCTACACGTTCTATGCATTAGGTGGGCTACTTGTAATGTTAGAATACTGTGGTTCGGAAAACGTTTATTGGCAGAAGAGCAATATCAAATACTGTAAAGCGTATTTGTGCCTTCACTACTGTATAGTAAATGTTCAGTATGATGACCGTCAGCTTCGTTACATAACGTACAACGACAAATTATGTGTTCTCTGATTCTCTGTAAGAGTCCGTGCTCTGGTCATATGGTGTTACATGCTGTAAGAATACGCTCAGTAAGTTCATACACTGTTCCTGCTGGTTGAGTACACAGGGGATTTTAGATAAATTCAGAGGAAAAAAGGCGATAGAGGTGAGGTCAACGGTCATAGGCCAAGAGGATGGGAATCCCCTTTTAATTAGTCTCTGCCCGAAGTTGTCTGTGAGGTATGCCCTTGGCCAACGATCAAAAAGTTCAGGCAAGGCATTCTCCAGAGTAGAGACAATGGAAAAAGAACAGCAATCAATCACGAAATCCGTCACTTTATCACAGCTGATCTGTATTTCAGCTATTACATATTCAGTGCAAATATTACAAAAAGGAGAATCAGGAACAAACTTAAGACAGCTAACAACGTTTCGTAACTGCTATTATAAACACCAGACAGCTGCAAACTATGTAAAACGATGCGACATTAGTCCAGAAAATCACGTAGCAAACAATATTGGTTATGTACACCATATAGGAGTCTAACATAAACTGAAGCCATTGCTTACATGATATGTAAATTGAAGGTTGTGAGGAGAGAAAAGCAAGGGAAGGAAAGCGACTATTGATATCCCCTGCATCAGGACATTACGCGGAATCAGCAGCGACGGATGAAAATGTGTGCCAGACCCGGTATCTCCTGCTTACTAGGCACGTGCGTTAACCATGGCGCCACCCAGACACAGTGTTATCGAAACTGCACGGACTACCACGGCACACACCTCAGCGAACCCATACTGCCACCGAGCGCCACCTACCTGCAGTCCCTGTCTATTTCCTCCATGCTCGTTATTGTGAGATTGCCACTGGAGCTCAGACGTAATTGTGTATCCACACTGAAGAAAATGATTTCGTTATCAATCGAGTTGAATTAATTATACAAATTATAATTCGAACATGTCTGAAAGAACAGACACCACACAATCATATAATGGCTTACATGGTTGAACAGGAAGAAAATGTGACGTCAGAGATGGATGGTGCCCTCTTTTGAAGCACTGGTGAATAGTTGAATAATAGTGAAGCTGTATAAATATGTTTTTAAAAATGTACTTAACAATAAAGCCACAATTAATGGTTAAACCATAGAAAACAAACACATGTGTATAGCCATAAATATTGCCCATTCAATAACAGTAATTACAGGATAATTTGTAATTTATTTTGCGTTAGAAACTTATGGAAGAACATTCATTTACAATCCATATAACAGCGAAAAGTACCATTTTAAAATAATAGACCAATGTAATTAAAATATGAAGGAATGGCCTCTCTGGACATAAACTAAAATCATACACATCATAAAAATACATTAGCTCTATGGGCTTACAGTACAAACATGTGGAATAAAACAGGATTAGGATGTCGAAAGGCTTGTAACTAGCGAGAGGTGCATAATAAATAAATAAGTAAAATCAAGGAATGGAAACAGAACAATAAAAAATGGCGTGCCCTCTCTGGATGTAAACTAAAACAATACAGATCGTAAAAATACATTGGCGCCTTCTGTGGGCTTACATTTTAAACATGTGGAATAAAACATCATTACAGTGTCGGAAGGTATGAAGCTTGACAATAGAATACAAAAAATTGTCCATTTTTTGTGCGCTACTGGCTACCTCCATACCTTTCGACATTATAATATTGCTCTATTCCATATGTTTATTATACTTGTGTGGTAACGGGCGAGCTGTGGAGCCCTTGAAACATTTTAAGTTCAGAGTTGGCGGCCATCACTCCGGCCACTCGCTCGGCAAGTCGCGGGTCGTTAGCAACCGCGCGATGCCACACAACGGCCAGACCATGTGGTCCAGCCGACCACATGGCTGGGAATTCCATGGTGACGCTGTGTCGATGAAGCAGACAAGCCGGGAGTGCCAAAGATGGCGGACTTTGTGAAAACTTAATGGCAGACATTTCACAGTTCATATAGACATTAATGGTAGCCAGACGAATCATGATACCTCAAAAAGAAACATGTGCATTACCATTATTTGCACGATGATTCTGATGGTTTAATCAGATTTTCAATAACTTCATTAGTTTGATGTTTAGAATTTGACGATAAATTATACAAGTAACACCCAGCAACTAATTTCCATAATTTAAACGGTTCATCCGATTTTGTCGATCGACATGTCTTTAGATAGCTATTAGTGTAAACCTAAATTGGTATAAATAACAGGCATGTAACTTGAGTAGTACGTGAGTTGTTGGAGGTCAAAGTGGCCTATTACTATTGATAGCGTCAGGCCATAAGTACCTCACAGTTACATGAAAAAACTGTAGAATCATGCTTATAAATATATTTACTCATCTATGTCTTTATTTATATCCGATATATACTATTCATGAAGAAAATGGTCAATTATTTACTGTGTTTTAGAAAGCACAGAGACATTAGGCTACTGGCTTACTTCTGTTGTATTCCTTTGATATATGTTTATTTAATCTGTTTATGTATTTAATAATGTGTGTTAGAGCGTGTTTATTGTCCATCTGTAGAAATATTTATTTAATTTCAAGTTATTTAAATGTAACCCCAGTATTTCGAATGTGTTTCATTATGTTTGTGAGTGTGCATTGGCTTGGAGACAGGGCGGGAACGCCCTAGCCAGTCACAGTAATCGTTCCGAACAGGACACGTGGAGAGACTTTATGGAAGTGGGGCCGGAGCATCGTTTCGAGAGAGGAATGGTGGTTCTGGAGAGGATGGCGCAGGACACGGGGAGTGCTGGACGTGACGGCGCGACTGACGCACGGTCGCAGCAGAGACTTGGGGAGATAGAAATACTTCGGAGTGCCGACTTGTGCACTTGTGTGAGATTTCCGTGACTTCTACAGTGAAGACGTAGCATGTGTTTAGAAGTTAATATCTTGCGAGCAGTGTTGTTGTTCATAACTAATTATGTGCAGTAGGAATCTATTGTTCAAAATGGTTCAAATGGCTCTGAGCACTATGGGACAACTTCTGAGATCATCAGTCCCCTAGAACTTGGAACTACTTAAACCTAACTAACCTAAGGACATCACACACATCCATGCCCGAGGCAGGATTCAAACCTGCGACCGTAGCGGTCGTGCGGTTCCAGACTGTAGCGCCTAGAACCTCTCGGCCACTACGGCCGGCGGAATCTATTGTTGCCCTGTTATTCAACTCATATTTTATTTAAATGCTGGACCATCGACACCAATAAGCGTTTTACAGTAATAAAGGGCATTCTTAAAGGTACTACTTCTATCATACCCATCAGTTAAAGTCGTTATAATAGTACCTGCAGAATTTATTTAATTGCAATCTTTCATTTATAAATTTCTACATAACATTCAAAATTCGCAACTGCCGAGTGATAGGAACCTTCGACCATTTGATTCATCTGTATATTCATATTGTATGCTGTAGACTCAGCAGTATTTGGCTTGTAATGCGGCAACTACGTATCCCAGCCCCTAGACAACGAAACCAGCCAGAACTTTCAATATTCAACTCTGAGTCAGCGGGTACACAGTTGAGGGCCACTCATCATTTCATTTGTTTTAAAACTCGCATACTGAAGCCCAGAGAGGGCTCAGATGTATTTTTACGATCTGTATGATTTTAGTTTATGCCCAGAGACGGAACACCATATTTTATTGTGCTATTTTCATTCATTTATATTTTAATTATTTTGATACATTGTAGTTTCGGCTGTTGTATGGGATTGTAGATGGATCTTCTTCCATTAGTTTACACTGTGCATTAAATTACATACTACCCCTTACTTAATATTATTGAGCAGGCTAAACATAAGGCTCCACACATTTGATGTGTTTTCTATATTTTAACCATTACCTATGGTTCTATTGTTCAGTATGTTTTTAATTTTTTTATAATTAGCTTCGTTGTTACTTAATTGTTCACCAGTGCCTCAATAGAAGGTAACAGACGTGTCAGACGTCACATTTTCTTCCTGTTCAACCAGATATGTAACTGTTTCGCCTTCCGCGGTGGCCGAGTGGTTCTAGGCGCTTCAGTCCGGAAGCGCTCGACTGCTACGGTCGGAGGTTCGAATCCTGCCTCGGGCTTGGATGTGTGTGATGTGCTTAGGTTAGTTAGGTTTAAGTAGTTCTAAGTTCTAGGTGACTTATGACCTCAGATGTTAAGTCCCATAGTGCTCAGAGCCATTTGAACCATTTGTAACTGTTCCGTTCATGTTAGACTCCTGTATTCTCAACATCAACTAACATTGTCTACTGTGTGACGCTTTGGATTAATGTCACCTGTTGTTAGATGACTTATAACTGTGTGGTGCTTATGCTTACACTTTCGATACGTTATTAACTATCTTACATTCGTTCCTGATTCTCCTGTCCTGCAACTTTTAGCAATGTAGCAATTTAACTGTTGAAATCTGGGCAGGCTGTAATAATGCGACGTATTTCGCGATCGACAGCTATTCTTTACTCCACCGGCTGTGTTCAACGATCGCTGTGTACAACATGATCATGTGAATTCCAATCTAACTCTCCAGAATGTTTGAGACCATCCGACATTTAAAAGATCTGATAAGACGTGTGTTTCAGTTAAGTGATCTCCAAGAATTCCAGCCCAAACGTTCAATGAGAATCTCATCTGATAACTTCTCATACATGTAGTGTGTGGATTTTTAGCAGCCCAGTGGTGACTAAAGAAACTATTTCGCATTTCCAGCCATATGTTCCTTACATCAAAACGTTCAAAATGTCTTTCAAATTCTGAAAACTTTATTCTGCTACGCCACACATATCCTGGGTGCAGTCCTCTTGGTTCTCCAATCCTGCCGATTTCATACTTTGTTTTAAATTCGAGTATCGTTCATGCTCATTAGTCTGCTCTTTTATAGCCCCACCAGTTCGCCCTTGTAAGCTTCCCCACAACAATAAGTCACTTCATAAACTTCTGCAGTGTGGAGGTGATCAGTCGCATCCGTTTTACGTCACCTTCTACACCATCTTTCCGAAGAATTTTGGTTATGCGATCAGTAACTCAACAAACGAACGGTAAACATAACGGAGAAGGCGGTCCTACAGATAGCGTATGGTACCTTGTACTACTGTTCGTCATTCCCTTTCCTCTTCCACTCACAAATGAAACGAGGGATACACGACAGTATGACTGTATATAAGCTTTCGTACGAGCCTTACTTCGTCCTCTCTTCGTGCTTCATGTGCAAGATTTACTATCGGGTTCAAAAGTATCCGTACAACCTGAATTACGTTCCGACTGACTTGTAAGCAGCCCACATTAGTGACTTCCTGCAGGTCCTCCAACCTCTTTCCGGTATAGTCGTTTGGCTACACAAAATGATTGCTGCAGGAGACAATTAGAGAACGCTGCTCAGTGTGATACTCAGTTCAGATACAAATTAATACAATAAAAGAAGAAAAACCAAGAGAAACGTTTTTAAAGATGGCGCGCAGTCCTTAATACGTGTAACCTCGAATTTATTATAGTAAATGGTGTTTCAAAAAGCCAGTTTCAACTAGAAAATACATGACGAATATGTTTGTACTGTACCGGAATTCGGGACCCCTATTCAGCAACTATTGTCTCTGTTAACTAGCTAAGAAACATCTTAAATATGGTTTCAGTCACAAGTAGCATAGTACGCACATGTTTGAACTCGAAATTACATGACATAAATATGTATTGGATGGGGATGCGTATCCAACGCTTCATCGTATTGTTAATTAAGCACAACCAAATGTTAGATATCGAATTTTTCAGAAGTAGCGAGATCAGTGAAAGTGAAGTTTCTGTACGAAAAATTGTGCCATTGCAGAATTCGAACCCGGCACCTACCGCCGGAGTTTTGTAGTCACGAATAGACGTTTATTTCACCAGTAGCGAGACGTAAGTGTATCTGAATCGTATATAGCTTCATGAAAAGTTCTGTGCTGATTGGGAACCGAAGACTGCATATATCATCGTTGTTGACTACACACAAAGAGACATTCACTGTCGGGGTCTTTCTCACCAGTAGCCAGGAATAGCTAGTTTGTATACGATGTGATGAGCAGAAAAGTTCTGTATTTCATTGTGAGTCATAACAGGCACCTATTGTAGTTGTTGACAACGACTGAAGTAACTTAAAAATCATAATCGTTTTACTCTGGTACACTGATGTTAAAACGTTTGACGATATTCCTGGGTTCACTGCGCGTTCTCAACACGCGCCAAATGAATATAGGTCCAGCGTTGTCAAATACCATCGTTTGGATGGTCCGAGTGTTATGTTGTGGCAAAGTATAATGTTGCATAGGCCTACTGACCTCAGATTCTTTGAACACGGTACAAGCATCGTCTTGATTGTAACACTGTGCTCCATCCACATATACGTTTCTTTAGGTGTGCCTTCGCCCCAGACCTCGTTTTCACAGCTGACAGAGTGGGTCCGCATCGAACAGAGAAAGTGGAGGAGCTCTTAGAACGAGAGGATATTTGGCGAATGGAACGGCCTGCCTGTTCCCTCGACTTGAATCCCATCGAGCATATGTGGGATGCGGCAGTGAGACGTACTGCCGCACGTCCGCATGCAACAACGATCATACAACCGTTGTGAATGACGCAGATGGAGGTATGGAATGCATTACCAGAAGAACCCGTCACCAACCCTGTGGCCAGCATGGATGTACGTTGCAGAGCATGCATGAAGACACGGCCATGTCCCACCTTTTGTAATTTCCAGGGGGCTAATACACTGAAGAGGGAAAGAAACAGAGACACCTGCCTAATATTGCGTAGGGCCCACACGAACATGCAGAAGTGCCACAGCACGACATGGCATAGACTCGACCAGTGTCTGAAATAGTGCTGGAAGGAATTGACACCATGAATCCTGCAGGGCTGTCCATAAATCCGTAGGAGTACTCCGGGGTGGGTATCTCTTCTCAACAGGATGTTGCAATGCATCCCAGACATGCTCAATAATGTTCATGTCTGGGGAGCTTGGTGGCCAGCGGAAGTGTCTAAACTCTGAAGAGTGTTCCTGGAGCCACTCTGTAGCAATTCTGGACGTGTGGGGTATCGCATTATCTTGCTGGAATTGCCCAAATCCGTCGGAATGCACAATGGACGCGAATGGATGCAAGTAATCAGATAGGATGCTTACGTACGCGTCACCTGTCAGAGTCGTATTTAGACGTGTGACGGGTTTCATATCACTCCAACTGCACACACCCCATACCATTACAGAGCCTCCAAAAGCTTGAACAGTCCCCTGCTAAAATGCAGGGTCCATGGATTCAGGAGGTTGTCTCCATACCCGCACGCGTCCGTCCGCTCGATATAATTTGAAACCAGATTCGTCTCACCAGGCAACATGTTTCCAGTCATCAACAGTCCAATGTCGGAACTGACGCGCCCAGGCGAGGCGTAGGGTTTTGTGTCGTGCAGTCATCAAGGCTGTACGAGTGGGCATTCGGCTCAGAAAGTTCGTATCGACGATGTTTCGCTCGCTGACATTTGTTGACGGCCCGGCATTGAAATCTGGAGCAATTTGCGTAAAAGTTGCACTTCTGTCAGGTTGAACGATTCGCTTCAGCTGTTGTTGGTTCCGTTCTTGCCGGATCTTTTTCAGGTCGCAGCGATGTCGGAGATTTGATGTTTTACCAGATTTCTGATATTCACGGTACACTCGTGAAATGGTCGTATGGGAAAACCAGCACTTCATCGCTGCCTCGGAGATGCTGTGTCCCATCGCTCGTGCCCCGACTGTAGCACCACGTTCAAACTGACTTAAATCTTGATAACCTGCCATTATAGCAGCAGACAACTGCGCCAGACACATAGGCGTTGCCGATCGCAGGACCAATACTGCCTGTTTACATGTCTCCGTATTTCAATAAGCGTGTCTATACCAGTTTCTTTAGCCCTTCAATGTATGAAGCTCTGTGACTTCAGTATAATTAACGTATTTAAGTAAATGTGCCATTTCTGTTCGTCCCATTGCGTATTTCTATCAATTAGTTTCTGTATTATACTGCAGCACTTCTTTCTACGTACAGTGTAAATTTGATCGCGCTCTATAATTTGGCAGTGACAGATCATGAAGAATTTACTTTCTTTAGATTTTTGATGAGGTGGGTCTTTGCAGCTGTCAAATAATTGCGACGCTTCATTGTAGATGATCATTAACTGTTTATCTGTATCTTTTGGGTAACAGTAGCTACGTCTTTCTACCTACATCGAAGTGTTGCTTACGTTTTGCTTCGGCTTGACAATGGTCTACTTATCGAAATCGGTAACACTGGCGTAAAAACAAACAGCTGATGGTCATCTACAGTGAAGCTTCACGAATTTCCTTTCGTTCTTAAGTTTTGCACGCCACTGTAGTTTGCCGTGCGAATGCTACAGCTTGAAAAACATGATGAAAAGTTTTGTCACTCAGATTCGAATCCAGACATGCACCGTTTCTGGATACATTTAGGACTTTGGAGAAACGCCGAAACGATGGAACTGTATGGTACCGAAATGAGCAAATTCTGCGGAAGTATTATGAGTTCGGATCGTAGCCCGTGCTATCACCACGGAAGGCAAATCATGCTCTGCAAATTGCTCTCACGATGGTTACAATGTTGGTAATGAATTCATTTGGTAGGGCCTTCAATTTTCTATTTGTGGTATGATCTTTGAGCTTAGAACGGTTTGATTTAGCTTCTACATTAATCGATCCATCCATACGTTGTCTCTCTTTGAGGTCAATGAATGCCACTTAGGTTTTCTTTCTCTTTTGGAAGCCTACTTATATAATTGATGTTAGGAGGACATTTTCGTAAAAGCTTAGCTTTGCACGAAGTCCTGATTAGTGTGAGGGGCTATGACATCCGTTACCTGCTACAGGATATATACAATTATACAGAATTTTCATCGTTTTATAGCAGATACTTAATAGTGCAACCGGAGAATAGTTTGCTCTGTCTTCTTTACATTTTGCTAGATGGGTATAGCAATAGTTTTTGGAATTTTGAATTGCTGAAGGATTTTCCCGCTGTCGAGAATTTTATTGTGGAATCGTATTAGCCACTGTCGTGCATTCCTTCCTAGTTCTTAGATGAACTCGGGATACGAGGGCTATTAGGAAAGTACGTTCCGATCAGTCGCGAAATGGAAAAATTACACCCTCCAGTTACTTTTCTACATTTAGACATTTGTCGTAGCGTTGTACCAGCTTTCCTTTACTTTTGCCTCAAAAGGCAGCCTCCTGCGCTTTCGATCAATACTCTAGCCCGACTACAGCTCCTTGACTGAGCCATAATGTTGTCCTCAGAGACGGCGGTTCGTGTGAGCAAAGCTGAAACTCAGGGGCGTCCAGTTACGGGCTGTACTGCGAGTCATCAAACGTTTCCCATCGAAAACGCTGCATGAGCATCTTCATTGTCCCTGCAGAATGCGGTCGAGGATTATCATGAAGAAGGAATCGCATGACAGTTATGTTATGTGGGCTGCATGATATCAGGCGAAATCTCCCAGCAGGTCCTCATAACGGGCGGGAGACGCTATTTCCTGCAAATGGTCTTCAAGTAGCCGAACTTAACCACTTTCAGTCAATGATCCGTTCATTTGGACCCCAAAGGAAATCAGGACTTATCTAGCCAGACTACGGTTTCCCACTCGACCAGGGTCCAACCGGTATGGTCACGAGCCCAGGAGAGGTGTGGCAAGTGACGTCATGCTGTTAGCAAAGACACTTGCGTCAGCCGTCAGCTGCCATGGTCCATTAACGATATAATTCGCCGCACTGCCCTAACTTATACGTTCGTCGTACGTTCCACATTGATTTCTGCGGTTATTTTGCACAGTGTTGCCTGTCTGTTAGCACTGACAGCTGCTCTTGCTCATTAAGTGAAGGCCGACGACCACTGCGTTATCCATGGTTAGATTTAATTCCGGAAATTTGAAACTCTCGACACACTCCTGACACCGTGGATCTCGGAATATTGAATTCTCTAACGATTTCCGAGACTGAATGTCCCTTGCGTCTAGCCACAACAACTCTTATGCATTCAGAGTCTGTTAATTCCCGTCGTGCGGGCATATCTAATCCGGAAACCTTTTAACATGAATCACCTGATTACAAATCATGGCTGCGCCAATACATTACCATGTGTACGCGGTACTACCGCCATCTCTATACATGCGTATCGCTATCTCATGGCTTTTGTTTCCGCAATGTATAGCGTGCACTGTTATGCCGGTTTTATTTTCAGTAGACTTCCAGCAGAACTGGGAGAAATTCAAGGATTAACTCCAGAAACTTAAACAAAATTAGAAAGATTTGTTTCTGACGCATTCTTTCTATTCTGGATATTAATAGACAACTTCGTTTTGTAATATGTCATTTATTCCTACAGACTCTTGCAAGTCTTTTCGTATTTTACTAATTCTTTCTTTTATGTATTTTCTAATCATTGTTCTGTAAACAATGTACTGACTCGTTCCTTGACAAAATAGGTGTGGCTCGCATGGTTCGATAAAATGTAAAAGAGAAAAAAAATCTGGAGTCCCAACAGCCTGGTGCGGTTCTTTCATCAATTGGACGCCACTTCGGCGATTTGCGTGTCCCTAACCTTTGTTCGAAGAAAGGGAGCCTAGAGTTCACGGAATCCGGATCACGCGCCATTTTAGTGAATCTTCACATCGTTGAAAAGTAAACACTAGGTTAAAGGCAGACTGAAAAATTTATTTGGCTTGACCACGATTCGATCCCGCAAACTCTTGGATTGCAAGAAAACGCTTTAAAAATAGAACAGCAGGCCCGAGGCCTTAACCTATGCGATGTTGATAGAAAGTATCTATTAAATGAAGCTGTAAGGGTAGAAAAATGGCAGGACATGAAAGGTTTAAACGATGTAGAGGAATTGTACTGAATGGTGACAGAAGAGGAGGAGGAAGTTGATTTGTGTGAAGTAGGTGACCTGGTAATGCCATCAGAGTTTGATAGAATACTAAAAGACCTGGACTCAAAAAAGTCAACAGAATATAGGTGCGACGGCTTCCACGGCCAATGTCAGTTTACATTAAATTCTTTTGAGTATCAGTCTTCGTCATTTTGAAGCTTTAGTTGCCTTGAAGATGGCCGATGTGAAGACGGTCGAAACGTTTGTTTTCGATGTGGTTTTAATTTCAAAACGAGGCACCCTATTCCATTAAACATGTTATTCAGAAAGTCAGCAGGTGATGATGACAAGTCTCTACGGAACTGGTAACTGGTGCTTTTCTGGAAATCTGATGTTTATGAAAGGCATTATCATCACATTGTCTAAGAGGACGAAAATCTCAATAACTAGAGAAGCAAATCTGACATTGCATTTAGTAGAAGAAGATGGACTAAATGAAATCAGGATACTTCCTAGAATTAAGAAAACTGGGGAAAACTTTCGAAAATGTAAGCTGGAATAAGATCACAATCCTTAGAAGATTGGAGCGAAATTACAGCGAAAGTCGAATAATCTGTAACATTTACAAAAACCAAGCGTGAGTAATAAAAGCGGAGATTTAACAAAGGCTGTCTTTAGTGAAAAAAAGCTGAAAGTCCAGCAGGGTTACGGCGTATCTCGTTGTTCAACTAGAACGCTAAGGTTCGCTCACGCTTCGGACAGAAGTCTTACAGGGCTGCTGGAAGAGATTTACAGTATACGTAATACATATTATTTCCTAAGGATAACCAAAGCAAAGACGAAGGTGATAAGAAGCTTTATAAATTAAAAAAAACCAGTTGCCTGAAAGAATTACACCATTTCCGAAGCAAGTTTATTTAGTGTACCATGAGTCACCACATCTTTTGCGAGAAGTAATCTGTGCTGGACAACAGCGCCAAACCGAGGGGGTGGGGAGGAGCGGCTGGGACCGAGCAGTTTGAGACGAACAGAAGGGACTTCTAGCGCAAGAGTTGTCAGTTGGTTGTCGGACGAATCTGGGTTTTCCAGCCTACTGAAACTGGTGTGAGTTGTGTTGCAGAGGACTGATTCCAGTGACTGGAAACGAAAGCTGCCCAGCACGTGTTCGATGGCGACATTACCGATGGTACATGCTTGTGGGAATGCATGAAGCACTCAGTTTGCTCGAAGGTAATGATGTAGTCGGAACGGTACGTGAACTGTGCTAATCAGACCCTGTGTTTACAAGCTGTATGTGCAGGGTTACTTGACTAAGGCAACTTCAATTAATATTTGGTATGCTGTATTATAATGAAATGGAAATGCCGTGTGGTTAGGGCCTCCCGTCGGGTAGACCGTTCACCTGGTGCAAGTCTTTCGATTTGACGCCACTTCGGCGACTTGCGTGTCGATGGGGATGAAATGATGATGAAAGACACACAACACCCAGTCATCACGAGGCAGAGAAAATCCCTGGCCCCGCCGGGAATCGAACCCGGGACCCCGTGCGCGGGAAGCGAGAACGCTACCGCAAGACCACGAGCTGCGGACTGTGTTGCAATAAGAGGGAGTTATCAGCGTGGTGATTGGAGCTGCACAATGTATGTTCTCTGTAGGTGGGCGCGGAAACACAGTTTGTGCACCCTTACTATACCGTCTTACTATACCGTGCATGGCTCTTGCAGTTGTATCGAGTACCACTGAGCTTGTTTGGCATCTCAGTTAGTAATCTGGTTGAGACTGTTTGCACCGTTATATATACAGGTGAATCACCTAAAGCATGCGCCGCGAATGTTGCGGAAATGGTAAGTGGTATCGGTTGTGGTTTTTGTGGTGTCACCGCCAGACACCACACTTGCTAGGTGGTAGCCTTTAAATCGGCCGCGGTCCATTAGTACAAGTCGGACCCGCGTGTCGCCACTTTCAGTGATAGCAGACCGAGCGCCACCACACGGCAGGTCTCGAGAGACTGACTAGCACTCACCCCAGTTGTACGGACGACGTAGCTAGCGATGCACACTGACGAAGCCTCGCTCATTTGCAGAGCAGATAGTTAGAATAGCCTTCAGCTAAGTCAATGGCTACGACCTAGCAAGGCGCCATTAGCAGTATATTGTCTGAAACTACAGAGTCTCACTTGTATCATCAAGAACGCTGTATACAATGATGGATTAAAGTTAAGTATTCCAGAAGCTACGTACTTTTCTTTATAGCATTCATTACGTATCCTGTTTCAGGCCTCACGCCATCATGTGTAAGCTTATAGCGCGTGCCTTTCAGCTTCCTCTCATTGTGTCTAGGCTGTCTTGTCTAGACACAACAGTTTTCACAGAATGGATTGATAGTCAGAGATTGTAATAATACTTAGAAGGTCTATTGATGTGTGGTTTCACAGAATGGATTGGTATTCAGAATCTCGTATTGTTACCCAATAACAGATTGAAATAATACTTACAAAATGTTTTTTTTTTTTTTTTGGGGCAAATGCAATATTTTTTAAACGCAACATTGCCTATTGACATTAATAGACTAAAAGTAGAGCTAATCAGAATGACAATCACTTTTGTTGCAGGAGTATAGTGCGAGTCGCTTACGAGGTATTGTATTTTGAGAAGTTCCCACACCAACACTTGTACAATACCTATGGTAGCACACACTAAAGAACAACGCAAGAATATAGGCTAATTATGTGGCTTCTGACCAGTAGATTGGTTGGTTGGATGGTTCATTCGGTGGAGGGGACCAAACAGCGAGATCATCGGTCCCATTGGATTAGGGAAGGATTGGGAAGGAATTCGGCCGTGCCCCTCAAAGGAAACCATCCCGGCATTTGCCTGAAGCGATTTAGGGAAATCACAGAAAAACTAAATCAGGATGGCTGGACGCGGTTTTGAACCGTCGTCCTTCCGAATGCGAGTCCTGTCTCGCTACCGCGCCACTTAGCTCTGTTTCTGACCAGTAGCGAACAAATGACCAAAAGAGGTTGTGTTAAAACCAGCCATCGGCAGCGCCAATACACGCTACCAGTCTGATACAGAACGACTAATGCACACGTGGTAGCATTTGAACGGGGATGTCTAAGCAGGCTGCAATAATACGTCGGTGCATATCATTGGTTGTACTTGGTGTGTCCTTGCAGACAGCGTCTTTCAACTTTCCCCATAGAACAAAGTCTATAGGCGTCTAATGCAGTCAACGGACTGGCCAAGGTACAGGTCCTCTGTGTCCAGTCCAACAATTCGGAAACAATTCATGAAGAAATGCTGCAGTACTTTGTGCACTATGGTATGGACAGCCATCATGTGGTACCACAGATGCCTCCTAGTGTGCATCTATGAAAAATGGGCCTATGAACTGATGAGCTATTCCACACAGTAGTGGGGTAAATGGGCTACAGCGCCAATCTGCGTTGTTGCCAAATTTATTGAAGATGGTGGACCCTTCCCTCACCCCTGCCACCAGGTGTAGAAGTAGCAATATCACACTAATGACATCATCAAATGGTGCCATGGGTTTTCCCCACTTCCCTCTCCCCATTTCCCCTAACCTCCACCCCACTTTCCCTACTTGGAAATTGGCGAGAAAACCAATCAGTCGGTCATAAGTTGTTGCTGGGGAAGGACATAAGCTACTTTATTTTCTTCGTTTTGGGCGTTACCCCATTGGAAAACACTTCCTAAAATGTTTTCTTATGCATTATGGTTCACTATACTACATCACACATTTGCACTCGATGGACACTGATGTTCCACCTGATGAAGGCAACTGGGATTGTCAACAGACCATTAGTGCACGTTTCGGCAGTTTACCCGGTCATGATTGGAGAAAGTGGGTTCATCACTAAACAAGATACATGATACATCTGGAGTATCCCACCTTAAACCCCATGAACAGAAGTTAACACGATTCTTGTAATTATTTCCATGCAGCTCTTGATGGAGAGAAATGTGAAAGAGATGGAACCTATGTCGACAGAGAACGTGTAGGATATGTGCCTGACTAATTCCACTTCCTTGTGTAATTGCATGGGAGCTAATGTGCGGATCAACTGCAGCAGCAACAGGAACATTAATTTCCCTCTCTTGAATCTCACTTGGTTCTGTCTGTTACGTTGCCTAGGAATCACACTTTCCCTTTCGTGTAACTGGTAGCAGAGGTTGATAAATAATTGCTGAGTTGGTTTATTTCTATTAGAATACCTTGCCGCGTACACCATACAAGAATGAACTGCATTCTCTCTACACTCTGCGTACACTTTGAGCATGGCGGCTTTTTCTGCTTTGGTAAATCCCATTATCCACTAATGATGTATTGCTTGGACTATCATACACTAACTAACTAGCAAGTCGCAATGCACTCAAGCAACACAGAAGCACACTGTAAGCAATCATAACAACATCACACCTAGCAACAACGCAAGTTGAATGGCATAGACAAGTGTTGATGTGGAAACTTTTCAAAATACGGTATCTTGTAAACGAGTCGCACTATAATACTGTAACAAAACCACTGGCATTTTAGTTAACCCTTGTTTTAGTCTGGTAATGTCAACAGATATTGTTCCAGTTAAAACACGATACGTTTGCACCAAAACCACACGTTCTAAATACTATTGCAGTCTGTTTATTGGCTAATCATATGGGGCACTGACTACCAATCTATTCTGTTGTTAACATATAGTGGATGCATTACAAGAGAATGTTACAAGCACTGCAATGTCTAAGAGGGTGTGCATATTTATTTGTAAATATTATCAATTATTTTATAATTGTGTAAGGTAAATATTTATGCTTTTTGCTTGCTTAAATGGCATTGTGCCCAGATTTAGTACCTGTGGTGATCGTGACAGTACTCACTAAGACCTTGGCGGATTATTTTAAACCGCGCGGAGTGACCTATAAGTGTATGTTAGGAGAGCTCCAACACTACAGACAATGGGTGTGAATTGTAGCTGATGCATGACAAGACATTAATACAGTTTTCTTTGCAGATAAGCGTGTTTTGGACATCTAAATTGTAATTATGAGGCTGTGGCGACCCTGTGGCCTGAAGCATATTGGACACCGATCAACAGACCAAATGGATCAGATTGTACTGTTCTGTAAACGAGTCAGCCGCTGTTTGCTGGATAGAATAGAAATATTTTGTTTGGTCAACCTGTTTTCAGTGTGTACAGGTGATTAATTGTGTTTTTGAAATCTATCGCTTGTTCTCCAGAAACGTTAAATGAAATAATCTTTGTGAAATGGTGGTGGCTGTTACTAAGCTGCAACAGTGCTTTGCACAGCTGAAGAGACGTAAGCAACGGTACGTTGATAGGAACAGGATGTGCGTTCGAAAGGAGACGAAAGTTAAATATCATGTTCCAATAAACTACATTTCTTAAAAGCGGTCTCGTCATACAGTTGCTGCGCCATGCAAGGTAATGTGCAGTAACTTTTTCAACTCTTGCAACACAAAACTCATCATTCTACATTCTGCGTGGACAGCTCAGAAGTTGCACGACTGTTTCGCCTCACATCCGGACAGCAGTCACGATGAGACAGTGTAAAATTATATGACAAGGAATCAAAACCGAGGATTTTCTTGGAACGGCCTCTGTTGCGAATGAGTAGCTTGGACGACAGAAAGTGCTAAGCTCACAAGCCTTGAACTTAATGGCCATGGGCAGGCTACAAGGGCGCGACGAGTTTTTGGCAGTTCATCGAACTCGCGATGGACACGCGGCACGCTGGGAGCGTGATCTACTGTCACGCATCCAGTGTTACCGCGTGAGGTGCCTCCGTGGTCCTCGCATGCGGCCACCGTAGCAGCATGAGTCACTACGCTTCGTTTGCAGTGTTCTCCTCCAGGAAAGGGTGCGCGTGCTTTTCAGATTGACGGAATATGAGCACCGAAACTATGTGAACATAAATTCAACAATTATTTACACTGAGGAGCCAAAGAAACTGGTACACCTGCCCAATGTCGCGTAGGACCCCGCGAGCACGCAGAAGTGCCGGAACACGATGTGACATGGACTCGACTAATGTCTGAAGTATTCTGGAAGTAACAGACGCCATGAATCCTGCAGGGGTGTCCATAAATCCGTAGGACTACGACGGGGTGGACATCTCTTCTGAACAGGATGTTGCAAGGCATCCCAGACATGCTCAATAATGTTCATGTCTGGGGAATCTGGTGGCCAGCGGAAGTGCTTAAGCTCAAAAGAGTGTTCCTGGAGCCACTCTGTAGCAATTCTGAAAGTGCGGTGTGTCGCATTGTGCTGCTGGAATCGCCCAAACCTGTCGGAATGCACAATGGACGCGAATGGCGGCGGGTGATCAGACAGGATGCTTACGTACGTGTCACCCGTGAGAGTCATATGTAGACGTATCAGGGGCCCCATGTCAATCCAATTGCACACACCCCACAACATTACAGCGCCTCCACCAGCTTGAACAGTCCCCTGCTGACATGCAGGTCCATGGATTCAGGAGGTTGTCTCCACACCCGTACACGTCCATCCGCTCGATACAATTTGAAACGAGACTCGTCCTACCAGGCAACATGTTTCCAGTCATCAACAGTCAAATGTATGTTGACGGGCCCAGGCGTGGCGTAAAGCTTTGTGTCGTGCAGTCATCAAGGGTACACGAATGGGTCCTCGGTTCCGAAAGCCCATATCGATGATGTTTCGTTGAATGGTTCGCACGCTGACACTCGTTGGTGGCCCAGCAGAAATCTGCAGCGATTTGCGGACGGGTTGCTGTTCTGTCACGTTGGACAATTCCCTCAGTCGTCGTTGGTCCCGTTCTTGCAGGATCTTTTTCCGGCCGCAGCGATGTCGAAGAGTTGATGTTTTACCGGAATTCTGATATTCACGGTACACTCGTGAAATGGTCGTACGAGAAAATCCCCACTTCAACGTTACTTCGGAAACGCTGAGTCCCATCGCTCGTGCGCCGACTGCAACACCACTTTCAAACACACTGAAATCTTGATAACCTGCCATTGTAGCAGCGGGAAACGATCCAACAACTGCACCGGACACTTGTTGTCTTATATAGGCGCTGCCGACCGCAGTACCATATTCTGCATGTTCACATATCACTTATTTGAATACGCATGCCTACACCAGTTTCTTTGGCTCTTCAGTGTATTAATCTTACCCCAATCCTGCCTCGCCTATCACACCTAGCCACATGTGTGGGGCTTTTTAATAGCCACGACCCTCTGTGGAAATGCAGAACAGCTGATGGGGATGGTGTTGTTAACTGGGCAGACAATAATAATCTGTTCTTAGTTTCCGACCCAAAGGACCGAGGTACACACGGGTCTCCAGTTCGGAGAAAGAAATACAACCCATATCTCTGCTTTGTGACGGTTGACAAAAATTAACACCGTTCTATAAGACTTGTATTAATAGACTCCCCTCACAGCCAACACTGTCCAATCCTGATCGAAATTGGAACTAGTACACGACTAATAACTCCCAAGGTAGGATTTCAGGAAAGCAATGTGGAATATCTACAGGGAGAAACTGTATAAACGCTTGGGTTGGATCCACCCGACAGCCAGTAGCTATGACAGATTCATAGGTGTCGCTAACAGTACACAAAAAGTCGCTGTCCCAAGTGGGTGCCGCAGACAATATGTACCACATGGGAGAAAAAGTGTGAAATCAGTTATCAAAGATTCCTTGAGAGTGGAGTTCCTGAGATTGCAGACGACCTGCTAAACACCCTAGACAATGTTCGGCGAGAGAAATGGGTCGCTTGATTTCAAAACAGCTGGCAGAAAGGTTTGGTCTCTCCTCCGAAAACTCATTGGAGCTAACAAATTACTTCATAACTCTACAAATATTTCTGCAAATAGGATTGCAGCTCGTGTACTGGCTACATCCAGAGCTCCAGCGAACGTAGTAATCACAGTAGTAGTACTTTTAGGCATCCGTTGATCACTTTTGTAAGAACATTGGACGTGTCATAGTTTCACAGGGCAAGAATTACAAAAATAACACAATTCACATGTAGATACTCACAGTGTCATTTGACAAGAATGGTCCGTGGCCTCGTAGTAAGAACGATCCCAGCATACGTCTGACGTAGTTTAGGGAAACCATCGAAAACCTAAATCAGGGCGGCCAGATGAAGACAGGGTCTTCCACCCTTCCGAATACAAGGCCGATCTCATTGTACTTAGCGTACAATATTGCATCGCAAACAAGTAATTTAATAATGTAAAAGGCTAGTGATGACCTGTTAATTCATTTCTCACTACCAATTACAGCATACCAACAATACACATTCATAGTGTAACACTACACACTGACAGTTACCATCAGGACCATGGCGACGATATTTGGTTTCCATTTTGTATAGCGCTACTTGCCATTTGCTAAGCTGAAAAACTGAATCAGTATCCCTTTATAAGAGCGAGAGCTTGAGCTTAGAAACACAAATTCTTAATGTTACACAGAGCAGAGCTTTAGAATTCGGGTTTTCTAGCTAAAAGATCTACATAATTGGTTTGAAGCGAAGGTAACGCTGTCATCAATCGGAAGGTTGGTATGAACACCACAGTCCTTTGCTTTGAGGTGGCAAGCCGTTAGGTTCCTCTGATTTTTGAATTGACTTAGCCAGCCAGTTACAGGGACCCTACAGTCTAACGTGGATTCTGAATGACGGCATTAACAGAGGTTAACCAAGTGAAGAAAGACAGATAAAAATCCTAGAACTGATCTGGGATAGAAATCGAAACCTGTGGATCCACTGAAACTTTACTACCGAGCCAAGTCTGAGTGAGCTGGCTGTGATAATTCGTGAGATAAAAATGGTGTATTAATTCCATATGCCATACGCCTGACTTTCTCGAACAGCATCATATTTTAATGTTACTATGAACCAATATTTTCATGACTGTGGTGTAATTAATAAATGTTCAACCAATTCGCTTACATACTTAAGTGAAGTTCAAAGTGGACTGCCGTTCACTCGCAACATGGACATCCACCGCTGCTGCCTAAACGGAAGATGGCCCACTACATTAGGTCCTTGTGGCGTACAAACGTAACATTTAACTGTATTTTACCATAAAATGTCATACACACGAAACAAGTCTATAGTCACCATTAAAGTCCGAAGTCGAATGTTAATCACAACTTTGCATTAGTCTTTTCCCACGGAGCAATTGGAGAGAGGTCTCTGGAATATTGAAAAAATCGAAGATTTCCATTTAATTTAAGTACTTTGCAGTGCTTGTCACTAAATACTGTAAGTTAAAGTCCCCCGCCGCGGTTTTCTGGCAGTATGTGAAGGTTAATCTCAGGAACTATATTCGGTGTCTTTCGGAACGTTTTTGGGTTTGATTGGGTTGTTTGGGGGAGGAGACCAGACAGCGAGGTCATCGGTCTCATCGGATTGGGGAAGGACGGGGAAGGAAGTTGGCCGAGCCCTTTCAAAGGAACCATTCCGGCATTTTCCTGGACCGATTTAGGGAAATCACGTAAAACCTAAATCAGGATGGCCGTACGTGGGATTGAACCTTCGTCTTCCCGAATGCGAGTCCAGTGTGCTAGCCACTGCGCCACCTCGCTCGGTGCGGCACGTTGTCCCTGTGAAAACAGCAATCGAAATTAAAATAATTTTCAAAAAAATTCTAAGATCGCATGTAAGTTGTTAATATTTAAAATTTATTAATCAAAAAATGGTTCAAATGGCTCTGAGCACTATGGGACTTACTTCTGAGGTCATCAGGCCCCTATAACTTAGAACTTCTTAAACCCAACTAACCTATAGCCATCACACACGTCCATGCCCGAGGCAGGATTCGAAACTGCGACCGTAGCGGTCGCGCGGTTCCAGACTGTAGCGCCTAGAACCGCTCGGCCACTCCGGCCGGCTTTATTAATCAGGTGACCAGCTTAGATCGTGGCACGATCATCTTCAGACCACTAACATTCCGTGCTGATGGTTGGAGAGTGTGTGGCAAAGAAAAGCCTGCTCTCCTCGTCGCATCATCTCCAGCCGTCATAATGGAATGTTGATGGTCTGAAGATGATCGTACCACGATCGAAACCAGTCACCTGATTAATGAATCTTAACAACTTACATGTGATCTTAGACTGTTATTTATTTTAGAACTTTTACTACTCTAGAGATTTTGATACGCTTTTCAATGTTCTCTGAAATCTAATCATAATCTATGCAGTAACCCGAAAGAAAAATTACAACTAAGCTGGGAGTAGCGTCTTTGATTACTAATCAAAACTTCCGCGTACCTGGGTTCGAAGCCTGCCGCTGATTAAATTTTGATTAATAATCAGCATCAGCGGCAGAGACTCCATGCCCAAGAAGTGACCAACGGCCTTGTCAAAGAGGTCGGAGGTGCGGACAGAGGATCACGGTACTCTCCTTGCCCTTGGAGTGGAAACCTGCCTCCCAAGGCGGAAGAATCAGCAATGACCAACGACATAAGGATGTACAAGGTAATGGAAACTACTGCATTAAAGACACGTAACATGTATCCATAGGACACATGGCCTATAATTGGAAAAAAGTGCCATGATGATCGCTTCATTGGCAAAAGATTTCACCATTCGAATCTCTGGGAGGGGACCGCCAAGGCGGAGGTGACCATGAGAAAAAGACTGAATAACCAACGAAAGGATAACGTTTTATGAGTCGGGAGGTCGAATGTCAGAAGCTTAAACGTGGTGGGGAAGCTAGAAAATCTGAAAAGGGAAATCCAAAGGCTCAATCTAGATATTGTAGGGATCAATGAAGTGAAATGGAAAGAGACAAGGATATCTGGTCAGATGAGTACATGGTAATATCAACAGCAGCAGAAAATGGTGTAACGGGAGTAGGACTCATTATCAATAGGAGGATAGGGCAGAGAGTCTGTTACTATGAATAGTTCAGTGATCGGGTTGTTATTATCAGAATCTACAGCAAACCAACACCGGCAACGATAGCCCAGGTATACACTATGTGATCAAAAGCATCCGGAAGTCCCCCAAAACATACGTTTTTCATATTCGTTGCATTGTGCTACCACCTACTGCCAGGTACTCCATATCAGCGACCTCAGTAGTCATTAGACATCGTGAGAGAGCAGAATGGGGCACTCCGCGGTAATCACGGACTTCGAACGCGGTCTGGTGATTCGGTGTCACACTTACAGCACAAAAGCGTACAGGTCGACCTCGTCTGTTGACTGACAGAGACCTTCGACAGCTGAAGAGGGTCGTAATATGTAATAGGCAGACATCTGTCCAGACCATCAGACAGGAATTTCAAACTGCATCAGGATCCACTGTACTATGACAGTTAGGCGGAAGGTGAGAAAACTAGGATTTCATGGTCGAGCGGCTGCTCTTAAGCCACACATCACGCCGGTAAATGCCAAACGACGCCTCGCTTGGTGTAAGGAGGGTAAACATTGGACGACTGAACAGTGGAAAAATATTGTGTGGAGTGACGAATCACGGTACACAATGTGGAGATCCGATGGCAGATTGTGGGTATGGCGAATGCTCGGTGAACCTTATCTGCCAGTTTGTGTAGTGCCATCAGTAAAATTCGGCGGCGGTGGTGTTATTGTGTGGTCGTGTTTTTCATGGAGGTCGCTTGCACCCTTTGTTGTTTAGCGTAGCACTATCAAAGTACAGGCCTACATTGATGTTTTAAACACCTTCTTGCTTCCCACTGTTGAAGAGCAATTTGGGGATGGCGATTGCATCTTTCAACACGATCGAGCACCTGTTTATAGTGTACGGCCTGTGGCGGAGTGGTTACACAACAATAACATCCCTGTATGGACTGGCCTGCACAGAGTCCTGACCTGAATCCTACAGAACACCTTTGGGATGTTTTGGAACTGCAGCACTCCGTGAAGAATGGGCTTCCATACCCGAAGAAAACTTCCAGCACCTGACTGAACGTATGGTGCGAGAGAGGAAGCTGCCATCAAGGCTCACGGTTGGCCAACGCCATACAGAATTCCGGTATTACCGATGGAGGGCGCCACGAACTTGTCAGTCATTTTCAGCCAGGTGTCCGGATACTTTTGATCACATAGTGTACATGCCGACATCGCAAGCTGAAGATGAAGAGATAGAGAAAATACGGGGGTTGTAACTTTAATGTATTTTATGTATTTACAGCTCGTACAAAACAGTTGCGTGTTTCAAAAAATGGCTCTGAGCACTATGGGACTTAACATCTGTGGTCATCAGTCCCCTAGAACTAAGAACTACTTAAACCTAACTAACCTAAGGACATCACACGCAGCCATGCCCGAGGCAGGATTCGAACCTGCGACCGTAGCAGTCGCGCGGTTCCGGACTGCGCGCCTAGAACCGCTAGACCACCGCGGCCGGCTTGCGTGTTTAAAAGCTTTACTGACCATCAGAGTAGTCACCGCATTGTGCAAAAGCCGTTGCCAGCGACGTGGAAGCTGTAGGATACACTTATCAGTGCCAGTTGTGTTGACAGTTCTAGCAGCGATGTCTATTGCCAAAGGAATTTGTGACAGTTCTGAAGCGAATGCCGTGAAGTGTTTCCTTCAGTTTAGAAATCGAGTTGAACTTATTAGGGATTAAGTCAGGGGAGAGCAGTAGGTGGTATAGCATTTAGCAGCTCCATCAGTCAAACAAATCAGTAATAGCTTACAGTGTACGTGCTTGGGCATTGTCCTGCAAAATGATGGTCAGGTGCTGCAGCGACTGTCATCACTTCTGTCTCCAAGCAGTTCATTTTTGGAACACAACCTATGACCAGCTTAGAGACAGAAGTTATGGCACTTTCTGCAGGACCTGACTATCATTTTGCAGGATAATGCTCAAGCACGTACAGTGCTAGCTGCTACTGATTTGTTTGACTGATGGGGCTGCTAAGTGCTGTACCACCTACTGTACCCCCCTCCCCCCCCCCCCCTGACGTAAGCCCTCGTGAGTTCAACTCGATTTCTAAACTGAAGGAAACACTTCACGGCATTCGCTTCAGAACTGCTACAAATTCGTCGGGCAATAGACCGCACCGCTCGAACTGTCAACAAAATTGGCACTGCTAAGAGTGTCCTACGACTTACACATCGCTGGCAACGGGTTATACACAATCCTAGTGACTACTTTAAAGGTCAGTAGAACTTTGAAACACATATCTAATTTGTACGAGCTGTAAATAAATAGTTCCCACTATTAAAGTTCCAACCCTCGTATACGAAGATACTGAAAGAGTAAAACAGTACGTAAAGGGAGATGAAAATCTAATAGTCTTGGGGGACTGGAATGCAGTCGTAGGGGAAGTAATAGAAAAAACAGCTACAGGAGAATACGGGCTTGGGACAAGGAATGAAAAAGGAGAAGGACTGATTGAGTTCTGTTATAAATTTCAGCTAGTAACGGCGAATACTCTGTTCAAGGAACACAAGAGGAGGAGGTGTATTTGGAAAACGCCGAGTCATACGGGAAGATTTCAGTTAGATAACATCATGGTCAGACAGAGATTCCGAAATCAGTTATTGGATTATAAGACGTACCCAGGAGCAGATATAGTCTCAGCACCACAATGTAGTAGTCATGAAGAGTAGGCTGAAGCCTAGGAGATTAGTCATGAGGAATCAGCATGCGAAAAAGTGGGATACGGAAATACTAAAGAACGCAGAGATGCGCTTGAAGTTCTCCATGGCTATAGATACAGCAATAAGAAATAGCTCAGTAGGCAATACAGTTGAAGGGGAATGGACATCTCTAGAAAGAGCAAGCACAGAAGTTGGAAAGAAAACTATTGGTACAAAGAAGATAATTGCGAAGAAACCATGGGTAACAGAAAGAAAGCTTTAGTTGATCGATGAAAGAAGGACGTACGAAAATGTTCAGGGAAATTTGGGAATACAGAAACACAAGTCGCCGAGGAAAGACATAAATAGGAAGTGCAGAGAAACTAAGACGACATTGCTGGACGAAAAATGTGAAGAAATCGAAGAAGAAATGATTGTCGCAAGGTTTGACTCAGCATATAGGAAAGTCACAACAACATTCGGGGTAATTAAAAGCAAGGGTTGTGACATTAAGAGTGCAGCGGAAATTGCACTTTTAAATGGAGAGAACTGAATGATGGAAAGAGCACATTTAAGGCCTTTATGAGGGCGAAGATTTCTCTGATTTGGTAGGAGAAGAAACTGGAGTCGATTCAGAATAGGTAGTGGATCCAGTATTAGAATCAGAATTTAAGAGAGCTTCGGAGGACTTAAGATGAAATAAGGCGGAAGGAATAGATAACATTTGATCAGTCTTTGTAAAGTCACTGAAGGAAGTGGCAACAAAACGACTATTCTCATTGGTGTGTAGAATGTATGAGTGTGGCGACATACCATCTGACTTTCGGAAAAATATCTACCACACAATTCCGAAGACCACAATATCTGACAAGTGTGAGCATTATCGCACAGTAAGATTAGCAACTCGTGCATCCAAATTGCTGAAAAGAATAATATACAAAAGAATGGAAACGAAAATGGAAATTGTGTTGAATGACGATCAGTTTGGCTTTAGGTCAGAGAGGCAATTCCGACGTTGTGGTTGATATTGAATGCAAGATTAATGAAAAATTAAGACACTTTCATAGTAATTGTTGACTCGGAAAAAGCGTTCGAAAATGTACAATGGTGTAAGATGTCGAAATTCTGCGAAAAATAGGGTAAGCCATAGGGAGAGATGGGTAATATATAATACGCACAGTAGCCAAGAGCGAATAATAAGAGTGGACGCCCGAGAACGAAGTGCTTGGATTGAAAAGTGTGTAAGGCAAGGATATAGTCTTTCACCCCTACTGTTCAATCTCTACATCGAAGAAACAATGATGGAAATAAAAGAAAGGTTGAGGTGTCGAACTGAAATTCAAAGTGAAAGAACATCAAATGATACGATTCGCTGATGACATTGCTATCCTGAGTGAAGGTGAAGAAAAATTACATGATCTGCTGAATGGAATTAACAGTGTAATTAGTACTGAAAATGGCTGAGAGTAAATCGACGAAAGACGAAAGTAATACGCTGTAGTAGAAATGAGAAGAACGAAAAACTTAACATCGGGATTGATAGTCACGAAGTAGACGAAGTTGAAGAATTCTGTTATCCGGTCAGTAAAATAAGCCATGACGGACGGAGCAAGGAGGACATCAAAAGCGGACTAGCACTGGCAAAAGAGTATTCCTGGCCATAAGAAGTCTACTAATATCAAACACAGGCCTTAATTTGTGGAAGAAATTTCTGAGAATGTTCGTTTGGAGCACAGCATTGTATAGCTGCGAAACATGGACTGTGGGAAAACCGGAACAGAGAGAATCGAAGCATCTGAGATGTGGTGCTACAGTCGAATGTTGAAAATTAGGCGGACTGATAAGGTAAGGAATGAGGAGGTGCTGCGCATAATCGGAGAAGAAAGGAATATGTGAAAAGCTCTGATAAGGAGAAGGGACAGGATGCTAGGACATCTGTTAAGACACCAGGGAAGACTTCCATGGTACTAGAGAGAGCTGTACAGTAGAGGAAGACAGAGATAGGAATACATCCAGCAAATAGTCAAATAGTTGAGGATGTAAGTTGCAAGTGTTACTCTGAGGTGAAGAGGTTGGCACAGGAAGGAATCCGTGCCGGCCGCATCAAACCAGTCGGAAGACTGATATCTCAAAACTAAAAAAATAAAGAACGCTAGACGAGTCGTTCGGTCCTAGCTACTTTGAGCCACCCAACTGGGTCGGTCCCTAGTTATAGTTATAAACTAACTTAAAACATTAAATTTAGATACTCTCCAATGGAGTAGAAGAAGTGGCCCAACAGAAAGCTGATTAAGATAGCCATAAGATTCACCACATTATCTATGTAGCATTTCACGTTCATTGTTAGGTTGTTGCATACATACAATGATGAACCGAAACATTATGATCACCTGCTTAATAGTGTACTGGTCCATATTTGGAACGCAGTTCTGAGTAACATGTATTCGACAAGTTGTTGGTATATTCCCGGAGGTAGATGCCTCCAGCTGGCTACGCACAGGCCACGAAGTTCCTTTAAATTACGATCCTGCGGTTTGTGAGCGTTGGGCTGGGCCAGATAGCGTCCCATATGTCCTCCCTCAGCTTCAGGTGGAGCGAATCTGGTGGCCATGATACACTGACCTCGTGACACCGACAGTTATCCTGCTGGAATATACATTATTGTCGGAGAAGACATCAAGCGTGAAAGGAAGCAAATGGTAGACAGCACTGTTCACGTAGTCCACAGCTGGTGTGGTTCCTTTCGTTGGGGGCCGTAGTGAATTTTCCCTGCAGCATTTGTGAACCCACTGACCTGCGTCCGTGGCGCTGTGCATGTTTCCAGCAGCCGTTCACGCCGATGACGGCATGTCCGGACACTACCACTGACCTGGTCTAACGAGGAAAGTGATGCATCCGATCAGGAGACATGTTTCCATTGATTCTCTGTCAATGTCAATGGATCCTGGCTATTTAAATCATAATTTATCTTATGGGGTCAACATGAGAACCCGTAGTGTTCACCTGCTACTGAGCCCCGCTTTCAGCAACGTGCGCTGAACAGTGTGCTCCAACAGTAGTGCCCGGACCCAGCATTGTACTACGTCGTCAGATCTGCCACAGATAACCACTTATACTGTTCTACAGAGCGGTTAGGCCAATGAATTCCACGTTCTGTGATGAGCCCTGGACGCCCAACATCTTGTCGACAACTCATGGTTTCATCGTCCTTCCATCAGTTTCCATAGATGCTTACGACAGTTGCACGCCTACCAGCTTCGCCGTTCGTTCCCAGGCACCGAGCCATTACGGACTTTTCTCAAAGTCGCTGATGCCAGTCGATTTCCCCATCTGGGACCTCATACTTTTCTGCATCGCTTAAATACTCTCCTCACTGTGTCACGTACCTGCAAAGCCACATGATACACTTAATCTCACGGTGTAGAATGGTTATAATGTTTTGGTTCCATGTGCCTGACTCCATACCGTGCTGACATTAACCTCTTCAAGCCTCTACAGTTTTTAGGTCCTTGTACGACAAGCAAGCTTTCACTATTTTTGTAGAAAGAAAAATATTGGTAATGAGAAAGGACGAAAGTGAAATAGATAGGGCTTCTAGGACAGTGTCCCGATCCGGAGCACACTGGACATCCTGACAACGAAAGAAAGGAAGAACTGACTGATGTGGAAAATAAAACTGTGGCATATGCAATTTGGCTGGGTAGCCTGAATTATAAAACGTAAATATTTGTTCATTTTTAGACCACTTTCATAAAGTGGAAACTGACAGTTTGAATCTTCAGGAGAACAAGGTTAACAAATAATTTGTAAATACCAAAATCCAAGTAGGAATGGACAAAAAACCGGAGAAATGTGCAAGAAAAATTAGTCTGTATTTAAGCTCTTCTGGGTGTTAGAACGGCAACATATTAAGGACTAGTCTTGGAAAATGAGTTGTTGTCATCGTCCTTGTGACTTCTAACATTAAGTAAGTGACACCGTAGTGTTCTTCGGATCTGCATATTTGTGATAGTTTACTTTTCAGATAAATGAAAGATCACTTCGTCACTCGTAATAATTCGTTAGAGCAAATCCTCGTGTTATTTGAGAATGTCCATAGATATGCCACAAAACGTGTGCATTTCATGTGGGAATTAGGACTGTAGCTCTGTGAATAGTCCTCAGTGTAGATGCCAGTATCTAAAAACGTTGCTTGACTCTACTGATTTTTGTAGGATCAGTCGCTTTGTCAGCTATAACGTCACAGTTACATCTTCTCTCCTGAAATTTTCCACATACACCTCGGTCTAGAGTCACAGGAGGAACATGGTATCCAAATTTTGGTCTACTTATTCTTCTTCAACAATAATAACAACAACAGCTTTCACATCACCCGCCACATACCGTATGAAACCACATGGCATGTTAGAATCTTCAAACTTCTCGCTTTGAGACTGTGGAATATTCGAAAGTAGTAAAACTATAACACCTTACGAATACCTTAAGAAGTTATAAAGAGAACTTATAAACATCCTATATAGGGTGATTCAGCTGCCCCTACTGATGTCATTTTATGCAACTCGCAATTGTAGCGGGTGATCAAAAAGTCAGTATAAATTTGAAAACTGAATAAATCACGGAATAATGTAGATAGAGAGGAACAAATTGACAAACATGCTTGGAATGACATGGGGTTTTATTAGAACCAAAAAAAATACAAAATTTCAAAAATGTCCGACAGATGGCGCTTCATCTGATCAGAATAGCAATAATTAGCATAACAAAGTAAGACAAAGCAAACATGATGTTCTTTACAGGAAATGCTCAATATGTCCACCATCATTCCTCAACAATAGCTGTAGTCGAGGAATAATGTTGTGAACAGCAGTGTAAAGCATGTCCGGAGTTACGGTGAGGCATTGGCGTCGGATGTTGTCTTTCAGCATCCCTAGAGATGTCGGTCGATCACGATTCACTTGCGACTTCAGGTAACCCCAAAGCAAATAATCGCACAGACTGAGGTCTGGGGATCTGGGATGCCAAGCATCACGAAAGTGGCGGCTGAGCACACGATCATCACCAAATTACGCGCGCAAGAGATCTTTCACGGGTCTAGCAATATGTTTTTTTTTTTTTTTCGTTCTAATAAAACCCCATGTCATTCCAAGCATTTGTGTCAATTTTTACCTCTCTATCCACATTATTCCGTGGATTATTAAGTTTTCAAATTTATACTGACTTTTTGAACACCCGGTATATCTGCCCATCAAAATTCCCACGCGAAACTTTGTATACTCTTGGCCGCTACGTGCAAATCATTAGTCCTACAGAAAAAATACACAGGGCTTTATTTAGGAAATACAATGAAAAATTTTATATTTGGATACGTTTTTGATAGAAGCCATAGTTCCCGAGATATTCAAGAAAAATTTGAATTAGTGCCCTTCAAACGTAACCCAACTCCCACACTCAGCCCCCACCGCTCATGATTTCTAGTATGTTATTCATGGCAGTCCCTCCTACCACTGTACAAAAGTATGCGACTGCAAGAATCATTTTCCATATTCCACCTTTTTTTGGTCTTCATTGACTGGTATTATTATGCCAATGGCTTCGTCGAGCACTTACTAATTTTAAAATTTACGTTTGGTAACTTTTATCTAACAGTTTTGCGAATTTCAACAGCATAAAAAACATTTACATCGTTCTATTCGCAAAGCCCTCTGATTACGAAACTACCGTGCTTGTAAGGGTTAGGTTTGAACTGAACCGCCAGCGCAATTAGTTTTTGTGTAACGCTTACAAAAATCGGTTTTCTTTCATTACCCACAGGGGCACTCTCAAATTAATAATTGTAAGGAAATTGCCTACTATGCTGGTGGCGTAATAGTACAATCAATAGAGACAAAAAAGGTTGAATATTGGGAATAGATCGCGAATTCAGAAACTTTCGTACAGTGGTAGGAAGGAGTGCAACGAACCACATTCTAGAATTACTGACTCAGTGATGAGTGGGGTTGGAGGTGCATCTTATGGTCACCTTTGTTCGTTTTTCTTGAATAAGTCGCAAATCGTGGCCTCCAGCGAAAATGTATCCCTGTATAAAATTTAAGTACATAAAATTTCATTCATGAGAGTCATATTAATTTTTTCTGTAGGACTAACAACGTGTCCTTAGCGAAAGGCCTATGATATGAAAATTTTGCACGTGGTTTTTGAAGGTCATATACAGAATTGCAGGTTGCGTAGAACAGCAGGGGTAGGGACAGCTTAATAATCCTGTATATGCTCTAAGCACGATCGAGGAGCTGTGCATTCCACGCACGCACTTCGAACTAGACACACATCTTACCCTGCTTCTCCGTCTGTGTATGTACTATAAGTAAATCTTGTAAGCTTCATTCGCGTGTTTCAGTTTTTATAAACCGTGAGCTGTAGTACAGTCTACACTCTACTTTCTGAGAAAAAATTGCAACCTCAAAGCACATCCCGTGCCCGTTGCGAGTAGTTGCAACACACGTGAGCACCGTACTGTATTCCTCTTGATGGCAGAGAGCCCCCACCTCTGACGGTGGCCAGGTAGGCAGCTGCGCCTGCTGACAGCTGGTCCGCCAGTGTTCTCACCGTGCGGATAATTTGCATCACTGTAGCCGACAAACATCTGCCGCTACTTCATACAGTTAATGAGCACGGCGAGCGTTGGCCCGCACCGGCAGCATCTGTTGCTACCCTGCTACTGGAAACGAGCTGCCAGCCGCTGATTTATCACCACTCCGCAAAAAATAACAGCTAAACCACGGTGAGAACTTTGGTTTTAATGTAATAAATTGGTCTCATTCACACTTTCTTCTTGTTCCTCACGCAATTTTAATAACATTCATTTGATTTCAGGAGCCGGCTGGTGTGGTCGAGCAGTTCTAGGCGCTTCAGTCTGGAACCGCGCGACCACTACGACCGCAGGCTCGAATCCTACCTCCGGCATGGATGTGTGTGATGTCCTTAGGTTACTTAGGTTTAAGTAGTTCTAAGTTCTCGGGGACTGATGACCTCAGATGGCAAGTCCCATAGTGCTCAGAGCCATTTGAACCATTTTGATTTCAGGATTTCCACGTGAATGAAGACAGAAACTTGGGATGAATTTTAATTTATACGTCGAAACTAAAACTTTGGTTTGGCGCCAGGTGGATGTTGCCTGTTTACGTGGTTACTGGTAGGCACATCCTGATGCATGTCGGTTGGTCACTCACTCGCTGTCCTAGTAGATGTAGTGTTTCTTGTCAGAGGATTAAGAAGCCAATTGTATATTGCCTTTCCTAAAATTTCGAAAATGCTGGCAAAAGTGGAACAGGACGGAAATGTCACGGTATTTCTGTATATTCCTACTAAATTACGCAAATAATGAAGGTCACATTCGTTCCAATGACTGGTCTGAGATATTCCATGGCAACATCTACTGAACCTGACAACTCCATCTTTTCTGCAACTGTTACGAGTTGTTTGTTTATATGTTTTGCGACTCTGCACACATCTGTTATCAACGTATCGTTAACTATTGATACAATCCGTTTCTCTTCATCTATGTTTCCACTAGTCTCCTCCTTCACAATATACCATATTGTTTTATTTTGTTATCTGATGTGACTATCTTTTCCTTGTAATGCATCTACTTTGATATCCGTTTTAGGATGTTTAATATTTTGCAGTATAGCTTGCTGCTATGTCATCAGTATCAGAGCTGATTCTGACTGACAGATACACTTTCAATTTCCATTTCTTTGTACGTTGATTTAATCAGGATTAATTTTTGGGGAAAACCATCTTCAAATATGGTAAGGACATTATTAATTTTCACTCATGTTGTGAACATTGTATACATCACTCCGTTCGTGTCCTTTCAGAAGTTCCTAAGATAATCAATTTTTGATCAGCTGAAGTCAGATTTAGAAGATTTTACATCCCGTTCGGTATTAACATTTAACAAAACGGCATCTGCCAGTTTCTCCATTGAGAAAACTGTTACCGTCGATCACAGAGCATGTTGGTGAGTAACTTGCTATCTTCAGACATGGAAGTGCATCAACAACTTGAGCACACGCCATCTCTCCTTACGGCATTGTAATTGAGATAACTGAGCATTCATGACGCATATCTAAACGAGTTACATGCAACCTGCTTAGAAGACTACAACTGTGTGAAACTTCCATTCTTCAAGTACAGAAAGAGGGTGCCAGTCACCACCAGACGGGAGTCAGGAAGCGATTACTCTTCAATCCGAGTTCTCTCCTGAACTGCAACATTTCCCACGCTCCACTTATAGGTGATATTGTATGCTGCTGCCAAACTGACGAACGAATTTGTTCCTTTTGTACATAAAAACAGGGGGGAAGCAGCTTAAACATCCCACACAACTCTGGCAAAAAGGATCGTTACGATTTAAGAGGGCGGTATTGGTTCAAACAATGTCTCTCCATTGGTCAGTATCATCCCTACCACGTCTGGTGGTAGTGGCCTTACGTTCGACTGGAGAATCGATAATTTCGGAGGAAAGCAACGAACTTCCTTACGACAGGGAACTTCTGGTATGCACAGCCTCTTGGATGTGCAGACAGAAAGGACAATTTAATCCTCAAACACCCTCAGGGGACAGCTGTGGCGACCAGTGGCATCCTGGTGGAAAGTGGTCTAGCACCAGGAACTGTCCACAGCAAGTATTTAGGAAAAAATGTGAGAAACGAATACTTACCATAATTAATTACTGAATAACTGTAACACAGCTGAAAAAAAATCGCAAAGCGGTTTGTGACGGTCATGTTACAACGTACGTACTTTCAAAAATGTCGGCAGTCTCAATGGAGTGACTTTTCGTGCATTGAAGGACAACATCTGCTGAACTGTCGAAGAACCTTCCACCTCCTGAAGAGAAATAACCGTCATATTAAGTGAACGGAAATGGGAATATCCGACTTCCAGAGACCAAATGAAGATCAGAAACCATACGTATGATCAGGCTATCAAAATCCATTCAGATCTTAAAACTTAAACTTGTCATCGTACATCGCTTATCAACATTTGATTTTCGTCGTTCGTTAATCGTTTTGCATGTAAGCGTAGCAACGCCGTTGCTGAAGCTCGAACTAGTGACACTCGCGCTATTGCACTGCACTGTCTTTCTATATCCGGTAACTGCAGACAACTGACGAAACAAGGAGTGGATGGAGAAGTATTTATGTTGGTTTCCTCTGCAGTATGGCCAGTGTCGCGGCAGTGTTATGCAACTGCAGATTACTTTTGCCTGTAGGACGTGTGGAACACCTATGTTCAATCCAACATCATTCAATGGTCCTTGTGATTTGACCTATAAATGTCCCGCTGCAAGTGCATGGCACGCAACTCTGACCTACCCAGTGCAGTGCTAAATCGTGCTCCACAGACCCTAAAGAACCATGATTCTAAGCAGAGGTTGTGAAACGCATACAAAGCAGTGCCAACACACTATGCGTTGGCATGTGCAACGTTACTGCTCAGCAATACGTATAGATAGGCGTGGGCAGAAGGTAAGCATCTAAGCATCATTCTATTAAAGAAGTGTAACTGTATGAACTAATCACATTGAAGATTGTATAAGCATTTTATTCATTGCTTTGAGTTGTATCACGTAGCACATACCATACAATAAAAGCATTTTCACTAATATGATAAACTTCAAAAGTCAGATAGTAAACATTTTTCCCTAATTCACGTAATATTCTTCAAAATAATAAGCATCTTGTACTACACAATTTCCAAAGAAGCCTATGTTCTTCCTCAGGGTTTGAGCTATCTCGTTACCAAATTTCATCGAAGTCGGTTCAGCATATTAGTAATAATAAATTTAAATATCATGCATGATGCGGCGGTTGTCCACACATCGCAGTGATAATGACGTCATATAACGTGAACTACGTGTCTCGCAATGTTATAAGTTTGCTGGTACATTCAGTGGTATATGAGAACATTGACGGCAAATTCTGTCGCGAATAGCCTTGGTAGTAAGGACGTAACGTCATGCCTGACGCGAAAAAGAACAGCGAAAATTTAATAAGCGATGAACTTTGTTGCTTTAATAATTTTTTGGCGAGTGTCAGCGAGAAAAAGTTTCGTAAATGTTTGAAATTATGTGTAAAGTTTGTTGCGAGTGACTAGGTGCACTCGTTCTCAAATAGTGTATGAATAAAATATGTATTTTCGCTCGTCGTGGCCTACATTTCGTTTTCACCTCCACCTCCCCCCCCCCCTCCATCATTTATAAGTAGAGGGTTTTCACCGTCACAGAGGTTATATCCCAATAGTAAGTGTATCAAGTTTGGTTGAAATCGATCCAGTGGTTACGTTCTCAAATACTGGATGAATAAAATCTGGGTATTCACTCGTCATGGCCTACACATCTTTTTCACCTCCACCTTCTTCCCCCCCCCAAATGGTTCAAATGGCTCTGAGCACTGTGGGACTTAACATCTGAGGTCATCAATCCCCTAGAACTTAGAACTACTTAAACCTAACTAACCTAAGGACATCACACACATCGATGCCCGAGAGAGGATTCGAAGCTGCGACCGTAGCGGGTGCGCGGTTCCAGACTGTAGCACCTAGAACCGCTCGGCCTCTCCGGCCAGCTCCTATCCCCCTCTCCTCCTTCATCATCTATAATTAGGTGGTTCTTATCATCACAGCGATTCTTTCCAAATAGTAAGTGTATCAAGTTTATTTGAAATCGATCCAGTGGTTTCATTCTCAAATACTGGATGAATAAAATCTGGGTATTCGCTCGTCGTGGCCTCCACTTCTTTTTCACCTCCACCTCCCCTCCCCTCTCCCATCATCTATAGGTAGGTGGTTCTTATCAACACAGCGATTCCTTCCAAACTTCCAAATAGTAAGTGTACCGGTATCAAGTTTGGTTGCAATCGATCCAGTGGTTACGGAGAAGATGTGGAACATACGTTCATTTTAATATGTATGAATATCTTTTTCTTTCCTGATCCGATGAGATAAAGCGTATATGGTGCTCCAAGGTGAATCTATACTGAAGTAAACTGCGACGATGCCATGAAAATTCGTCTAGTAGTTTTGGAAATGTTCAAAGACTAACAGACACGAATGTTCTGCAGATTTATTATTGGTATAGAATAGGTATATCTTGTGAAGGTCAACAAACGTCCTTTCTGTTCCTCGTTCTCCACAGTTACAATTGCTCTGTAGTGCATGACGCTTCCAAAGCTTTAGCTAAGGTGAAGGGATTCAACTACCAGGATTTGACAGATGGCATGAGCCTTCTGCACCACGTCACAGTACAATATGCTGACGTCAATGCCTACGTTATTAACGACACTACCCTCCAACTCTTTCATGCCTTTCTCTTACGTGTCCTGTGTCTCTTAGTCGAGAGTTGGAGCAATTGTAAACTTCAAGTTAACCAAAGAAAAGCTAAGCCATCATTTTACGTCAAAGCACTGGATTTTTCCATCTTTTTCCACCTGTCCGTATTCAACAAATGCAGTTCTCTCAGTTACATAGACAAGTGATTAGTACCAAACTTTGACAGGGAATTAACCTGGAACGTACTTCTCCACACTATGCCGCACAACATCCGAAACCCACAAAAACTGCCTACCGTACATCTTGCTAACGCTATCCTCACCTGTGAACGTATGCTGTCTATCACCCTCCCCCTAAATCCATAATCCATAATCGCCTGAATCCTAGAAAGACATATACTTCGCTTCGGCTTTTGCGTTTGTCTCCCTTCCCTAACTAGGATCGTAAACCAAATCGACCATTCAATCTTCATCTCTTTGTGGAGGAACTTTCAGTAATCGAAAATCAATATCTATAACCCAATACTCTACTCCAGATCAACGGTTCTACTATCCTGCTGCGCCAGAACATCAACATCTCGCCTTTCATATTCTTGCATACCTTATCAGTCATCTCCTGAAAAACTTCTACTAACTCCTCCTTCCCACCCATGTAATATGTCTCGTCCTATAACATCTTACCAACCATAACCAACAACGCTACGTACCAGCCTCATCTTTTCCGTTGTACCTGATCCTCCTTCGCTCTAATCAATTTCTTTTCATTCACGTGGTTTTTCATTGCCATTACAGCAAACATCATTTCAGCTACATTATGCACAGTGAAAATGAGTAAATGTGTACTGCGCCACTAACAGCATAGTTCATTAGCATCTAAATACTCATTTCTACGTCTTTTTAATCGGATCATGTGATCACCTGTCATTTTTAAACATTCCTCAAACTGTCATAACACACAGAATTGAAACCACAAGAATCATCGCCATTGTTCTACTTGATCTTCAGTCACTGTCAATTGTAGGTTCCATTAGCTGAGTAGCCATGTTACTCCTGCCAGCAGGACTCTTTTTAGGGAAGTAGAATACCAAAACAAGTTATAACTGTGAAGCGACAGGACAAGTGCTGAGCTGTATCAGTGAATCAGTGAAGCTGAAAGTTTGCGTGATATGCACATTAATGCGAAGGAAAGTGCTGCAAGTTACAGACTGAAAGACATCTGCAGCGTTCAAAATATTTTCGACAAATAAGTGGTGTTAACGAATTTATAAATACAGACTGTTTCATTAAGAGCGTGTAAAAATGTGTCGCGACGGAAAGTTGAAATGTGTAATTAATAATACGATTCTTTAAATTAAGTTCATTTGCATATTTTTCTTCTACTTAATATCGGTACACATGCGAAACGAAGCGCTACGTAATATGTTCCAAAACTCCGCTCATTAAACCTGGATTCTTTCTGGGCTCATACGTCGGATTCTATTGGTGCTAGAAAGGTTGGGTCAAGTGTTTAAGTGCTTTAGGTTAGGGATCTTTTGTAAATCCACAGAAAGGTCATCTTAGTATCATTATCCTACACTACAGGGTCAAATTATTGATAATATACACTTCTTCCAACTTAGGCAAATGGAGCAAATTGGTTGTTTTTTTTGCATTTGATGTGGTCTACGTTGAACCTTAAGGGGAGGCATCGTTGGTTCATGGCACCATTAGTTCCTTAGAAAATCTCAAAAAAGATTCTTTACCATTTTTTCGAACCAAAACCGAGCCACGGATTCCAAGACGGCTGTGTACAGAAATAGGCTGAATGTTTCTGGATATGCTCCTAAATCCCGCCCTCGCACCACCTTTACGATTTTACTGATATCTTTATCTGCCTCAGGGATACAAACGTTCAAAATTATTTTACATGTATGCGTAAAATACGCCCGTAAATTCCAGGGTGGGACGAAATCTAAATAATAAATAACCGCAGAAAATTTTTCAAATTTTAACATTGTATTCTCTATTTCTAGGCATTTATCTAGAACTGCATCTTTCCGTTTTCAAAAATCTTTATCCGTTATCGAGAAATACCCCAAAAACATGGTTCTTGGGTACCAAAACCGAGCCGAAGATTCCAAGAATTTGTGCAGCAAGCGGTTGCAATTTTTACGATATGTTCCTGAGATCCCGATTTCGAATAACCTTGAAAATTTTCTAGATATCTTTATCATTTTCCGAGATACAGATGTTCAAAGTTACCCAATTTGTACACGTAAAAGGGCCACATGAAATGCAGTGTAAGGTGAAAACCTAGTTTTTGAAGTGATTTGCACTTAGAAATATGTCGTTCAGTGTAACCGTTATCATCAGAAGGGTTCTGGGAACCCCATGTTGTTGTAGTACTGAAGCACATGCAAAATTTTTGTGCACGTAAAACAGTCCCTGAGGTCCGAAATTTCTGTTGGGTTGTTTAACTTTCACATAAGTAAACTATCAAAACTTTACTGACCCATGAAGTTCTTTTCATATGAGTGACATGACCTGCTGAAGCAGGGAAAACGAGGGAACCATCAGAAGAGATTCTCCAACCGGAGCGCAAAAAAGACGAATTATGTTCCTGTTTAAAAGCCTGACTGAGAAGTGGGGTACCAGCTACCTTATTCTACCTTCCTCGTCACCTTTAAAAATTTTCCCAAAAATTTTGTCATGTGAAAATTTTAGCAATCTTTTATGCTAAGAGAGACTAGGAGTGAGTGCCAGTGGGAAACAGACGGAAAAGGAATAAATACTGGATGAAAGAAGGCAGTGGTTGGGGTATAGAAAGAATGAAGGAGACAATGGTACTGTGAGAGAAAGAAAGGGATACAGTGGCAGTGGAACATAGTTGACAGTGACAGAACAGTGCCAGGAAAAGAGTGCAGGAGATAGTGCCAGTGAGACAGGAATAAAGAGAGGAAAAATGTGTAAATTGGTGAAAGCGAGTGACAATGAGATACAGAATCTTTGACAATGACAACGGGGAAGAGAAAAACAGTGACAGAAGAGAAGAAAGCATTGGGAAGGAATGAGTGAGGTAGTAGCAGTAAGACAGAGTAAGAGGGAGAAAGTGACAGTGAGAGAAAACAATAAAAGTATTGCAGAACGAAGGAGACTCTGGCAGTGAGACGAGAGGCAGTTACAGTTACTGAGACACAAAGAGACAATGACAATGATTTGTGCTGACTGAGAATAGGTAAATGGGGATGAATGGGTATGAGCGACTTACAGCGATGGACCAGTGGATATGAGCGAATTATAGATAGGGGAGCTTATTGGTGTGAGAGATGAGTTGCAATGTTAAAAAGAGCATTAATACGTTCGCATGCCAAAAATGATGGAATTTTTTTTAAAGGTGCTGAGGAAGGTATAAATAGGCAGCTGGACCCAACTGTTCAGTGAGAGGGTTTTAAGTCGAGGCATATTTGCCTTTTTGGTGCTCCAATAGAAGCTTGTATCCGCTGGTAAAGTACTATGTTTGTAGTCGAGTAACGACCAACTTTGCAGTCATCTCGCGGGAAAAATGTACACAATGACTTAAGATAATCCGAACTCAGAAAAACGTGTGGGTCCGTTAGCGAACTGAAATGTACAAGCAAGGTCAGCTCACGGGACAAAATATTAGCCGCAGCCATAAAAGAGCACACTCCTCACTTTTGAGCGCTGTTGGTGAAGCAGAATTGGGAACAGTCTTTCACGTGACCCTCCACCGGTAACGTAGGTATTAAAGTGGTTTGTGTGTGCCAGTCGTCCGTACCGAATCAGCACAGCAAGCTGGGTGGTGACATGGTCGCGTGGAGACGTGACATAATGGCAGAATGGAGCTACCATGTTTGGACGTGCCGTAATCACACGGCGAATGGTGTTGCCTGATTAGTTGCTGTATCAGTGCGAACGGTCCAGCATTTATAAACGGAACGCTGTAACACTCGCAGGAATGTAACATGGCGTCAGAAGAGCGGTCGTAAAAATATCTGTACCGACAGCGTCCAGAGAAGAGCGCCGTGCCCTGTCAATAATAAGCGGTTTCAAAACCGACAAGAACTGCTTTTGTCAGAGAATAAAGGTCCGTCTTAAAAAGTTTCTGAGCGAAGCCTGCGAAGGGCAATCGATATTTGGACTCGGGTACATCGCTAAAAGCTAGTGTTCATGGTAGAATATAAAGCTGCACGTCTTCATGGGCCAGATAATTTAAGAACTCGACGGGCAGAGTGTAGTGTTGTAGAATGAGTCGCGATATTGCCTTGTCCAAATAATGCAAGACGCAGAGTGCATTGGCGGCCAATCGGGACGTTAAAACCGCAATAAGGGGAGACTACAGTTCAGCTCTGAGGTGGTTCTAAGTTGTTTTTGGGGTGGTTCCTTCGTACCAGCGTTAAGGTCAACTTTATTCAAGCCATCGTAAACATGGAGCAGTCCTTTGGTCTGCAGCACAGTTACGGGCTTCCCTATTGGAAGTTACTTTGTATTTTATTGCTGTGATTTTTGGCAGTTGTTTTTACTATCCGGCTTTTATTTTGGGTTTTAGTGATGTGTCTATTGTAGCTTTGTGCAATATTCCTTAAATTCTTTCATTTTACTTTTTATTCTAGGGGCTATTGTTTTAGCTGCTTATTCTACATTTAAGCGCCAAAGAAACTGGATTAGGCATGCGTATTCTAAGACAATGTAAAAAGGTAGAATACGCGCTAAGGTCGGCAACGCCTATATAAGACAACAGGAGTCTCGCTTAGTTGTTAGATCGTTTGCTGCTGCTACAGTGGTAAGTTATCAAGATTTAAGAGAGTTTGAACGTGATGTTATAGTCAGCGCACGAGCAATAGGACACAGCATCTCCGAGGTAGTGATGAAGTTGGGATTTTCCCGTACGACCATTTCATGAGTGTATCCTGAATATCAGGAATCCTTTTAAATATCAAATCTCCAACATCACTGCGGCCGGGAAAGGATCCTGCAAGAATGGGACCTACGACGACTGAAGAGAATAGTTCAACGTGACAGAAGAGCAACCATTCCGCAAATTTCTGCAGATTTCAATGCTGGGCCATCAACAAGTGTTAGCGTGCGAACCATTCAACGAAATATCATCGTGTGCCCCCGATCGCTGCACGACACAAAGCTTTACGCCTGGCCTGGGCACGTCAACACCGACATTGAGCAGTTGGTGACTGGAAACTTGTTGCCTTGTCAGACGAATCTCGTATCGAGCATAAGGAAGTGTGCGGGTACGGAGACAACCTCATGAATCCATGGATCCTGCATGTCAGCAGAGGACTATTCAAGTTGGTGGAGGCTCTGTAATGATATGGGACGTGTGCGGTTGGAGTGACGTGGGACCCGTGATACTTATAGATACGACTCTGAGAGGTGACACGTACGAAAGCACCCAGTCTGATCATCTGCATCCATTCATGTCCATTGTGCATTCCGACGGGCCGGCCGCTGAGGCCGAGCGGTTCTAGGCGTTTCAGTCCGGAACGTGCTGCTGCTATGGTAGCAGGTTCGAATCCTGCCTCGGGCATGGATGTGTGTGATGTCCTGAGGTTAGTTAGGTTTAATTAGCTCTAAGTCTAGGGGACTGATGACCTCAGATGTTAAGTCCATAGTGTTTAGAGCCATTCCGACAGAATTGGGCAATTCCAGCAGGACAATGCGACACACCACGCGACCAGAATTGCTGCAGAGTGCGTTCAGGAACACTCTTCTGAGCTTAGACACTTCAGCTGGTCACCAAACTCCCCAGACATGAACTTTATTGAGCATATCTCGGATGTCTTGCAATGTGCTGTCCAGCAGAAATCTCCACCCCGTTATACTCTTACGAATTTATGGACAGCTCTGCAGGATTCACGGTGTCAGTTCCTTTCAGCACTACTTCAGACATTAGTCGAGTCGATGCCACATCGTGCGTGCTCGCGGGGCCCCTACGCGATATTAGGCAGGTGTACCAGTTTCTTTGGCTCTTCAGTGTATACTGTTCGTAGGCTAAAGAGTGCCTTAAGGTTTGTTTCCATTTGGTTTAATTTATAGATAGTTCACAATGGGCAATTTGCACAAAACTCTTAGTATGCTACATGAGACGGCGTTGCATAACGACTTACGCCCCTTTACTTGGCTGTGGTGGCCTCATCTGTTGGTTTAGAATTAGTTTGCCTCATGCACTGTAGTGTGTAATATTAGTGCCTGTCTGGTACATGAGGGAAGTTAGCATTCACTACAGTTGATGCTAGTTTTTGAGTTCTTAGACCTGACGATAAAGGTTACAATATCTGAGATCTTGACCATCAGTTGGCGCGGGCTGTGCTCTCGCTTACGTTACGGCCACAAGGACTCTCCCCCCGACGTTTCAGCTTTTGTGTTTGTTTGACACGGGCCTGATGGATGTGTATGCAGCATTGTAGGGCCACATTGTGCTTTCACACATACCGGTAAGTGCAGAGATTGTATATCCCCTGATTTATTCGTTTCAGCGTTGGAAGATCACCTGTCTAACTTTTTGTGGCTCCATGTTTGACACACAACTAAGCGCGGACCTTTGTAAGTTTTGGAATATGGATTATGGGATGTTGGGTCGAATAATAGTTTATATTTCGATTTTACTTACGTTCGTTCCATTCATTTAATTTGGGGCCTAAGTTTTTTATTTAGTCTCTTCTCTGAGAGAGGCTTTCCGACAGGCCTAGGAATTGAGAGGGTCTCCTGTTTTGTGCTATGTACCAGAGATGCATTATTTTAACCTATTTTGAATTCTGTTATTCGACTTTTATGTGCGTACACGGATTTTTTCTTAACAATTTTAGTATAAATTTTGCTTAACTTTATTTAATGCTAGTCGTCTGGATGGCCATCGTTATTTATTTATAACTTTGCAGATGCACTTGAAGATGGGACACAGGTCGCGAAGTAGGGTTATGATTTCCTTTTAGGAAATAAAAATTTTACAGCTTTAGCGGATATTACCACTGATGCTGAACCACGATGCTTATTTCAACATTCTACGACATATTATGCTGTGGACACTTCTGTCTTTCAAGAGACAACCTGAGCTATACGATTACGTTCCTGGTTTGACCAGCAGCCAGATACCCTGTCGCACGCCGAATGTCCCGTTAAATGCGTTTTAATGCTGAATGAAGTTTTGAAGATACTCGGTTAACAGTACGTAGTTTTGGCGTATATGCGATTTCAGTCTTTCTCGGCGTAATCCACTGATGCATTCTTCTCAGATTATCAGCCGAGTGGTGGTGTCGTCGCAACGTTTCAATGAGTTTCGTTCCCATCATCTTCTGGCGAAGTGCCGGCACGCTGTGTTCTGCATATCTATATAGCTGCTTCGCCGTCTTCCGCTACTGTAGGCCGGCCAATCACATTCCTCCGGAAGGGGGTACCGCGTCGGTGGTGATAGGGTTGGGGTAGGGGGGGGGGGGGGGCGTGCGGCCCGGCGTCGAGGCCCCGTGGCTATCCAATCTGTCTGCGGACGCTGCTGCCTTCAGATCGGAGCGTTGCTGACGTATTTTGTCAATTGTCGGATTCCACGCTGAACTGAACTGAAAACCGCAATCCCTGTTTACTAAATTGTTGTGCAGACGTATCTCCATTGCCTCTTTGAAGATCGAGTCCCAGAAACGGTTGGCGCTGCACAGTTTGTTCGTTTTTTCGAATTCGAAGGTGTGTCCCTCGATAATGCTATGTTATGCTACAACGGACTTGTGTATATGTTAATAACAGTATATGTATATACGTGTATATATTAATAACAGTAAGAATTAGTTATGTTGTCGTGTCACCGCCAGACACCACACTTGCTAGGTGGTAGCCTTTAAATCGGCCGCGGTCCGTTAGTATACGTCGGACCCGCGTGTCGCCACTATCAGTGATTGCAGACCGAGCGCCGCCACACGGCAGGTCTAGAGAGACTTCCTAGCACTCGCCCCAGTGGTACAACCGACTTTGCTAGCAATGGTTCACTGACAAATTACGCTCTCATTTGCCGAGACGATAGTTAGCATAGCCTTCAGCTACGTCATTTGCTACGACCTAGCAAGGCGCCATTGCCAGTTACTATTGATACTGTAAAACATGTACCGTCAAGAGCGGCGTTCACCATTAATGGATTAAACTTAAGTATTCCACCAGCTTCGTCAGTTTTTTCTAAGTCTAATTTCCTTGTCCTGTTCCAGACCTCACGCCAGCCTGCGTGAGCTAAAACGCGTACCTTTCGGCTTCCTCTAGTATACCGGGTTGGCTCTCCTGCCAACCCACAACATATGTTATCAACAGAGTTTTCAGTATTATTTTGTTACGGATTCCTACATCCGCAACTATGGAACAAAATTTGACTAACAGGTGAATACTAACCAGAAAGTTTCCCAAATATACTTCGCCAACAGAGGCTATAGGGCCACGAAAAGGTGTAAGCGATGTAGCGCCACAAGCAGTCGCCACGCAGGAGTTCCTTCAAGAGATGCTACCATTCTCATTCGATCGGTATAGGCGACGAGTAATATGCGCGGGTGGGCGGCGTGTTTACTAAGTGGCAGCGGACCGTTAAGCAGACCTCCAAGGCGGTCGGCGACTTGAGGAAGTCCGCGGCGGGATCAGAGGCGGTGGCGCTCTCGCCGAATATCAAGTGGCGGCCGCTGGCGCCACTCAGTTCCGGCGCGATCAAGTGTCGAGTTTATGGGCTGAAGTGATGCGGACACAATGGCGCCGGAGGACCTGTCGGTGATCAGCCTCAACGTAGCCGCCGCGTCAGCTGAGTCGTGAGGCGGCCCGCGTGCATGCCCCAGCGCACAGTCGGTTCCATCTGCGAACATTATACGCATCCTGCCGCTCATCACTGTGGCTTCTCCACATCAGTTAGTAGCTTGCCACTGAAAAAGTTACATTTCTTAAAGTCTACTTGCAATCGTAACCAAACTTACAAGCGCTCAGTAGTCAGCAGACTACAACTGAGTATCTGTTGGTCCATCATGGGCAGAGGACATCAGCTGGTTCATTAACTGTCAATATCAATGAAATTGTCCAACATCTGTGTAACAAAAATGTTGTTTCATTTATTTTGACGACAACCACTTTCGGCATTCCACTACGCTATCTTCAGGCCCAATAGCATCTCTCAAAACAAACGATAATGCCATACAGTGTCATGTCTCCCTGAATTTCGTTAATTCAAACCGTTTTAAAGGTGCTTCATTCCAAGACTTGCTAGCCACTTGCTACCGAATGAAGCAACTTGGCCGGCCGGAGTGGCCGAGAGGTTCTAGGCGCTTCAGTCTGGAACCGCGCGACCGCTACGGTCGCAGGTTCGAATCCTGCGTCCGCATGGATGTGTGTATCTTCCTTAGGCTAGTTAGGTCTAAGTAGTTCTAAGTTCTAGGGGACTCAAGACGTCAGATGTTAAGTCCCATAGTGCTCAGAGCCATTTGAGCCATTTGAAGCAACTTGCTACCAAGTTTTCGAATGAAGCATTTGTGAAACGGTTTGAATTCACGAAATCTAGGGATCACGACACTGTTGGCATTATCGTTTATTTTGAAAGCTGCATATGGGAGCTGAAGATGGCATAGTGGAATGCCGAAACTGTGCCGTCAAAATAAAACAAAATAACATCTTATTTACACGGATGTTGGAGAATTTCAGTGATATTGGCAATTACAGCTCTGAGTAGTCATTTTGAGTATTAATAACCGCTTCAGCTTAATTTAGCCCTATATTATTGGATCACTACCGGTTTGTGTGGCTCTAAGAGCCACATCTTCAGGCGAACATGTTGTTATTCCACAGATTGCACCTCAAAAAATGATTTTGTATTTTTTATCCCAATATTCTCTCATTCACCATTCCAGTATACCCCAAAACACCACTTATCATTCGGTCGGTCCCGCGCGTCATCAGCGCATGCGTGAGCCGTCCACAGGCAAACTGTTTACTTTCTTCCTGTCAGTATGACAGAGCATATGAAGGAGCAGGGGACAGCGTCCCCAGGTCTCGATTCCGTATAGATCGAGGAAGCGGTAAGTGCTTTGCCGCCAGAGCTATTTACTTGACGATTTTGTCCAGGTAGAACATCCCTCTTTTCAGTGGCAACCACTTCTTCGTTTTTCATTCTGGCCAAAAATTAGGTCCTAATAGTTTTCATAGTTATTTTCGCCTTACCAATGGATCGCTGAGGTTTGATTCGTTTAGAACCCATCCATTATATTTGAATCCGTCTGTTTTATTTTATGATGTACAACGAATGTTGGGTAAAAAGGTTCCGATATTTTCCGCTCTAATGTTTTAGTCATGTGAGTACTAAATTTTTGGTGTTGGTATGTAAAAGTTTTTAATATTTTCTAAAAAGTTTTAAACCTTAATAATTTAACCTGCCAGTATACGTCTCAGGTTTTTTTTTATTCTTTCAGGATTTATTGTTATACAGATGTTCACCTGAGGAAGTGGCTTTCAGTGCCACGAAACCAGCAGTGATCCAATAACAAAGGAGTAAATACAGCTGAAGCTCTTATTAATACCCAACATGACCATAGCAATCAGTTGGCACTCTATCCAGTTATAGCCGTTCCCAGTCATGTAGGGAGAAGAAACTTTGATTCTCTGTAGTTGGCTGAGAAGGGCAGGAGAGAGTGTCAAGGACGTAGGCGTGAAAGTCTCGATCCTCAATGCCTTGGTTTAAGACACAAAGTTCTCCGCCATATCTAATGGTACTTAGAACTACTTAAACCTAACTAACCTAAGGACATCACACATGCCCGAGGCAGGATTCGCACCTGTGACAGTAGCAGCAGCGCGGTTCCGGACTGAAGCGCCTAGAACCGCTCGGCCACATCGGCCGGCTGTTCTTAAATCTCACGCTATTATTTATATAACGCTTATAGTTTAGCAAAATATAGCCGGCCGTGGTGGCCAAGCGGTTAAAGGCGCTACAGTCTGGAACCGCGCGGTCGCTACGGTCGCAGGTTCAAATCCTGCCTCGGGCATGGATGTGTGTGATGTCCTTAGGTTAGTTAGGTTTAAGTAGTTCTAAGTTCTAGGGGACTGATGACCTCAGAAGTTAAGTCCCATAGTGCTCAGAGCCATTTTTAGCAAAATATAGTCTACCAAAGGTAATAATTACCATATCTAGCGCTCTGAATGTGCAGTTCTCTTACATAATGACTTTACATTTTATATTTGTCTGTATGAAATATTTTACTACGTTTTTAGTTTTGTAAAATATAGCATAACTTTACAGTATATGCACGGTTACATGAGTATTACTTCGCACAAGGAAAAAACAATAAATGTAAATTATACTGTCACGGGGTGGCAGACTCAAGCAGCTTGAGGTATATTTGTATTCTGCATGCCAGGCGTGCTCCAGCTGTTAACGTGAACGTGCTATCTAACATGGTACTTACTAAATGGACTTGCTATCAATGATTTGTAACATTTGATGTACGTTTTATTTCTCTAATTGCCGTGGAACGTTATGTAGTATGACCTGCACCGTGACATACCACAGTTATAAACAAACCTTCTATTCAGAATGAGATTTTCACTCTGCAGCGGAGTGTGCGCTGATATGAAACTTCCTGGCAGATTAAAATTGTCTGCCAGGAAGTTTCATATCAGCGCACACTCCGCTGCAGAGTGAAAATCTCATTCTGGAAACATCCCCCAGGCTGTGGCTAAGCCATGTCTCCGCAGTATCCTTTCTTTCAGGAGTGCTAGTTCTGCAAGGTTCGCAGGAGAGCTTCTGTAAAGTTTGGAAGGTAGGAGACGAGATAGTGGCAGAAGTGAAGCTGTGAGTACAGGGCGTGAGTCGTGCTTCGGTAGCTCAGATGGTAGAGCACTTTCCCGCGAAAGGCAAAGGTCCCGAGTTCGAGTCTCGGTCGGGCACACAGTTTTAATCTCCCAGGAAGTTTCAAACCTTCTATTATTTTATTGATAACCATTGATATTTTCCTATGTATTCGCCTGTGACAGTTGGTGCATTGATGATTCTACGGTAAAGAGAATACAGTAAAAATAATACATTAATTAGGATTTAGTAACTCTTGAAAAGATTACCGTCAGCGTTCGAAGAGAAATACAATTGCGTGAAAGGTAATAATTGATTCATTAAAATTTCAAATGGCGACTGCAAAAACGTAATCTCTTGCAAAGAATGTCACTCTCGTTTGAATCATATGTTCCTCACGCTTGAGGAGAGTTTCTCAAACCATTTTGACTTAATTCCAGAGAGACGAGGTGAGGAGTAGTCTCTCTGTAATTAGTGGTCACATTCAGGGTGTTGCAGATGAGCAAACAGATCCTAATGATCAGACAGTCGGTTTGAGAATCATCCGCCAGTGAGAGACGACGTCTTAGTGTCGTGGCTGCTGGGAAGAGACATGAACTCTATTACGACTAACGTGAAGACAAATCAAAAGGCGTAATGTCAGGCAGAAATCGCGAAACGGGCCAAATCTCGGTATGAAGTAAGAAAAGTTGCTAAACAGCCAAGAAGTGGCTGTGACTAACTCTTGGCGAGGAGAAAATCCTCGAAGTAGCCAAGATTCACAAAGGCCACTCTATCCAGCAGAAGCAATGCATTTGAACCAGCCAGAACGTTGTAGTATCTTCTAAAAAATTTCGGTCTTTAGGAAGACCTTCGGAAGGGTCTGGGGAAAGCGTTTCTAGGAGAGAAACTCTTTCGATAGTCCAAAAAAATGAGTGTGTAAAAGGCCAGTGCAGATGGCCAAGTCAATATCATGACTCGGAAGAAGTCATTACGAGGAAATGGTCGCAGTTAGTGGTCGTCGAGAGCAGTACCACTGTCAAGCCTCTAAATCACTATAGAGTGACAGTTCGATGCTGCTGCATAAAGACACCAAGAAGTCTGTAAACATTCTAGAGAGAACAACTGAGTTTCCCATAAGAATCCAGCAACAGTTTTTATCTTGGGTTTTCTGCCTGATAAAGAAGAATGAGCAGTATAGAGTATGTCTCTTGTAGCAAAAAGTAGTATTTGATTTTTTTGTGTTAGCGTGAATATGAAGAGGAACAGGCATTTTTTCGCACTGGTCTCCTGGTATGGGCAGCGTATCTAATTTCGTAAGTCACTAATAGTTGAAATTTCTTGTTTCTCAGATTATGAAGAAAAACAACTCCTCCGTCGTTCTTCTCTACTAGTGTTTATAAGGTATCTGACGGCCAAAGGCACAAAGAGCAATACACTGACGAAAAAGAAATCGCAACACCAAAGATTAAGTAATGTACAGTAATGAATTTCGGGAATGTATTCGTCTAGGTAACATATTTAAGCGATTGACATTGCAAAGTCACAGGTTAAGACGAGCCGTTGTAAATGTAAAATGCTGGTACGTTAATAACCAGCTAACCGCTAGAAAGTTGATTCAAAGCACGCAAACGTGTTTGCATTGTGTTGCATAGGTGCGGGATGTCAATTTGTGGGATGAGGTTCCATGCCTATTACGCTTGGTCGGTCAATATAGGGAGGATTAATGCTGATTGTAGATGAAGCTGAAATTGTCGTCCAATGATGTGCCATATGTGCTCGACTCGAGACAGATCTGGTGATCGAGGAGGCCAAGGCAACATGTCGACACTCTCTAGAGCACATTGACTTGGTGGGCGAGCGTTATTCTGTTGGAAAACACCGGCTGGAATGCTGTTCGTGAATGGCAGCCCGACAGGTCGATTCACCAGACTAATATACGAATTTACCGTCAGAATGAGTGGGATAACCTCGAGCGTGCTTCTTCTCTCATACGAAATTGCACCCCAGACCATAACCCCAGGTGCAGCTTTAGTCTGTCGAGCACGTAGACACACTGGTTGCAGCTGGCCTCCTCCTAACAAACACACGACCTTCACTGACACCGACGCAGAGCCAGCTTTCATCAGGACACACAGCAGACCTCCGCCCTGTCCTCCAATGAGCTGTCGCTTGACACTACTGAAGTCACGTACGACGATGGTCTGCAGTTTGTAGAATGCACGCTACAGGACGTCTGCGTCGGAGCTGTCCTTGAAGCAACAGATAGCCAGCAGTTCGTTCTGTCTGTGGTGCAAACTGCTGCTCAAATTGCTGCTGCAGATGCAGTGCCATGCGCCAGAGCCGAACACAATGGTCTTTCCTCTAGATAGAGCCGCGTGGCCGTCCGGGGCCCGAACCCTGGCCCGGTCTTCTTGGGACCGTACATTCTGGTGACCAGCTCAACTAGCAGTCATGTACAGTGGCTACACTTTTCCCATCCCTTTCTGCAGTATCGCAGAAGGAACATCCTGTTTCTCGTGGGCTTATTACACGATCCCATTCAAACTCAGTGAGGTGCTGACAATGGCATCTTATCGCTTAAAGATAATCTTGGCTAAGGTCAATTCATCTCGTCCAATCTCAAAGGTTATTAACGCTCACGACCGTTCCAACGTGTATTTAAAGCAAACCTGATTTGAATTCTCACAGTGGCGCAACTAGCGTCACTCTTACGCGACTGGCGTGAAATTCCAATCAACATCATTTTTCAGATGCAGAAACACGCCTAGCAACTTTCGTTAATGTCGCACTACTCCTTATTGGTGTTACAGTTTTTTTTTTCAGTCATTGTAGTTAACACATTTCTGTCTGTCAAAATGCAAAGAATTTTCGCTGTCTCGCAGTTATTTTCATTCTTGGTTAAGGCATCTCATTCTGTATTTTCATAATGAGTTCCAATCAGAGCTCTCGTCTCTGACAGAGCAAGCTAGAACTCAGAAACTGGGATTTGCAGGAAAAACCTAACATATACAGGGTGAGTCACCTAACATTACCGCTGGATATATTTCATGAACCACATCAAATACTGACGAATCGATTCCACAGACCGAACATAAGGAGAGGGGCTAGTGTAATTGGTTAACACAAACCATAAAAAAATACACGGAAGTATGTTTTTTAACACAGACCTACGTTTTTCTGAATGGAACCCCGTTAGTCTTGTTATCACGTCTGAACATATAAACAAATACTTAATCAGTGCCCTTTGTTGCATTGTAAAATGTTAATTACATCCGGAGATATTGTAACCTAAAGTTGACGCTTGAGTACCACTCCTCCGCTGTTAGATCGTGTGTATCGGAGAGCACCGAATTACGTAGGGATCCAAATGGAACGGTGATGGACCTTAGGTACAGAAGAGACTGGAACAGCACATTACGTCCACATGCTAACACCTTTTTATTGGTCTTTTTCACTGACGCACGTGTACTTTACCATGAGGGGTGAGGTACACGTACACACGTGCTTTCCGTTTTCAGTTACGGAGTGGAATGGAGTGTGTCCCGACGTATCAGGTCAATAGATGTTCAATGTGGTGGCCATCATTTGCTGCACACAATTGCAATCTCTGGCGTAATGAATGTCGTACACGCCGCAGCACATCTGGTATAATGTCGCTGCAGGCTGCCACAATACGTTGTTTCATATCCTCAGGGGTTGTAGGCACATCACGATACACATTCTCCTTTAGCGTACCCCACAGAAAAAAGTCCAGAGGTGTAAGACCATGAGAACGGGCTGGCCAATTTATGCGTCCTCCACGTCCTATGAAACGCCCGTCGAACATCCTGTCAAGGGGCGGCCTAGTGTTAATTACGGAATGTGTAGGTGCACCATCATGCTGATACCACATACGTCGACGCGTTTCCAGTGGGACACACTATATTCCACTTCGTAATTGAAAACGGAAACCACGTGAGTACGTTTACCTCAACCCTCATGGTAATGTACATGTGCTTCAGTGAAAAAGACCAATAAAAAGGTGTTAGCATGTGGACGTAATGTGCTGTTCCAGTCTCTTCTGTACCTAAGGTCCATCACCGTTCCCTTTGGATCCCTACGTAATTCGGTGCTCTCCGATACACACGATCCAACAGCGGAGGAGTGGTACTCAAGCGTCAACTTTAGGTTTCAATACCTCCGGATGTAATTAACATTTTACAATGCAACAAAGGGCACTGATTACGCATTTGTTTATATGTTCAGATGTGCTAACAAAACTAACGGGTTTCCATTTAGAAAAACGTAGGTTTGTGTTAAAAAACATACTTCCGTGCATTTTTGTATGGTTTGTATTAACCAGTTACACTAGCCCCTCTCCTCACGTTCGGTCTGTGGAATCGATTCGTCAGTATTTGATGTGGTTTACGAAATATATCCAGCGGTAACGTTAGGTGACTCACCCTGTATATTGATCAGCCGAAACATTAAGTCCACCGGCCTACTGTCGACATAGAGCCGTCCAGGGATAGCAGCGTCTCCAGACGATGAATGATCGCCAGTCTGACACAGGCACTATGTATGTAGTAGCAGTGAGCGTGCTGTCCGCGTGTAGAATGGGGAAGGCGCGCGATACGTCTGAGTTTGACTGAGGACAGATTGTGATGGTCCGGAGGTTCCGCACGAGCATTTCGGTAGTGGCACGACTTGTCGGGTGTTTAAGTAGTGTCTTCAACACCTGGCGAAACCAGGGTGAAACCTCGTCCAGGCGTCTTGGGCCTGGACGGCACCGCTCATTACAAATGTCGGACATGTAGGCTGGGCAGACTGGTAAAACAGGACAGGCAGCGAACTGTGACAGAACTGATATCAGACTTTAATCCTGGGCAGAGTGCAAGTGTGTCTGAACATATAGTGCACCGAACACACCTAGCGATGATCCTTTGCGGCCGACGACCCACGAATGTGCCACTGTTAGCACTTCTACATCGGCGACTACTACTGAAATGGGCATGTGACCATCGGCACTGGACGTTGACTCAGAGTCAGAGCGTTTCATGGCCTGATGAACCCAGATATATTCTTCATCAGGCAGATGGGATGGTGCGAATTCTTTATCATCCAGGGGAACACCTCCTTGACACCTGTACTGAGGTCGGAGACAAGCTGGCGGCGGCTCCATTATGCACTAGGGAACATTCACGTGGGCGTCCACGGGTCCAGACTAGCTCGTGCGAGGGACCATGACGGCCAAGGAGTACGTTACACTGGTTGCAGACCACGTACACCCCTTCGTGAACGTTTCCCGACGGCAGTGGCATTTTTCAACAAGATAATGCCCCATGTCATAAGGCCAAGAGTGTGATGGATGGTTCGAAGAGTACAGTGACGAGTTCCAGATGTACTGGCTCCTCAACTCACCAGATCTGAAACCGATCGAATACTTCTGGGATGTGAGAGAATGTAATGTCAGGGCTCATCGGCCTCCTCCCTGGAATTTACTGGAATCAGGTACAGATGTGGTGACACCTCCCTCCAAGGCCTCATTGCTTCCATACTATGACGCATCGCCGCTGTTATCCGTGCCAAAGGTGGACATACCGGCTATTAGGTAGATGATCATAACGTTCTGGCTGATCAGCGTAGAGCAGCAGGGTCTAATCATTGATTTACAAAGACATATTGCCTCTGCAAGACACCCATCTGAATAACAATGAACTATCGAAAAAAGAAACTCTTCTTAAATTGAATCCGTCAGTGCTGAATTATTGCACCCATTGTCTAGGGGTAGCGTCTTTCATTAGCAATCAAAACGTCCGCGGACCCAAATCGATACCCGCCACCTCTTACGTTTTGAATAATAATCAGCATTGGTGACCGAACACTTCCGAAATAAAAAGTCACTCTCATTCTGCAACGGCCTTGTCAAAGAGGGCGGACGAGAGGTCAGAGGTTCAAGGGCACTCTCTTGTCCTTGGGATGCGAAACTGCCCCTAAAGGAGAAAGAATTTGCAATGATCAACGGCATAAGAATGCAGAAGTCAGTGGAAAATACTGCATTAAAGACACATAATGTGTATCCACAGGACACGTGGCCTATAACTGGAAGAAGTCTCACGATGATCTCTCTATTGGCAAAAGATTCTGGAATAGTCCCCCATTCGCATCTCAAAGATAGGGCTGCCAAGGGTGAGGTTACCATGAGAAAAAGACTGAATAATCAACGGAAGGATAACGTTCTACGAGAAGGGGCGTGGAATGTCAGAAGCTTGAATGTGGCATGGAAGATAAAATCTGAAAAAGCAAATGCAAAAACTCAATCTAGATACAGTAGCGGTCAGTGAGGTGAAATGGAAGGAATACAAGGATTTCCGGTCAGATGAGTATAGGATAATAGAAAATGGTACAGCATGAGTGGGATTCGTTGTGAATAGAAAGGTAGGGCAAAGAATGTGTTACAGTGAACAGTTCTGGGACAGAGTTGTTCTTGTCAGAATAGACAGCAAACCAACACCGACAACGATAGCTCAGTTATACATGCCGACGTTGCAAGCTGAAGATGAAGAGGTAGAGAATGCGTATGAGGATATTGGAAGGGTAATAAAGTACATAAAGGGAGATGAAAAAAATAGTCAGGGGGGATTGGAATGGAGTTGTAGGGGAAGGAATAGAAGGAAAGATTAAAGGAGAATTTGAGCTTGGGACAAGGAATGAGACAGGGGAAAAAGTAATTGAGTTCTGTAATAAATTTCAGCTAGTAATATGGAATTCGCTCTTCAAAAATCACAAGAGAAGGAGATATACTAGGAAAAGGCCGGGTGGGGGAAGATTTTAATTAGATTACATCATGGTCAGATAGAGATTCGGAAATCAGATATTGGATTGTAAGGCGTACCCAGAAGCAAATAAAGCCTTAGATCACAATTTAGTAGTGGTAAAGAGTAGACTGAAGTTTAGGAGATTAGTCAGAAAGACTCAGTACCCAGAGAAGTGGCATACGGAAATTCTAAGGAATGACGAGATACGCTTGAAGTTCTCTAAGGTTAGAGATACTCCAAAAAGGAATTGTTCAGTAGGCGGTACAGTTGAAGACGAATGAACATCTCTATAGAGAGCTCTCACAGAAGGTGGAAAGAAAAACAAAGGTACGAAAAAGATAACTGCAAAGAAACCATGGGAAACAGAACAAATACTGCAGTTGATCGATGAAAGAAGGAAGTACAAAAATGTTCAGGGAAATTCAGGTACACAGAAATACAAGTCGCTGAGGAATAAAATAAATAGGACGTGCAGACGAAATAGCTGCTTGAAAAATATGAAGAAATCGAAGAAGAAATGATTGTCGGAACGACTGACTAAACATACAGAAGGGTCAAAAGAGCCTTCGGTGACATTAAAAGAAAGGGTTGTAACACTAAGAGTGCAACGGGAGTTTCACTGTTAAATGGAAAGGAGACAGCAGATAGGTGGAAAGAGCACATTGAAGGCCTCTATTAGGGAAAAGATTTGTCTAATGTGATAGAAGAAGAAACAGGAGTCGATTTAGAGGACGTAGGTGATCCAGTATTAGAATCAGAATTTAAGAGAGTTTTGGCGGACTTAAGATCAAATAAGGCAGAAGGGATAGATAACATTCCATCCTAATTTCCAAAGTCATTGGGCTAAGGGGCAACAAAACGACTATTCACATTGGTGTGTAGAATGTATAAGTCTGGCGACATACCATCCGACTCCCGGGAAAATATCATCCACACAATTCCGAAGATTACAAGAGCGTATAGGTGTGAGAATTGTGGCACAATCCGCTTAACAGTTCATGCATAAACTTAAGTTGCTGACAAGAATAATATACAGAAGAACGGAAAAGATAATTGAGTATTTGCCAGATGACGATTAGTTTGGCTTTAGAAAAGTAAAGGCACCAGAGAGGCAATTCTGACGTTGCGCTTGATGATGGAAGCAAGATTTTAAAAAATCAAGACGCGTTCATTGGATTTGTCGACCTCTAAAAATCGTTCCACCATGTAAAATGGTGCAAGACGTTCGAAATGCTGAGAAAATTAGAGGTAAGCTACAGGGAGAGACGGGTAATATACAATATGTACAACAGCCAAGAGCTAATAGTAAAAGTGGACGACCCAGAACGAAGCAATAATGGAAATAAAAGGAAGTTTCAGGTGTAGAATTAAAATTCAAAGTGAAAGGATATCAATGATATGATTCGCTAATGACATTGATATACTGAGTGAAAGCGAAGAAAAATTACACGATCTGCTGAATGGAAAGGACAGTGTTATGAATGCAGAATATTGACTGAAAGTAAATCGAAGAAAGACGAAAGTAGAAGAAATGAGAACAGCGAGAAACTTAACATCAGGATTGATGGTCACGAAGTAAATGAAGTTAAGGAATTCTCCTACCTATGCAGCAAAATAACCTATGGCGAACGGAGCAAGGAGGACACCAAAAGCAGTATAGCACTGGCTAGAAGGGCATTCCTGGCGACTAGAGGTCTGCTGATATCAAGCATAGGCCTTAAGTTGAGGAAGAAATTTCTGAGAATGTACGTCTGGAGTACAGCACTGTATGGTAGGAAAACATGGACTGTGGGAAAACTGGAATAGAATCGAAGCATCTGAGACGTGGTGCTGCAGAGTAATGGTGAAAATTATGTGAACTGATAAGTTAATGAAATGAAGAGATTCTGCGCAGAATCGAAGAGGAAAGGAATATATGGAAAATACTGAGAAGGAGGAGGTACAGGATGATAGCATATCTGTTAAGACGTGAGAAGACATGAGGAAATAACTTCCATGGTATTAGAGGGAGCGATAGAGGACAAAAACTGTAGAGGAAGACAGAGATTTGAGTACATCCAGCAAATAGTTGAGGACGTAAGCTGCAAGTGCTACTCTGAGATGAAGAGGTTGGCACAGGAGAGGAATTCGTGGCGGGCCGTATCAAACTAATCAGAGGACTGGAAAAAAAGGAGAATACTGCATCCCTAAATGTTTGCAACCTTATTCACTTTCTACGAATCACAGCTTCTCGTCTCCATTCCAGAATCACCTGTGCTATCCGTGTCAGGAGACCATCACCCTCTCACTCCATTAAAACTGGTTTAATGTCTGTTCTGTCGTAATGTTTCTGCCGGCGGACGCATTAGGGCATTGAACTTAATCAGTGATGCGACTTGAAAATTATTGCCGCACCAGGACTCGAACCCAGATGCTCCACTTCTATTAAACGGTTACCTTAACCGCGTCGGCCCGTTGGACACGCTGCTCAGCTGACCCAGATTCCCATCCCGCCGACCCAAATTCCCAAATCATCATATTCTAAAGTGGCGTCCCTGTCGACGTCACCCTCGTTCGCAGCGCGACATGTATTTGTAAGTGAAACCTGGTGTGCTTCCACACTGAAATCTGTGTATGTGTGTGGGTGCGTGGGCTTGGTATGTCTTTGTCGGACATGTCCGATATCGGTCGTCAGGGTAGCGCGTCCGGAGGAAGCCATCTGAGTTCAAGCGCCGGCCGGGGTGGCCGAGCGGTTCTAGGCGCTACAGTCTAGAACCGCGCGACCGTTACGGTCGCAGGTTCGAATCCTGCCTCGAGCATGGATGTGTGTCGTTAGGTTAGTTAGGTTTAAGTAGTTCTAAGTCTAGGGGACTGATGACCTTAGAAGTTAAGTCCCATAGTGCTCAGAGCCATTTGAACCATTTTTTGAGTTCAAGCCTCGGTATCGCAGCATTGATTAATTTCAATGCCCAAATGCGGCCGCCGTCCGAAAAATTTCTCTCAGTAAAGGTTACTTAGTAAACCACAACCCACATTGTCGGCAACGTAAGGCTGCACTACGCAGGCAACACTTACTCTCTAGATGCTGAAAAGACGCATACTGGGACGTGACAGTACGTATCAGGGACCGTATTTCATTTATCACAAAAAACCTCTATACAATACTATTTCCCCACCCTCTGTAACGGTGCATTGTTAGCAAGTGGGGTCACTACCTTCATATAGTTTTCGATGATCTTGTATCTTCCCCTTAAAGTGGGGTCACTACCTTCATATAGTTTTCGATGATCTTGTATCTTCCCCTTAAAGTGGGGTCACTACCTTCATATAGTTTTCGATGATCTTGTATCTTCCCCTTAAAGTGGGGTCACTACCTTCATATAGTTTTCGATGATCTTGTATCTTCCCCTTAAAGTGGGGTCACTACCTTCATATAGTTTTCGATGATCTTGTATCTTCCCCTTAACGTGTACTTACATGTCTCGTGTTTATTCGTCATTCTAACAAGGGAACTTCCTCATCGCACCCCCCTCAGATTTAGTTATAAGTTGGCACAGTGGATAGGCCTTGAAAAACTGAACTCAGATCAATCGAAAAAACAGGAAGAAGTTATGTGGAACTATGAAAAAAATAAGCAAAATATACAAACTGAGTAGTCCATTTGCAAGATAGGCAACATCAAGGATGGTCTGAGCTCAGGAGCGCCGTGGTCCCGTGGTTAGCGTGAGCAGCTGAGGAACGAGAGGTCCTTGATTCAAGACTTCCCTCGAGTGAAAAGTTTAATTTTTTATTTTCAGACAATTATCAAAGTTCAGGCACTCACACATAATCAACTTCGCTCTCCAAAATTCCTGGACATGTTCAGATTTGCTTGGACATATGCAGGATTTGATGGTCTACACACGGAAAAATTTGAAAACGTTTAAAACATATGTTTTGACAAAGCACAGGGAAAACTGTGCGACTGTGAAACTGTTGCATTCATTTGTTGCAGTTTATGTGACAAACTCTTATGTTTTCATCACTTTTTTGGGAGTGATTATCACATCCACAAGAAAACCTAAATCGGGCAAGGTAGAAGAATTTTTTTACCCATTTTTTTACCCAAGTGTACAAGTTAGGTGGGTCGACAACATATTCCTGTAATTGACGCACATGCCGTCACCAAAGTCGTATAGAATATATCAGACTTGTTTTCCTGTGGTCAAATCGGTTGACCTATGACCTTGCGATCAAATGTTTTCGGTTCCCATTGGAGAGGCAGGTCCTTTCGTCTACTAATCGCACGGTTTTGCGGTGCGGTCGCGAAACACAGACACTAAACTTATTACAGTGAACAGAGACGTCAGTGAACGAACGGACAGATCATGCTACTCACACTAACCACGGGACCACGGCGCCCCTCACCTCACACTGTCCTTGATGTTGCCTATCTTGCTCATGGACTACTCAGTTTGTATATTTTGCTTATTTTTTTCATAGTTCCACACAACTTCTTCCTGTTTTTTCGATTGATCTGCGTTCAGTTTTTCAAGGCCTATCCACTGTGCCAACTTATAACTTAATCTGAGAGGGGGTGCGATGGGGAGGTTCCCTTATAAGTGGCCATTTTCTGCACTCTGAACGTCGAGTGACGAGGTTCTTGCGTTCATGTTTATCCCTCTGCGGTAATCAGAGGTACATGTAAGATAAGGCTCTGAATGATGTGGGCTGTACCGAATGTTTTTGTCTGATACGAATGGGCAAGTGATTTGCTGCATTGTGGCCATTCTATCAGTCATTCCCGTCTTTCATAGTGGACGTCAATCACTGTTATTCATGCGTTTTTTACTTTGACGGTGATGGTTCTCCTCCAGTACACTCTAAAGTACACTCTTGCACGTTGGTTCATGTGGGGTTTAGGGCCTGCGTGATCTTGAAAAAGGAATATCCCACGTGCCAAGAATGAACTGGCTGTGATCAAATGCACTGATGTCTTGAGTATTGCCACTCGACTTTCGCACCGGCGGCTGGTAAAAGGCATGACGATATCTCAGTCAAGTGACATAGTCCATTGGCCAAGGAAACAGATTCTGTCATCAGCCAATACAGCATATATCGCTAATTCAATTGTTAACGGGTATACATCTTTATTTAATATTATAAAATTTTTTAACGGTCCACTTCCCTTCTGGTAATCTTCTTTTACATTTTTACGTCCTATTTGTATTTGCTATTTTTTCTTATTTCCCGTTTTCCCACGCTGTCTCGTTTCCACTGACTTACAGCACTGTGTTACAAATCGGGAGTGGTGCGATCTGTCTTCACACATTTCATTTCGTGAGTCACACGATTACTATTACATCATGCAACCTTTGTGATCATTTTTTCACGGTTCCACGTAGTGATTTGAGGTACTGGATCGGTATTCGAGGGGGGGGGGGGGGGGGGGTGGAGCAGCGATCGAATTCACGTCTTTCACTTTCCTTCGTGGTGGAGGGGAAAAGGGGGGGGGAGAGAGAGCGGAGCCGGGATCAGATTCGCATCTTCCACTTTCCTTCGCCTTCCCAGAGCAGATGGGCAGTTGGCCGCAGTTCTTATTTTTCTTAGCGTCGCTTATGGTTTGATGCAATTCTTTGTGAAGTGTCGAGGCAAAGTTTCCACGTAATTACGTGTTTGAGTCACTGATATGACGGCGGTTTGCCATCTTAGCACTAAGTTTACGTCTCAGTTCTTTGCCAGTAGGACAAACTACTGACGGAGCAGTGACGTATTGAATACTGAAGGCCTAGATCTGTTTCTCGGTAATACATCTGTGAGTCCATTTTCGCGCTGTAATCGTAATATGAGATCATACTTCATGACCTACACTCAGAAGTCACGGCCTTCAGTAAGATACAGACGTTAATAGCGAAATAAATTCAGTAGCTCTTGCATCCGTATGAAGGGTCATTCAAAAAACCTTCAATAATTTTCACAGTAGTTTATTTTTGGCAAAGAGCTATCGTAAATTACAGGGCGTCATGGTCATACGTAAAGTAAATGAACTAGTGTAAGCGTTCTTCCAGCTGGTGTAGACGTCAGCCACCATGCCACATGGACACGGCTCTTCCCGCTTCTTCGCTGAGTCGGTGTCATCTTCTTCCTACTCTTAGCATTCTACACAATCCTCAAAACCAGATCCAGCACAAAATTTATCCTAGTACAACAACAATTACAACATATTTTAAACTATGTACGGTTACTTCATACAGTCATATGTAATGCTGTTACCCTTCAGAACTTTATAAAAGAAATGATTATCCCCTAGCTTACTTGCAATAATTTAGTATGAAGTTAAAGAAATTAATAAGTAGGCAATTTTCATAACAAATTTTGCTACTGTCACATGTTATTTTATGTTGTATTATTATTGGATGTGTATTTCCACACATATACTAATTTCTTTTCATGGATAATCTGTTTTTGTTAGACGATGAGCCCTGTTTCCATTTTGCTCTACGCATCCCATCTCGTAGTATCAACAAAGCGTAACTAGTTCCATGTTCGCAGTGCCTCAGTTGTCTTCCACGAGGCAAATAACAAAGTTAATATCGATAAAGAAGAAAACCATCACCAGTGATTCGTGTAGCCATGCTGTTGTTCCTGCCTTTCGTCCTTTTGCTGATTACTCTTCTTTTCATTCTTGTTCCACTCTTATTTCAGGACTCGATCCAATTTCGCTTTTCTTGGCCAGATCGATTTTCGTTCTGAATTATCGACTGCGTCCTACTCGCCGCCTATGAACAGTATCTCACACAAAACACAACACAAATTATGCCATCCCAGTCATAGGTGAAGTTAGGCAGCAGTGCTCATGATGTTCTCATGTAAGTATTAGTTGTTACATATCTTCTCATTAGTGTACTCATGTACTTAGTTATGTTCTCTGCTTTATTCATCTTAACCTTGCAGGCGCTTTTCGTGACTGTGATCTTTCTGACCCAACAAGATCTCCTTCCTCTCATGCATCTCCATTATGCTGAATTTCTAAATAACAAAGACTCAAAACATATTATTACATTATTCTCCAGATCAAGGTTAATGTCCCGTTGTTGTCTGTAAATTTGCTCTACACTGATGTTCGAATAGCTCACCAACGTGTAAATCGTGTTCCTTCCATCCTAGGTCGTCCTTTTTGTTCCTTGTAAACTACGAAATCTCGCTTACCTTACAGTAACTAGCACATTTCGTACTATAAAAAATGTCCCCATCAAACCACCCTTTTGTTTAAACTTTGACTGACGTTTAACTATCACAAAATACCCTCTCACCCTCATAAAACCAAGTCCAAATGTGACTTTAACGAGGACCTCTACTTAAACGTCAACATAGCTTATCGTCCCAAAAACGTTCCGTTTCCGTGGACGAAGCCGGCCGGGGTGGCCGTGCGGTTAAGGCGCTTCAATCTGGAACCGCGTGTCCGCTACAGTCGCAGGTTCGAATCCTGCCTCGGGCATGGATGTGTCTGATGTCCTTAGGTTAGTTAGGTTTAATTAGTTCTAAGTTCTAGGCGACTGATGATCTCAGAAGTTAAGTCGCATAGTGCTCAGAGCCATTTGAACCATTTTTGAACCGTGGACGAAATACTTATAAGCACCTACTCAAATACTACCTGCCAAATAAAGACAAGCATAACAAATCTTAAAAATTCGAGTACCACCTTTCATGGATCAGCATGCATCCTTTCCACGCAACAGTCAACACGAGGTACATTCCTTGTCTTCCAACTCATCCCTAACACCATTATATCTGGATACTCACATCCGAGTGATATCCCTGTTTCATCGCTATTTTTTGCGGACGTTTTTGCGTCCTGGCAAAATTACATAGCATCTTTTTAGCTGCAAGTTATCTCTTATTTAAAGACATCATTATTCTCAGAGATGGTACCCTTTCTACTATGTCTGATTTATCTGTAATTCAAGATACTATGCGCTTCTTACGCACAGAGAATCTAACATAATCTAACGCCATAGACCAATGCTATGAACTCTAAGCAATCAATCTAACTTCTCATACGATTGTATCTTCATCTGAGCGCAAAATCTTAAGTTGAATTAGCTGCTCTTGCTGCGGCCTTATTCTGTACTCTACTCCAAAAAGGATTTGACATGACTAAGGCGGGGCAGACCAACACATTTCTTTGATTTATTCATTTCTAACTTGAATGCTTCACATGAACAGTTCTTATCCTCATCTGGCCACTATACATAGAAACAATTTGTGACATAACCTGTTTTGTCTCTCAAAAAGATTTCACTAGAAAGTTCTTGCCCATATGATTTCTCATATGCTAGCTTTCTGGTCAGTGTGCCCCCTTCTCTTCTGACCAGAATCTTGTATTCTATGCAACAATCTGGTCGAACAATTTCCTATGCTTTTGCCACATCTGTCGTGGGAAATCGACTATTTTTTCATTCTGTTCCATGGCTGACGATCCTTAAGACAGTCAAGGGGAAAAACAAAGCGGTACTGTGTGAAATCTCATTCACTATACCTTGGAAGCCCTTCAAAAATATTTCCCCCTTGCTATGCTGTTTAGTGCACTGTATCTGCAAAAGTGTAAGAGACCCTTCATTATAACTACTGCTGGATTCGAACTTGGGCGGTACTCTGAAATATAAATAAGTTTGATATATGTCTTTCCATCATCCAGACATTAATTGGAGCCCATTGCTAGAACAATTTTTTCTATGCGTCCGACTTCCATGAGGAAATCCATTACCAATGCCTCGTGTACTACCTGCACCATATGTTCCTGCAATGGTGTAAGTACAATAGATTTGGATGTGAGTTCAGTCACCACAATTGCATAACAGGAACCACATCATGTTCTTAGGAGCGGTCCCATTAAATCGGTTGCGACGAACCTTGATAATGTCTTTGGCACAATTGGGTAGACCGAGCGAGGTGGATCAGTGGTTAGCATACTGGACTCGCATTTTGGAGGATGACAGTTCAAACCCCGTGTCCAGCCACCGTAATTTAGGTTTCCTGTGATTTCCGTAAATCACTTCAGGTAAATGCCAGGTTTGTTCCTTTGAAAGGACATAGCCGATTTCCTTCCCCATCCTTCTCTAAACTGAGCCCGTGCTTCGTCTCTAATGACCTTGTTGTCGATGCGAAATTAAACACTACTCTCTATTTCTTTTTGCTCATAGTCAGGACATAGCTACCTAATGTGTTCACCCTTTCCACGCTCCTCAAATCCTTGAAAATCCTGTCTTGGCACTGTTGGTAGCCATACAGGGTCCTCTGTTAGATCAGAGTGTGACAGTATCAGTGCTCTCACCAATGCTGTTTTCAATACCTATGAGTCTCTTTCTGCTGCTGTCTCCCACACCCAAGGTGTTTTCTTTCTCGTAAGTTCACACAGCTACGGTGTCGCCATTGTGTCTACCTTTCTGAAATGCTTATCAAAATTTATAAGACCTAGGAATCCCCTCAGTCCCTTGCTGGTGTCTGACGATGGGAATTCCACGATGGCCTCGAATTTATTGGGGCTTGGTGATATGCTCTCTGCAGTTATATTGTGTCCTAAGTACTCTACTTTTGTTGTTCCAAAATACCAATTTTCTATTGGGATGGTTACTCCATGACTGTTGAAGACAGTGAATTTAGAACTCTGTTATGTATTCTCAGGATTTCTTTGCTAATAATCTTGATTTGACTTGTCAGATGTTGTTTCAGTGACTCATTGATCCCATCTAACCTCTGAATAAATGCTTCAGACGGTAAGACAAAATGGAAGGCGAAAAACTGATGGTATCATCCAAATCCAAGAAAGATAGATATAAGAAGTAGCTTTCTCTGCCAAAAACCTTGTCTCAGATTCGTTGAGGAAAAAACAGTGACTCTGTGCAACTCTTGTGGTTATTCTTTGACTTTCTCTGGCCTGTCCATTTCCAGGGCAATTATTGTATTCATTTGTTGAGAATCTAGAATAAGGCAAATTGATGCATGCTTTTCATAAACAACCCACAATGGACTATTATGAGTTGAAATAGCTGCTTCAGTCACTTTCTGTCTTTTAATGTTCTCTAAATTTTCACAAATACTTTATGTCTGCAGGCATGTGGGATGGGGTACGGAAGTATGAAACATTTTGGACAATCTTTTATTTTAAATGTGTATTGAAAGCTTTCGATTGTTCCTGGCTTTGGTGAGAAGACTTCTCCATTAATAAGTAATACCTTCCGGAACTGTTCCCTGTCTTGTGAACCAATGTTTTGAAATTGCTCCACTCATTCATTATTTTTGGACCAAATCCTCCTCCTCTACCTGACATTGGGTTCCTTCATCTTAGTTCCCACTTACTTTTATTCTGCATAATCTTCTTGTTCAAAGCATATCTTCAAGCAGCTCACTGGTATTTGCGCTCAAATATGCTTCTGCTTGAAATGGACATGTATTTTGTTCCTTTCTTTGAAATGACGTCCTCATGGGTAAGTTCTAATATCGCTTGATTATCATTCAGAGAGTCCACACCTATTAATAAGTCGGTGGCCAATTTAGATCCCCCAAGAAATTCCCCATCAAAATATATTGATTCATTTTTCCGAATTTAACCACTATGGCTCGTTTGATTCTCGTTTTCTTCACTACCAGCACAGGCAAACAAATATTCTTATCATATCTTTGAAATTATGTGTCAGCTATCCATGAAATTTTACTTCTACTGTCGAGTATGTCTTGTAATTGCATGTCTCCTATTTTTACTTTAATCACTGGATTCAGATCCTGTCTCATGATTACTTCCTTTTCCTCCAATAGCGTTACAGATACATCTCATTCCTTGGATTAGGCGCTCTGATTTCAATGATCTCTGCCTTTTCCTATCTCGATCTCGTGTAGGTCCATTTTGCATGAATTTCTGTTCATTATTATGATTCTGATAGCTGTTCCATCCTGCTCTTTTCTGTGAGTGATTATGAAAATGACTACCTTCTCCAGACAGTCAGTTTCTATTAAATGCCTATTATTATTGCAACACAGAGGCCTGTTCAAATTATTTTCTTGATCTCTTCTTCTCTCCATTGCGTTATGCTCATCGAAAGCAACTCTAGTTCACGGAGAATGTTTTTAAATGCTTGAGCATCTTTGTGGCATCATCCCACTAGTACTTCTGATAATTAATTGGTCGTTTCATGTATCAGAATCAGGTGATCTCATCTGCCCTTCCAGGACCATCTAAGAATTGATTTTTTCTGGCCATTGCTTCAAAGAACTTCACAGGGCTCTTTAAACCGAACACTACTAAATCCTTTGACATTATCATTTTGTAGTTTATCATATCCTGCGTGTAAGCAATAATTTGTGAGGAATGTGTCCCTAAATTCTGAGTAGAAGGAACATCTGGCAGGTATGCCTCTAATTTTTTCCGCTGTTCCCTCTTCAGGGTCTGTGGAGACAAATACTAGTTTTATCCTGAAGGTCATGAAGATGGTAAAGATAGATCAAACTGAGCAATTCAGGTTTTATGTTGAAGTGTGTTTCCATTATCGTTATAATGGTCCCACATTTGTTATGCAAGACCTGACTGCAGCTTCTGATGTGCTGTGTCTTCAGTTCAAGACCCACTGTGAAAGTTCTCACTGTTATTGTATCCATAAATACTTACATTTCCGTCAAGAATGTGAATTCTATTCTCTTGTACACAATTATGTGTTTCACCTCGTTCTGTTTCCCAGCTAACATTAGCAATTCCTATTTCGAATCCTGTTGTAATTTCTGTCTGATTTACCATTTACTTTCTATTGCTGCTCATTGAAGATTTCTTGTTTATTCTTAAATGTAAGCAGTGACTGTTCCTCCTAGGTTTCTGCTATTGATTCAATGCAACGTTCCACAATTTACATGTTTCCTACATTCACACTACTGGCCTGTTTATCACCGAAACAGTCTGCATCCCCCTGCCCATGCTCTTCTGAGCTAACAGGTTTGTCATCTAAGCCCTCACGTTCACCAATATCTCTCTCTTGCTTTTCGACATCGTGTAACCTTTTTAGAAATTGGTGTATGCTTGCTAGTTTTCCCCAATTGTCGTCCTTATAACAATAACCTTTTAGGTCAACATCATACTGATAATACTGTATGTCCCTTAAATTACACTAATGAATTATGACAACCATAATTGTAAAGTAAGTGACGAAGAATCAACATGACTTAAACACCTTTCAATAAATCACACTCGTTCAGCTGTGCAAAGTAGAATAGTATGAACACAAAGGTATACTACTCCTATTTCTTTTTATACCTATAATGGACTTTCTCAGTCTGTGCATGCTAATCATTCTCACAAGGAAAAAACTGAAAAATGTAAATAATAAAAGCTTAGTGTCATCCAAAAATTGTCCAGAAAATTTAATGTACCTGCACTTCATAGACTCAAGCATATATACGTCCACTTTCTGCTCTCTGTTGCAGGCCTCACACATTCTCACACATGCATGTATCACTTACAAACAGAACTGAATCTTGGCATAGACTGGTTGCACGAAGTGCAATGTACTGTCAACTTACATTGTGAACACCGAAACTTGCACAAGGCTCCATCCACTTTTCTGGTAATTCCTCTGAATTTCGTAACATTAATATCCATATTTGTACCCATGAGCCTATCCTCAGATTCCTGATGATGATACATATTCACAACATTGTCTTTTTATATATAACAGCTCTATGCACTGTTATCCCTACTAATAAGTTCTGACGACACAATTGTACAAAGAAATCACACATCAAAATAAAGCGCTCCAAAAATTTTCAACGTTGATATTATGATGCCAGCCAATCAGACATGGAACAGGGTGCACGGAAATACACAGTAGAAAAGAAGCTGAAAATAAAGTACATATTTAGTTGTATCCAAGGTTCTCGGGTGTCCAGCCGGATCCGATCGTCGAAGTTCCACGATATTTCGGAGAATAACCGTTCCGCCATCATCAGCACCACCAATATCGTGGAACTTCGACGATCGTATACAGCTGGACACCCGAGAACCTTGGATACAGCACATTCGCCGGGAAAGCCTCAGATCACATACGTATTTAGTTAATTGCACCAGCAATAGTTCTAGTGAATACTGCAGCTCTAAATGTTCACAGATTTTAAATGAAACATTAAAAACGAAAAACGTTAAATTTCTGGCTGCATCCCAGAATCTTCTGTTTTACTTCTACACTGTTCAGTGTTCACCAATATATGCAACATCCTGTATGTGTGAATTTACCTGGATCAGAACTGATTGTGATGCAGACACGCCCTTAAAACCAAATACTGGAATAAATGTACACAATGGAATGATTAACATTATGAAAGTTGTAAGAGGTCCGAGCAGATGTAATTTCGATGTATTGCTCATGCGCTGCCTGCAATAGGCAAGGTGTAAGAGAATCTCTGACCAGAGAATAGTGTTGACTGCAGTAGGAACTGTGTAGCTGTAGCAGTAAGTTGTTGCTAGTCGTGAGTCTGCCCTGGTCTGGTCTAGTGTATCGTATTGGCTGGCCCGGTCGTGGTGCAGCGATGTCGAGGCCTGAGTATTAATGTATAAGGTAAAAAAAAGCAGCCTCGCGCATATGTAGTAATGTTATCTCAAGTCCCATGTAAAAGTTTTAAAACTCTCGTAATAATAATCTTCCTCATGAAAAGTAACTTTTAACAACCATTCATTTCAATTTAAAGAATTTACTAATTTCTGCCATCCATGATCATCCCGATTATTGCAACAGAAAAATCAGTTGCTTCCTTTCATAAATGACAGATAGGTCGCCCAGCATTGCACAGAGCTGTGCCGGAAAAATTTATTGTAAGAGCAGATATATCCGGCGACTTCATTGAGGTAAGAATTTTTCCTTTTTTTATTTGGAATGATCTTTCAGGGCCATGACGCAGCACTACTGTCGTCCAAAATTTACCGGGTTAAATTCACAGTGAATTATTGAAAAGTCATAAGTGAGCGACAATTTAATTGTGAGGTTAGTTACATTGTTTTATTACCAGGTTACTGAATTAATTTTTTTTATTGGGATGTTATACTGAATGTGAACGACATAATTATAATTTTCACTGTTGAGAGGTTTAGGAATTTTTCTGTTTTGAGGTTACGCTAAATGTGAATGAATTTTGAGCTTAGATTAAATGAGAAAGAGTTTTGTAGGGAGGTTACAAATGAGAAAGAATTTTGTGGGGAGGTTACACTAAATTAAAATCTACTCATATTATTTATTATAATTTTGTTGGGGAGGTTACACTTGGCGACAACCGAACAGGATTGGATTTTCTTTGTGAATTTCTGAGAAGTAGTCATATATCTGCTCTTATTTACTTAAATGTTGTTTGCATCTGGCGCAACGCATTTACTAATTTGTCACTCTTTCTTTCACAGATCATCGGCAATTTATTGCTCTTTGTTGTAATTGTATTTGTTCCATTTTTGCTTCGTCTTTGTTTCATTTTTGTGCTTAATTTTGATTTGTGAAAAATGCTGCGAAAAACTGTTAACAGTACATCGCGATGTGCAATGAGTGACATAGCCGACTCGAATAATTTGGCCGATAATACTAGCGACACTCAGTGCAATAATCCTCTAATTACAGATAATCAGTGCGTACCGACCACTAGTAATGATTTTAATGCTAATGATGAGCAAACAAATTCAATTGTGTCCTCTGTTAATTTAACGACAATTGATGACGCGGCATGTTCCGTTACAATGAACGCAAATTTTGGCTGGGATCAAGTTATGGTAGTATTGCTACAAATTAGTGAATCGCGTAAACAACTTAATGAAAATCTCAAACAACAACTTAATGAAAATAATGAAAATCTCAAACAACAACTTAATGAAAAACTAGTCAATAATTCCAAACAGTCGAATGAGAAACAAGACAACAATTACAAACAACTTAATGAAAAACTAGATAACAATTCCAAACAGCTTAGTGAACAGATTACAGCCGTTGCCGTGCAATGTCATGATACCAAGGAACAATTACATGAGGAAATTAAGGCTTGTGCTAGGAACAGTAGTGAAGAAATTAGATCTGTGGCACAAGAATTAAGTAATACACATGCAGCCACAACTAAATTACTTAGAGATGAAATTAGTGCAGTCGCTAAACAATGCTCTGAAAACGCAACACAGTTACGTGACGAGTTTAAATTAATGTCAGCAGAACTTTCACGCACGCTGGATGCGAAAGTAGGCGCGAAATTTGACCAACAGAAAAGCCAAATTGACGAACGTTTTAATTACCCCCTACACAACAGTGAAAAGCGTTGCAGTAAATTTATACAGGAACAGAATAAAGTAAAGCAACAAGTCATTGAAACAATTACTGTACAAAGACAGGAAGATAAGCGTAAATTGTTTACGAAAGCAAAAACATACGTAGACAACAATATTGCTACAGTATCAGACGAAATTAACAGTATCAAACAGTTGAATAACGAATTGCATGATGAAATCTCCGATCTTAAAACAAAAACAGACATACACATATTAGACTTTCAGACAATGACCAACAGACTTGAAAAATTGGGACTAATACAGAATTCCGATGCCATCAAAGCAGACGTTAAAAAATTGAACAAAACCACACGTAAAATACAAAAACAAATTAATGTTTGTGATACTAAAAACGATGATCACGTAAAAGCACTGACTGAAAAATATGATGAATTGGCCAGTCGTGTTGATGTTATCGAAAATGATAATGACACCAAATCAGACGATACGTCACCAGTTTCGCTTAATCAAACACCCGAATTCAAAAATTTACAGCAGACGAACAGTAAGATAGGTTCGTCTAATAATACATTACGTAGAAAATTGTCATCTTTACAGCAAGAAGTGACAGAGATGAAAAATATTTGAGCCTTTAACACACCACAGCATATGCCACTTTCCGAACATTTGTCAGACTCACACAGCCAGTATAATTTAGGTAATTTACAGAGAGTACGTGAGTTAGATTCCGAACAGTCACAGACAAACAGATTATCATACAACCCTGAACCTGTTCATACATACAGAGACGATAATTTTGATTACAAGCACTTTCTATCCGTGAGAAAATTTAAGGTATTTAAAAATGACAGAACACAGTCACGCTTTGGACTGGATACGATAATTTACTTTTCAATTTTCACTGCCATTGCCTGTAATGCAGAAACTAGAATTGGACTGGATATAACAACTTGCTTTTGAATTTTCACTGCCATTGCCTGTAACGCAGAAACTAAAATATATTTGCAGCACGTAAGTGACCTCAGGGGATTCATTACACTTTGATGAATATGTGCCGTAGCGTGCACAGGGCCCCGAGCCGTAGTAGTGCTATTTCATCTTTAGTTTTCTGCACTGCTGCCTTCACTTCTACTATCCTTTATATCTATCAAAACAGCTCTTCAACTATCGATCTATCTAGAATTAAGAATGAGTAAAGAAAACCTGATATGGCAAGTTTTACCGAAAGTGACAGTTTTCTTTAGACACTCCCGAAATGACAACTACCGGCATAATTTTAATAACAGACAAAACTGTAATCATCAGTATGTACAACATTTTGAGCAATCGTCAAAATTATCAGCAACCACATTTTGGTAACAATAGAGGCTTTTCCCTACAACAGCAACAAAACCAGCCGGTTAGCATACCTAATCACAATGCAGTCTGCAAGGTCAACCAAGCTTTAATGTTTCGCCGCCTACACGTATAGCGTCGGCCACACCAAATAGCAACGCACTGCAGTAAAGAAATCACTACGTACAGAAGACACATCATTTCAATTCCTATCGCAACGCGCCGTATAGCAATGAGTATTATGACAGACGTAAATGTAATAAGCACAATTTTCAGCGTACGCTTAATAACAGTCGGTCTTACCAGCAGCATAATCAACCACAACAACAGATTATCATCAATGAACCAGACAGTAGGTATCATCCCGAACGTAATACGTAGGGAGGAAGTAACAGAACAGTACAAATAGTCGAAATGCCACAGCATCCTCCTGCAAATAACAGCACTTCAGAAAGAATTTAACTACAGGTTGCATCTTCCAACAACGTAAGCAATACTTTTGACACACAGAATCTTGTTCACGAAAATGTTATTAGTTTTGACGGCATCCGATACACACTTTTGCATAAAAGACAGAATTACAACGTATGTAGACGACATTCTTATTGCAGAAGCTAACTGGTCTGAACATAATTTGATTCTTGAACAACTGTTACAAACCTTTCGTGCACAAGGACTCACAGTTAATCTTAGCAAATCGCACTTTGGCAAAACTTCTATAAAATTTCTTGGACATGTAATTTCAGCAGAAGGCATTGCGCCTGACACGGAAAAACTTCAAGCTTTACGTGACATTACTGTTCCTACGACGAAGAAACAGCTACGCAGCTTTTTGGGTTTAATTAACTTTTTTCGTAAATTTATTCATTACTCTGCTTTAGACACCCCTAGATTATGTCAATTGACGGGTAAAACACTATTTGGTCCTGGGATAGCCAAGCACAGTCTCAATTTGTCAATCTGAAACAAGCTTTGTTGAATGCACCACTTTTATCACATCCAGATCTTACTAGAAATTTTTCTATTGCCACCGACAGTTCTAACACTGCTTTAGGCGTACACATTTTTCAGGAAATTGAAGAAGATGGTTCTACAGTAATTAAAAACATAGCCTTTGCGAGTCGCATTCTGTCACCTGCTGAACGCAATTATTCTGTTACAGAACTTGAAACATTATGTGTTGTATGGGCATTTACGAGATTTCGGCATTTTCTTTATGGAAGACATACGACCGTTTACACAGACCATAGAGCTATCCAATTTTTACTTTCAGCAAAATCTACACATGACAGGTTAAGCAGATGGAAACTTTATTTACAGGAATTTAATTTTACAATTGTTCACATTCCCGGTACACAGAATGTTGTAACAGACGCACTATCCCGTTCTCTCACCAACAATCAGCAAGACATCGGAACCAACTTCTGCCAAGCAAATTTTAGCGTCATGCATTTTCAACAAGTTGCATTTGAAAATTTCATTTCGTCGTCATTACGAGATATAGCACAGGAGCAGAGCAAAGACAACGTATGGAAAGAAATTAAACACCTTTGGCAAGATAGGAATAATGTTACCATCAGAAACCATTACACTGTACGCAATAACATTCTGTTTCGCCACTCTCACCCTGACAGCACAACTGGTTATTATGCATTCCTGACGAGCTTGTTACCAAATTAATTTGGTATACTCATTTAAGTTACGCACATTATGGAGCCAGAAAATGTTTTCTTATACTGAGACAGAACTGTTATTTTGCGAACATGGAGAAACGTATTCAACGAGTTTCAGCGTCATGTAAAATCTGCCAGAAAGCTAATTCAGACACGACTTCACATATTCCTCCGTTACGTCCCATTGTACCCGTTAAATTGAGACACATGGCCGCTGTAGACATTTTTGGTTCGATTCCCAGAACTAATAGAGGTTTTTGCTACATCTTTGTCGCTGTTGAACTCACTTCGAAATTTGTTACCTTCACTCCGTTACGCAAAGCTACTACTAAATCTGTTTCGAATGCATTTGTAAAACATTTTCTCTTTCATGTAGGGCATGTATTGAAAGTAATATCCGACAATGGACCACAATTTCGATCTGCTATATGGACATGTATGTTACGAGCAAGAAACATTTCTCCGATTTATATATCCAAGTATCACGCTTCTTCGAACCCTTGTGAACGTCTAATGAAAGAAATTGGTAAACTATGTAGAATAAACTGCCATAAAAAACATATCTATTGGGATACACACATACTGTCATTCCAGGATGTAATTAACTCGATACCAAATGAATCTACTATGCTATCTCCGACTGTTATATTGAAAAATGTTGAACCACCTAACAAAATTAAAGAATTAATATCCTTTCCTACATCTCCTCGACTACAACACCATGAAATAATTGACAACAACATCAAACGTGCCGCAGAGCGCCGGAGAAGACAGCAAAAACAGGTTTGTACACGCCGTGACTTTCACATTGGACAGAAGATATTAGTACGCACACATTATTTATCCAACAGAGGAGAGAGTAGATGCAGTAAATTTGAGCTTCTATACGCAGGTCTATACAGAATTCGCAGCATTCCTCACCCCAGTGTAGTACACGTCGAAACTCTGAGAACCAGAAAAAGTAAAGGCAATCACCATGCCTCCAATATTAAACCCTTTATTGAATGAACATACTTTATGATTTATCACACTGTAATGCCATTTGCAGATATTTATATGAACACTTACTGATGATTATCATATTTATTCCTGGCAAGTGCCCGGCAAGGTAAGGTTAGCAGCTCGCTTTTCTTGTCGTTAGACATCAGACCGTGCACATTTTTCCAGATAAACTTACATATTTTATGACCAATTACGCAATTCTACCTATGTGATTACTTATTGATGATTGTCATATTTTTTCTCGGCAACTGCCCGGCAAGGTAAGGTTAGCAGGGCGCTTTTCTTGTCGACCGTGCACATTTTCCATTTTTCGTGTATGTATGATTGTTTTCCTGTTTTGTCTGTATGCACTATGAAATGTTTAAGATGTAACAAACACCAGTTGACTTTGACATTTCTCCTTATGATATCTCAATATCTTGACTATTTTACTTTTTTTTTTGCTACTACATTATGATACTCTGTGTACTTTTTTTTGGCACTTGAAAACTGTCTATGTTTTTGACAATACTTTTTCTGTCATGCTATGCTGTATGCTTAATTATATCACTAGAAACCAGTTTTTATTTAATGGGTATATCATTTAAGTGCAAGATATTGATCCTTATTCATCATTTTCAGAAGCAATAACGTGTAAAAGAAATAAATTAAACAAACCACAGTGGATTACTATGAAATGGGAATTTCACCTTCAGAATGAACGAAAGAAAATGGAATACCTTGTGATGAAGAGTACATGGATCAGAATTAACAAGCATTAACATGAATATACTATACATATCGTATGATAGCAGTCTTAACTAATTTCTTTCTTTCAGAATACGAGGCGATTGATGCAGGTTGTCAGACAGAACTACACATCTTAGTTTTAGTGATGAAACACGCGAGAAATAAGAACCTCTATGCTATGAATAGTTGTATGAGTAAATGGTAATATGAATAATGAATAATGAAGTGTCTTTTTTGCAGATGATAATGAATGATGATGAATAGTTATATGAAGAATATGCTAATATGAATAATGAAGTTTTTCTTTGCAGGTGATGATAGTAATGAAGTTATGGTAATATGAATAATGAAGTTTTTCTTTGCAGATGAGGATAATGATGAAGTTTTTATATTTACTGTTAGTTAAGAGATGCTATGTAGTTATTTAAGTATTTGTCTGATGTCGCATGGTATAATGACTACATGTTTTGGAAAGGACAGCTAGAGTACATACATATTGAGTTCACGTTTCATTACCTGTTAATGCGAAGTTCACTACTTTTCAGCATACTATGCATTTCTTCTTTCAGCTTAATAATCCATTTCCTATTTTTTCCAGGAGAAGCTATTCATGAAATTAATGTGCTATAAGCAGTTAGTTATTAAACCTGTTCTAGTACTTGCATTTTTTTTAATACTACTAGTTTAAGAGATATTTATAGTATTAAATATAATGCAGATTTGTCATATGTATTGAATCCATTATATCTACGTATTATTGAACCACAGACCTTGAGTAATAGTTACAGTGTGTTACATTTTAAATATGTCCTATGTCACTTGAATGATGAGTTCTGAGTAATACTGAATGATGTTTTGTAATAATGCATAATACTATGCCAATAATTTCTGTAAATAATATTTTTGTTATACTCTATAAATGCTATGCCAATAATTAACTCTCATTTTTAATGATGACTTCTGAATAATACTGAATAATGTTTTATAAAACTATATGAATACTTTGTAACTGGCCAATGAATGCCACTGTTTCTTATATTTTAAATTTGTCATATGTCACTTACATGCTATTATATATGAATACCAGTAGCTTGATGCTACACTCATTAGCTCCTGTTTTGAATGATGAGTTCTGATGGTTTGTAACTGGCCAATGAGTGCCCCAATGATTACTATAACTAGATGAATTATGTAAATGGTATGCCATTAATTAACTTTTGCTTTTAATGATCACTTCTGAATAATGCATAAAAATGGTTTGTAACTGGCCAATGAGTGCCAATGATTACTATAACTAGATGAGTTATGTAAATGGTATGTCATTAATTAACTCTTGCTTTGAATGATCACTTCTGAATAATGCATAAAAATGGTTTGCAACTGGCCAATTAGTGCCAATGATTACTATAACTAGATGAATTATGTTAATGCTATGCCATTAATTAACTCTTGTTTTGAATGATGACTTTTGAACAATGCATAAATATGGTTTGTAACTGGCCAATGAGTGCCAATATTTAGTGTAAGCAGATGACTTATGAATAATGTTCCGTAATACTCCATACATAGTACAGAAATATTTAGTAACTAGGCAATGAGTGCCAACAATTACTCAAATCGGTTGATAGACTAATTTAATTCTCAATGATGACTAGCATAAGACTTAATGTCCTTCACCTTCTGACCTAATTACCAGTAATTACTGCAATATCCGTTTGTCCTGTCCATCCTCATGATCATGGAGCACTATATTTGGATTTTGCACTAATTCTACGTTGGTGAAAAAGTATCAATTCTGCAGGAGTGTGGTGTTGACACATCAAGCTGTCCACCACCTTGAACGATGGAGATGTTATTATCGTCCCACTGTTTGGTGTACCTAATGTACTACCAAAATGATAACATTGAATATTAATACGACATTTCAGTGTCTTGGCTACAATGATTAATACTTCAGGGAAGAGAACTTCAGATTGTCTCACTTGCTTCTGTAGAAAGATATGGCCTTTCAGTGCAGCTACGTGCAACCTACTGTGCTACAACCATGATGCAATCCTTCCCTTTCCTTTCCTAGTGCTTGTAAAATGGTAGAGATATATAGAGTGCGTGTGCACTTTACGTCATTTATTAATATGTTAAGTATTCATTGCGTATCCTAGTTCTTGTAAAATGATAGAGATATATACAGTGTGTGTGCACTTTATGTCATTTATTAATATGTTTTGTACTCATTGCATATCCTAGTTCTTGTAAAATGGTAGAGATATATACAGTGCGTGTGCACTTTATGTCATTTGTTAATATGTTTTGTACCCATTGCGTGTACATTTTGTCATTTCTTGATATGTTCTGTACTCAGTGCATGTGCACTCTTTCATTTCATGTTCTGCACTTATATATATATGTATATACTCTGTGACTGTAAACTTAGTTAATTAAGTAGATTTTAGAAAAAATTTGTTGCTCATGGCAAGTCCAATTGTCTCACCATCGGTGCCAAATTTTTGCACCCCCCCCCCCCACAGTGGAGGGTTATGTAACAGGTCCGAGCAGATGTAATTTCGATCGATGTATTGCTCATGCGCTGCCTGCAGTAGGCAAGGTATAAGAGAATCTCTGACCAGAGACTAGTGTTGACTGCAGTAGGGACTGTGTAGCTGTAGCGGTAAGTTGTCGCTAGTCGTGAGTCTGCCCTGGTCTGGTCTGGTGTATCGTGTTGGCTGGCCCGGTCGTGGTGCAGCGATGTCGGGGCCTGAGTATTAATGTATAAGGTAAAAAAAAAGCAGCCTCGCGCATATGTAGTAATGTTATCTCAAGTCCCATGTAAATGTTTTAAAACTCTCGTAATAATAATCTTCCTCATGAAAAGTAACTTTTAACAACCATTCATTTCAATTTAAAGAATTTACTAATTTCTGCCGTCCATGATCATCGCGATTATTGCAATAGAAAAATCAGTTGCTTCCTTTCATAAATGACAGATAGGTCGCCCAGCATTGCACAGAGCTGTGCCGGAAAAATTTATTGTAAGAGCAGATATATCCGGCGACTTCATTGAGGTAAGAATTTTTCCTTTTTTTATTCGGAATGATCTTTCAGGGCCATGACGCAGCACTACTGTCGTCCAAAATTTACCAGGTTAAATTCACAGTGAATTATTGAAAAGTCATAAGTGAGCGACAATTTAATTGTGAGGTTAGTTACATTGTTTTATTACCAGGTTACTGAATTAATTTTTTTATTGGGATGTTATACCGAATGTGAACGACATAATTATAATTTTTACTGTTGAGATGTTTAGAAATTTTTCTGTTTTGAGGTTACGCTTGGCCGGCCGCGGTGGTCTAGCGGTTCGAGGCGCTCAGTCCGGAGCCGCGCGACTGCTACGGTCGCAGGTTCGAATCCTGCCTCGGGCATGGATGTATGTGATGTCCTTAGGTTAGTTAGGTTTAAGTAGTTCTAAGTTCCAGGGGACTGATGACCATAGATGTTAAGTCCTATAGTGCTCAGAGGCATTTTTGGTTACGCTAAATGTGAATGAATTTTGAGCTCAGATTAAATGAGAAAGAATTTTGTAGGGAGGTTACAAATGAGAAAGAATTTTGTGGGGAGGTTACACTAAATTAGAATCATACTCATAATTTTTTTTTTTAATTTTGTGGGGAGGTTACAAAGTTCATGATCATAGCAGTGAATCTTGAGGTGTGAAATATGCATATTGTCAGGGAGGTAACATCTCCTCGAATCACAGACATAATTTAAGTGAACTCTTTGGTTTATTACGAAAAGACAGGTTACTGAACAAGCACCTAATTAAGTTTTGAAATCACGAGAATTACAAGCATAGAACATTAGCTATGGGAAGTGGACAAGTGAACTATTGGTTCGCAAAGTTACTGTGTGGGGGTTGGAATTAACTCATAATCATGTATCGGGCTTCGTAAAATTTAACTCGACATACACATCAGTTACAGTGATTGTTTGTCTGACCGGAGAAACGACGAAGTACATGCAATTGAGAATGCACTGACAAATGTGGCAAAGTGAATCTGAACACGTTTCTGAATTTCTAGTTCGCAATGGACCTAACACACCACAGCTGCAGGTTATACTCGCCATTATCGCCGGTTTGATATGAACAGATCCGTGATACCTTGTGTGGTTGCGATCAGTCCCAGTCAGTTCCTTGTCAAGCAGCAGCTAGCCTCGTATCACAGGCCATGGGAAAAGCTAAAAAAATTGTGCTCAAAACTATCTGCCGACTGTCCGGTGTCTTCTGGACCACTGACAAATCAAGGCTCTTACTCGTATGCCCTGTTTTTTGGACATCCTGGCAATATTTATCAGCTGAATGCACTTTTCTTAGCATGACAGCGATGCTGTGTTTTTTGTAGTATATTTATTAACTTCCTTGAGGTTTAATCTCTCGTTTTTACAAGTGAAAATTCATTCAGTCTGTAGCGCAGAAGTTTCTCGCTGAACAGCCAGCGACATAGCTTATTAACGCATCAGCGTCCATTGGTGACAAGTCAGGTGGGTAGCAAGTTGCATATCAAGAATTCTGTCTGCTTTTATAGTTCACTTCACCAGTTAGTCTTGCTAGGAGGGCTAGGGTATGTGCATGCTGTGTGCAGACGCAGCAGGAGCTGGCCGCAGTCCGCGTACAGCTGAATGCGCTTTTGGCTGCGGGCAGTCACCTTCAGGCTACTGCCTCAGGGTGTAGCGGTGGCGGAGAATCTGGCGCGTCGCATGGGACACCTCAGGTGTCGCTTGTTTTGCCCACGGACTTTGTTTCCGAGGCACCAGATAGTGCACCCGACGTGGTGGAACCGCTCTCAGAGCAGGGTGAGTGGCGGGTGGTTACGCATTTGCGTCGCTCTAGGCGGAGGGCCAATGTGGAGACTGGCCGTCTGGCCTCGCCCGTTGACACTGTGAGTGGACAGGTAGCCGTAGGGTTCGAGCAGATACACGGTGGGAGGGGTTTACTAGTCTAGGAGTTTTATGGAGTCCCTTAGGCGGATAGCGTTCAGGGCTAGAAAGAAAGCCAATGTGCACTCGGTGTGCCTGCCGGGGGGCCTCGTCCGAGATGTAGAGACGGCCTTGCCTATCGCATGGGTTCTAGGCGATCTGTAATTCGTACAAGCGGCTGGTGCAGGTGGAGAAGCCTCCTGGCCTCGCGCGCGGATTGCAAACAGAGCTCGTAATTTGCAGCGTTTTTCCCAGAGCTGATCAGGGTCCTTTGGTTTGGAGCCGAGTGGAAGGTCTCATCCGAGGGCTTCGTCGACTCTGTGACGGTCTTAGCTGCAGATTTCTAAACCTTCGTTATCACGTGGGGATTTGTAGGAATGCCCTTAATAGTTCAGGGGTGCACTACGCTATGGAAGCAACTACCAGGGTATAGCGCCTGTCGATATGTAGCAAGGCAAGTCAAGCGGCTTTCAGAATAAAGACACTTTCTCATAATTTTATCAGTAAACTGTCGAAGTATTCATAATAAGGTTCCCGAATTAACTCCAGGGAAGTTCTCACACTCCCTGAAACCCGAAGTGCAAAGCTCTGAGATATTTAGCGAGTCGTGGAATGTACAGTATATGGAAAAGACAGAGTAGAAGCCATAGGGTGGTGAGTGTTCATTGTAATTGAAAAAAATATTGTCTCTAGTGAGGTCGAAATTGATTATGACAGTGAAGTTATCTGGCCGCGTATAACAGGTGCAGGTGAAACCAAGTTAATTGTTGGATGTTTTTACCGCTCACCGGATTCTGCTGTGACAGTTGTAGAGTCCTTCAAAGAAAGCCTACGGTCAATAGCTCATAAAGCATAAATATGCGGATCATGCAACATCAGTTGGAGGCGACTTTAAGCTACCGAGTACATATTAAGATGTTTCTACGTGTGTGTGTATGGGTGGGGGGCGGGGGGTGTAGAGACAGACAGTTATGAGAAATACTTTTGAACATGAAAGTTCCTAGCAGATTAAAACTGTGTGCCGGACCGAGGCTCGAATTCGGGAACTTGCTTGCAAGCGCTCTACCATCAGCTACCCAAGCGCTACTCACTGTCCTTCCTCATAGATTCAGTTTTTCCAGTACCTTCACTCCTACTTTCCAAAATTCACAGAAGCTCTTCTGCGAATCTCGCAGAGCTAGCACTCCTGGAAGAAAGGATATTGCGGAGACATGGCTTAGCCACAGCCTTAGAAATGTTTCCAGAATGAGATTTTCACTCTGCAGCGAAGTGTGCGAAAGGCAAAGGTTCCGAGTTCGAATATCGGTCCGGCACATAGTTTTGATCTACCAGGAAGTTTCATATCAGCGCACACTCCGCTGCAGACTGAAAATCTCATTCTGGATACTTTTGAACACTTTTTCTGAAAACTGTCTTGAGCAGTTAGCTCAGCAGCCCACACGCAATGGAAATATCTTAGATCTCGTAGCTACAAATAGGCGGGACTTTATATGCAGTGACACTATAGAAACGAGGATTAGCGATCATGCTATGGTTACGAAAGTTAATAAATCAGTCCAGAAGGCTAGGCTAGGAGAGTGTTTGGGCTAAACAGAGCAGGTAATCAGTTGTTGGCATCTCACTTAGACAGCGAACTTACTTCACTTACTTCAGAAAGCTGGATGTAGACAAATTGTGAGCAAAGTTTAAGCAGATTATAAATCGCCATCTAGAGAGGTATATGCCAAGTAAGTGGATAAGGGATGGAAAAGACCCATCACGGTTTAGTAACGAAATTTGAAAGACGCTGAGGAAGCAGAGGCTGTTGCACTCACGGATCAAAAGAGAATGCACAAATAACGACAAGCAGTGGTTACTAGAGCTTCGTGCGTCTGTGGAAAGATCTATGCGCCAAGCATACAACAGCTACCGCCGTCATACGTTAGCAAAAGATCTCGCAGAAAACGCGAGAAAATTTCGGTCCTACGTAAAATCTCTAAGCTGTTCTAAGGCTTCCATTCAGTCCCTTCTTGACCAGTTTGGTGGGGCAGTTGAAGGTAGCAAAATGAAATTCGAAGTTTTAAATTTCATGTTCACCAAACTGTTCACACAGGAGACTCGTAGAAACACACCGTCATTTGAGCATCGGACAGACTCCCGTGTGGACGACATAGTAATAAGCATCCCTGGAGTAGAGGAACAAGTGAAAGATTTGAAAGGAAATAAATCACCAGGCCCGGATGAAAACCCAGTTCGATTTTACGAAAATACTCTACGGTTTTGGCCCCTTACATAGCTTGCACTTATCGCGAATCTCTCGCCCAACACGAAGTCCCGGGCGGCTGGAAAAAGGCGCAGGCGACTCCAGTATATAAGAAGGGTAAAAGAACGAACCCGCAAAATTACAGTCCAATATCGCTAACTTCTGTTTGCTGCGGAATCCTTCAACATCTTCTGAGTTAGAATATAATAAACTTTCTGGGGACTGATAAGCTTATGTCCACGAATCAGCATGGTTTTAGAGGGCATCGCTCTGGAGAAACTCAGCTTGCCCTTTTCTCACATGATCTACTGCGAACTATGGATGAAGAGCAACAGTCAGATTCCATATGTCTAGATTCCCGGTAAGCGTTTGACACCATGCCCCATTGCAGGCTGTTAACGAAGGTACGAGCATATGGAATAAGTTCACAGACATGTGAGTGGCTCGAAGGCTTCTTACGTAATAGAATCAAGTACGTAGTCCTGGACAGCGAGTGTTCATCAGAAACAAGGGTATCATTAGGAGTGGTCCAGGGAAGTGTGATAGGACCGCTGTTTTTCCTTACATCCTTAAATGATTTGTCGGACAGGGTGGGCAGCAATCTGCGGTTGTTTGCTGATGATGCTGTGGCGAACGGTAAAGTGTCGAAATTGAGTGACCGTAAGAAGGTACAAGCCGACGTAGACAAAATTTCCAGTTGGTGTTATGGATGGCAGCTAACCCTAAATGTAGAAAAATGTAAGTTAACGCGGATGAGTAGGAAGAACAAACGTGTAATTTTCGGATAGGTATTACTAGTTCCCGTTTGACACTGCCTGGGCGTAACGTTGCAAAGCGATGTGAGATGGAACGAACATGTGAGTAATGTGGAAGACGAAAGGTCGACTGGTTTTATTGGGGAAATCTTAGGAAAGAGTGGTTCACCTGTAAAGGAGACTGCATAAAGGACGCTTGTGCGATCTGTTCTTGAATACTGCTCGAGTGTTTGGGATCCTTACCAGATCGGATTGAAGGAAGACTTCTAAGCACTTGAGCGGCGGGCTGTTAGATTTGTTACCGTTAGGTTTGAATAACATGTAAGTGCTATGGAAATGTTTCGGAAACTCAAATGGGAATTCCTGGAGGGAAGGCGATGTTTTTGTCTAGGAACACTGTTGAGAAAATTTAGAGAACCGGTGTTTGAAGCTAACTGCCGAACGATTCTACTGCCGCCGACAATCATTGCGCCTGAGAACCACGAATATAAGATAGGAGAAATTAGGGCTCAAACGGAGGCAAATAGACAGTCATTTTTCCCTCGCTCTATTTGCGAGTGGAACAGGAAAGGAAATGACTAGTAGTGGTACAGTGTACCCTCTGCCAAGCACCGTATGTAGATGCCAACTTCCTGCCGGCAGAGGTCTGTCGTCCGCAACGAATGCTTTCATTCCGGCAATCCTGAGTGAAATAAATTTGACAATACGCCAGGCACCAGTATGACACTAATCGAGGCGAATTTCCCCAAGACAACACGAGGGCAGCCTCTAACTGACCATCCACTACTAGCAGTTCTGCGAAGGGCCGCACTCCCTCGTCGCACAGGGTGTCAGTTTCAGCGTGCCACACTTGCGACTCCTCTGTCCTGGATCCTCAGGGCTTCTCAGTTCTAAACTTAATCAGAATGCAATTGGAGACTACACAGGAATAGAAGGTTAAGTACATTTATAGATTATTGAGGAGTGTATTTTTTAACTTCTGAAACGTTGCAGTTTCAGTGTTTATTGACATATGATCTTGTGATTTATTCACTGCACTGAATGACATTCCTTTAGTATTTCTTAAAAGTATTGCAGAAATTTTTAAAATTGAGGCCCTATTTGTCTACTTGCCTGAAAGTCTATTTTTCAGTTTCTTAGCGTAACCCTCACAACAGACTGTGAAGTCAGAATCTAATGAGATACCGAGATCATATTTCAGTATTTAACCGCCATGCAACTCCCACGGCAAAATTCTATTCCAGAATGAGATTTTCACTCTGCAGCGGAGTGTGCGCTGATATGAAACTTCCTGGCGGATTAATACTGTATGCCGGACCGAGACCCGAATTCGGGACCTTGGTTGGTACAGCACTTGCCCGCGAAAGGCAAAGGTCCCGAGTTCGAGTCTCGGTCCGGCATACAGTTTTAATCTTCCAGGAAGTTTCAAATATCTATTCATCTGTGAGTTCAGTTATTGAGCATAAAACACAGTTTTTATATACCGCAGAGTTCATGTTTTACCTATTTCTTATACAAAGCACATAATACGAAATGAGCTTGACAAAAAAATAAATTCACTGCTGGAAGGTATGGAAAGAGGGTCACTGCACTAACAGATCGATACTTAGTGGCCACCAGCTGTCACTATCGTGCACAATAGAGTGGTGTGCTTAGAAGTCTGTCCACAGAGCACGAGACATATCGCATTCAGACAGCTCATCTGATAAGCTATGCCGCCTTCGAACCATAATTTTAGAGACTGGATATTGTGAATGGCAGGTTCGCCGTGCCTTAACGCCGGATACGTGCTAGACGAAGTGGGGAGCTGGCAGAAAGTGAGAAACAAAGAGGAATCGTTGTCTTGCCATACGTCCGCGGTGTTTCTTTGAAAATAGGAAAGTTATTGTAGAAATACAAAATTTAATGCGTCTTTGCTATGACAACAAAACACAGAGCTCTTTTTGGCTCAGTGAAAGATGATTTTGGTTTAAGAAGGCCTGGTGTCTATAAGGTTACCTTTAGCTGTAGGACGTCATACATTAGACACACCTGTCGCACCGTGGAGGACAGATGCGTGGACGAGACAGAGAAATCTGCAGTGGCCGAGCATTTTCTCAGTACATAACATAGTATGGAATACGAAAACACCAAAATTCTGTCGTCCACGTTTCGTACTGAAACAGCGTTATTAAAGCAGTGGGAATTCGCAGTTCCACTAATTTGCTAAACAAGGACAAAGGATACCAACTCAGCAAGGAATGGGATCTAGCTCTGACCAGTTATAATCACGGCGAGACTAAAGAAGAGCTGTTGGTCGTACAAGGGATGACACTTCGGTGGCGACGTAGATACTGGTTTGACAACGGCGAGGATAGGACGCCACGCGCATTCGGCTGGCGACTCCTGACATGGGGCGCTGGTGCGGCCGACAGCAGCGCACAGTACGACTGACGTTCCCTGCGCGTGCATTTATCGTCCGACAGGTGGCGTGGCTTTCTCTTCCTCCAACAATCAATATATCTGCGCAACTGTCCACCGAATTCGGCGCGTTCACGCCTTTGCAGTTCCTTCTCAGACTGTCATGAATAGGAGGCTCAGCAGTGTGTTAGCAGCAACTGAAGATGACGGGCAGTTGTGCCAAAGAAATATTGCGGAAATTTCGCAACGACATCCGACGTCTCGCCCGAGAACCATATTTAAAAATATTCTAGACTAAGGAAAAACTGCCATGGAAGCTTTCCAATGATGAAACTTGAAAGAGACTCGATCTAAAGACTTTATTTGCAGTTTCATTTGATGAAGAAGCTATTTCTTTAATAAATTACACGTATTTTGCAACTATTTTGAGGTGTTCTCAATTATTGATACATCTGTTCATTCATTATTTCCACACTCTTGGAATATGGACTATAATGTTGGAGGCAACTGGCACGCCTCTTCTGTTAGGGACAGCTGTTTCCAGCAATGACCATTCTTACCGTGGACGACTGCAGTTTCTTCACTGCTGTCTGGAATTCGTCAGACTGATCAGTTTCACCATTTTCCATAACTGCTGCAAGAGCATAAACTTCAGAACCACTTTCATGACTAGAGACCAGATTATGTGTATCATAAAAACCCTGAAATATGCATGCAAATGTGCATGAAAAATGCTTAAAAATGCGTGAAAAGTGTCGAAATATGAGAGACCAAATAATAAAACATGGTAAATACTGGGTGCATTATATCTCAAAGTCAATCCCATGCATAACAATTGCGAAGAAGAGCGCCGGCCTCGCGAAAAATCAGTACATTTAGAACGCTGATATCGTTTTGTGAATACTTTTTGGTAGAGGTTAGGAATGGGGCCTTTCTGGGACTATTCTCTAAAAATTTACAAAATAGGGACATATACCATGTTTCAGTAATTGTTTCCTCTTTGCTATTGCTGTCAGTAACAAGTGGATGCACTGCGAGTGAGTCGCAGCGAAACAAGCGGTACGTACAAGACCAACTTCGAAATATATCGCACGCAGAGGCGCACTCTCAAAAACTCCGTAATATTTTGTTTAAAAAACAGCATAAAATCATGAATTTTTTTGAACAGAATTAACCTTTAATTAATACTAGTGGACCAAAGCATCATTTACAATTTATTTTACATTTTCCTTCTATTGTAAACATGAGTGACCAAGTACTGTTCCAAATTTTCGGTAGTAGGATTGTATCTTCGTCCACTTAGAACATTTTTATAAGCATATAAGGACCGTTTTAAATCAGCTGAGGTAACTGGGCAGTATTTGAATTTGGGTGCTATGTTGGCACTTACTGCTTCTTGTACAATTTCGCCCATCCCATTAATAAAAGTATCAATTTGGCACAAGGGTTCAAAGCCTGGGTTATTGTTTAAAACTTTTTCAAACTCTTCTTCAAGTTTTCTTGGGAATAACTCTGTCAATGAGGAGTTCACTAGAATAATTTTATTAATTAACTGAATAGATTCATTGAAGGCCAAACCTTGAGTTTTAAGCTTTTTAATACTTGCAGGTGTACGGGAAAAATGAGTGCTCATCACAACAATGTCTTTTTTACCCGTGGTCGTTGTTGTCACGCGATATCTCCCGTGTTACATTTTTTCTAACAATGAGATCTTGCATCTTTTTTATCCCTTTACGCCAGACAAAGACACGTTTATACAATAAATCATTTCTTTATTATTACCAAAGCATTATAAATTAGTATAAACATGGTATGGAACATGTAATTTGCTAAACTTAAAAAATATTTCAACATGCAAAGATTTCACAAACTTTTTTCATTACAATTACAACTGCTGTGTGAAGAGCAGTTCGTAATATTTATAGAAAGTGATGAATTAAGGTTAACCACACCCCTTTTCACTCGTCACATTCAGATTCGGCTTCTTGAGACATACAGTCCTGGCAAATAAGAACATTCGATGCTGCATGTTCTTCACAGATAGAGCTGGAACAAGGATGGAAGCGATGCTGTGTGAATCTGGTTTCCCTTTTAGGGCAATAGTCTCATCTTGTTTCTTCTCTTCATTCATTTTCTTCTTTAGCTGTCGGTATTTTGCAAATGTGCACAGCAGCTTTTATTGTCTCCTTCAAGCGAAGTGATATCCTCGGAATCGACATGCGTTTGATGATGTGGGCTTTTGTAAGCATCAAACTCAATTCCGTGATGAATCTTCTCTGTGGAATTAAGTCACGTGTGTTGTATTATTTGAGCATTTATTGCTCCGATGTTCAACAAGCTGAAAAACAGTGTAAGAGGCCAGCGGTTGTTTATTCTTGAAACAGAATATTCTGGTTTCAAACGGTCGACAACATCTACACCTCCTTTTGTGAGATTGTAAAATTTAATGACTTCTGATATCTTCGCTTCGCCACTGTCAGCGTCTATAGCATCGTCGCTGTGCACGGTGGATAACATTGGAACATTCTTTATCTGTTTCGTTTTTGGGACATATGAGCAAACCAAGCAGTTGTTGCTTGGTTTTTCTCCAGATGTGAATATGCTGCTGTTTAGATGCCTACACTTTACGTCCAGAAGTTCTGGTGGAATTTCTCTTCTATTCCTTTGTAGAATACCTACCACTGTGAGTCGATGACTGGCGTACGTTTTGTTAGCCAATGGTTAGATGTAAAATAATTGTCCATGGTCACGTTTCTCCCTGTTTTGTCAATCGATCGAATCAATCGTAACACCACACTCTCTGCATCATTGGGTACTTGATATGGCCCAGTAAGCTGTTTGCCTGCATATACTTCAATATTTAGCGTATCATACACCTCTATGCCATATTCTGCAGGCTGGTTTGCTATATACTGCCTGAATTTCCATCGTCCACAGAATGGCTCCAAAATCTCTTCTTTCGTTGTCAGTGCACCGGCACCATAGCTATTCTTGCAAACATCCACAAATTCGGCAAATATTTCTCTAATAGGTGCCAGATTATCTGTTTCCTTTCTCTGAGCTCTCGTAGATTTGTCGTCAAAACGTATAGCTAGGAGAAGTGTGTGTGGAACCTTCGTTTGCTCATCGATGCAATAATGAAATCCGGCCCATAGCTCATCAGTACTGAGATCCTGTGCGTTTTTTACTCCTGCGATATATAATACACCAAAGAAATCTGTCTGCGGGCAGTCTCGAGCACTCCGCGAATGAGATGCTGCCATCATGTCAAGTTCTTGGTTTGTGTATTCCACAATGCGACCAATTACACTATTCGGAAAAAATCATTTCCAGCACTCCAAAATAGTTTTCGAATTTTTTGCAGTTTCCTTCACACCTGGAAGCTGTGTTCAATAGTCTGACGGTCAGTGTTTGCTGGAGGAGCGCGTTGCTTCACCTTACCAAGAAAGGTTTCACGATCTGTATAGTAAGAAACAGCTGTAGCAGAAGTACCACATTCGCTGTCTGACTGATCTGTTGCGGTATTCATCTCAGTGATCGCGTCAGTATCTGATGAAAGACCCTCTATGTAAATATCCTAGTCTAGTGGTTCATCTAGCCACATCAGTAACTGTTCCTCTGACATTACTTCTTCCCTGAAAAGTTCTCATATCCGACAGAGAATGTCATGCACTCTGTATAAACAATTGCTTCATTCAATTCGTAAAACCCAATAAGAATACTTACTTTTCTAATAAAAGATGTAATATACGCTGAACACTTTCAGGAGAAAACAAACGAACACAGCCGCATGTTACAAGTACAAGAAACAGACTAAAAGCGAAGCAAGGTGGTATTCCACGAAGGAGAAGTGATTGTTATGTAAAGACTTCCGTATAAGAAAAAAATCTAACACTGCACACCACTTCAAATAAAGGCACAACTAACAAGCTATTGTTCCATAAAAACACAAACATCACAACAAGCTAGTGTTGAAATTTGAATGTCGAGTCACAGATTAATTGCAGTACAGGATATGAAAGAAAGCATTTCCAGATAGTCGGTTCATTACCTTTAAAATGTGCTGGAATATTTAACTAAAACCATAAATGTTATATTTTTTCTAACAACGCGAGTCATCGCGGGTTAATACCGGAATTATTAAAAGCTTCCTTGCACTGGCAGACTCCCGAAGCCTCTGCCTTATCGACGTGGTGGCCTCGAAATGATCATTGTAAACCAAAACAGCTTCAGCTCACAAGTTACCACTGGTTCGCGAGGTAAAGGCACATTTGGTAGTTTTTATTTGTAAATCTTGATGCGAGGAGGAGCCTTTAGAAACACTTTCTTTGTGGATGAAATCAGTTTATTTACATTCACAAACGTGGAACGTTCTTATTCAGCAAGGCGACGTACGCCATGAGCAAAGCACGTCACATGAATCAAATTGTGATAAGAAAACTCGGATGTATTTTCCTACTTTGGTCATACAGGGAGCAGCATCTGAAATAAACACAAACACCCTTTCATCGCAGAAGAATTAGGAAATATTTTTTTAATAGCCTCATTCACAAATCTGGCGATCGTAGAAAGATTTACTTTTTGAAGTTCTTTGCAGGCCGCTAAATAGGAAGAAGAAGGCTCTTCTTTTAAGGCACCAACAATTGAACTTGCATGTAACGGCCACAAGTGTCTATAGTTACGTCAACTGAAATCCCGATGCTTCTGACCTTGAGTTCACTGCTATTTCCTCCAGAACATTTACGTAAATTGTCAGGATGTAATTTTTACCCAATGTTGATTCATGTTGTATACTTTCATTTAAGCAATCTTTGCGCATGAAGCCTTTGAAGATAGGGTTTTTGAGTTTATGAAGAGGGATATTGCGTCCAATGAATGCTTCACATGAATTCATGTTAAATTATCTTTTTTGGTTTCCTTTGGACAAATTCCTGCTACTGCAACTTGCTGCTGTCAGAAGTTGTCGCGGTCCTTTCTTCTGCATTCCTGCGATATAAAGACTTGTGTTGACATGTTGGTCTATTTGAAACTTTTTTTGAATTGAACGTTTTTCTCGCAAACTCAACAATATAAAACAATTCCGTCATATGTAAATGTTCCAGGATGGTGACCTATCCACTAAACGACGTTCGTTTTTTCTGGCGGAATGGCGCACAACACTTTCCAAACTACACGTCGTAAACACGTTCAACTGTGTACAAGTAAATAGAAAGCTAAACTGAAACAATGGACGTGCGACTAAAAACTTGCGTAGTTTAATTGTTGACAGCGGTGGGGATTAACCGGAGGCGCGGGCGCAGGAGCATTGACTCTTGTCTGCCTGTTCCTCTTCTGAAATGATTTCGCTAAGCAGTGGCCTCTCGGTTAGCGATTCCGCACAGTTCTAGGTCGCGGTCAATCTGTGAGACATCAAATGTAGATCGAAGTAGAGACCGCCCGTCTAAATTTTTAAAATACCGTAAACATAGAGCGAAAATGGGCATCGTCACTAGTTTTTACTTAAAATATGCAATAACCGGTGAAAAGGAACCAAATATGCAAATGCATATGCAACATGCAAATGCATAGCGGCAGTTTCAGGCGGCGCAAAATTCGTATTTTTGAAGAAAAAAAAAACCTTGTTTCACAAAGCGTCTAGCATCCAGCGTACTTCGCTAAGTTGATTTCTGAACGAATTATTAGTTAGAAGTGATGGCGACAGTGTTTGTTAGAACGTGGAATGTGACGTAACGGGGACATCACACAAATTATGTGGAAGAATATGACTAACCCAAATTTATATAAAAATTTCGTACCACTGGTACTTTTCGATCTCATGCTTGAAGAACTGGAGCATATACTGTAAATGAAATGTGAAACTGTTTCCTAACATAAAACTTTTTGCTTATAATTGGCGTAATATGCATATGATAGTGGTACTTCGTGAATTATATTCTGTCGTGTTTTTTTATGTGTATGAGGGATATAAAACGTAGAAAATGGCAAGGAAAGTGTTTCTGAAGAACAAAAATTTGTTAACATCGAGTATAGATTTAAGGTCAGGAAGTCGTTTCTGAAAGTATTTGTATGGAGTGTAGCCATGTATGGAAGTGAAACATGGACGATAAATAGTTTAGACAAGAAGAGAGCAGAAGCTTTCGAAATGTGGTGCTACAGGAGAATGCTGAAGATTAGTGGGTAGATCACATAACTAATGAGGAGGTACGGAATAGAACTGGGGAAAGAGGAATTTGTGGCACAACTTGATTAGAAGAAGGGATCGATTGGTAGGATACATTCTGAGGCATCAAGGGATCATCAATTTAGTACTGGAGGGAAGCGCAGAGGGTAAAAATCGTATAGGGGGACGAAGGCATGAATACACTAAACAGATTCAGGTGGATGCAGGCTGCAGTAGTTAAGCGGAGATGAAGAAGCTTGCACAGTATGGGGTAGCATGGAGAGCTGCTTCAAACCAGTCTCTGGGTGAAGACCACAACAACTACGAAGCAGATAAAAATGACCATTTGCGCCAAAACAGTCTCGTGTATTTGGCGTGTGTTATACATTTGCTGCAATATTAGAAGGGTGTATTTCGTTTTGTCTAGCAGACAGTGACAAAATACACGTAATCGAATCGAGAAACTTCACCACTCTAGGGTGATACTCGGATTAACAGCTTTTTTGGTAGCAAAACGTTTGACGAACTTTGATAAGGTAAGAGGTTCTTTTGCAGAAAGGAAAGCACGCCGTGTAAAGCTGTAGCAAGATTAGACAGCAAAAATGCTAGGACCTAAGGATGGATGTGAACTGTGGCTCTGAGCACTATGGGACTTAACTGCTGAGGTCATTAGTCCCCTAGAACTTAGAACTACTTAAACCTAACTAACCTAAGGACATCACACACATCCATGCCCGAGGCAGGATTCGAACCTGCGACCGTAGCGGTCGCGCGGTTCCAGACTGTAGCACCTAGAACCGCTCGGCCACCCCGGCCGGCGATGTGAACTGTCTTGCTTGTCTCTTGTCTTTACTGGTTTTATGTTTCGTCTACTTAATTGTATGTTACATAAAAGAGAAAGTTACTAGCTAACAGGCAAAAGTGATTTCAATTTTTCTGAAGAGCTTTTATTCTCCCTGTCAGAAATAGTCTCACCAAGCATTAATTGGGAGTATTTTTTTAATGGGGGCAGGATGCCAATCAGGCTGAATGGGAGTAGGAGAGGCACTACAGGATATTTTAATTCCTATTCCTGAATGTGGGTTTGATGGCTTCCACTACAAAATATACACCTTTGAATTCCACAGAGCGAAATACAGAGAACAGCGATAGAGGAATGCTGTGTGAATAGGCGTGACGCTGCAATGTCGTAGATCCGAGGCTGCTTACGTCACTTTCATTTTCAATAACACTTTCCCTACATCATCTTCGTTTAGGGCGGATTCTTCGGGGAATTTTGCACAGCATACTAACCATACTTACAAATGTGTCAAACTCTAGAACTTATTTAATGTATGAAAAAATGAATAAGCTGCTACATTTTAAACTTCATGTTTAGAAGAAACTCAAATTTTATAGTTAATTATCTCAATTTTTACCGCTGTTTTTAATTTTTGCGTTCAGGAGTTTGTGTTTAATAAGCAGTGCAAAATTCATCGAAGAATCTCTCTTATTTATGCAGATAAGTGTACCTATAGCAACAAATGCAGCCAGTAGTAAGGGAAAAAGTGATGCAATTTCACATTTAAAAAAAAATTATTTTGCTATGTTTTTGAACTTCTACTTCTTTGAGTATGAATTATGAATCCTTCCTGGTCATGCTGACAAAGTTTTATGAATTTATTTGTAAAAGTGGGACATTGGAAATTAAAATGTTCTGTGGTGCCTCTGTTGCTCGAAGTCGGCCCGTTTGACGCCCTACCACCCTTAAAAAAATGCAATCTTACTTGCCATTTTCACATAAATATACTTCACACTCTTTGACAGAACAGATACGCGGTCTGTACTCCAGAGTCTCAGTGATCTTTCAAAATATATTCGCCAAATTAAGAAAACAACACTTTCTCGTAACTTCGAACGTCCGTCTCCTATTATGCATCACTCTGTGCTGAATTTACATTGGTGGCAGTGAGCTGTGTGTGTGCAGTTGCGCATGCACAGTAACAAACAAAAAACTCTGGGTTCAGAGCTGGCGCTGCTGTTAGTAGAGAGGCACCTGTGATGCTAGAAAAACAAAAAAGGAAAAGCAAATTAGGAATGGGATAAAGACGTTGTGGTGGGAGCAGAAAGCGAAAGTATGACACAGCGTCGAGGAATACTGATGGCGGCGTTGGAATTAATCAGGAGGCGCAGACAATGGACGCCCGTGGTGCGCGGCGCCATTGTCGCGCCAGCAACAATGGCACGGGCTGCGGCCCTGGCTTGTCACGCCGCGGTTGCTGTTGCTGGCCGCCGAACACGAGTGCGGCGCACGGAGCAACAGTCTGCACTGTAGCCCCCACCCCCGTTCCACACCCCACCCAAACATACTGCTGGTGGTCACTGACTGAGGCGCCAGTTCTGTGTGTCATAAGGAAAAGCGTCCCACCCACAAACTGAGTCTAAGCAGCAGCCGAGTGCATCTCAGTGTACTTAGTATAGTGGTCTATCGCAGGTGGAGTGCTCTCATATTTTGCTTGCTGCGTTGATCAAGTGCTGAATTCTTTACGCTGCTTCTTCTTCCTCATCCTCACTTCAAGGAGTGAGCAATGGGCCTCTTCCGATTTCAGCTCTCTTTCATGATCTTCGTGGATCTTCCTTTCCTTGTTGTTTGCAGTTAAATGCTTGTTTCTTTTGCCTTCCATCCGAATGTTGTAACCAGTTTCCTCTCTTTTCTTTAAGTAATTCGTTAACTGTATACACCCCGTCATAGCGTCTCGCGGATTTCATTACAGTGGTCTGTATACGCGTTTCGTTTTGATTTCGTATTATCCATGACATTGTGACATTGTGCCTTAAGTCGAAAACAAGTGTAACGAAAAATGTTCAAATGTGTGTGAAATCTTATGGGACTTAACTGCTAAGTCATCAGTCCCTAAGCTTACACACTACTTAACCTAAATTATCCTAAGGACAAACACACACATCCATGCCCGAGGGAGGACTCGAACCTCCGCCGGTACCAGCCACACAGACAAGTGTAACGGTTACTTTATAAAATTTTATATCTGTTTACTGCTGTATGGTGATGACTAGTATTCTGTGCATTGTATTAGACACAATTTGATGTTCATTTAATTTATTCTGTACGTTATCAAGCTGATGCCTTGCGTCTCGAAGTAATAGTAAAAAATTGGAAACTTTTTTTTAAAACATGACCATTTAGCACTATTTTGTATTGTTTGTAGCCACACTCTTGTAAAATTATTTTGTTATAGCGAAGATCGTGGTGTTTAGCCATTTATTGTTCAAATTCAAATGTGTGTGAAATCTTATGGGACTTAACTGCTAAGATCATCAGTCCCTAAGCTTACATACTACTTAACCTAAAGTATCGTAAGGACAAACACACACACCCACGCCCGAGAGAGGACTCGAACCTCCGCCAGGACCAGCCGCACAGTCCATGACTGCAGCGTTAGCCATTTATTGGATCTTCTTTAAATACCTCGGCTGATTTTGGTTTTCCATTATGTAACAAAATTATCGATACAAACATTGAAAATTGTTGGCGACAGTCACAGCTTCGTCTCACGCCTCTCTTTATAGTTGCGATTCCGGTTTCTTTACTCATGATTGTTATGATTTTTGTTTCCTGATACAGGCTTTTTATAACTTGTATTAAGTACCTGGGATATCCTCGTCTTTCAAAACTGCTATATAAACTACGTCGACTGACCCCCAGCGAAAGATTTATTGTATTTTGATGACTATAGTGTTCTGTGTATTGTACCAAACGCCATCTGATATTAATTTAATCATTTTGCACTGTAACAGTAACACTGTCGCTAAAAGATCTTCCCTTGCTAAACCCATTCTGCGCTTCTAATAGCTGATTTCAACTGAGAATAATAGCCAGGATCAGGTAAGCGAATAAATGAAGACGAAAGCTACTGATATTCGAGCAGTGCCCGCTTTGAAATGTCCACATCGAGAAATTACTGTGTTGTTTGATTTAAGCGCCCGTTTCTAAGGATAAGATGTGAACCTAGACAATGTTCGGCGGTTGCACGATTGTGAATAAAAAGTAGTAGCTTCCTGACTAGCTGTAGTCAGAGTATCCGCCATATAATGCAATAAATATCGGAGAATCTAACCGGGTATCTTCTTGGCCTCTGAAAATTTCTACAGAGTCACCTCCGACTTGAAATACATACGCCCTTCACTCAATGTGGGTTAAACTTCCCATCGGGCCGTTGGCGCATTCGACGCCTCTCGCCGTTTGGGAAGAGACGAAACCACGACTCGTTGGACCACACTGCACGGCTACAGTCATCTGCTGTCCAGTTATTGTATTTCTTGTGTTGTTTTGCGTTGTATTGTTTGAACATGAAACTCTTCGTGCACCTTGAGCAATGGTTTTCTCCACAATACCAGACACGAGATGCCCTTGTACTTTCCTTCGCAACGTTCCCCTGGAAATGAACCTACATTCACTGACTGCTGCAATTGCTGTTAGGTTTGAAACTGACTCTTATTGACAAGGCGTGACATCCCCGGTCTCTGTCGACGATTGTTCTTCTGCAGTACTAGATAGCGGCGAGAGGTACACTATTCCTTGTACATACCTTGGGCTGTCCGCGTAGATGTATCGGCAAATTAGGCAACTTCATTCGCCCCAAGCTGTGTGAAGGTCCAGAGAGCGGTGTGTCTCTCCACGTTAGACCACCTTACCGCGCTGCTTACACACAACCGCCTGCGACAATACACACGACTTCACTGTCATGGCATACGTCAGCCGTGGAGGGTCAACCGAAAGCCTGGTACCAGTTCTACAGCCACAGAGCTCCGAAGAGGACAGTGTACGCTTTTCAAGTGGGAGCTTATAGAGCAGATCTTTTCGCAAAAATCTTGAAAGTGTTGCACTAGTGGTATATTGTTAAAAACACTTGGGATCAATTTGTTATTTGAAGAGGCGTGACTATGATCAAAACCTAGCTATTTATCCGCCTTCAATTTATCACGTGACTTTTAAAAATTACTAGCGGCAAACCCGGCATTGCCCGAGTATTCATTTTGAAAATTTTCTATTCGAAACGGAAACAAAAAAGAACTGTGTTTGAAGCGTAACATAAAAAAAATTCATTTTCATTTATTCGTGATAACACCTATGAAACTATTAAACAGTTTCCGTAGGCTGGGTGCAGCTGCTTCGCGATTTCATTAACGTCTCTAAGGCAAAGCCTCTTCAAAACTGTAAAGACGGCTATTGTTTTCACCTGCACCCCTTTGAGCTTAGCAGGTGAAAGCTGTCAAAAGCGCTGCCAGGTATCAGATATTTCCTTAAGTTGATTCGACTGTGGGAGTGACCTAGTAGTAAGGAATAAGTGTATTAAAATTTCATGCATGATATTGCATTTTTTCATGCACCTCAGTGTTTATGACGTCATCTCTTGAAATGCGTTTCGTACAGTTATATATTTCTGTATATACATTCAGCTCCATACATGGATGCCCTCTGCGAAATATGTTGCGAATAGAGATAGTAGCGAAGAAGTAATAAATCTCAATGTCATGCACAATGCGGCAGATTTTCAGGACTGTCATTGTTCATGATGTTATATCTCCTGAGCTATATATAGTAACAAGATATAATTTTATAGGTGTGTCTAGCGGCATATGTAAATACTTTCTGCGAAATTTATTGCGAATAGAGTTAGAAGCACAGAAGTTATAATTTTAAACGTCATTCATGATGCGACAGTTATAACAAATCTAGTTCTTCATGACGTCATATCTCCTGAATTATAGATAGAAAGCCGGCCGCAGTGGCAGAGCAGTTCTAGGCGCTGCAGTCTGGAACCGCGCGACCGCTACGGTCGCAGGTTCGAATCCTGCCTCGGGCATGTATGTCTGTGATGTCGTTAGGTTAGTTAGGTTTAAGTACGCCTAGTTATAAGTTCTAGGGGTCTGATGACCTCAGAAGTTGAGTCCCATAGTGCTCAGAGCCATTTGAACCATGGATAGCAATTGCTGCCTGATAGTAAGGAATATGTGTAACAAGTTTCGTTGTAACTGATCCGGTGATTTAGGAGGTATGCGGAACATGCAGACGTACATATATACATTTTTATAATATGTATGGCTTGTTATTTTTAAATTTTGTCTTGTTTCACACGTTTTGTGATTTGACCGATCGTATAACGAATTATATTATGTGAAACATACTTTCTATACTAAAAATCGTTAGTAAAGCACTTTGTTTTCTTTGGCATAGCCATCCATTCGTTACATTTGTTTTGTGTGTGTGTGTGTGTGTGTGTGTGTGTGTGTGTGTGTGTGTGTCTGTGTGTGTGTGTGTGTGTGTGTGTGTGTGTGTGTGGATGTGGATGTATGTGAGTATGAGTATGTGTGAGCAGCGGTGTAACTTCTCCTGGTGTCTCAGTTTCAGTGACAACACGAAAACGATCCCTGTCAGAACTCTCAGTTGTGACGTAACTTACCAACTTGGCAGTCCTACACATCCCATAGTGTTTGTGTTTAGTTATAGGATCTTTCAAAAGCAACTACAGTGTTTACGTAGTGAATATTTGTCGAGACAGAAAAACGACTCGAGTTTGTATGACTTCCTCAACAATTGCGTGGAAATGAGTCCGCAATTCTCCACGTTCCATTTTCATTACACTTCTTGTAGAACTGAGAAGAAAGAAGAGCGAAAAACCTGTGGTTTTCAAAACTAAATTGACTACCTTCCTTTCAGTAGCAGCAGTAGTTCTGCGCAGGAGTTCCTCGCAGTAACTTAGAATGTTTCATCGTAATGTCCTGTTTATTTGTATGTGCTAACGGAAACTCTTTTGTTTTTTAAGCCTTTAGTTAACACTTTGTGAGTTAACAAGTGATTTGTTTTCTCGATACTTAGTATGACTCACCCATACCCACAGAACTTCAGGAAGGTAAGGCGAATTAAGGAGATTACACATACAGTTCGATTTTTCGTCGTGGTAAAGTTGCACAACACAGATTCGTTTAACAATACTGCAGCCTACTCACATTAAAACGAATCTGAACCAGTAGCCACTTATTTTATTAGTTTTTCGTAACTGATGGAACCGCCAACGATCTTATTAACTCTGAACCTAGCGTAGCAACTGTATCCGTATTAAATACAGAACGTACTGGACTAAATCTTTAGTAGCACACTATAACTACGCAACCCTGTGCTAAAGTCTCGCAGAAGTCTCTGCGTAGATTTCACCTTTAAGATAAAATTTCTAAGTTATCAATTATATTGTACTGACGAAAATGTTTTGTATCCACCTACAATGTAAATTCTAAGACGAATGAAGCCCTTTGACAACAATGTGTATTTACTAGTGAGGTGGATTAGCGTTTCCATGTAGCACCGGGAGGGAGAACATTTCCACTTCACAGAATCTTTCGGAGGTTCAGTGGAGGATGTATGCAGTGGAGCGTGCCTCTTGTGATGAAGGGAAGTGTGCACTGAACATGTCTTCCTCGATGAGAGAAACCTTAATATTTACTTTTAAGAAGAACACCGGAAAGCTCGCGCCCATCACTATCCGTAAACGGATACTGGTGATATAAAGGGCGATCAGGAATACTGACAGTAGCGTAAAATGTAATCATAACGATGGACCTGTCAGCACAGTCTTAATAACTTACGCAGGTATTGGCTTGCGATCTACGATCTGTGATAACGTACCGGTCGAAGTGCCGCTCGAAAAGATTAGACAAGTTCTTAGCTTATGCGGGACAGTTTATGGTGTTTGAAAATTAGACGGTTGAAAGGTGTTTGATTTAATATTTTGTGGCGAACAGCCGAGTCCCACAACCATCTCTGGAAAGATGGACATACAAAGACCTGACATATGAGAGTTTGGATCGGTCCTGGAGGAGTTCTCGGGTGGCTGAAGCTGTTAAGCCGACCGCTCACGAGAAGTGAGAAATCCGGGTTGAAGTCCCTGTCCGACAAAAAATTTTCATGTGTCGCAAACAGCTGACGTAAACGCATCCTCGTAGGATGCGAATCTATTTCGTAATGTTTCCCACAACTGTAATCGTCAGTGACAGTGTGTTTCTTCAGACATGCATGCAGCTCTGAAGCAGATTATATCATGGAAATGCAGACACCGTACAAACACAGACATTATAAGCACTAATCATCTTACTATTTATGAAACACAGTGCTTAACATTCTCTATCTTGCCCTGACTGCCAAGTCATCTTAAACCCCAGAAATATTAATTGAGATTACCTCTTGTTAACAAAAATGATATTAATAAAAAAAGGCGAAATGAACATTGAACTACACGACTTCAGACTGACCGATCAGGGATTGAATATTAATCAGTGTTTTCTACTAACTGCCTTTCATGGGGTAAATGAGGTGTGTGATCACAGGAGGAAGGATGGCGTGCTGGTACACACACTGGGGAAAATTTTAAGGAACCACACCGAATTTGAGAGGAAATTTACTCACAAAGTGCAGCATTCTCCTGAAGTGCATTAAACACGGAACACTTATAAAATCCTAACATTACGGTTCTTTAAGGACAAATTGTATTACTAAGTACGCTACTGAACACTAATATTGCAACACCAAGAATAAATGCAAATGATAAGCAGGTATTTATTGGACAAATATATTATACAAGAACTGACATGTGATTACATTTTCACGCAACTTGGGTGCATAGATTCTGAGAAATCAGTACCCAGAACAACCACCTCTGGCCGTAATAACGGCCTTTATACGCCTGGGCAATGAGTCAAACAGAGCTTGGATGGCGTTTACAGGTATAGTTGCGCATGCAGCTTCAACACGATATCACAGTTCACCAAGAGTAGTGACTGGCGTATTTTGACGAGCCAGTTGCTCGAACACCATTGACCAGACGTTTTCAATTGGTAAGAGATCTGGAGAATGTGCTCGCCAGGGCAGCAGTCGAACATTTTCTGTATCCAGAAAGGCCCGTACAGGACCTGAAACATGCGGTCGTGCATTATTCTGCTGAAATGTAGGGTTTCGCAGGCATCGAATGAAGGGTAGAGCCACGGGTCGTAACACATCTGAAATGTAAGGTCCACTGTTCAAAATGCCGTCAATGCGAACAAGAGGTGACCGAGACGTGCCCGCATCTCGTGGTCGTGCGGTAGCGTTCTCGCTTCCCACGCCCGGGTTCCCGGGTTCGATTCCCGGCGGGGTCAGGGATTTTCTCTGCCTCGTGATGGCTGGGTGTTGAGTGCTGTCCTTAGGTTAGTTAGGTTTGATTCGTTCTAAGTTCTAGGGGACTGATGACCATAGATGTTAAGTCCCATAGTGCTCAGAGCCATTTGAACCATTTGACCGAGACGTGTAACAAATGGCACTCCATACCATCACGCCGGGTGATACGCCAGTATGGCGATGACGAATACACGCTTCCAATGTGCGTTCACCACGATGCCGCCAAACACGGATGCGACCATCACGATGCTGTAAACAGAACCTGGATTCATCCGAAAAAATGACGTTCTGCCATTCGTGTACCCAGGTTCGTCGTTGAGTACACCATCGCAGGCGCTCCTGTCTGTGATGCAGCGTCAAGGGTAACTGCAGCCAGGGTCTCCGAGCTGATAGTCCATGCTGCTGCAAACGTCGTCGAACTGTTCGTGCAGGTGGCTGTTGTCTTGCAAACGTCCCCATCTGTTGACTCAGGTATCGAGACGTGGCTGCACGATTCGTTACAGCCATATGAATAAGATGCCTGTCATCTCGACTGCTAGTGATACGAGGCCGTTGGGATCCAGCACGACGTTCCGTATTACCCTCCTGAACCCACCGATTCCATATTCTGCTAACAGTCATTGGATCTCGACCAACGCGAGCAGCAGTGTCGCGATACGATAAACCGCAATCGCGCTGGGTTACAATCCGACCATTATCAAAGACGGAAACGTGATGGCACGCATTTCTCCTCCTTACACGAGGCATCACAACAACGTTTCACCAGGCAACGCCGGTCAACTGCTTTTTGTGTATGAGAAATCGTTTGGAAACTTTCCCCATGACAGCACGTTGTAGGTGTCGCCACCGGCGCCAACCTTGTGTGAATGCTCTGAAAAGCTAATCATTTGCATATAACAGCATCTTCATCCTGTCGGTTAAATTTCGCGTCTGTAGCACGTCATCTTCGTGGTGTAGCAATTTTAATGGCCAGTAGTGTATTATTCAGTGGAGATGAGTCTGGGATAAGGCACCATAGACGCACATACACTTATACTCAAAGTATTAGACAATCACAGAATTATCGACGATAATATTCACCTTTTCATAGCTAAAGTTGAGTCGTCGAAACTCGTTTGTGCGCTGCCGCAAAAAAAAAAAAAAAAAAAAAAAAAAAAAAAAAAAAAAAAAAAAAAAAAAAAACGTAAATCTGGATGAAAATGCATGAAGCGAATAGTTACCGTTTAAAGGACAAGCTCTGCCCCATCTTAGTTTAGTTAAATGGTAGCAAAATTATCGGTCAGGAGAACCACATAACGCTTCTAACAAACGACTCTGCAACTGCGGAAAGGTCGCGACTCGAAAACTCTGAACTACTTTCCACCCTAAAACAATTCACTAACTAGAGGACATACTGAAAATTGAGGACCACATCTGCAAGACAAGATGACTGCAGGAATACGACAATAATGCTGAAACACAACAATCACGTAAACCCGCGATGAATATGCAATATATCGGCGTTATGCAGTTAACTATCTTATTGGGACCCACAAAGCGAAAAACTGAAATCTGTTTTCGATGGCTAGGGAACCTGCTGATAAATCTGAAAAAGTCCCTCTCCGATGTCGGCTGCAAACTCGGATGGACTGGTCGTTTTACCATAACACCGGCTGTCCTAAGTTGTGTGCTTAGTGTGCCGTTACATTAATCATTTCTTCATCATTTTCGCATACAAGTCTCAAAAAGACAAAGGTAATAATAATAATAATAATAATAATAATAACAAAAGAGACAATAACTAGCGCACATGAAAAAAATTATGTTATATTCACTGAAGGTTTTTTTTTTTTATATAAGTGAGAGGTACCGACCGTCGTTGTTTGTCAATAGTTTACAAATCACCTCAATGAACAGGGGAGAAGACGCCATGATTTACACTGCTGTTCGTGAAAATTGCAACAAGAACAAGAAAGTGACATGGGATTATAATGAAATTTGTTGCACAGATTATGGACATTACAGTACAACAATAAATAGAATTACAGAACGATAAATGCGCTTTGATTGTGGAAATTCAGTGTAGTAAAGCCACAACACGCTGCAATCGGAGCCTGCAGATGTCATGGCATGGGATCAAAGAGGAGTTGGATATGCTTATGAGGAATAAACTCCCACACGATTGGTAGGCGCTAACTCAAAGCACTGACAGTAGTAGTACGGACCAGAACGACCAAGCTACCGACTGACCACATTCCAGACATGTTCCATTGGTGACCTATAAGGCGAAAGTGTAGGCCAGAGAAGCAGGGGTACCTGTCGTCCTTTCCTTACCATGCGTGGCTGGGCATTGTCCTGCTGAAATATGACATGTGTAGCAGCCTGCAGGAGTGTCAATACCTCTGGTTCTAAATCGTCGCAGAAGTAGCCGTTTCTGTTCTGACTGACAGTACGTAGTGGGCAAGATCGCGTGTTGTAGCCAATGGCGCACCAAAGCACCACACCCAGCGTTTGTCAGCTATGCCTCTCAACAACGCATCTGCTCAATAGCTGTTACCTCGGCACCGTCTAACACGTACACTGGCATTGCTCTAGGACAACCTGAAGCGGGACTTGTCCGTAAACATTAAATCTTGCCGATCATTACGCCAGTGACAGCGTCCACTTGCCGAAATCTGTCCGCAGCTAGCTTGTAGCAAATCGTTCTTGCGATGGTTTTGCTGCGCCTTCTACCTCTTTGGTCGTTTCGTTTGTTCTCTCGAAACTTCCCGTCAGACGGCTTCTTGTGCAGAGAGCGGGAAGCTGTTTGGGCGTGTGGCCGTTGCCGCTGGAGATACTTGGACTGCAGCGCTAGGGTTGTGTGGCGGCTCCCCGCAAGGTGCCATGAGTGACGCAGAATGTGGAGACACGGGACCTGAGCAGTCGGCTGTGGTGTGTTCACTGTGACTGTCACTTATAACGTGGGCCACTATGCGATTGCTAGAGGCACGTGTGTCTGGAATGGCTCTGTGAGCATCCAGAAGTACAGTGAAGGTGGTGCGTGGTATCCAGGAATTCTTTGGTTCGGAGTCTTGTGGAGCCTACAATGCGTTGGTTACATTGTGGTGGACGTTTGCAGGAGTCTTGTCAGGTCTTTTTCACTCTGCTAGTCTGTTGCCACCATGTTATTTCTAGTTGGTTCAAAAATGACTCTGAGCACTATGGGACTTAACGTCTGAGGTCATCAGTCCCCTAGAACTTAGAACTACTTAATCCTAACTAACCCAAGGACATCACACACATCCATGCCCGAGGCAGGATTCGAACCTGCGACCGTAGCGGTCGCGCGGTTCCGGACTGAAGCGTCTAGAACCGCTCGGCCACCACGGTCGGCGTCTAGTTGGTCTTGAGAGCTAAGCGGCGGTGCAGTAGCTCTCTTCTCCCGACTCCCCCAGAAATGATTGTGTCTGTTATACTGTTACATTTGAAATCCGAATAATGTGTTTACTCTTTTGCAAAAGTTTGAACTGTGTCGTGTAGTCAGGTTGGTCGCATTTTGTGAACCTATTATGTTAACGGATACCACTAATTCGGTCCTTGTTTGCCGTGTAACTACCTTCCCCCATGTTTTATGTATGTGGATTGGTTGTGGTAATAAAAGTATGTTTCAGGTATATCCATCCAAATGTTCTACACTGTTAAATCCATTATGAAGGCAACACTATAATTACTAATTTCTCTATTCAAGTTCTGTGTACTCTGGGGGTCCTTAGTCACAGAAATTTGTTATTTAGTTCCAAGCGGTCGTTACTATTTCGGAACTAATTGACAGAAATTCCTGGTAATACAGTACGTCGGCTCCCATAGGTAGATACCACTTCGAAGAGGCTGTGTGTGATTAATGTTATTTCGTATTTCTGTACTCAGGCTTTAAGAGTTTCCACTAATTGAAGTTATGGAATAACAGTTTTTTTAATCTGTTCATTGCACTGCGCTTTGGCATAACGCCATTAACAAGGTTTAATACTTTATATTATAGTTACAAGTTCTTATTAGCTTGAACAGGCTGAAATATTGTAACTGAATTACGTCAAAATTTCGTAAGCACGGTTACGTTGCTCAACTCAGGGCTTCAGTTGTATATCAAGGGGACCTTTCATTTTATAGTTATCTAAAGTCTTTGAAACTCATTTGTGTCTTAATATGTTCTCTTTTCCTGAGATGTACTCTCTTTGTAAAATTTGTTTTTATAGCTTAGTTTCATGCGAATCACCTTCGGATTCTTTATCTGTTATTTTTGAAGTATGATGTCATCATAAATTGTAATTCGACTTACAGACCTTGTATTAGTCATTCTGCAAAAGTTAAAACAATGTATTTGGGATTTAACATAAAAGCATGAATTTTTGTGTAATAAATTATTTTAAGTAAAATGTGAAATGTAATTTTGGGCCAGTATCTTACCACTTCCTACCCGCTCCTACTAATTTAGAGACGTTGGTGGTTTCTGGTCATTTGGGGCCGACGCAGTGGCACACGTGTCACCAGTCCAAGCTTCACAGAAGGCGTCGAAGCGTCGTAGCAGACAAGTCCACACCCGTTGCAGCGTTCCAACGTCCAGTCAACAATGTGGACGAGGCCGATATACCCCTTACAGCCAAGTGGACAAGATGGTGGCCATCCTTCGCTGTGATTACATTGTGTGATCCGGTATCCATTGGTAGCTGTCTACAACTATCTTCTGTCCATTGGTTCGACACAAACATCACTGTCACAGCAGCGAGGTTTGTGCAGGCAGCAACCTCACTGATCGACAAACCCTTCTCCGGGAGACCAGTCATATTACCCCGCAACAACTTATGAAAATGCCGATATTGCACCCCTTGGGCCTCGACGAGTCATACTGGCATTGTATGGGATGTTTTCACTTCTTTTTACGGCTCTGCGCCGACTGAGCGTAGCGTAACGCTGACCTGTCCGAGCACATAGTGGAGGCCGCTCCGAGGCCTATGTGGACCCAATATCTTTGCAGTCTTGATCAATTATGGTTCCACTGTTCTACACATCCTCCGGTTTTGGAGTGATAAATGCCATTTTCTCTGGGTGCTGCAGTTTTCATAAACAGAAGTGAGGTTTAGATAGGAGGTGCGAAAAGTAAAGCGTCCGAACCTATGATGCAAAAACTTTTAAAGCTGTTTAATTAAAAAAAGTTATTGACATTCTAAGACTTTATTCTTCATGTCTGCATATTTGTTCCTCAACATAGTCACCCTGGCGACTAACACATTTCTCCCAACGAGACCTGTTCGTTGACACCGTCACTGAAGAATGTTTTGGCCTTGTCGATGAAGCCAAAACCTCAACTCTTCATGCACCGCTTCATCACTGTCCAAGAGACATCTTCGAAAATGATCTTTTAATTTAAGGAACAGGAGAAAATCGGATGCAACAAAGTCGGCACTGTATGGAGGATGATACACTGAAGCGCCAAAGAAACTGGTATAGGCAAGGGATTTCAAATACGGAGATAAGTAAACAGGCAGAATACGGCACTGCGGTTGGCAATGCCTGTGGGTCTGGCGCAGTTGTTAGTTGGGTTACTGCCGCTACAATGGCAGCTTATCATGATTTAAGTGAGTTTGAACGTGGTGTTGTAGTCGACGGTCGAGCGATGGTACACAACAAGTCGGAGGTAGCGATGAAGTAGGGATTTTCCCGAACGATAATTTCACGAGTGTACAGTGAATATCAGGAATCCGGTAAAACATCAGATCTCCGGCATCGCTGCGACCAGAAAAAGATCCTGCAAGAACGGGACCAATGGCAACTACAGAATCGTTCAACCTGACAGAAGTGCAATCCTTCCTCAAATTGCTCCAGATTTCAGTGCTGGGCCAACAACAAGTATCAGTGTTCGAACAGTTCAACGAAACCATCGATATGGGCTTTCGGAGCCGGAGGCCCACTCGTGTATCCTTGATGACTCCACGACACAAAGCTTTATGCCTCGCCCGCGTCTATCAGCACCGACATTGGACTGTTGATGACGGAAACATGTTGCCTTGTCGGACGAGTCTCGTTTCAAGCTGCATCGAGCTGATGCACGTTTATGGGCATGGCGACAACCTCATGAATCCATTGACCCTGCATGTCAGCAGAGGACTGTTCAAGCTGGTGGAGGCTCTGTAATAGTGTGGGGCATGTGCAGCTGGAGTGGCATGGGACCTCTGGTACGTCTAGATACGACTCTGACAGGTAAGCATTCTGTCTGATGACCTGCATCCATTGAGCATTCCAACGGACTTGGGCAATTCCGGCAGGACAATGCGACACCCTACACGTCCAGAATTGCTACAGAGTGGCTCCAGGAACACTCTTCTGAGTTTAAACACCTCCACTGGCCACCGAACTCCCCAGGCAAGAACATTATTTAGCATATGTGGTATGCCTTGCAATGTGCTGTTCGGAGGAGATCTCCACCCCCTCGTACTCTTACGGATTTATTGACAGCCCTGCAGATTCGTGGTGTCAGTTCCAGCGAGCAGAACTTCACACATTAGTCGAGTCCGTGCAGTGTCGGTTTGCGGCATTTCTGCGGGGGTGCTCGCGATATTAGGCAGCTGTACCAGTTTCTTTGACTCTTCAGTGGACCATGGTAGTCCACATAATTATTATTAATTAGTGGGTAAGCTATAAATTATGACTTCCTGTGAAAAAATTATGGAATAGGCCTAGCTAAATTTACGATGCTTTGGTAAGAAGGTAACATTCCCCCACCCCCATATTGTTCTAGGGTTAAGGAATCCTAACGCTCAAAACGTTAAGGAAATTGTTGACAGATGTCCAGTCTCCTCTGTTTCATGTCAGGTGTGAGAATTAGAGGCATCCACCGTGCATAAATCGCACTGTTTCTCATGCATCAACGCACTTACATCACGAACCTCCATGTAACACGCTACAGTTCGGAGTTCTCTAGCGGCAGAGAGTTGCAGCTCGCGCAGCAAGCGCGAAAGTAGACAGAGTATTATGCATGGTATGTGATACCTCAACCATTATTAAGAACAGAAGAAAAATTCAGGTATATTAGTTTTCAGCACGCCCTTGTTTGTTTCATTTTTGCTAATTATTTCTTGTACTCGTTGCTTACCATGATAAGAAAGATTCCTTTTGTAAAAAAATTTTAAAATTAGACGGGTTTTCATATTGTTGGGACTCAGAGGGTTAGAGAGCTGTTTGTCCAATCGTCTGAGGGACTGTCCGTCGACTGGCCCAGAAGGGTCATTTCAAGCTCAAACCGTGCTATCATCGTCATTTTTCTGCAAGAAGGGATATCAGCCCGAGACGTTACTTGCTGAATTGTGGTACACCACAGTGATGTCATTTGAATATTAGACTGCCACGCTGACATTGAAAATCTACCTCGTACTGTTTGTCCTCTATATACACTACTGGCCATTCAAATTGCAACTCCAAGAAGAAATGCAGATGATAAACGGGTATTCACTGGATAAATATATTATACTAGAACTGACATGTGATTACATTTTCACGCAATTTGGGTGCATAGATCCTGAGAAATCAGTACCCAGAACAACCACCTCTGGTCGTAAAAACGCCTGGGCATTGAGTCAAACAGAGCTTGGATGGCGTGTACAGGTACAGCTGCCCAAGCAGCTTCAACACGATACCACAGTTCATCAAGAGTAGTGACTGGTGTATTGTGACGAGCCAGTTGCTCGGCCATCATTGACCAGACGTTTTCAATTGGTGAGAGTTCTGGAGAACGTGCTGGTCAGGGCAGCAGTGGAACATTTTCTGTATCCAGAAAGGCCCGTACAGGACCTGCAACATGCGGTCATGCATTATCGTGCTGAAATGTAGGGTTTCGCAGGGATCGAATGAAGGGTAGAGCCACGGGTCGTAACGCATCTTAAACGTAACGTCCACTGTTCAAAGTGCCGTCAATGCGAACAAGAGGTGATCGAGACGTGTAACCAATGGCACCCCATACCATCACGTCGGGTGATACGCCAGTATGGCGATGACGAATATACGCTTCCAATGTGCGTTCACCGCGATGTCGCCGAACACGGATGCGACCATCACGATGCTGTAAACAGAACCTGGATTCATCCGAAAAAATGACGTTTTGCCATTCGTGCACCCAGGTTCGTCGTTGAGTACACCATCGCAGGCGCTCCGGTCTGTGATGCAATGTCAAGGGTAACCGCAGCCATGGTCTCCGAGCTGATAGTCCATGCTGCTGGAAACGTCGTCGAACTGTTCGTGCAATGGTTGTTGTCTTGCAAACGTCCCAATCTGTTGGTTCAGGGATCGAGACGTGGCTGCACGATCCGGATAAGATGCCTGTCATCTCGACTGCTAGTGATACGAGGCCGTTGGGATCCAGCACGACGTTCCGTATTACCCTCCTGAACCCACCGATTCCATATTCTGCTAACAGTCATTGGATCTCGACCAACGCGAGCAGCAATGTCGCGATACGATAAACCGCAATCGCAATAGGCTACAATTCGACCTTTATCAAAGTCGGAAAGGTGATGGTACGCATTTCCCCTCCTTACACGAGGCATCACAACAACGTTTCACCAGGCAACGCCGGTCAACTGCTTTTTGCGTATGAGAAATCGGTTGGAAAATTTCCTCATGTCAGCACGTTGTAGGTGTCGCCACCGGCGCCAACCTTGTGTGAATGCTCTGAAAAGCTAATCATTTGCATATCACAGCATCTTCATCCTGTCGGTTAAATTTCGCGTCTGTAGCACGTCATCTTCGTGGTGTAGCAATTTTAATGGCCAGTAGTGTAGTTATTTTTGCAGTGGTAAAAAGAGCATTCTTAGCCAAGAGAAGTCTGCTAGTATCAAACATAAGCCTTAATCTGACGAAGACAATTCCGAGAATGTACCTCTGGAGCACAGCAACGTGTGGCAGTGAGGTACTGAATGCGGAAGAACTGGAACAGACAAGAATAGAAGCATTTGAGCTGTGGTGCTACAGAAGAATGTTGAAAATTAGGTGTTCTGATGAGTCATCGAATAAGCAGTTTCGTCGCTGAATCAGGGCAGAAAGGAATATATGGAAAACATTATCAAGGGACGATACGACATCTGTTTGGTAATAACTTTCACGGTACCAGAGGGAGCTGTAGGGGCTAAAAAACTGTAGAGGATGATAGAGATTGGAATACACCCAATAAATAATTGAGGAAGCAGGTTGTAATTGTTTGTGATGAAAAAGTTGACACAGGATAGCATTTGTGAGAATGTGTAAGAAGATTGATGACTCAAAAAAAAAAAGGTTACTTCTATAGTTCCACAAGGATTATTTTGTCATTAGGTGCTTCCGTTGTGATGTACTCAAGCCCGACACACATTCTGAATTCTTTGCCTCCGCAGGTACAGGTAATTTAACATTATAAATGTATATGTTCGAAATAAAGGTATCTACTAAAATTCATTATTCCACACACACAACATATCTTATATGTTTAGATTTGACGTAAAATGTTATAAATTTAAATCTATCTAGCTTTGCTAAGTATTTATCTGCTAATGTCATTGACAGAAGAATAAACTTGATTGTTTCAAATGTTACGTTTGTACTTTTTCTTTTTGTACACTTGGCGCGAAGTTGAGAAGTAATGGAAACGAGTCGTGCTTGTCGTGTGATACAAAGTAGACACATTAGCTGGGATTGACAGCTCATGGAATGTAATGAATTTCACATTTCGTTACTCCGATGTTTGAAGAGTTCAAATACAAATATTTAAACTGCAAATACCTTTTATTTCGTAGATTTAATTCACCAGACTCTCAGAATGCCAGTATCAGTAATATTGTACAAAGCAGATGTGCGGCATTATCGTACTTGGGTAAGAAGCCCATGAAGCCAGCTTCAAGACAATAAGCTACGTAAAAAGTAAGTTTTAGAAAAGTGAAGTCATCCTTCAACGCAGTTCCATCCAGAATAATGACAAACGTAATTTCCATGGACAGCTTGTTGTACATACAGTATTGATCAGTACAATACACGCATTTTCAGATATGAAGATTGTGTAAAAATTCTTTTGGGCCGTTTATTAATTTGAAATAATTTTTTATCCTTTTACGAACATCAGTTCTAAAGTTCCTACGATTTTCTAATAATAGTACTCATCGTTTCAATGCCCTTGACACAGCTGCACAAGTTTTTGCAGGTATATAAGAATTTTTAAAATTATTATGACGCAGCCAGTATGGCTCCGGGGGTATCCGGCTACCAATCCAGAGGTCCGCAGCTCAGTACTCGGCTGGTCCTAGGATTTTTTCTTTCTTACGCTTTCTTTCACGTGTTAAATGATTTCTAGATGTTAAAACTGCACAGAGATTCGTACTATAAGTTAAGCTCTAGGTCTCTCTGTTACGGCTTCCCGAGTTCAGGGGAAAGTGAAAGCCTATCGTCTGCCCTAGAACCCTGCCTACTTAAGCTGTACGGAGTTTTACCTTCGGATTATGGATAGCTTTATTTTAACATAATGGAATCAATAAGGAATCCAGTTTTACTACTGGGCAAACTAAATACTATTTCACAGTAGTATTTCATCTTCACCTATCTTCTACACGCCTTCCACCTTTCAGCTGATATTCCATCAGAACTACTGCCAGCCTTGGGAGAGCCAGTCATGGCAAAACTATTCCAATTGGTGTGCAAGACGTATGAGATAGGTGAAATACCGTCAGGCTACAGGAAGAACATAATAATTTCAATTCCAAAGAATGTAGTTGCTGACAGGTGTGAATATTAGCGAACTATCAGTTTAATAAGTTATACCAGCAAAATACTAAAGCGATTTCTTTACAGAAGAATGGAAAAACTGGCAGAAGCCATCCTCGGGGAAGATCAATTGGGCTTCCAGAGAAATGTAGGAACACGAGAGGCAATATCTTAGAAGATAGGTTAAGGAAAGCCAAATCTACGTGTACAGCCTTTGTAGACTTAAAGAAAGTTTTTCTCATTGTTGACTGAAATACCCTGTTTGAAATTCTGAAGGTAGCAGGGGTAAAATACAGGAAGCGAAGGCTATTTGCAATTTGTGCAGAAACCAGATGACAGTTATAAGAGCCGAGGGGCATTGAAGGGGAGCATTGGTTGAGAACGGAGTGAGACAGGATAGTTTATCGGTGATGTTACTCAATCTGTTTACTGAACAAGTGGTAAGAGAAACAAAGAAAAATTTGGAGTAGGAAGTAAACTCCAGAGAGAAGGAATAAAATATTTCAGGTTTGTAATTCTGTCAGAGACAGCAAAAGACTTGGAAGAGCAGTTGAACGGAATGGAATGTGTCTTCAAAGAATGATATAAGACGGACAGCAACAAAAGCAAAACAGGGATAAAGGAATGTAGTCGAATTGAATAGGTGATGGAATTAGATCAGGAAACGAGACACTCGCAGTAGTAGATGAGTTTTGTTACTTGGGCAGCAAAGTAGCTGATGATTGCCGAAGTAGAGAAAATATAAAATGTAGGCTGGTAATGGCAAGAACAGCGTTTCTGAAAAAGAGAAATTTCTTAACACAGAATATAGATTAAGTATCACAAGTTGCGATATTGTCGAGAATAGTACAGTGATCCGTATATACAATATGTTTCCTTTAATTTACGTCTACGGTCACAAATTTTTTGTTAACAGATTACCGGTTTCGGTCTATAATGACGATCATCAGATCTGTTTTAAAAAACAAAGTCCTAAATTAACGAAGTCCTAAGTAAAAAAGATCTGAAGATGGTCAATATAGACCGAAACCGGTAATCTGTTAACAAAAAGTTTGTGATCATAGACGTAAATTAAAGGAAACTTATTATAGAGTAAGTGTTAGGAAGTCTTTTCTGATGGTATTTGTATGTAGTAGAAGTGAAACATGGAAGATAAACAGTTTGAAAAAGAAGAGAATAGAAACTTTAGAAATGTGGTGCTATAGAAGAATGTTGAAGATTAGATGGGGAGGTCATGTAACTAATGAGAAGTTACTGAATACAACTGGAGAGAAAATAAATTTGTGGCACAACCTGACCAGAAGAAGAGTTCGGTTGATATGACATATTATGAGACATCAAATGATCTCCAGTTTAGGACTGGAAGGAAGTGTGGCGGGCAAAAGTCGCAGAGGGAGACCAATAGCTGAATACAGTAAGCATATTCAGAAGGATGTAGGTTGCAGAAATTATTCGGACATGAAAGGTCTTGCACATGATATAGTAGCATCGAGAGCTGCATGAAACCAGTCTTCGGACTGAAGACGACAACAACAAACAGCATTATTTTTGGGCACACCTTGAAAAGCGAAATTTCTTCGGTAATTAGCTGATTCTTCCACACGAAATTTTACGAATGTTACATGAAACTACAGTGGTGGAAATATTTATTACATCACCATGTATTACTTCGTCTTTTTGTCTCTTGCAGCAGTTTGCTTCAGGTTATAACAGTCCCATTGTTGCTATACTTTGTTGACATATTCTTGCCTTAATAATCTGACTTCTTCATGCATGTTTTCCAACAATACACAACTCTTTGTTGTTGTCGTTTGGTTTTACAATGAAACCAGTGTTCATACTGCCATTTTGAGTTGACACTTTGCAGGTCAGTTCAATTAACGCCAGAAAAGAAAGCTGCTATACTTGCTTATTAGTCTGTTGGTCTCAGCATCACAGAGACAGTCATCAGTCTACGATTTCGAGGTTACTGAAAAAATACGGGGAAAAAGGAGACGTTGATCGTGAAAAAGGAAGATGTGGGAAAAGGGCGTCTACTGCCAAACGGACAGGGTATTGAAAAGTCTTTCGCTCAGCGATCGTTGCCTGTCATCAACTGAACTAAAGCGAGACTGGGAAGAAATTTGCGACATCTGAGTAAGCAGTAGAACTGTAAGGAATAGACTACTGGAGGCTGGACTCTCAGCCCGTCGTCCTAGAAGGAAGTCTTTATTGAGCAAGATAATGCGACAACAGCGACTACAATGGGCAAAGGTACATGCGACATGGACACCAGAGAGGTGGAACAAAGTAATCTTTTCAGACGAGTCCAAATTTAATCTGCATGGCTCAGATGGAAAAGTATTCGTGCGTCGAAGAAAAGATTAAGCATTTTTGCCATCAGGCATAACACATACAGTCAAACACCCACAAGGACAGATGGTCTGGGGGTACATTTCCAGTCACGGAGTAGGTCGTCTGGACTTCACTGTCAACGCAGATGACTACATAAGCATCCCTGAAAGGAAGCTTACGCCAACCATTAGAGGCCAGTTTGGAGACGTTTCCAATAGCATTTTTCAGGATTACTCCGCTCCTTGCCACGGAGCTTTGAAGGTGAGTCCTATGACTAATATTTGTACCGAACACGAAGCAGATTAATTTCTTAGTTAATTATCACGTACTTCTACATTTCATGTAAAATCTTTCCTTCGACAAAATGGGGTTAGAGTATTAGAGTGGCCTGATCTCAATCCTATTGAGCACTGTTGGAAGGTTATGGAAAATGCTATCACCAAAAAGAAGCCACGGAATAAACAGAAGCTGTTGGAGGCCCTTGTGGTGGTTTCATGAGCTGAGTGAGGAGTACATTAAAAAGTTAATTCTTTCAATGCCTTCACGATGCCAAGCGGTGATTAAGGCGCGTGGTAGAGCAACCAAGTATCAAATGCAACAGTGTGTTCATATGACCAAATACAAACACTAAAATCCACCAGTGTTATGTTACAACATTAATATGCAGTGTTTCTTTGAACATTTGTATTCGTTTTTAAGAATGGCAAACAGAATAGCTGACATATCGGCTTACACTCATTTTTCAAGAAAGTGTTCAGTTATATTTATAAAAACAAAAATTAAGAATAAAAACAAATTGACAAAAATTATTGTGTATATTCACTTCTGATAGAAATAAAGGGAGATCAGGCAAACTTAGCTCAGTTACTCATTGATTGTAAGAAAAATTGTTGATTGTAAGAGGTGATGCAATAAATATTTCTACCACTGTATATCTGCTTGACGACGAATCCGGATTGATCTGTGTCTTAGATACACACTCAGCCGTGAGGATGATAAATATTACGAGCCACGACACTTGATACTTTGGCTAGCCGACTGCGTGCCTAGACTTAGATCGAACGTGAAGATACAGTGGCTTCCGTGTAGAGACAAGTTGCGCCGTGCACGGTGGAAACAAGTGGTGTATTTTACGGCGCTCTGGAACCGTTAGGAAACAGTTGCAATGCGAAAGAGCGGGCAGCTGAGCCCGCCGGTGCCGTTCGAGTGATGCAAAGCAAGGCGAGGCGAAGCGGGGCCGCTGTGAGGAGTGACGTGGACGTGCAGCCCGCTCCTCATGGCAGTCACGGCTGTCGCTCTGGCGTCTGCTCCGCCCCGCCGGGCCGTGTACTGACAAACAGGCTGGCAGGCGATACGGAGCGGCCAACGGGACCTAGCAGCGACGATGACTCCGGGACGCCGAGGCGCCAGTCGCCTCCGCGCCGTCTCAGCAACGCGGTCCAGCACGCCTCAGGCCCCAGTTCGCGATCGCAGGTAAACACACAGTTCCACTTTGGTGGCGGACGACGCAACTCTCCAGCCCCGTGTGGCTCTTGCGTAAGTCTAGGGCGGCTCTTATGGACTGTAACTAAACGTTAAGCTGTCGACACACAGGAAGAGTTAGCTAAAGTTTACGGGGCGCTCTACGAGTTTTGTGACGTCACTTCCTACTATTTCTCGTTGAGGAGCCATTTCGTCACGTGAAACACAAAATAAGTTCTGCGATATTTCGGAAACACGCCACGTAAAGCAGAACCAGTAGAAAGGAAGCATTTAATGATTATAAAGAATCCGCCTCGATTGCAAATAGAAACCGGATGTTGACCTGGGTTTCGGCGCGGATAACCGCGCCTTCTTCGGAACAGAGGCAGTTTTAGTGTGTTCCGAAGAAGGCGTGGTTGTTGTTGTAGTGGTCTTCAGTCCTCAGACTGGTTTGATGCAGCTCTCCATGCTACTCTATCCTGTGCAAGCTTCTTCCTCTCCCAGTACCTACTGCAACCTACATTCTTTTGAATCTGCTTAGTGTATTCATCTATTGGTCTCCCTCTACGATTTTGACCCTCCACGCTGCCCTCCAATACTAAATTGGTGATCCCTTGATGCCAACCGGTCCCTTTTTCTTGCCAAGCTGTGCCACAAACTTCCCTTCTCCGCAATCCTATTCAATACCTCCTCATTAGTTATGTGATCTACCCATCTAATCTTCAGCATTCTTCTGTAGTACCACATTTCGAAAACTTCTATTCTCTTCCTGTCCAAACTATTTATCGTCCATGTTTCACTTCCATACATGGCTACACTCCATACAAATACTTTCAGAAACGACTTCCTGACACTTAAATCTACACTCGATGTTAACAAATTTCTCCTCTTCAGAAACGCTTTCCTTGCCATTGCGAGTTACATTTTATATCCTATCTACTTCGACCATCATCAGTTATTTTGCTCCCCAAATAGCAATACTCCTTTACTACTTTAAGTGTCTCATTTCATAATCTAGTACCCCCAGCATCACCCGACTTAATTCGGCTACATTCCATTATCCTCGATTTGCTTTTGTTGATGTTCATCTTATATCCTCCTTTCAAGACACTATCCATTCCATTCAACTTCTCTTCCAGGTCCTTTGCTGTCTCTGACAGAATTGCAATGTCATCCGCAAACCTCAAAGTTTTTATTACTTCTCCATGGATTTTAATACCTACTCCGAATTTTTCTTTTGTTTCCTTCACTGCTTGCTCAATATAAAGATTGAATAACACCGGAAGGTGTGGTTATCCGCACCGAAACCCAGGTCAACATCCGGTTTCTATTTGCAATCGAGGCGAATTCTTTATTATGTTACTTATAATCCGTCTTGATTGCAAAATTTTGTTTTATTCATATGACCGGTTTCGGTTCATCCAGAAACATCTTCAGATCTGATATTTCAGTTACAGGAGTAACCCGTCCAAATCTAGCAACTTTCACATGCTGCGTCACATGATGTGATACGCCTTACTGTCGTTGTGTTCAGTAGAAGCCCATGTGATACCTTACACCGCATGAATATATTCTGTTTCTATATTGCAGCACATTGAATGACTCGAGAACGAATCTTTATTGGCACGATTTCTTGCAATTAAATGAGGGAAACGTGATGCAGGTGGTTAAAGAATTTTCGTATTTAGTTATTTTCGCGTTCTAGCTCAAGTGTTACGAGAGCAAGGCATTTTAAGGCAACAACCCTGTGCAGATTCATGAAAACGTCCCGTCCTTGTTAGGATTTATTATACTTAAATGTGAACGAAATTTCGGCCATGAAAGCCTATAGAATATTGTAACATAAAATATGAGGTCGCTGAAGCAGAGTTTCAGAATAGCGAGGTGGTTGTGGTGCCACGTTATGGAAGCGAGGATGGGTCTGTCTGTAGAGAGTCCTATAGGTTTTTTTATTATTTTTGCGTTTTCTAAAAGATTTTGAGAGTTTTCTATGAAATTAATAGAAATATTTCATTTATTATTTGGGGTTATGTAAACGTCTTTCAGGTGTGAGTTTGTTCGATTTGGTGACCTTTTATTACATAATGTGCTTACTGAGTGAACATGTATATTCATTCTTTCTTATTACACGTTCACGGATACTGGAGCTTTTATTTAGGTGTACCACTG